>NC_137330.1:119463949-120063949 GCF_965287045.1 Carcharhinus amblyrhynchos | reverse complement strand
CACCGTTGCATGCTGCAGTTTTTCGCCACGTAAGTAGTAGTCCTTCCTACCATTATTCCTACCAAAGTGGACAACCTCACATTTGCCAACATTAAATTCCATTTGCCAGTTCCTGGCCCATTCGCCCAGCCTATCTAGATCCTTCTGCAGACTCTCCACACCCTCCGCACACTCGGAGGGCGGCACGGTAGCACAGTGGCTAGCACTGCTGCTTCACAGCTCCAGGTTCCTGGGTTCGATTCCCAGCTCAGGTCATGGTCTGTGTGGAGTTTGCACATTCTCCTCGTGTCTGCGTGGGTTTCCTCCGGGTACTCCGGCTTCCTCCCGCAGTCCAAAGATGTATGGGTTAGGTTGATTGGCCAGTGTTCAGGTTAGCGTAGGTTTATCAGAAATATGGTGGTAGTTCTATAGTCTTTTCTTACATATATCTAATTGCATTACCTCCACCTTTCAGTTTCTTTTCCATCAGATTTTATTGTGCCATCTTACTATTCGGCCCATCATTGTGACAGTTCTGTTAAATTAGCTCTAGTCTGTCTTTGTAGCTCTGCGATTCTCTCCTCCCCCCAAGTATATATCAATTTCCTTTTGGAAATTACTGTTGAATCTACTTCCAACTCTTTTGGGGACATCATAACTCTCTTCATTAAAAAAAGCTCCTCATTGCCTCACCTTTGTCCTCAGGTCTTTTAGCAGTGGAAATGGTTTTGTGAGGAATTCAGTCATAGATCCGCAACATAAAAGGGAAAACAGCCTCCCCGCATCTATTGTTAATATGGATACAGCCGTGTTTAGAGATGGAGGATTGGGGCCATCTTGTTTATTGAATTGTCCTATTTGGTGGGTTGCACAGCATAAATTTCATAACAATCTTTTTTATATGTTATCAGTTTTGATTCAAAATAGTTTGAATTTTTTAAAAAAACTATTCTTTCATGGGATGTGAGCTTCACTGCTATGGCTAGTATTTGTTGCCCATCTCTAACTAAATTAGTTGCATTGGCCATACTAAATTCTCCCTCAGTGTACCTGAACAGGCACCCAAGTGTGGCAACTAGGGGATTTTCATTTTAACTTCAGTGCAGTGTTAATGTAAGCCTACTTGTGACACTAATAAATAAGCGTAAACTTAATTTTCCTTGAGGCTTGCCATGCCACTTCAGAGGGCAGATACAAGTCAATATTGTTTTGATTGAACAGAAGATGAAAAATGAGGGTTCATTTTCACTCCACATTGTAGTCCAGCGGCTGAACTGTACAATTTTACATTTTCTTTAGGAAGTGGTGAATGATTATGTCCATGTAGCCGTCACTGTGCACCCCTTCAATGAACATCATGTTGAATCAAAATAACTTTTCATTCTAGTTAATGTTAGCTTGACTCGCTGGTAGCAGACTTAGGTTGTGAGCCAGAAGTTTTGCGGGGGGAGGGGTGGAGCGATTAGAATCTTCTGGTTTGTTTCGTATTCCAGGATGAAAGCTTTTGAATGTTGTGTCCTCAGTTCTACACATGATCTAAATGTATCTTGTCTTCCTGTCTGTCATTTCCTGAGGAGTAAAACCAGTATCCTTTCCTTTTGAAAAGTCTTGATTTGAACATAGAAAATAGGCCAGGAGTAAGCAGTTTGGCCCGTCAATCCTACTCCACCATTCAGTTACTGTGATTTGCTAGAATGGTATCACGAATGCAAGGATACCTGAGTTTATTTTAATGGGGCATAGAGAAGGCCAAAGTTTGGGTTTGCGGAAAAGGGCAATCGCTGTTGTAATGTTGGCAAATTCAGCAGCCTGATTGCAAACAGCAAATGAGATAAACCAACAGATATTCTATTAATGCTGTTGGTTGAGTGATGAAAATGGGCTAGTATCCTGGGAGAATCACTGTTCTTGTTTGACTCATGCCATAGGATCTTTTACTTATTCAGTAGACATCAATTTAAAACCATTACCTCACCACATGTCAACTAGGTAATAGTTTTAAATAGTGTCTAAAGTCAAACATTCCCACAATCTGGCTGCAACATTCCTTATTATTGAATTAATATTTTTGGAGCTAATAATTTCATTGACATGAATTCCAGAGTTCTTCACAAGAAAGGGAGGAGGAAGCTGACCAGCAGGAACTGGAGAGAGTTTAAGGAAGTAACCTGAGGAAATAGATTATGATAAAACATTTGGAAGACGGGGAATGATGTGGATGATTGCAGTACTTGGCATAGAATTTTTAGACCATGATGGGTGAAGGCATTGATTTAATGGTGAAACAGGAGCCTTAATAGCCTTGAATCAGAGGCTCACAATTTGCAAGCTACAATTGAGGAGCAATGGCAGAGGTAAGTTACAGCGAAGTCGTGGATAAAGTAGGAAATGAGTATTCTAAAGTCAGTGTATGGGAGATGCCTTTGTACAGGGAAGGTCATGTCTCACCGGCTTGATTGAGTTTTTTGAAGAAGTGGCAAAGATAATTGATGAGGGAAGGACTGAGGGTGTAGTTTACATGGATTTTAGTAAGGTGTTTTACAGGTCCCACATGGCAGACTGGTACAGAAGCTAAAATTACATGGGATTCAGGGTGGGCTGGCTAGATGGATACAGAACTGGCTTGGTTAGTAGTCATGCAGTTGAACCAGGGACACTCCTCGTCACAATGGATGTCTCGGCGCTCTACACCAACATACACCTCAACGATGGCATTGCTGTGACTGCCTCAGTACTCAATGCTGACAACTGCCAGTTTCCAGATGCAATTTTACAACTCATCCACTTTATCCTGGACCACAACGTCTTCACCTTCGACAACCAGCTTTTCATCCAGACTCACGGAACAGCCATGGGGACCAAATTCGCACCTCAATATGCCAACATCTTTATGCACAGGTTCGAACAAGACTTCTTCACCCCACAGAATCTTCAACCGATGCTATACACTAGATACATCGATGACATTTTCTCCCTTTGGCCTCGTGGTGAACAATCACTGAAACAACTATATGATGATATCAACAAGTTCCACCCCACCATCAGACTCACCATGGACTATTCCCCAGAATCGATTGCATTCTTGGACACACGCATCTCCATCAAGGACGGTCACCTCAGCACATCACTGTACCGCAAGCCCACAGACAACCTCACAATGCTCCACTTCTCCAGCTTCCACCCTAAACATGTTAAAGAAGCCATCCCCTATGGACAAGCCCTCCATATACACAGGATTTGCTCAGCTGAGGAGGATCGTGACAGACGCCTCCAGACGCTGAAAGATGCCCTCATAAGAACAGGATATGGCACTCAACTCATAGATCAACAGTTCCGATGCACCACAGCGAAAAACCACACTGACCTCCTCAGAAGACGAACACGGGACACGGTGGACAGAGTGCCCTTTGTCATCCAGTACTTCACCGGAGCGGAGAAGCTACGACATCTTCTCCGGAGTCTTCAACATATCATTGATGAAGATGAACATCTCGCCAGAGCCATCCCCACACCCCCACTTCTTGCCTTCAGACAACCACGCAACCTCAAACAGACCATTGTTTGCAGCAAACTACCCAGCCTTCAGGAGAACAGTGACCGCTTTTAGGCTGATTGATTGGGTACTAAATTGTCCCTAAATTGGACCTCCCTGATCCTCGCACATTAGGCGTAGACTAAAATCATGAATAGGTCACTGAGACAGTGGGACGGCGGCGCGGGCTCGTTGGGCCGAAGGGCCTGTTTCCCGTGCTGTGTTGTTCTTTGTTCTTTGTTCTTTGTTAATACCACATAACCCTGCCACAGCAACCTCTGCAAGACATGCCGGATCATCGACATGGATGACATCATCACACATGAGAATACCATCCACCAGGTACACTGTAAATACTCTTGCAACTCAGCCAACGTTGTCTACCTAATACGTTGCAAGAAGGGATGTCCCAAAGCATGGTACGTTGGGGAGACCATGCAGACGCTACGACAACGGATGAATGAACATGGGGCCTTGACAATCACCAGGCAAGACTGTTTCCTTCCTGTTGGCGAACACTTCAGTGGACACGGGCATTCAGCCTCTGATCTTCGGGTAAGCATTCTCCAAGGCAGCCTTCACGACACACGACAGCGCAGAGTCACTGAGCAGAGACTGATAGCCAAGTTCCACACACATGAGGACGGTCTCAACAGGGATCTTGGGTTCATGTCGCACTATCTGTAACCCCCGTGACTTGCCTGGGTTTGCAAAACCTCACTTACTGTACTGTCTGGAGACAATTCACATCTCTTTAACCTGTGATCAGTACTCCTTCCACTCACATTGTCGGCCACTTTAAGACTTGAACAGCAGGTTAGGTGTAAAGATTCGCATTCTAATCAGTAACCTGTAAACTGTCTGTGCTTTATATGCTCTGTCTGAGGCCAGAACTCTCCATCCACCTGAAGAAGAGCTTAACCTCGAAAGCTTGTGAGTTTACTATCAAATAAATCAGTTGGACTTAAACCTGGTGTTGTCAGACTTTTTACGTTGGTTTGTAGTAGTAGTGGAACGGTGTTTTTCAGAATGGAGATCTGTAGCTAGTGGTGTTCCGCAGGAATCAGTGTTGGGATCTCTGTTGTTTGCAGTATATATAAATGACCTGGAGGAAAATGTGGGTAGTCTGATTAGTACGTTTGCAGATGACACAAAGATTGTGGAATTGCTGAGAGTGCCAGGATTGTTAGAGGATACAACAGGATATGGATAGGTTGGAGACTTGGGCACTGAAATGGCAGATGGAGTTTAATCTAGACAAATGCAAGGTGATGCATTTTGGAGGATCACATTTAGGTATGAATTGTACTGTAAATGGCAGAACCCTTCGGAATATTAACATACAGAGGGATCTGGGTGTCCACGGTTTCCTAAAAATGGCAACGCAGGTGGCCAAGGTAATTAAGAAGGCATATGGCATTCTTGTCTTCATCAGATGGGGCATTGAGTACAAGAGTTGGGAAATCATGTTGCAGCTATATAAAACCTTACTTAGGTTGCATTTGGAGTTTTGTGTGCAGTTCTGGTCACCACATTATCAGAAGGATGTGGAAGCTTTAGAGAGAGTGCAAAGAAGATTCACCAAGATGTTGCTTGGTCTCGAGGGTGTTGGCTATGAGGAGAGGTTGAATAAACTAGGATTGCTTTCATTGGAAAGACAGAGGCTGAGGGGCAGACCTGATAGAGGTCTATAAAATTGAGAGGCATTGACAGAGTGAATATTGGAGGCTTTGACCAAAGATGGAAGTGTCAGTTACAGGGGGCACAGATTCATGGCGGGGTGGGGGTTAGTTTAAGGGAGATGTGCAGGATGAAGTTTTTCACACACACTGTGGTGGGTGCCTGGAACTCTCTGCCAGAGGATGTGGTAGAAGCAGGTACATTCGCAACATTTAAAAGGCACCTGAATGGGTACATGAATAGGGAGGAAATAGAGGAATATGGACCAAGTAAGGGCAGAAGGTTTTATTTTTAGTTGGGCATCATGATCAGAACAGGCTTGGAGGGCTGACGGGCCAGTTCCTGTGCTGTACTTTTCTTTGTTCTTTGTATAATATTAAACTCTCTGAGGCAATCGCATGTTAATATAGGAAGAATATTTTTAAAACTCAACATAATTTGACAGTAGTATTTTGCAGGGAAACAATTTTTTTGTCTAGCTGACATGTTAGTTCAGTAGTAGGCTCTAATTGTATTGGATCAATTGAGGACATTTGGAACATGGATTGTTGCTTTTCCAGGGGCAAGCAATATAAGGTTCTGACTCATCAAAATGAAGCCGTCAGTGGGCAACAGACTGTGTCTTGCAGTAACTGTATTGTCAGAGTAAATGTAATACTCTCTGTTTCTGGCTCCTCCACTTTCTGATCCTTAAATAATTTTGATATGTATTTTGTTTTCCTACCATTATTTCCTTTTATCACAGTAATTAATTCTGCAGTGAATATATCTTTAGGTATCAACTTTGCTGTAAGACAGCTCAACCTGCTTTGAACGTTGCCATTAGCTAGAGCTCACCAGATCAGACATGCTCTAAGCTGGAACTGCAGCCTCTGCCTGAGGATTGTGTTCTTGTATCTGCAATATTTAGATATCAAAATTTGCTACTTGACTTATTTCATAATGCAGCTATTTAAAGTAAAACCTTATCTGAAAGTAAGGATGATAACAGTGACAAAATAAAATAAAGATAAAGGTGACAATGGAGAAGCTGAAGCTGTATGAACACAAAGCATCTGTCAGATGGCTGATATCTCTCTATATTTTCTGTGCACTCTGTTTCTGTTTTAATTGGAAGCACAAACCTACTTTAAAGCAAAACTTTACAATTTATTTTAATTTATTTATGGGGAATTGTTACTGTCATCATGGAAAGGTGCTTTACAGGACCACTATAAAACAAAATGTGGCACTGCACCAAATAAAGAGATATTAGGTCAGGTGACAAAATGTTTTAACCAGTGCCCTAAATGAGGGAAGCAAGGTATAGAAGCAGAGAGATATATGAAGGGAAATCCAAGGCTTGGGGCCTAGAGGCCGAGGCAACTAAAGGCACAATCAGTAATAGTGGAGTGTTTCCATGTGGGAATGCACAACAGACCAGAACTTAAGGAGTGCAAGTATCTCTTGAGGGTTGTGGGACCAGAGAAAATACAGAGATGGGAGGATGAGAGGAACTTTGATCAGTGTCCAAAGTTATGACAGGTTTAGATAAGGTGGACCAAGTAAAGTTGTCCCCATTAGCTGATGTTACAAGGACAAAATGACACAGTTTAAGGTTTTGGGTAAGGGATGCAGAGGGATATGAGGAAGAACTTAATTATTCTGCAAATGGATATGAATTGGAACTTACTACCTACGAGAGTGTTGGAAGTGGAGGTGATTAGTGATTTCAAAAGGAAATTAGGCAGGCAGTTCAAATTGAGACAAATGGGCAAGGGATTTAGTGGTAATTACTGAGACGTGATTGCAGGGAACCCAGGTTTGTGAATTGAATATTCAAAGGTACTCATTATTTCAGTAGGATAGGTAGGAAGGGAAAGAGGGTGGTGTCATTTTGTGAGTTAAGGAAGAAATCGGTGCTGTTGTGAGAAATTATAGAGGTACTGGAATCCAAGACCTAGAATCAGTCTGGGTAGAAATAAGAAATAGCAAGGAAGAGAAGTCCCTGATGGAAGTAATTTATATGTCCCCAAACAGTAGTTCTGCATTGGGTCACAGTATAAACCAAGAAATACAAAGGGGCATCTTCTGATTGGGCACTTTACAGCCCTCCAAACTGAATATTGAGTTCAGTAACTTCAGAGCATGAACTCTGTCTTCCACCTTCACCCCATTTCCATTTATGTTATTTCATTGCATTTCATCTTATCATTCTTCTTTATTCTTCCACTTCTCCATTCCAGCTTTCTTTCTCGCTCCCCCCAGGGCAACTGCCACAATCCCCAGGAAGTCCCTTAACCATTTGTACCTCTATTCTGCTATTCATACATTCTGATCACTTAATGGCCACTTTTAACACCTTCTCAGCCTTCTTAATCCTCATTTTCATTCCCTCTGTCCCCCCCCTCCATGGTATAAATCTCTGCTGATTCTCTTTGCTCTCAACTCTGACAAAGGATTATCTGGACTTGAGACGTTGGCTCTATTCTCTCTCTACAGATGCTGTCAGACCTGCTGAGATTTTCCAGCATTTTCTGTTTTTGGGTGTAATACTGAGGACTTGTAAGAAAGAATCATGAGTGATTTTAACATGCATGTTGCTAGGAATAATTAAATTGGTAAGGTGGCCTCGAGGGAGAGTTCAGTGAATATACTAGAAATTTTTTTTTGAAGCAGTATGTCATGGAGCCAACCAGGAAACGGACTAATTTGGTATTAAGTAATAAGGTAGAGCTAATAAATGATCTCATAGTTCAGGATCCTCAAAGGAAGAGTGATCATATCATGCTAGAATTTCAAATTCAGTTTGAGGGTGAGAAACTGGAGTCCCACATTAACATTCTGGAGTTAAACAAAATAAATTACATAGGCACCAGGACAGATTTGGCCCTAATGGACTGGGCAGGAAAACTTAAAGGTAGGACGGTTGATGAATAGTGGCAGATACTTTTGTTTGATAAGGTGCCTCACAAAAGGTTGCTTCAGAAGGTTAGGGTGCATGGAGTTGTGGGTAAGGTGTTAGCGTGGATAGAGAATTGGTTGTCTAATAGGAGGCAGAGAGTTGGTATCAATGGGTGCTATTCTGATTGGCGGTTGGTGACTAGTGCAGTGCCACAGGGATCAGTGCTGGGGCCTCAGCTATTTACCATTTATATAGATGATCTGGAGAAGGGAGCTGAGTGTAGGGTGACGAACTTTGCTGATGACACAAAGATGAGTGGAAAAGCAAATTGCGCGGAGGGTGTGGAAAGTCTGCAGAGGGATCTGGATAGGCTGAGCGAGTGGGCGAGGACCTGGCAGATGGAGTACAATGTTAGCAAGTGTGAGGTTATCCACTTTGGCAGAAATAATAGTAGGAGGGATTACTATTTAAAGGGCGAAAAGCTGCAGCATGCTACGGTGCAGAGGGACCTCGGGGTCCTTGTGCATGAGTCACAAAAACCCAGTCTGCAGGTGCAGCAGGTGATCAAGAAGGTGAATGGGATGCTGGCCTTTATAGCAAGGGGGATAGAATGTAAAAGCAGGGAGGTCTTGCTGCAACTGTACAGGGCACTGGTGAGGCTGCAGCTGGAGTACTGTGTGCAGTTTTGGTCACCGCACTTGCGCAAGGATATTTTAGCCTTGGAGGGAGTGCAAAGGACGTTCACTCGGCTGATACCGGAGATGAGGGGGTAGGACTATGAAGAGAGACTAAATAGGCTGGGTCTGTACTTGTTGGAGTTTAGAAGGATGAGGGGGGATCTTATAGAGACGTATAAGATAATGAAAGGGTTGAATAGGGTAGAGGTAGAGAGATTCTTCCCGCTTAGAAAGGATAGCAGAACTAGAGGGCACAGCCTCAAGATAAGGGGGGTGCAGTTTGGATCGGAGTTGAGGAGGAGCTTCTTCACTCAAAGAGTGGTGAATCTCTGGAATTCTCTGCCCATTGAAGTGGTGGAGGCTACCTCGCTAAATATATTTAAGTCACGGGTAGATAGGTTTTTGCCAGACAAGGAAATTAAGGGTTATGGGGAGGCAGCGGGAAAGTGGAACTGATCCACTTCAGATCAGCCATGATCTTATTGAATGGTGGGGTGGGCTCGAAGGGCTGGATGGCCTACTCCTGCTCCTATTTCTTATGTTCTTATACTTAAAGAGATGGAAACATAGAAACTAGAAGCAGGAATAGACCATTCTGCCCTTCAAGCCTACTCTGCCATTCATCTAGACCGTGGCGGATCATTGAATTCAAAATCCTGGTCCCACCCCTCCCCACAACTTCCCCCCCCTATCCCTTGATTCCTTTAGCCCCAAGAGCTATATCTAATTTCTTCTTTAGCCTCAACTACATTCAGTGGTAGTGAATTCCACACATTCAGCACCTTTTGGATGAAGAAAGGTTTACCCCTTATCCTCAAACTATTGACCCCTAGTTCTAGACTCCCCCACCATTGGGAGCATTTTTTCTACCCTGTCTAACCCTGTTAGAATTTTATAAGTTTCTATGAGAGCCCCTTTCATTCTTCTAAACTCCAGTGAATATAATCCTAACCGACTTAGTCTCTCCTCATATGTCAGACCTGCCATCCCAGGAATCAGCCTGTTAAACCTTTGCTGTACTTCCTCTATAGAAAGAACATCCTTCCTCAGATAACTCAGAATGGGATGGATAGGATAGAGGTGGAAAGACTCTTCCCGCTCAAAAAAGACAATAGGACTAGGGGGCACAGCCTCAAGATAAAAGGGGGGCGGTTTGGAACGGAGTTGAGGAGGAACTTCTTCACTCAAAGGGTGGTGAATCTCTGGAATTCTCTGCTCGTTGAAGTGGTGGAGGCTGCCTCGCTAAATATTTTTAAGATGTGGGTTGATGGGTTTTTGATAGGAGAGGGGATTAAGGGTTATGGGGAGAAAGCGGGAGGGTGGAACTGAGCCACGACAGATCAGCCATGATCTTATTGAATGGCGGGGCAGGCTCGAAGGGCTGGATGGCCTACTCCTGCTCCTATTTCTTATGTTCTTATGTTCTTATAACGACACCAAAACTGCACACGATACACAAGGTGAAGCCTCACCAGTGCCCAATACAATTGCAGCAAACCATCCCTATCCCTATACTCAAATCCTCTCGCTATGAAGGCCATCATACTGTATTCAAGTCTTCGCAATTCAAATTTATTCTGACAGGAAGGAAGATTGTTAGAAGGAGAAGTACTTCCATGGCTAGGCAAGAAAGCTAAAGAGCAGGAAATAGTCAATTATCTAATCTTGGGGTCCGGGTCCACAGGACTCTTAAATCGGCCTCGCAGGTGGAGGATGTGGTCAAGAAGGCGTATGGTGTACTGGCCTTCATTAATCGAGGGATTGAGTTTAGGAATCGGGAGGTAATGCTGCAACTTTATAAGACCCTTGTCAGGCCTCATTTGGAGTACTGTGCGCAGTTCTGGTTGCCTCACTATAGGAAGGATGTAGAAGCTATTGAAAGGGTACAGAGGAGATTTACAAGGATGTTGCCTGGACTGGGAGGCATGCCTTATGAAGTTAGGTTGAGGGAGCTGGGACTCTTTTCCCTGGAGAGACGAAGGTTGAGAGGCGACCTGATAGAAGTTTATAAAATGTTGAGTGGAATAGATAGGGTGGATTCTCAGAGGCTATTTCCCCGGGTTGAAATGGTCGCTACGAGAGGACACAGATTGAAGGTGCGGGGAGGCAAGTACCGAAGTGATGTTAGGGGTAAGTTTTTCATTCAGAAGGTGGTGAGTGAATGGAATCGGCTGCCATCAGTGGTGGTGGAGGCGAACTCGCTGGGGTCTTTTAAAAGACTTCTGGATGAGTATATGGAATTTAATGGGATTGGGGGTTATAGATAGGTCTATAGATTGGCAGGTGTGGATGTGATTGGTGCAACTCGTGGGCAGAAGGGCGTGTTTGTGCTGTAGTGTTCTATGTTCTATATTAAGACAAAAACTAAGACATTTCGTATTGCCAAGGTCAGCAGCAGGCTGGAAGTCACAAAGCTTTTAAAGATCAATATCGGGTCACTAAAAAAAGAGCACAGATAAATTATGAAAGAAAAATAGTGCAAAATGTTGTTGGGAAATTAGAATCCATTATAAAGGAAGTAACAACGGGGCATTTAGAAAGCCAAAATGCAATTCATCAGAGTCAGTATGGTTTTTATGAAAGGTAAGTCATGTTTGACTACTTGGCTCGAGTTCTTCAAAGATGTAACAAGCAAGGTGAATAATGGGGATCCTGTAGATGTCATTTATCTGGACTTGCAGCAATCATTTGATAAGATGCCAGAACATTAATACTCAAGGTTAGTTTACATGGATTTAGGGGTAATATATTAGCTTGGATAGAGGATTGACTAACCAACAAAAAGCAGAGTTGGGATAAATGGATCTTTTTCTAGTGCAGTGCCACAGGGTTTGGTGCTTAGGCCCCAACTATTTACAATCTTTTTTAATAATTCTGGACAGTGGACATTGCGTGAGGTGAGTGTGCTGCTCAACTTTGATGGTTTGGATGGTGAATTACTGAAATGTTGGTTTGTATATGTGAACCATTTCTATTCGTCTGGATCCCTTCAGTGCCATGTTCATCAGTGGTGTAGTGCCATATGGAGAAGTTTAGAGGAATGTTAAATAATTATGTTTTTGTGTTTCAGCTGAAAGCAGTTCTTTGTATAAATGTTTGTTTGATACTTAGATAATTGACTATTTCCTGCTGGTGATGTTGTTGTAACTAATAAAATTGTGCAGCATCCTATTTGGATATTGAGAGGATGATCCCTCATACCACACATTCCATTGTTCAGTGTAATGAAATTGTGGTTGTGTTGCATGCAAGCTTATTATTCTGAATCCTCGTCATTTACGTTATCACGATCGCACTCCACCAGGTGTCGGGATATGCAAGTCAGCCTTCATTGTAATGTGTCAATACCCGAGAGAATCAGGAGATTGGAAAGATGTAATGACCAGATGGTGTTTTTCTTGCAGTCAAAAATGACAGCAATATAAATACATTATATATACACACATATAGAAGTTACAAAACTGGAAGCCTGATATTCAGCCCAATCAAATGTTTACCCTCTTGAGCAATGAGCGGTAATCATATTTACTCACCCTGTTCCTTTAGCTGCCAAAACCCTAAGTTCTGGGATTTCCTGCCTTTCCTCCTCTCTCCTCCTTTCAGATGCTGCATAAAGCCTAATTCTGACCACGTTTTTGGTCACCTGTCCTAATATGTGGCTTGGTGTCAAATTTTGTTTGATAATGTTTCCATAAAGCATCTTAGGATGTTTCCAACGTTAAATGGGATTATAAAAATCTGGATGACTGATGCTCTTTTCATGTCCCTTCAACCTCTTTTTTTTCAGCCATCTACACAATCTAATTGTGAACATTGATATAGTTTCTCCCTTAAACCCTGAAAGTGAATTCCACAGTTACTTTTGTGAAGATGTTTCACCTTTGCTCTGTTATCAATCTCTTGCATTTAATCTTGCATTCCTGGCCCCTTGTTCTTCTTTACCACAACTACTGGAAACTGCTTCTACCTACTCTGCTCCATTCTTTCGTACCTTTAAATATAGCTATTAATCATCACTTTCTCTAGTTTATCAGATTTTTATGGACCTCTGTTTCCTCAAAATGCAGCCTCCTCTTACTACTTCTATTCTCCTCCAAGTACTCCACGAGCACTTTCTAGAGGTGGACAGGTTAGTAAACCACTACACAGAGCTTGCCTCCACCTGTCACATGTTGTCTGCGTACAGTGGATATAATACAAGCCAGTCGCTGGCTGATCTTGAAGCTGAACAATGGACGTTGATTACAATATCCAGTGATGAAATAAAATAAATTTTAAACATGACAAGTCAAATGTGCTGCAAATTTATATCATTCCACCTTGACATCCTGTGTATGTCGGAGCATGAGATTTTACTGTTCCTGTAATCAGATGCAATGCCGGTAATTGTTTCTTTTGGAAATATTGTGATAGGTTTGAAGGCTGACTTTTCTCCCTGTCTCTAATGGAAAGCAAACTGAGAAAGATCTTCGATGATCTGTGATGTGGTAGGTGTTCATTGATGTAAATATAAAGTGAAAATATGCTTGAGAGCTTGCCTGTTTTCTCCTTTTGGCTGGCAGCAGAGGGGAATATTGCAGTGTTGGTCTTGCTGCGAGCAAGCTCCAGCTTGGGACCCTGGTTTGGCCCCGATTTTGGAGTCGCAAAGCCTGCAGGAAAATCTAGTCCATTGAGGCTAAAGCAGTGCATTCCAGACCCACTGACCCCGAAAGTAATTGGGTACAGGCTGCTGGGTGAAGAACATGGAAAGTTGGACGCAGAAAGGATCTACAAGCAGAAGAAGAATTTTGTGTTTTCTGTCCCCACTAGCCCATTTGATTAATAGGTTCCAAGTTGTGATTGATTCGAGGAGGATTGGGTAGGAGGGGAAAGTGAGCAGGGCTGCGACTAGGAAGGGATGAGGAAGGCTATTGTCATGATTGGGAACAGGGAGCCTATAAATGGCAGCAATCAGTGGTGGTGGGGGGGCTGGGAGGGCTTGCTACACCGAAGGCTTCTTTTTGAGGTATGACAAAAATACTTTTGCTCCGTCATATCCACCAGAAGCTTAAAACCAGCCTGTTGCTGAGGTGCTATTGCTGGGTGTAAGACACGACGGGATCACAAGTTGAGATTAAAAGTAAGTCATGCTACTGATTATATCATCGAGACATGATTTTTGCAAGTTAGTTTTTATGTTTACAGGTTATATTTTTATGTTTAGTGGGAGCCTTGCCCAGGGCTTGATTCGGCACTAGAAATGGAGATGGTTGTGGTTATGGTTGGTCTGCACCTGCCCATTAGTGGGGTGTGGGGTATGGTAAAGGGATGTGGCTGAGGGAGAATTCAGGTCTTCAATCAGCGGAGGAAGCCTGACACAGGATGCCTCAAACCTTTTCATTTTTGACCATAATGCAGCAGCAGATTAACCAATTTCAATCTTTTCTGTCAACAGCGCGGTTTCCGGGTGGCAGTGGTGATTTTAAGCCCCATGTTCAAGCCTAGCGATATATGCTGTTGAACTCCCTTGGGTCCATATTGTGTTGTTTCAGCTTTTCAGTTTCAATTAAACATCCGTCCCATTGAGCTCCAGGGAACTGCTGTAAAAAGCAACTGTGAAGTAACCTATTGTTGAGTCCCAGAAAAGACCATGTTGATATGCAGCAGGAAGTCTGAAAGAAGGGAGTAGAACTGGAGCTCCAGAACAGCACATTGATCTAGGGTGAAACTGTTTTTCTACTAGCTTTCAGGCCTTGGTTGGAAACACAACTGTATTCTTTCAGGCTTTTTAAAATTAACTTGTTACGTGTTGCATATTTGTTTGTTCACAGACACAAATCATAATGTTACTCAGATAATAGCCTGGATAAAATCTACTTACAGTAATTAACTGTCTGTACAATATAGTTTCTGTGTAAGCATAGTGCATGCCACACCTTTGTAGGAAAAAATACAAAAAGAAATTGTCTTGTAAGGAAAAACAATGATAGCAAACTTCATAAATGCTGGAAGTCTGGAATAAAAAGAGAAGTACTGAAAATTGAGTTGTGATGGAGGCTTCCCATAAAGTGTTAAACTGCTGTTTTCTTTTTTCCGATGATAACTCATCAGGTAATTGACTGAAATTACTTTGAAAAAAACAAGCTTCCAAATCAATAGTTCGGGTGATTTTAAAAACTCAGATATTCACCGTTTGAAATTTCTGTGTCTAATGATTGTGAATCGAAGGTGAAGGGTGCAGAGTAATGTAGGACACCACCAGGGTTGTAGTGAGTAAAAGGGAAGACAAGTTTGGGATTTGATGGGGGTATTTCACAAATCTTGTACTGCTTGGATGAGCTGAATACCAAATTATAATTTCAGGAAGTAAAATGTAGTATATCAAAGCTAATGATCCCAAGGTGCCATGTATCGAAAAAATAATGCTCTCATCTTGGTCTTCCAATACCTTGTTCAGCAGACATATCTATTAATGAAGCAGACCCCTATTTACACTGTTCAACCAGTGTTTCTGATCTCACTGAGAGTAAAGAATTTTGTAGAGTTGCTTTCCTTCATCACTATATTTTATTCTCTTTCTCTGCCATATTATCTGTGTGAAAACAGCTGCTCATATTGGATTGCAGAGCCTGACAACTGTCTTAGTTGACTCTACTGAGAGGAATTTTATGATTTTGGATGTGTGATAATCAACTCAATAACAAATTGCCTTCAATGTTTTTATTAGAAGTACTATAACATCGAGCATTTACCTCAGTCAGGTAAAAGATGATACAGTAGCTTCAATGCATCATTTCTCATATCTGCGGTGCCAGACAGCAGCACTGCTATGTATTCTTATACCTTAGGTTGCTTATATTTCAGAAAGGATTGTTGTCATGACCTATCTATTGACGCCCTTCTGTGCAACATCTCTTTCAGGGACATCTGGGTGTCATTTTTCAATTCTGATGTGTTAGGGTGCCAGAGCAGAAACCACAAAGTATGTTATGGAGCTGACTCAGCCCCAACAGTTTTTCTATTTTGGCAGTAGTATGAGGATAAGATGTTTCACTCCAGGTGTGATTCCATTGAAGCACTAGGAAGCTTTTATCAAAAAGACGTTATTTAACAATACAGTTTATAACAAATAAATTGTCTTAACTTTTACTAATTGAAGAACATGACACAATACAATTCTTAACTGCTAACCAATCTCTCTTAGTTCCAATTCAAGCAATATTGCTCTTATGGACTTAAACTCCTCTTCAAACTCAGTTAGCAATACGCAGGCTTAAGTGCTTAATTAATGCATGGTCAGCCCATTAACTTGTCACATTTAATTTTCTACATCTCCAATCTGTACAATTGTAACAGACATGGAAATATACATCAGCTATTAAACGGCATACATTGCTATGACTCCCATAAGAGACTGATGACTTTAAAAAGAAATTTGAATTCTGAGTGACCAACCTAAAACTTGATATCTCTGTGCATTTATTTTAAGACTTTTATTGTAACAAGCAAGCTAAAAGCAACATTGACAAAACACTATTTCTTAGGGCGGTGGCTAGAAGAGAGCCGGTGGATGTGGTCTTTCTTGATTTTCAGAAGGCGTTTGACAAGGTACCTCACAAGAGTTTATTACAGAAGGTCAGGGGGCATGGAGTTGGGGGTAGGGTGTTAGCGTGGACAGAGGATTGGCTGTCAAATAGGCAGAGAGTGGGGGTCAATGGGTGCTATTCGGATTGGTGGTTGGTGACTAGTGGAGTGCCCCAGGGGTTGGTGCTGGGGCCTCAGCTGTTTACCATTTATATAGATGATCTGGAGGAGGGAACCGAGTGTATGGTGTCGAAATTTGCTGATGACACCAAGATTGGTGGAACGGCAAATTGTGCGGAGGGTGTTGAGAGTTTGCAGAAGGATCTAGATAGGCTGGGCGAATGGGCCAGGAACCGGCAAATGGAATTTAATGTTGGCAAGTGTGAAGTTGTCCACTTTGGTAGGAAGGACTCTTACTTACATGGCGAAAAACTGCAGCATGCTACAGTGCAGAGGGACCTCGGGGTCCTTGTGCATGAGTCGCAAAAACCCAGCCTGCAGGTGCAGCAGGTGGTCAGGAAGGCAAATGGGATGCTGGCCTTCATAGCGAGGGGGATTGAATATAAAAGTAGGGAGGTCTTGCTGCAACTGTACAGGGCACTGGTGAGGCCGCAGCTGGAGTACTGTGTGCAGCTTTGGTCGCCGCACTTACGCAAGGATATTTTGACCTTGGAGGGAGTGCAGAGGAGGTTTACTAGGCTGATACTGGAGTTGAGGGGGTTGAGCTATGAGGAGAGGCTGAATAAACTAGGCTTGTACTCGTTAGAGTTTAGAAGAATGAGGGGAGATCTCATTGAGACGTATAAGATGATGAATGGGATGGATAGGATAGAGGTGGAGAGGCTCTTCCCGCTCAGAAAGGACAGTAGGACTTGAGGGCACAGCCTCAAGATAAAAGGGGGGCGGTTTAGAACGGAGTTGAGGAGGAACTTCTTCACTCAAAGGGTGGTGAATCTCTGGAATTCTCTGCCCATTGAAGTGGTGGAGGCTGCCTTGCTAAATATATTTAAGACACGGGTTGATAGGTTTTTGATAGGCAAGGGGATTAAGGGTTATGGGAGAGGGCGGGATAGTGGAACTGAGCCACGACAGATCAGCCATGATCTTATTGAATGGCGGGGCAGGCTGGAAGGGCTAGATGGCCTACTCCTGCTCCTATTTCTTATGTTCTTAGGCAAGCTCCTAATGCTTAAATACAACCAAGACCATCCCTCCATGATTATTTGTTACTCTATCTATTTTTCCGGAACCAGTCCAAAATGAAGCTGAACTCCTGAGAAATTGCTTCTTTCCTTATCCTTCCTCAGCCAAGTGACTGCCTTACTTTCATGGTAAAAAGTCTGACAACACCAGGTTTTAGTCCAACCTATTTATTTGATAATATACTCACAAGCTTATCAAATAAATAGGTTGGACTAAAACCTGGTGTTGTCAGACTTTTTACTGTGTTTACGCCAGTCCAACGCCGGCATACCCACATCATGATTACTTTCATGGCGCAGGATGAATTGGAAATACTTTTTTTTTTCCAAAAATATACTTTATTCATAAAAATCTCAAGTAATCCATTGCAAATGTACAGGGCTTCGAATAGCAAAGCAATGTGGAATCAAAACATTTTTACAGATCTGTCCAAATTACAGTGTCTACATTTCAATACTTAAAAAACTATATCCATGTCTCAAATATTTACATATTTGTACTAATTACAAGAATTACATTTCAGTTCTTAAAAATATGTACATGCCTCAATAGATTTCTGTGTGCCGTTAGTGGTCAGATTGGCACACAGTTACGCAGGTCGAGGGTATTCTGCAATTCCTGGGCCCTCGGTCTGCCTCCGTTAAAAGGCCTTACAGTGTGGCCTTTCCCCATTGTGCCTTTGCGGCGGCTGCCCCAAGCTTCAGCCCGTCCCTTAGCACGTAGTCCTGGACCTTGGAATGTGCCAGTCTGCAACACTCGGTCGAGGACAGTTCTTTCAGCTGGAAGATCAGCAAGTTTCGGGCGGACCAAAGTGCGTCCTTCACCGAGTTGATGACCTTCCAGCAGCAGTTGATATTTGTCTCGGTGTGCGTTCCCGGAAACAGCCCGTAGAGCACAGAGTCCTGCGTCACCAAGCTGCTCGGGACGAACCTCGACAAATACCACTGCATCTCGCTCCAGACCTTCTTTGCAAAGGCACATCCTAGAAGGAGGTGTGCGACCGTCTCGTCAGCCCCGCAGCCGCTTCGAGGGCAGCGTGCGGTGATGTTGAGACCACGAGCGTGCATAAAGGATCTGACGGGGAGTGCCCTTCTCACCACCAGCCAAGCCAGATCTTGGTGCTTGTTTGTCAGTTCTGGTGATGAGGCGTTCTGCCAGATGACGCTGACGGTCTGCTCAGGGAACCATCCGACAGGATCCGCCGTCTCCTTTTCTCTCAGGGCCCCAAGGACGTTACGCGCTGACCACTGCTTAATCGCCGTGTGGTCAAAGGTGTGTTTGCGGAAAAATTTTTCTACGAGGGACAGGTGCTGCGGTACGGTCCAACTACTCGGAGCGTTCCGCGGCAGTGTGGCCAGACCCATCCTTCGCAACACTCGGGACAGGTAGAACCTCAAAAAGTAGTGGCACTTGCTGTTGGTGTACCGAGGATCTACGCACAGCTTGATGCAGCCGCACACAAAGGTGGCCATCAGGATGAGGGCGGCGTTGGGAACGTCTTTCCCTCCGTTCTCTGAAGATTTGTGCATCGCCTCCCTCTGGACGCGATCCATCTTTGATCTCCAGATAAACTTGAAGATGGCCTGCGTCACTGCTGCAGCGCAGGATTTGGGGATAGGCCACACCTGCGCCACGTACAACAACACAGACAGCACCTCGCACCGGATCACCAGGTTTTTCCCTGTTATGGAGAGCGAGCGTTGCTCCCACAAGACGAGTTTCTGCCTGGCTTTCGCGATGCACTCCTCCCAGTTTTTGATGCATGCCCCTGCCGCTCCGAACCATATCCCCAGCACCTTCAGGTACTCTGCCCTGACGGTGAAGGGGACAAAGGATTTGTCGGCCCAGTTCCCAAAGAACATGGCCTCGCTCTTTCCCTGGTTGACTTTGGCTCCCGAGGCCAGCTCGAACTGCTCGCAGACCTGGAGGAGCCTGCGAACAGACGATGGGTCCGAGCAGAAGACAGCCACGTCATCCATGTACAGGGAGGCTTTGACCTGCGTGCCTCCGCTGCCTGGGATTGTCACCCCTTTGATGCCTGGGTCGCTTCTGAGGGCCTCGGCAAAGGGTTCAATGCAACACACAAAAAGGACGGAGGAGAGAGGGCAGCCCTGTCTGACTCCAGACCTGATTTGGAAGCTATCTGTTTCCCACCTGTTGACTGAGACTGCGCTACTGATGTCTGTGTAGAGCAGCCGGATCCAATTGCGTATTCCCTCCCCAAAGCCCATTTTGGAGAGCACATCCATCATGTAGCTGTGCGATATTCTGTCAAACGCCTTCTCCTGGTCGAGGCTGATGAGGCACGTATCCACCTGCACGTAGGCGATCGTGTCCCTGAGTAGCGCCAGGCTGCCAGAGATCTTCCTGCCAGGTACAGCACAGGTTTGATCAGGATGGATGACTGACCCCAGAGCAGACTTGACCCGGTTGGCGATGACCTTGGCCAGAATTTTGTAATCCATGTTCAATAGTGAAATGGGTCGCCAATTCCGAATTTCTTCCCTCTCCCCCTTCTGCTTGTAGATGAGGGTAATGATGCCTTTCCTCATGGATTCTGACATCCTGCCCTCCAGAAGCATACTCTCGTATACTTCCAGGAGGTCCGGGCCCGTCAAGTCCCACAACGCCGAGTAAAACTCAGCCGGTAAGCCATCGCTTCCGGGAGTTTTACCCTTCTGTAAGGACTCGACGGCCTTGGTCAGCTCGTCCAGATACACCGGTCTGTCCAGGCTGTCCCGCTCGCCGTCGTCTAAGACCTGCGTGATAGACGACAGGAAAGACTGGGAGGCCGTGCTGTCTGTTGGCTTCAGGTCATACAGTCCGGCATAGAAGGATTTGCAGATCCTCAGAATGTCAGACTGCGATGACCCCACTGAGCCGTCCTCTTCCTTCAGGCTGCTGATCACAGAGGTTTCTCTGTGTACCTTCTGGAAGAAGAAACGCGAGCACTTTTCGTCCTGCTCCACGGAGCGGACCCTGGACCGGAAAATGACCTTGGCGGCCTCCGAGGCAAAGAGCGAGGCTTGCTGGCTCTTCACCTCCTGGAGCTCCTCCCTGACATCGACCCCCATCGACTGCAGTTGGAGCAGTTCCTGCATGCTTTTCTGGAGTCGGGACATGTCCCCCCCGTCTCTCCCTGGCCTTCTGAACCCCTTTGCGAATGAAGAACCTTTTGATGTTGCCTTTGATGGTTTCCCACCAGAGCGATGGAGACTCAAAGAAGGGTTTGACGGTCCTCCAACCGTGGTAAACCCTCCTGAGTTCTTCGAGGTTCTCTGGGGTCAACAGTTCTACATTCAGCTTCCAGGACCTCCTGCCCACTTTCTGGTTTGCCTCCAGCTGACAGTCGGCCAGCAGGAGGCAGTGGTCAGAAAAGAACACCGGCCTGACGTCGGTGGGCCTGACCGTGAGCGCGCGGGACACAAACATAAAGTCGATCCTGGAGCGAACCGACCCGTCGGGCCGTGACCACGTGTACCTGCGCTGCCCTCCGTCTGCTGGGTTGCTGAAGACGTCGAGCAGCTTGGCATCTTTGACCGTCTCCAGCAGGGCTCTGGACGTAGCGTCCAGTTTGTTTTCAGCCCTGCTGGATCGGTTGGCCTTGTCTAGGATACAATTGAAGTCCCCACCCAGAATGACTGGCCTGGAGGTGGTGAGCAGCTGTGGCAGCTGCTCAAAAACCGCCAGCCGTTCGGTTTTGGCGGCAGGGGCATACACATTAATCAGCCTGAGAGGGCAGTTTTTGTACGTGACGTCTGCTACGAGAAGGCGTCCCCCCACCACCTCCCTAACTTGCTTTAGCTGAAGCTGGGCAAACTTTCCTAACTCATTTAAATCCTCACGAACTCCAGAGAACTCCCATTCATGTGGTCAACCATTGAGTCTTGCTGTCTCTTTCTCAATCTCTTCACACTCACTCACCCTCCCTCCCTCCCTCCCTCCGTGTCTGTCACCCTCCCTCCCTCCGTGTCTGTCACCCTCCCTCCCTCCGTGTCTGTCTCCCTCCCTCCCTCCCTCCCACCGTGTCTGTCACCCTCCCTCCCTCCGTGTCTGTCTCCCTCCCTCCCTCCCTCCGTGTCTCTCTCCCTCCTTCCCTCCGTGTCTCTCTCCCTCCTTCCCTCCGTGTCTCCCTCCCTCCCTCCCTCCCTCCGTGTCTCTCTCTCCCTCCCCTCCGTGTCTCCCTCCCTCCCTCCGTGTCTGTCTCCCTCCCTCCGTGTCTGTCTCCCTCCCTCCCTCCGTGTCTGTCTCCCTCCCTCCCTCCGTGTCTGTCTCCCTCTGTGTCTGTCTCCCTCCCTCCCTCCGTGTCTGTCTCCCTCCCTCCCTCCGTGTCTGTCTCCCTCCCTCCCTCCGTGTCTGTCTCCCTCCCTCCCTCCGTGTCTGTCTCCCTCCCTCCGTGTCTGTCTCCCTCCCTCCGTGTCTGTCTCCCTCCCTCCGTGTCTGTCTCCCTCCCTCCCTCCGTGTCTGTCTCCCTCCCTCCCTCCCTCCGTGTCTCCCTCCCTCCCTCCCTCCGTGTCTCCCTCCCTCCCTCCCTCCGTGTCTCCCTCCCTCCCTCCGTGTCTGTCTCCCTCCCTCCCTCCGTGTCTCCCTCCCTCCCTCCCTCCGTGTCTCCCTCCCTCCCTCCCTCCGTGTCTGTCTCCCTCCCTCCCCTCCGTGTCTCCCTCCCTCCCCTCCGTGTCTCCCTCCCTCCCCTCCGTGTCTCCCTCCCTCCCCTCCGTGTCTCCCTCCCTCCCCTCCGTGTCTCCCTCCCTCCCCTCCATGTCCCTTCTCTCTGCCGCCCTCCCCTCTGCCGCCCTCCCCCTCTCTCTGCCGCCCTCCCCCTCTCTCTGCCGCCCTCCCCCTCTCTCTGCTGCCCTCCCCCTCTCTCTGCCGCCCTCCCCCTCTCTCTGCCGCCCTCCCCCTCTCTCTGCCGCCCTCCCCCTCTCTCTGCCGCCCTCCCCCTCTCTCTGCCGCCCTCCCCCTCTCTCTGCCGCGCTCCCCCTCTCTCTGCCGCCCTCCCCCTCTCTCTGCCGCCCTCCCCCTCCCCCTCTCTCTGCCGCCCTCCCCCTCCCCCTCTCTCTGCCGCCCTCCCCCTCCCCCTCTCTCTGCCGCCCTCCCCCTCCCCCTCTCTCTGCCGCCCTCCCCCTCCCCCTCTCTCGGCCGCCCCCGCCCTCCCCCTCCCCCTCTCTCGGCCGCCCCCGCCCTCCCCCTCCCCCTCTCTCGGCCGCCCTCCCCCTCTCTCGGCCGCCCTCCCCCTCTCTCGGCCGCCCTCCCCCTCTCTCGGCCGCCCTCCCCCTCTCTCGGCCGCCCTCCCCCTCTCTCGGCCGCCCTCCCCCTCTCTCGGCCGCCCTCCCCCTCTCTCGGCCGCCCTCCCCCTCTCTCGGCCGCCCTCCCCCTCTCTCGGCCGCCCTCCCCCTCTCTCGGCCGCCCTCCCCCTCTCTCGGCCGCCCTCCCCCTCTCTCGGCCGCCCTCCCCCTCTCTCGGCCGCCCTCCCCCTCTCTCGGCCGCCCTCCCCCTCTCTCGGCCGCCCTCCCCCTCTCTCGGCCGCCCTCCCCCTCTCTCGGCCGCCCTCCCCCTCTCTCGGCCGCCCTCCCCCTCTCTCGGCCGCCCTCCCCCTCTCTCGGCCGCCCTCCCCCTCTCTCGGCCGCCCTCCCCCTCTCTCGGCCGCCCTCCCCCTCTCTCTCTGGAACCTTCACTAACCTAAAGACAACGTGATATTCCTCCATCTTTGCATGCTCATCTCTTCCATCTCAACGCTGGGAGTATTGTCTTCCGCTGTTAAGACCCTATTCTTATGGAATTACTCCCTAAAATCCTCTGCCTCTTCACCTCACCTTTCCTCCTTTAGCATCCTCCATAAAACCTATCACATGACCATGACTTTGCACCTGCGCTAATATTGCTTCCTTCTGCTCAGTATTGATTTTTGTCTGCTTATGTTCCTGTGGAATACCTTGGAATAATAAGAACATAAGAACTAGGAGCAGGAGTAGGCCATCTGGCCCCTTGAGCCTGCTCCGCCATTCAATAAGATCATGGCTGATCTTTTCATGGAGTCAGCTCCACTTACCCGTCCGCTCACCAAAACCCTTAATTCCTTTACTGTTCAAAAATTTATCTATCCTTTCCTTAAAAACATTCAACTGCTTCACTGGGCAGGGAATTCCACAGATTCACAACCCTTTGTGTGAAGTTCCTCCTTGACTCAGTCCGAAATCTGCTTCCCCTTATTTTGAGGCTATGCCCTTTAGTTCTAGTTTCACCTGCCAGTGGAAACAATTTCCCTGCTTCTATCTTATCTATTCCCTTCATAATCTTAGATGTTTCTGTAAGATCGTCCCTCGGTCTTCTGAATTCCAATGAGTATAGCCCCAGTCTACTCAGTCTCTCCTCATAAGCCAACCCTCTCGACTCCGGAGTCAACCTAGTGAATCTCCTCTGCACTCCCTCTAGTGCCAATATATCCTTTCGCAAGGAAACTAAAACTATACACAGTATTCTAAGTGTGATCACACCAGCACCTTGTACAGCTGCAACATAACCTCGCTGTTTTTAAACTCCATCCCTCTAGCAATGAAGGACAAAATTCCATTTGCCTTCTTAATTACCTGCTGCACCTGCAAACCAATTCCTTGTGATTCCTGCACAAGGACACCCAGGTCCTCCTGCACAGCAGCATGCTGCAATTTTTTACCATTTAAATAATAGTCCATTTTGCTGTTATTCCTACCAAAATGGATGACCTCACCTGCACCAACATTGTACTCCATCTGCCAGACCCTCGCCCATCACTTAGACTATCTATATCCCTTTGCAGACTTTCAGCGTCCTCTGCATACTTTACTCTTCACCTATCTTACTGTCATCTATGAATTTTGACACACTACAATTGGCCCCCCAACTCCAAATCATCTATTTAAATCGCAAGTAATTGCGGTCCCAACACTGATCAGTGAGGCAGACCACTAGTTACCGATTGCCAACCAGAAAAACACCCATTTACCCCCACTCTTTGCTTTCTGTTAGTTAACCAATCCTTTATCCATGCTAATACATTACCCATAACACTGTGCACCTTTATCTCATGCAGCAGTTTTTGGTGTGTGGCACCTTATCAAATGCCTTCTGGAAATCCAGATACACCACATCCACAGGTTCCCCATTGTCCACTGCACATGGAATGTTCTCAAAGAATTCCACCAAATTAATCAAACATGACTTGTCTTTCATGAACTCATGAACTCATTTTCCTTGCAAATTCAAGATATATTCAGTAATTTGGAGAGCTTCTCATGAAAATCTCAAGGAGAAATCTGAGGCCATGTTGAGACATGTTGCATAAAATTATTGACACTTGGGGTGAAGTACATGATGAGGTAATGTGGGCCATAGCCGCCCACATTCATTTATGTAGTGATGGCTCTTTCATGCTGCTAATGCATTTTTCTATGGTAACATGAAATACAAAACTTACCTCCAAACTCCGTGGCCTGGGGCTCGGCTCCTCCCTCTGCAAAAGGATCTTAAATCCCAACCCACAGACCTTAATCAGTAAGGATAGGCAACGACACTTCTTCCATGATTATCCTCAACACCGGTGCCCCACAAGGCTGTGTTCTCAGCCCCCTACTATACTCCTTATACACCAGTGTCTGTATGGCTAAATTCCCTCCCAACTCGATTTTCAAGTTTGCTGATGACACCACTGTAGTGGGTCGGATCTCAAACAATAATGAGACACAGTACAAGAAAGAGATTGATAATCTGGTGAACTGTTGCAGCAACAATAATCTGTTCCTCAATATCAACAAAACGGAGGAGATTGACACTGACTTCAGGAAATGTAAAGGAAAACATGCCGCTGTCTACGTAACAGGGATGAAGTGGAAATGGTTGTGAGCTTCAGGTTTCTAGGTGTCCAGATCACCAACAACCTGTCCTGGTCCTTCCACACCTACTCTATGTTGAAGAAAGCCCACCAACGCCTCTATATTCTCAGGAGGTTCAGAAAATTTGGCCTATCCGGTAAGACTCACACCAACTTTTACAGATGCACCATGGAAAGTATTCTTTCTGGTTGTATTATAGCTTGGTATGGCTCCTGTTCTGCCCAAGACAACAATTCAAAGAGTTGTGAATGAAACCCAGTCTATTTCAGAAACCAGCCTCTCACCCATTGACTCTGTCTACACTTCCCGCTGCCTTGGAAAAGCTGCCAACATAATCAAGGACCTCTCGCAACCTGAACACACTCTTTTCCACCACCTTCTATAGGGAAAAAGATACAAAGGTCTGAGGTCATGTACCAACCAGCTCGAGAACAGCTTCTTCCCTGCTATCATCAGACTTTTGATCTTTCTCTACACTCTAGCTATGACTGTAACATTACATTCTGCACTCCCTCCTTTCCTTCTCTATGTACAATATACTTTGCCTGCTTAGAGCACAAGAAACAGTACTTTTTACTGTACACTAATACATAGAACATAGAAAAACTGCAGCACAATACAGGCCCTTCAGCCCACAAAGTTGTGCGGAGCATGTCCCTACCTTAGAGATTACTAGGCTTACCTATAACCCTCTATCTTTCTAAGTTCCATGTACTTATCTAAAAGTCTCTTAAAAGACCCTATCGAATCTGCCTCCACCATCATTGCCGGCAGCCCATTCCACGCACCCACCACTTTCTGAGTGAAAAACTTATCCCTGACATCTCCTCTGTACCTACTCCCCAGCACCTTAAACCTGTGTCCTCTTGTGGCAACCATTTCAGCCCTGGGAGAAAGCCTCTGACTATCCACTGGATCAATACCTCTCAACATCTTATACACCTCCATCAGGTCACCCCTCATCCTTCGTCTCTCCAAGAAGAAAAGGCCAAGCTCCCTCAACCTATCCTCACAAGTCATGCTCCCCAATCCAGGCAACATCCTTGTAAATCTCCTCTGCACTCTTTCTATGGCTTCCACACCCTTCCTTAATGAGGCAACCAGAACTAAGCACAGTACTCCAGGTGGGGTCTGACTAGGGTCCTATATAGCTGCAACATTATCTCTTGACTCCTAAACTCAATTCCCCGATTGATGAAGGCCTGTACACCATATGCCTTTTTAACCACCGCTTCAACCTGTGTGGCTGCTTTGAGCATCCTATGAACTCGGACCCCAAGATCCTTCTGATCTTCCACACTGCCAAGAGTCCTACCATTAATATTATGTTCTGCCAACCTATTTGACTTGCCAAAATGAACCCACGTGTGAGAATAATGCATCATTTCATACCAAAAAATTGTTATTCATGTCAGATCTATGGCACTTCCAATTAGATGATATTTTGTAACTTGGATACACCATAGAAATATTATAAAATTAATTGCAGATTTATTTGTACATGTATGGAAGGCACAGCAGTACATTGGTTAGCACTGCTGCCTCACAGTCCCAGGGACCCAGGTTTAATTCCAACTGCGGGTGACTGCCTGTGTGAAGTTTGCACATTCTCACTGTGTCTGTGTGGGTTTCGCCTGGGTGCTCCAGCTCCTTCCACAATCCAGAGATGTACAGTTTAGGTGGATTGGCCATGCTAAATGCATGGGGTTATGGGGATAGGATGAAGGGGAAGGCCAGAGTGGGATACTCTTTCAATGAGTCAGTGTAAATTCAATGGGCCAGATGGCCTCTCTCTGCACTCTTGATATTCTATGGTTCATTGTAGTAAAGTTGAAGGTGACTTCTGGCTTCAAGCAATAATCCATTTATTAACAATAATATGTAACATGTATAGAACATAAGGGTCTAACAGACTTGCAATGGATGTCTACTCTCTTCTTTTCCCTGGCTCCAACTGAGATTCCTCCACGTCCCAGGATACATGCCCTTGTTCCAGATTAGCTTGGCTTCCAGTGCAGCCTTTCCATAGGCTCCAATACGGTCACATGGCCCTTAAAGGAGCCATGTTACCACAGTATTTACAACGAAGTCTAGGAATATTTTACTTCAATTGTAAAGTTTATTTATTAGTCACAAATAGTCTTACCTTCACATTGCAATGTGGTCACTGTGAAAATCCCCTAGTTGCCACACTCCGGCACCTGTTTGGGTACAAGGAAGGAGAATTCAGTACGGCCAATTCACATAACCTGCACTGTGGGAGGAAACCATAGCACCTGGAGGAAACCCACGCAGACATGGGGAGAATGTGCAAACTCTACACAGACAGCGACCTAAGCCTGGAATTGAACCCCGGGTCCCTGGCGCTGTGAGGCAGTGGTGAACAAAGAAAATTACATCACAGGAACAGGCCCTTTGGCCCTTTTAGTCTGCACCGACCATGCTGCCTGAGTTAACTAAAACCCCCTACACTTCTGGGGACCACATCCCTCTAATCCCATCTCATTCATGTACTTGTCAAGGTGCTCCTTAAAAGTCACTACCATACTCGATTCCACTACCTCCCCCGGCAACAAGTTCCAGGCACCACCTCTCTCTGTGTAAAATATCTGCCTCGTACATCTCTTTTAAAACTTGCCCCTCGCACCTTAAACCTATGCCCCTTAGTAATTGACTCTTCCACCCTGGGAAAAAGCTTCTGACTATCCACTCTGTCCATGCCTCTCATAATCTTGTAGAGTTCTATCATGTCACCCCTTAACCTCCATTGCCCCAGTGAGAACAAACCAAGTTTCTCCAACTTCATAGCTAATGCCTTCCATACCAGGCAACATCCTGGTTAATCTTTTCTGTATCCTCTCCAAAGCTTCCACATTCTTCTGGTAGTGTGGCAACCAGAATTGAACACTATATTCCAAGTGCGGCCTAACTAACATTCTATAAAGCGGCAACATGAGTTTAAAAATTGGCAAGTCATACCCTGCCGATGAAAGCAAGCATGCCGTATGCCTTCTTGACTACCTTCTCCACCTGCATTGCCGCTTTCAGTGACCTGTGTACCTGTACACCCAGATCTCTTTGCCTATCAATACTCCTAAGGGTTCTGCCATTTATTGTATATTTTCTATCTGTATTAGACCTTCCAAAATGCATTACCTCACATTTGCCCTGATTAAACTCGATTTGCCATCTCTCCGCCCGAGTCTCCAACTGATCTATATCCTCCTGTATCCTCTGAAGGTCCTCATCACTATCCGCAAATCCAGCAACCTTTGTGTCGTTCACAAACTTACTAATCAATCCAGTTACATTTTCCTCCAAATCATTTATATATATTACAAACAGCAAAGGTGCCAGCACTGATCCCTGAGGAACACCGCATGTCACAGCCCTCCATTCAGAAATGCACCCTTCCATTGCTACCCTTTGTCCACTTTGACTG
Organism: Carcharhinus amblyrhynchos; assembly: GCF_965287045.1. NCBI lineage: Eukaryota > Metazoa > Chordata > Chondrichthyes > Carcharhiniformes > Carcharhinidae > Carcharhinus > Carcharhinus amblyrhynchos. The sequence continues at coordinate 120,035,121 of NC_137330.1, read as the reverse complement.
AGCCAGTTTTGAATCCACCTTGCCAGCTTACCTCTGATCCCATGCGACTTCACCTTCTGCACCAGTCTGCTATGAAGGACCTTATCAAAGGCCTTGCTGAAGTCTATGAAGACAACATCCACTGCCTTACCCTTTTGGCCTTGGAGGGAGTGCAGAGGAGGTTCACTAGTCTGATACCGGGGTTGAGCTATGAGGAGAGGCTGAATAAACTAGGCTTGTACTCATTAGAGTTTAGAAGGATGAGGGGAGATCTTATTGAGATGTACAAGATGATGAATGGGATGGATAGGATAGAGGTGGAGAGGCTCTTCCCACTCAGAAAGGACAGTAGGACTAGAGGGCACAGCCTCAAGATAAGCGGGGGGCGGTTTAGAACGGAGTTGAGGAGGAACTTCTTCACTCAAAGGGTGGTGAATCTCTGGAATTCTCTGCCCGTTGAAGTGGTGGAGGCTGCCTCGCTAAATATATTTAAGACGTGGGTAGATAGGCAAGGGGATTAAGGGTTATGGGGAGAAAGTGGGAAAGTGGAACTGAGCCACTTCAGATCAGCCATGATCTTATTGAATGGCGGGGCAGGCTAGATGGCCCACTCCTGCTCCTATTTCTTATGTTCTTATGTTCTCATTAATCATCTTCGTCACTTCCTCAAAAAACTCAATCTATTCCTTTAGGAATAAATGCCAAGATTCCATTTGCCTTCTTTACTAGCAACTGTACCTGAAAACTAGTTTTCTATGATTCATGCATGTGAACACCCAGATTCCTCTGCACTGAAGCACTCTGAAATTTCTCTCCATATAGATAGTTTGTCTCTGTATTTTTCCTACCAAAATGGATCATTTCACATTATTCACATTAAGCTCCATCTGCCACGTTTTGCTCCATTCACTTAATCTATCCATATCCATTTTTATCTTTCTTATTTCATTATTACTGTCAACTTACTGTCACACCTATTTTAGTGTCATCTGCAAATTTGGCTATGGTGCCCACTATCCCTATATCCACGTCATTAACATAGATTGTAAATAGTTGGATCCTGAGGACTGAACCCTGTGGCTCCCACTAGTTACGTCTTGTTGACCAGAAAAATACCCATTTACCTCAACTCTCTGCTTTCTGTAAGTATCCAAGCTAATAATTGAAAATAAATTTTAAAAGTCCCCATATGGCTGGCATAATCAATGTTGTGTTTAATGCTGTGTGAAGATTTGCTGGCTCTGTTTTAAAGAAATAACTGCTGTTCCCACTCAGCAGCCATTATGAAGAGGAAGCAGAATAAAAACTAGCACTTAATTAAAAGAAGAATTAAAATACTACAAGCAGCTCATGAATGATACTTGAGTGTGCTGCTTCTGTGAGTATAGCTGTTTCTTCTGTGGCTTAAAACAGAGCTGATGGGTGGCTGAAACCTGACTGTCTCCGAATGTTGTGCTTTTAGGTTTGGGATGTGATAGCATCACATGATCTGCTCAATTTGAAATGGTGAATAAACCTATTGATAGACTCATAACTTGGATTTCATATTTTTCTTGTTTTGCTGTAAATAGTTCTGCAGTAAGAATCACACTGTTTGTATGCATTCATCCTGTTGCAACAATCGTAATTCTACTCTAGTTTATAAAATTGGCACTTCGATGGTGACCACATAGAGGGGCTTTGTAGTCCTCATAGATTATTCCTTCCGCTTAAGCAAATGCTGTTTAACAGGCTTAATTCCCACTTCAATGCGACCCTTCAGTGGAACCATTTCACTTGTGTATGTTTCCAATACTATTCTCGAAGCTTTCAAGGGAATGTGCCTAAGTTTTTCCTTATATACAGCCTGTGGCACCAGCAAGTCTGCTATCCCAGTGTCAAGTTCCACCCTTACTGGCTGTCCATCCAGTGGAGCAACCTAGTATCTATTCGTACCATCAGCAATAGCTAGCACTTTCAATGATAACTCATCCTCAAGACTGAGAGTTGCTTCATTTCTGCACAGCATGAACACTTCTTATAAGAACACTTATTCTGTTTACATGCTGTCTTGGCCTGTTCTGACTTCTTACTTTTACTTGTAGCTTGTGTTTTATTCCAGCAGGCACACTGTATCTTCACTTTTTCTACAGCTTCTGCATCTTTGTCCTTACACCAGCATCCTGCAACTGAATGCCCTGCCTTTGCCTATCCATGAGATTTACGAGTTTCAAAACTCTTGGGCGTTAATTCAGATGATACACTGTGTGCTCAACTACACAAACTCACTTGTTGAGCTTCTTTTGCAGCCGGCTCCATTGAAACAGCAATTTTCATGGCCTTTTTAAGAGTAAGGCTACTCTCGCTTAGCAAATACTTCCATTGCTTCACTTCGCAGGCCACAGACAAATCTGTCCTGAATTATGTCATTCAGCACATCACCAAACACTCAGTACTCTGCAAGTCTTTATAACACAGCCACAAATTGCACAATTGACTCCCCCTCTCGATTTATTTTGTGGAATCTGAAGCTCTCTGAAATCATCAAAGGTTTTGATGAAAAATATGATCGTGAAATATCTACGACTTTTCATACATTAATGCCTGGCCTCTCCCGTTGCAGTAAATTTCTGAGGAGACCAAGGCTGGAATTATCTGACATTCCCCATGGCTGATATTCTCCATTCCTGCTGCAGTGATTGGAGATTTGGCTAAGTACCAAATTCTCTGTTCTCGCTGACAGTGGTAATGCGGCCAAATATTCAAAACGTTCTGTACATGAGCTCTATCACTCCACGTTTTCATCAAAGGATCCCATGACACCGATAACTCTCACCATTTTCTTACTAGTAGAGGTTCCCCATGTGCACACTTTGCAACACATTTTCAGCAGCCAAGGATGACATGGCAGGTATAAGGCGGGTTGACCTGTGTGAACACTGTGCCTAGCTTCGGAGACTTTGTGATGGGGTTTGCTGTGGAGGAGTCTGAGGGAGAGGAAGGTGGGGGGGTTCGAGTGTTTGAACGTTTCGAGCGTTTAATGTGAGATGTTAGAGATTAAGGATGGAAGTGATGTTGAGGCAGGCAGATGTATAAGAACATAAGAACATAAGAAATAGGAGCAGGAGTAGGCCAACTAGCCCTTCGAGCCTGCCCCGCCATTCAATAAGATCATGGCTGATCTGCCGTGGCTCAGTTCCACATTCCCGCCCTCTCCCCATAACCCTTAATCCCCTCTCTTATCAAAAACCCATCAACCCGCGTCTTAAAAATATTTAGCGAGGTAGCCTCCACCACTTCAACGGGCAGAGAATTCCAGAGATTCACCACCCTTTGAGTGAAGAAGTTCCGCCTCAACTCTGTTCTAAACCGCCCCCCCTTTATCTTGAGGCTATGCCCCCTAGGCCTACTATCCTTTCTGAGCGGGAAGAGTCTCTCCACCTCTATCCTATCCATCCCATTCATCATCTTATACGTCTCAATGAGATCTCCCCTCATTCTTCTAAACTCTAACGAGTACAAGCCTAATCTATTCAGCCTCTCCTCATAGCTCAACCCCCTCAACTCCGGCATCAGCCTAGTAAACCACCTCTGCACTCCCTCCAAGGCCAAAATATCCTTGCGTAAGTACGGCGCCCAAAACTGCACGCAGTACTCCAGCTGCGGCCTCACCAATGCCCTGTACAGCCGCAGCAAGACCTCCCTACTTTTATATTCAATCCCCCTCGCGATGAAGGCCAGCATCCCATTCGCCTTCCTGACCACCTGCTGCACCTGCAAGCTGGGTTTTTGCGACTCGTGCACAAGGACCCCGAGGTCCCTCTGCACCGTCACCTGCTGCAGTTTTTCTCCACGTAAGTAATAATCCTTCCTACCATTATTCCTACCAAAGTGGACCACCTCGCACTTGCCAACATTAAATTCCATTTGCCATTTCCTGGCCCCTTCGCCCAGCCTATCTAGATCCTTCTGTAGACTCTCCACACCCTCCGCACAATTTGCCTTTCCACCAATTTTGGTGTCATCAGCAAATTTCGACACCCTACACTCGGTTCCCTCCTCCAGATCATCTATATAAATGGTAAATAGCTGAGGCCCCAGCACCGACCCCTGGGGCACTCCACTAGTCACCATCCGCCAATCCGAATAGCACCCGTTGACCCCCGCTCTCTGCCTCCTATTTGATAACCAGTCCTCTATCCACGCTAACACCCTACCCCCAACTCCATGCCCCCTGACCTTCTGCAATAACCTCTTGTGAGGTACCTTGTCAAACGCCTTCTGAAAATCAAGAAAGACCACATCCACTGGCTCTCCTCTATCCACCGCCCTAGACACATCCTCATAGAATTCCAGTAAATTTGTCAGACACGACTTCCCTTTAACAAAACCGTGCTGCGTCTGCTCTATCAAGCAGTTCCCCTCAAGATGCCTCGCTATTTCCTCCTTGATGACGGATTCTAACATTTTACCTACAACAGACGTTAAACTAACAGGCCTATAATTCCCCGCCTTTTGCCTGGCACCCTTCTTAAACAACGGCGTAACATTAGCAGTTTTCCAATCTTCCGCCACTTACCCGGAATCCAGCGACGTCTGGAAAATAACCACCAAGGTATCCACTATCACCTCCGCCATTTCTTTCAGGACCCTCAGATGCATTCCATCCGGTCCTGGGGACTTGTCCACAATCAGCCCCTCCAGTCTGTCGAGCACCACCTCTCTAGTAACAGTAATGTCATTAAGACCCTCCAGTCCTACCACCTTTCCATCTGTAACATCCGGCAAATTATTCACGTCCTCCTCCGTGAAGACAGAAACAAAAAAGTTATCCAAGACCTCAGCCATATCCCCATCCCCTACCACTAAGTCCCCCTTCTCATCCTATATTCACCTTTGCAGCTCAGTGGAGGTTATTCATCTTCTTGTGGTATTGAAGTTCAGTCCTCCTGGTGATACTGCTGTAGCTTAGTGCCTCTGCCACTGCATCCCAAGCTTCTGCTACAACATAGGCAGGCAACCTCCTGCCAACCCTTGGAAGTCAACTGGGATCTAGGAAAATTTTAGCTGTGTATCACTGCAGGACAGCAATTAATATCAATAATGTCAGTTGGTAACTATCATTTGACATTGCAAGCATGGTTTTGTGTGAAAATGATAGCTGGTGGAAGTGGTCAGTTCTGAGAGAAAATAAAATAGAATGATAGTGAGATGATTTGTTGTGAATACAAGTGATATCAAAATGATAAGTATTTGAAAACAGTTGACATGAAATAATGGCAAAATGATTGCAATTGAGAGCAGTTGACATCAAATGAAATCTGTTGCAAGCAAATGATCTGAAGAATTTTGGGTTAGGGTTAACTACTTAGATGAACATTTCCTAAAAGGTTCTGGCTGAAGTGAACTCAAAGCTATACTCCCTTTTGACGGCAACAATCCTTGAAGATGTTTAATCTGTAGAAATTTTCAGTAATATTGCCGCACAATGCCCTGCTGCTTGAGGGGAAATCTTAAAGGCTTCTGCTGTCTGAGCGTAGCAACAAAACTGGTGGTCACAGGTCTGGCTTCAACATACACTGTCAAGATCTCGCAGCCAGCCACAAAAGGTTAAATTGATCAACCTTTTTATTACTTTAAAGCTATATTTATAAAGTCAACAACAAATGGACTGCAACATTTCAGGAAGGCATCTCACCACTACCTTCTCAGGGGTAACTAACGCCCATGTCCCACAAATGAATTTAAGTAAACTTATTATTTTGCCTCAAATTAATGATCTTCCAATTGAATATGTTCCTTTTGAAATCCAATAATCAACTTTAAAATCACCTCTCTTATCTATCTAATGAAAATTCCTGACCAAGCTGCTTCCCTGGCCTCCTTTCTCATTTCATTTGTTGAGAATGAGGACCTTAGTTTCAGATTGAACTCCTTCATATTGCATCCTAATGAAGAATTTTATTGTGGGGGATTTTCACAGTAACTTCATTGCAGTGTTAACGTAAGCCTACTTGTGACACTGATAAATAAACTTTAACTTACAGTTACTGTTTCCTAAAGGATCCTGTACAATAAGATTATTAATTAACCATTTCTCATTGCACAATACCATAACGAGGATAGCTTGGTTCCAGGTTGGTTCCTAGTTTAGAAAAAAATTACACATGCTCCAGGAATTAATCCACTATTAATTATAGGACTATTATTGCTTATTTGGTTTGCCCAGTCTACATGCAGATTAAAATCACCCATGATTATTGTAGCACCCTTGTTTCATGCATCTCTAATTAGCTGTTTAATGCTGACGTCCACCTTACCACTACTGTTTGGAGGCCTATGGACAATTCCCACTAATTTTTCCACCCCTTTTAGCTACTTGACTTCACCCAGACTAATTCTATAATCTAGATTTTCTGAGCCAACAAGCATTCTCACATCTGCACTGATTTCATCCTTCACTAACAACAGTAGACCACTTCCTTTTCCCTTTTGTGTGTCCTTCCTAAATATTGAATATGTTTGGATATTCTGTTGTGGATATTCAGTTCCCAGTCTTGGTCACCCTGCAACCATGGAGTTTCATAATCCCAATCCTATTATACCCATTTTATCTATTTGTGAATGCTCCATGCAATCAGATATAGTGCCTTTAGATTTGTCTTTTTAACATTTTTACACACTTTTTTTATACTATGGACTTATTTGTTTCATCTGCCTTCCAATTTTGCTTTTTTTTTGCCTTTCATTTCTGTTCTTATTTCCTTCTCTTTTTCAGTATTTTCCAAAGTATAGTTGCACCGAAAGTTCTGGAATCAACACTTCACATTCTACAGTTTTTGCTCAGTGCACGAGTACTGGATTCCTGAATGTCAAGCAGTGCAAGATCTGTGAGACTGATCGTCTAAGCAAACCATGTATCTGTACGGGAAATAATGTCAGATTATCATATTTCTCCACTAGTGCAGTCTGACTTGCTGAGTATTTCCAATGTTTTCTTTTTATGATGTATGTCCCTGTGTATTATTAATTTAGAAAAGCATAACTTGAGGAGTAACTTGATCTCAAGAATATGCTTCCAGGACAGCATATAGAGAAAAATCATGAAGAAAAAAGAACCTATTCTTCTGGATTCTTGTACATCATATATTGACAGTGCTTTAATGCAAATGTCATATTAGGGCAGCAATTTCAGAAATATTTCCAGCATCCACTGTGCTTCTGTCAGTTCAGAAATGCTGTGTGTTTGTTTCTTTTTAATTAGCTCAAGAACTGCACTTAAGTTTGTGGCTGAGAACATTTGAGCTTTCCATGATGCAAGCTTTTACAAGTTTTAAAAACAGGCTCATAAATCATACAGTAACTGTTTTTCCAAATCTGTCCTTTCACCTTTCCTGATTTGCCAGCAGCAAGGGAGCTGTAACTGCAGATTGGAAGTTGATCCACAGCTACCAGCCAAAAATAGTTCTGTATATTGTATGTTGAGAGGTGTGTATCTTCTTGTTTGGTCAAATTTTCCACATTTAAGTGTGAATGCAGTCCCTTAAACTAACAGCTTTATACTTGGATACATAGAAGATTTATAGCGCAGAAAGATCCATGCTTGTATTGTTCCTCTTCAAGAAATTTCAGGGTGTGGGTGTGTTTAGCTGGTCCATGTCTATTGCCCATCCCTAATTCCTTGACAAGATGGTAGTGGGCTGTTATCTTGAAGTGCTGTAGTCCTTTTCATGTACTGTGATTACTCCGAAGGGCACTCAGTTGTTACGTAGCTAATACCATAGCTATTTTGTGCATGGTAAAATCCTACAAAAAATAATAACGTTTTATGTTTGGGGGGCGTTTCACTAGGACATCAGAAGCATGTTCTAACTTACAAAGTGCACCGTGGAATCTATTAACAGCCCTGACAGGCATGATCTCAGTTTAATGTCTCATTCAAAAGCAGTGCTCTCTTTTTATGTCAGCCTACGTTGTGGTACAACTCAAAAAAAATGCAGGAACATAGAGGCCTGGGGCTATATGAAATCTTTGGAAGTGGTAGGACAAGTTGGTAAAACAGTTATCACTCATAGGGGATCCTGGGTTTTTATAAATTCATTCTAGTATGTTGTCAGTGCCCTTGTAAACTATGTGTACAGAAACAGTGTGTGTGGGGGGAGGGGTTCCCTTCCTGCCCGCCACAGGAATTGGTGTGGGAGGTGGGTGGGTGGGGGGGGACCATGCAAAAGTCCATTGACCTTGGGCAGGAATTTCCGATTTTCAGCAAGCACAACTGAAAATCCTGCCCTGTGTCTCCTGCCAATGCAGTATGGCTGTCTGCATGTGCACTGGTCCAAGCACACTCCATTCTGCTGCACCTAATCTGCCAATCATTCTGTAAGAGTGTGCCCAAAACATGGACAGGAAATATATTCAGGTCCTAAGATTTTTAATATAACTGTTGATGAATAGCCAAAAAATGATTAATTATATTTCCACTAACAATGTTTAAACTGTGCAAAAAAATGGCATCATGCATTCAAATGAACAGGCCATGAAAAATGAAAATGTTTTGAGGAGATACTGGGTGTAAACTTTGTTTACAAGACTAGCATTTACTGCCAATCCCAATCTTGGGATAAGGGCCAAATGTGGGCATTGGAGACTAGGTGGGAGTGGTTGGGCCGAAAGGCCTGTTTCAGTGCTGTATTGCTCCATGACTCTTGAGTCTGTGGACTTGGCTGGAGTATTGGATTGAATTGAATTTTTTGAAAAGGATATGAGCATATTGGAAAGAGGATTGAGGAGATTTACTAGAATAATGTCAGGGTTGAGGGATTTTAATTTGGTAGAGAAAATGGAAAATCTGGAATTATTCTTAAGAGCAGAGAAAGCTAGTGGGAGACAGGATAGAGGATTTCAAACACTTTGATAAAGCAAACGAATTCTTTTGCTTCCAGCAAAAGAACCAGAGATCAGTGGCAGGAAAACAAATAACACCATGAATTATGGAGAATAGGAATGTACTGCCTGAAAGGGTGGTGGAACCAGATTTTAAAAATGAAATAGTGAAAGCACTGGCACAGTCACGATGGCCCAAATGGCCATCTCCTATCCTGTATCATTCCACACTTGTGTCATCAATTTCTAGAATGGGACTGGGAGCTATTGCCTGGTGACTCTGAGGAAAGATTTCTTCCAACTCTCTCATACTGATGGATAAGGTTTTGTCCAGCAGTTCGACTTTAGCTCAGCAAATGGAAGGGTACAAGAGAGGCAACAAACGCATGCAGTGTTGTAAACTGTTGGATGTAGTGTCTAGGGAGGAAATTGTGGGTCCCCTAGCCGAGATATTTGAATCATCAATAGAAATGGGTGAGGTGCCTGAAGATTGGAAATGTTGTGCCTTTGTTTAAAAAGGGCTTCAAGGAAAAGCATGGGAACTACAGGCCAGTGAGCCTCTCATGTGTAGTGGGTAAGTTGTTGGAAGGTATTTTGAGAGACAGGATCTACAGGCATTTAGAGACACAAGGACTGATTAGGGACAGTCAGCATGGTTTTGTGAATGGAAAATCATGTCTCACAAATTTGATTGATTTTTTTGAAGGGGTAACCAAGAAGGTAGATGAGGCAGTGCAGTTGATGTTGTCTACATGGACTTTAGCAAGATCTTTGATGAGGTACTGCATGGTAGACTGTTGCATAAGGTTAAATCTTGCAGGATCCAGGGTGAGGTATCTAAATGGATACAAAATTGACTTCTTCATAGAAGCCAGAGGGTAGATGTAGAGGATAGTTTTTCAAACTGGAGGCCTGTGACCAGTGGTGTTCCTCAGGGATCAGTGCTCGGCCCACTTTTATTTGTCATTTATATTAATGATCTGGATGAAACTACAGAAAGCATGGTTAGTAGGTTAGATTGGTGGCGTAGTGGATAGTGAGAAAAGTTATCTCCGATTGCAACGGTATCTTGATCAATTGGGCCAGTGGGCTGACAAATGGCAGATGGAGTTTAATTTAGACAAATGTGAGGTGATGCATTTTGGTAGATTGAACCAGGGCAGGACTTACTCAGTTACTGGGGAGAATGATAGAACAAAGAGACCTAGGGTTATATGTTCAAATCTCCTTGAAAGTGGGGTCACAGGTGGATAGAGTGATGGAGAAGGCATTCAGCATGCTTGGTTTCATTGATTAGAACATTGAATACATAGAACATAGAACATTACAGCGCAGAACAGGCCCTTCGGCCCACGATGTTGCGCCGACCAGTTTAAAAAAAAACAACGACCCACTAACCTAAACCAATCCCTTTTCGTCCATAAACCTATCCACAGACCTCTTAAACGCCCCCAAACTAGGCGCATTTACAACTGCAGCAGGCAGGGCATTCCAATCCCTCACCACCCTCTGGGTAAAGAACCTACCCCTGACATCTGTCCTATAACTACCCCCCCTTAGTTTAAAGCCATGCCCCCTCGTGCTAGATTTTTCCATCAGAGGAAAAAGGCTATCACTATCCACCCTATCTAAACCTCTAATCATCTTATATGTTTCAATAAGATCCCCTCTTAGCCGCCTTCTTTCCAGCGAAAACAACCCCAAATCCCTCAGCCTCTCCTCATAGGATCTCCCCTCCATACCAGGCAACATCCTGGTAAACCTCCTCTGCACCCTCTCCAAAGCCTCCACATCCTTCCTGTAATGTGGGGACCAGAACTGCACACAATACTCCAAGTGCGGCCGCACCAGAGTTGTGTACAGTTGCAACATAACGCTACGACTCCTAAATTCAATCCCCCTACCAATAAACGCCAAGACACTGTATGCCTTCTTAACAACCTTATCTACTTGATTCCCAACTTTCAGGGATCTATGTACACATACACCTAGATCCCTCTGCTCCTCCACACTATTCAAAGTCTTCCCGTTAGCCCTATACTCAACACATCTGTTGAATACAGGAGTTGTTGATGTTGTACAAGACACTGGTAAGGCTACACCTGAAGTGCTGTGTACAGTTCTAATCACCCTGTTATAGAAAAGGATATTATTAAACTAGAAAGAGTGCAGAAAAGATTCATTAGGATGCTACTGGAACTTGATGGATTGAGTTATAAGGAGAGGCTGGATAGACTGGGACTTTTTTCTCTGGAGCGTAGGAGGCTGAGGGGTGATCTTATAGAGGTCTATAAAATAATGAGGGGCACAGATCAGCTAGATAGTCAATATCCTTTCCCAAAAGTAGGGGAGTTTAAAACTAGAGGGCATAGGTTTAAGGTGAGAGGGGAGAGATACAGAGGTGTCCAGAGAGGCAATTTTTTCACATACAGGGTCATGAGTGTCTGGAATGCGCTGCCAGAGGTAATAATAGAGGTGGGTATAATTTTGTTTTTAAAAAGCATTTAGACAGTTACATGGGTTAGATGGGTATTGAAGGATATGGGCCAGATGCAGGCAATTGGGATTAAGTTAGGGGTTTAAAAAAAAGGCGGCATGGACAAGTTGGGCTGAAGGTGCTGTTTCCATGCTGTAAACCTCTATGACTCTATAAGACCATAAGATGTAGGGAGCAGACATAGATGATTTGGCCCATCGAGTTTGCTCCATTATTCAGTGATATCATGACTCCGCTTTCCTGCCTTATCCACATAAGCCTTGGTTCATTTACTGATTAAAAACCTGTCTATTTCAAGCTTGAACATACCTCCCAGCTCAGCCTCCACAGCTCTCTGTGGGGAAGAATCAGTTATCCACCAACTCGCCCCCCCACCCCCCCCCTTTCCGTTTCAATAATATTCAGCTTCTTTATCCTTCCTACTAAATTTCATAACTTCACATTTACCTACATTATATCCCATCTGCTAAGTTTTTTGCTCACTCACTTAACCTCTATAGATTCTTTGTGCCATATTCAGCACTTGCTTTATTACTCATTTTATGTCATCTGTAAACTTGGCAGTAGTACATTCACTGCTCTCATCAAGTTATTAATATGTATTGTGAATAATTGTGGCCCCAGCTGATCCCTCTGGCACTCCACTAGTTCCATGTTGCCATCTTGAAAATGTCCCTCTTATCCCAACTCTGTTTTCTATCAGTTAGCCAATACTCTATTCATGTTAATATGTTACCCCTAACATCATGGATATTTTCTTGTCTTATTAGTAGCCTTTTGTGCAGTGCTTTATCAAAAACATTTTGAAATCCAAGTATATTACATCTGTTGGTCCCCTTTATCTATCCTGCTCATTACCATTTAAAAGAAATTCAATAAATTTGTCAAGCATGATTTCCCCTCTATGAAGCCATGCTGATTCTGCTTGATTATATTATGCATTTCTAAATGGTCTGCTATTACATCCTTTATAATGGACTCCTAACATCGTGTGGACACATGATCAGCCTTCAAATAATGTTCTATGGTCAAAAAGGACAGTAGGAGGAGAGGTAATAAGCCGTGGATAACAAAGGAGGTGAAGGAAAGTGTTAAATTAAAAGCGGAGGCGTTTAGAGTAGCTAAGAGTAGTGGGCGTGAAGAGGATTGGAAGAGGTTTAAATGTCAACAAAGATTGACAAAGAAGTTGATAAAGAAGGGTAGGAGAAACTATGAAGCTGGGCTAGCGCTTAATATAAAAAAGGATAGCAAGAGTTTTTATAAATATATAAAAAGGAAGAGGCTGGCTAGGGTGAACGTTGGTCCCTTAGAGGATGAGAAGGGGGACTTAGTGGTAGGGGATGGGGATATGGCTAAGGTCTTGAATAACTTTTTTGTTTCTGTCTTCACGGAGGAGGACGTGAATAATTTGCCGGGTGTTAGAGATGGAAAGGTGGTAGGACTGGAGGGTCTTAATGACATTACTGTTACTAGAGAGGCAGTGCTCGACAGACTGGAGGGGCTGATTGTGGACAAGTCCCCAGGACCGGATGGAATGCATCCGAGGGTCCTGAAAGAAATGGCGGAGGTGATAGTGGATGCCTTGGTGGTTATTTTCCAGACGTCGCTGGATTCCGGGGAAGTGCCGGAAGATTGGAAAACTGCTAATGTTACGCCGTTGTTTAAGAAGGGTGCCAGGCAAAAGGCAGGGAATTATAGGCTGGTTAGTTTAACGTCTGTTGTAGGTAAAATGTTAGAATCCGTCATCAAGGAGGAAATAGCGAGGTATCTTGAGGGGAATTGCTTGATAGAGAAGACGCAGCACGGTTTCGTTAAAGGGAAGTCGTGTCTGACAAATTTACTGGAGTTCTGTGAGGATGTGTCTAGGGCGGTGGATAGAGGAGAGCCGGTGGATGTGGTCTTTCTTGACTTTCAGAAGGCGTTTGACAAGGTACCTCACAAGAGGTTATTACAGAAGGTCAGGGGACATGGAGTTGGGAGTAGGGTGTTAGCGTGGATAGAGGATTGGTTGTCAAATAGGAGGCAGAGAGTGGGGGTCAACGGGTGCTATTCGGATTGGCGGATGGTGACTAGTGGAGTGCCCCAGGGGTCGGTGCTGGGGCCTCAGCTATTTACCATTTATATAGATGATCTGGAGGAGGGAACCGAGTGTAGGGTGTCGAAAATTGCTGATGACACCAAGATTGGTGGAACGGCAAATTGTGCGGAGGGTGTGGAGAGTCTACAGAAGGATCTAGATAGGCTGGGCGAATGGGCCAGGAACTGGCAAATGGAATTTAATGTTGGCAAGTGCGAGGTGGTCCACTTTGGTAGGAAGGATTATTACTTACGTGGTGAAAAACTGCAGCAGGCGACGGTGCAGAGGGACCTCGGGGTCCTTGTGCATGAGTCGCAAAAACCCAGCTTGCAGGTGCAGCAGGTGGTCAGGAAGGCTAATGGGATGCTGGCCTTCATAGCGAGGGGGATTGAATATAAAAGTAGGGAGGTCTTGCTGCAGCTGTATAGGGCATTGGTGAGGCCGCAGATGGAGTACTGTGTGCAGTTTTGGTCGCCGTACTTACGCAAGGATATTTTGGCCTTGGAGGGAGTGCAGAGGAGGTTTACTAGGCTGATACCAGAGTTGAGGGGGTTGAGCTATGAGGAGAGGCTGAATAAACTCGGCTTGTACTCGTTAGAGTTTAGAAGAATGAGGGGAGATCTCATTGAGACATATAAGATGATGAATGGGATGGATAGGATAGAGGTGGAGAGACTCTTCCCACTCAGAAAGGATAGTAGGACTAGGGGGCACAGCCTCAGGATAAAGGGGGGGCGGTTTAGAACGGAGTTGAGGAAGAACTTCTTCACTCAAAGGGTGGTGAATCTCTGGAATTCTCTGCCCGTTGAGGTGGTGGAGGCTGCCTCGCTAAATATTTTTAAGACATGGGTTGATAGGTTTTTGAGAAGCGAGGGGATTAGGGTTATGGGGAGAGGGCGGGAATGTGGAACTGAGCCACGACAGATCAGCCATGATCTTATTGAATGGCGGGGCAGGCTCGAAGGGCTAGATGGCCTACTCCTGGTCCTATTTCTTATGTTCTTATGATCAGTGGCCAGCTTTTAGTTTAAAAAAAAAATCTGCTGTCAGATTTGAGCTTGCTCAAATTTTAGTGTAGCTTTATTTTGATCTTCAATGCCTCCCAATTAAGTGACAGCTCAATTCTGAAATTCTCATCCATGTTCTGAAATTTTTCTATGGCCTCACCCCCATCCCTATTCCTGTAATATACTTAAATTGGAGGCAGTACATCATAAGTCCCTGGGATGAGAGTGTTGTCTAATGATGAGAGACTGAATACATTAGGTCTATATTTTCTGGAGTTTAGAAGAGTGAGAGGTGATCTCATTAAAACATTCAAGATTCTGAAGGATCCTTAACTTCCTAACCCACAGACCGCAATCAGACCACAACACCGATGCCCCACAAGGCTGTCCTCAGTCCCTTGCACATTGCTTATACATTTATAATTGTGTGGCCAAATTCTGCTCCAACTCCATTTTCAAGTTTGCTAATGACATCACTGTAGTGGTTCGGATCTCAAACAATGACGAGATGCAATATAGGAAAGAGATAGCGAACCCAGAGCACTGGTGCAATGACAATAATCTCTCCGATCTCAATAAAATGAAGTAGCTAGTCATCGGCTTTAGGAAGCGTAATGGAGGCCATGCCCCTGTCTACATTAATGGTAGTGAAGTAGAAATGGTCAGGAGCTTCAAGTTTCTAGGTGTTCCAATCCCCAACAATCTGTCCTCACCCCTCCATGCTGACACTATAGTTAAGAAAGTCCACCAATGCCTCTATTTTCTCAGATGGCGAAGGAAATTCAGCATGTCCACTACAATGCTCACCAATTTTTGAAGATGCATTATAGAAAGCTCACTTTCTGGTTGTATCACAGCTTGTTATGGCTCCTGCTCTGGCCAAGACTGCACAAAACTACAAAGGGTTGTGAACATAGCCCAATCCATCACACAAACCCATCCATCGTATTCATGAAGGAGAGAGGCTTGGTGTCTTGTAATGTCTTGGAGGGAGCTGTAGACCAGTTAAGGAAATATCCATCACAAGGGAGGAAGTGTTAGGGCTTTTAGGTAGCATAAAAACTGATAAAGCTCTGGGGCTTGATGGCATTTATCCCAGGCTGCTTAGGGAGGTGAAAGATGAAATTGCTGGGCCTCTGACGCAAATCTTTGTCTCTTCTTTGGACATAGGTGAGGTCCCAGAGGACTGGAGGATAGCTAATTTGGTACTGCTGTTTAAAAAGGGCAGCAGGGATAACCCTGGTAATTATACGCCAGTGAGTTTGAGTGGTAGGAAAGTTGTTGGAAAAAATTCTTAGGGATAGGATGTATAAGCATTTGAAGCATTGCGATCTGATTAGGGATATGCAGCATGGCTTTGTTCAGGGAAGGTCTTGCCTTAAGAATCTGGTAGAATTTTTCGAGGAGGTGACAAAAACGGTTGACGATGGACGAGCCATTGATGTCATCTATATGGATTTCAGTAAGGCGTTTGACAAAGTCCCTCACGGTAGGCTGGTAGAAAAGGTTAAGGCTCATGGGATACAGGGACAGGTATCTAGATGGATTGAAAACTGGCAAGGCAACAGGAGACAGAGAGTAGTAGTGGAAGGGTCCTTTTCTAGCTGGAGGTCTGTCACCAGTGGTGTGCTGCAGGGCTCAGTACTGGGACCTCTTCTCTTCGTAATATATATAAATGACTTGGAAGAGGGCGTACGTGGTGTGATCAGCAAGTTTGCAGATGACACCAAGATGGCAGGATTGGCGGATAGCGAGGAGGATTGCCAGGTGACACAGCAGGATATAGATAGGCTGGTATATTGGGCAGATAGATGGCAGATGGAATTTAATCCTGATAAATGCGAGGTGATGCATTTTGGCAGGAATAATGCAGGGAGGAGTTACATGATAAAGGATAGACCAATTAAGAGTATAGAAATGCAGGGGGACCTGGGAGTGCAAGTGCACAAGTCTCTGAAGGTGGCAACCCAGGTGGAGAAGGTTGCGAAGAAAGCTTACGGAATGCTAGCCTTTATAGGAAGGGGTATAGAGTATAAGAGCTGGCGTCTACTGCTACAGTTGTACGGAACGTTGGTTAGACCACATTTGGAGTACTGCGTCCAGTTCTGGTCACCTTACTACCGGAAGGACGTGGAGACCCTGGAGAGAGTGCAGAGGAGGTTTACCAGGATGCTGCCTGGTATGGAAGGACTGGGTTATGAGGAAAGATTGGGTAAAGTGGGGCTCTTTTCCTTAGAAAGACGGACATTAAGGGGGGATCTTATAGAGGTGTATAAAATAATGAAGGGTATAGATAGAGTAAACAGTGGCAGGCTTTTTCCTAGATTGGAGACAAATATCACGAGGGGTCACGAGCTAAGGGTGAGGGGGAAGAAGTATAATTTGGATACTAGAGGGAGATTTTTCACACAGAGGGTCGTGGGGGTATGGAATGCACTACCAAGTAAGGTGGTGGAGGCAGGCACGCTGGACTTGTTTAAGGTTTACTTAGATAGGCACGTGAGTGAAACAGGGATGTAGGGTTATAGGAGACGGTTTTAAATAAGGGTCAGAGCCTCGGGACGTTACTGGAGACCTAATGCTGCATGTGTTGATGTTTTGTCTCTTTTACTCCGCAGGTGTGTCGGTCCACCTTGTTGACTAACGAGGGGCATGCACATGGTGGGTCGTGCATGGGCTGCTCTTGGATGTTTTGAGAGTGGCCTTGTACTTCACGTTGTGTGTGTGCTTAAAACTGGACCAGCAAATGGGCACCACAACAGCTCAGTGACTATCACTGCTAGCTGTGCAGATACATGGATTTGGGCCAGTGTCTGTGGGAGTTTGCACATTCTCCCTATGGTTGTGTGGGTTTCCTCCCACACCCCAAAGATGTGCTGTTAGGCTGATTGGTGTAACAAGTTGTCCCTAAATTATTCTCCCCTGAATCTGGTTCCCAATGGGGGTTCCATGCACATACACACGGGTCAAGGTAGGTGTAGGAAAATGCTTTGTTAAGATGGCGGCGCGGGCTCGTTGGGCCGAAGGGCCTGTTTCCTGTGCTGTGTTGTTCTTTGTTCTTCGTATAGACTCTGTCTATACTTCCTTCTGCCTCGAGAAAACAGCCAGATTAATCAAGGACCCTGTGCACCCCAGACATACTCTCTTCCACCTCCCACCATCGGAAAAAGATACAAGAGTCCGAAAACGTATACCAACAGGTACAAGAGCGGCTTCTTTCCTGCTGCCATCAGGCCTTTGGCAGTATAGGAAAGAGATAGAGAACCCAGCGTACTGATGCAATGACAATAAACTCTTTTTCAGTTTCAATAAAATGAAAAAGCTAGTCATCGATTTGACCTCATGTCAAGCTGATCTTTCTCTTCACCCTATCTGTAACTGCAAACATTATGTCCTGGCCCTATCCTTTTCTTCCCTATGTATTCTATGAAAGGTATATTTTGACTGTATAACATGCAAGAAACAACATTTTCACTGTATCCCAATACATGTGACAATAAGAAATCAAATCTGAGACGTTGTTTCCTTTGGCTGGGCAATCTAAAACAAGTAAACAGGGTCTCAGGATAAGGGGCTGATTATTTAGAACTGAGATGAGAAGTGCCTTCACTCTGGAATCCTCTACTCAAGAAAGTTATGGCTGCATTATCGTTGACTATATTTAAGACTGAGATAGAATTTTTAGTGTCTCAGGGAATCCTCATTAAGATTGGACTTATGCCAAATGAGTGTAACCAGGCTCAATTTAAATCTTGTACAGGAAGTGAAATAAAGATTGGGAAATACAAATGGGATTGAGGGATAAGATTGAGTGTAAAAAAAATCTTCCAACACCAATTAATTTGTGAAGAAATGAATTTTCAGGGCTTAAAATATTATTTGGCAATAATTACCATTTATGTCAATAAAAATTCACTTATCCCTGAATGACTTTCTGCCATCTTTAGTAGAAAACTAGCGGGTAAGGTACCAGAACCTCATGCTATTGCATTGATTTCAGTGCCAAATCTCTCAGCAAAGACTGTGACAGCATGTCCTGTGGAGTCGAGTATCTCTGATAGCTGCTGCTTGAATTCCATGCCATATGTGGACCTCTCAGTGAAAACTAGGGTCAACCAAGGTTGCGTCTTTGAGCTGATCTTCTCCATTTTCCCTATTGCAAGATTGTACCTCACCTCCAGCAAATTACCCAGAGGCATAGAGGTAATCTACAGAACCAATGGGACACTGTTCAGCCTATGCTGGTAACATTCAGTCATAGAGTTTCAGCATGCAGATGATGCTTGTGTGCACAGGGTGTGTTTTTAACACATTTTTCAGCAAGATTGGCCCAATGCCAAACGTTTTGTACTCTTTTAGAATAAAGGGAGTGATTGCTAAACAATTTAAAAACAGTTTCATAAAGCACGTCAATACTGCTGTGTATGGAAAGCTCACAATGTGTGAAGGACTGCGGATTTCAAACTGGCTGGATGCCTCGGTGCTATGCAGTTCTTAGGAAAGAATGTCAACAATGCAGTAGAAAGAATAGACAATAATATGGGACAAAAATAGAGCATGGACTTGCTCTGTTGTGTAAAGCCATAAATTATGCAATGCTTGCAGATTGCCTGACATTTTGACTCAACTCTTTGACAACACTTTTATCAAGGTAACGACTCTTAAAATTGAATTAACAGAAATGCTGGAAGTACACAGTGGTCTGGTGGAATTTGAGCTGGTCAGTTCATCTAATCTGAGTTCTAAACTATTTTTTCCGATACTGGCCAACTCACTGTATATTTCTAGCATTTTCTTTTCATCTCTTCAGTTTTTTTTGCAACTGAGCTACCTCTGATCCCTTTACTTAACCATGCCTTGGCTGTTTAAATCTCCATTTTTGAAAAATAAATTGAGACTGAGATTTCGTCTCAATTAATCAGAAAAATTAAAGAAATATTTAAGAGCAAAACCCATCATCTTGGCCACTGTCACAAGTGCTACTGTCTCTATTCCACTCCTTAACTAAATCTGGAACTTACCTCTTCCTGAACCCCTTCTTGTTTTTTGATTTCCTTGGTTTGTCCCAATACAGCCCCCTCCCCACAGGGCCATCTGTCACTTGTTCTTCAGTTTTGCTTTCACTGAGCACAGATTTTTGTTCTCCTATTAACAATTTGCTATCCTCTTTTTATGCCACTACCAGTACTTCTTTCATCCTAAATGCTGCCATAAACGTCCCCTTTGTCTTATGTCCATGACATCTTTGTCAATTTCTTCTTAGCTCTGACCTATCCCTACCTTTTATTTTAACCTACCTACCTCCACCCCCTCTCCAACTACATAATTTATTACATTTTTATTCTTCTTCAGTTCTGACGAAGTGTCATATGGATGTGGAAAGTTAACTCTCTCTCCCCACAGGTGGTGCAGCATTTTCTGTTTTTGTTTTAGAGTCAAAGCCATAGAGTCCTACAGCGCAGAAAAGGCCTTTCGGTCCATTGAATCTGGACCAACCATAACTCCACTAAAGCCCTGCCAATCCCATGTTTCAGCACTTGTCCCACATCCTTCAATGTTATGATGTTTCTAGTGCTCATCCAAAGACTTTTTAAAGGTTGAAAGTTTTCTGACTTCTACCACCTTCCAAGCAGTGCATTCCAGATTCTTACCACCTCTAAGTCCAAAACATTTTTCTCAAATCTTCTCCGAATCTCATGCGCCTTAATAAATTTGTTAGGTACACCCTCCCTCAAACCATTCTTTTCTAGGTGCCTCTCTATTTCTTCTTTGATGACGGATTCTAGCATTTTTCCAACTCCAGGCTGGTTAGTTTAACGTCTGTAGTTGGAAAAATGCTAGAATATGTCATCAAAGAAGAAATAGCGAGGCACCTAGAAAAGAATGGTTTGATCGAGCAGACGCAGCACGGATTCGTTAAGGGGAAGTCGTGTTTGACAAATTTATTGGATTTCTATGAGGATGTGACTAGTAAGATAGACAGAGGGGAACCGGTGGATGTGGTGTTTTTAGATTTCCAAAAGGCGTTTGATAAGGTGCCTCACAAAAGGTTGCTACAGAAGGTTAGGGTGCACAGAGTTGGGGGTAGGGTTTTAGCGTGGATAGAGGATTGGCTGTCTAATAGGAAGCAAAGAGTTGGTATCAATGGGTGCTATTCTGGTTGGCAGTTGGTGACTAGTGGAGTGCCGCAGGGATCGGTGCTGGGGCATCAACTGTTTACCATTTATATAGATGATCTTGAGGAGGGGGCTGAGTGTAGGGTGACGAAATTTGCTGATGACACGAAGATGAGTGGAAAAGCAAATTGCGGGGAGGGTGTGGAAAGTCTGCAGAGAGATCTGGATAGGCTGAGCGAGTGGGTGAGGACCTGGCAGATGGAGTATAATGTTAGCAAGTGTGAGGTTATCCACTTTGGCAGAAATAATAGTAGGAGGGATTATTATTTAAAAGATGAAAAGCTGCAACATGCTATGTTACAGAGGGATCTGGGGGTCCTTGTGCACGAGTCGCAAAAACCTAGTCTGCAGGTGCAGCAGGTGATCAAGAAGGCGAATGGAATGCTGGCCTTTATAGCGAGGGGGATAGAATATAAAAGTAAGGAGGTCTTGCTGCAACTGTACAGGGCACTGGTGAGGCCGCAGCAGGAGTACTGTGTGCAGTCTTGGTCGTCGCACTTGCAAAAGGATATAGTGGCCTTGGAGGGAGTGCAGAGGAGGTTCACTAAGCTAATACCGGAGATGAAGGGGTTGGACTATGAAGAGAGACTAAGTAGACTGGGTCTGTACTTGTTGGATTTTAGAAGGCTGAGGGGGGATCTTATAGAGACGTATAAGATAATGAAAGGGCTGGATAGGGTAGAGGTAGAGAGATTCTTCCCGCTTAGAAAGGATAGCAGGACTAGAAGACACAGCCTCAAGATAAGGCGGGGGGGCAGTTTAGATCAGAGTTGAGGAGGAACTTCTTCACTCAAAGGGTGGTGAATCTCTGGAATTCTCTGCCCGTTGTAGTGGTGGAGGCTACCTTGCTAAATATATTTAAGTCACGGATAGAGAGGTTTCTGATAGACGGGGGAATTAAGGGTTATGGGGAGAAAGTGGGAAAGTGGAACTGATCCACTTCAGATCAGCCATGATCTTATTGAATGGTGGGGCAGGTTTGAAAGGCTAGATGGTCTACTCCTGCTCCTATTACTTATGTTCTTATGTTCTCTGATAAAGTCATGCTGACTATCCCTAATTAATCCATGCCTTTCCAAGTGGAGAGTAATTCTCACCTTCAGAATTTCAGTCTTGGTGCAGTGGGTAGATAGGTGGCAGATGGCATTTAATCCTGACAAATGCGAGGTGATGCATTTTGGGCGGAATAATGCAGAGAGGAGCTATGTGATAAAAGGTGGGCCGATTAGGAGTATAGACATACAGAGGGACCTGGGAGTGCAGGTTCACAAATCCATGAAGGTTGCGTCACAAGTGGAGAAGGTTGTTAGGAAGGCTTATGGGATGTTAGCCTTTATAGGAAGGGGCATAGAGTATAAAAGCTGCCGTCTAATGCTTCAGTTGTACAGAACGTTGGTTAGACCGCATTTGGAGTACTGCGTCCAGTTCTGGTCACCTTACTACCGGAAGGACGTGGAGTCTCTGGAAAGGGTGCAGAGGAGGTTTACCAGGATGTTGCCTGGCATGGGGGGACTGGGTTACGAGGAGAGGTTGAAGAAACTGGGACTATTCTCCTTGGAAAGACGGAGATTGAGAGGGGACATGATAGAAGTATATAAGATACTGAAGGGAATAGCTAGAGTTAATAGTGAGAGACTGCTCCCTAGACTGGGTACGAACACGAGAGGTCATCATTTAAGGGTGAGGGGGGAGAGGTATAATTTGGAGGTGAGAAGAAGGTTCTTTACGCAGAGAGTTGTGGGGGTCTGGAATGCGCTACCGAGTAGGGTGGTGGAGGCAGGAACGTTGGACTCGTTTAAGATGCAGTTAGATAGGCACATGAGTGAAACGAGAATGGAGGGATATGGTAGGGGCTATTAAATAGGGTTAAACCTCGGGAGACACCGGAAAGGCAGGCTGTAAGATTAATATTTTTGTCTTTATTCCACAGGTGGAGGTCCACCTCGTGTCAAACGAGGGGCATGCACACGGCAGGTCGTGCGTGGGCTGCTCTTGGAAGTTCCAGGAGTGGCCTAGTACTTCATGTCGGTGTGTGTGCTTGATCCTGGACCGGTGGACGGGCGCCGCAACAGCTCAGTGACTAGCACTGCTGGCTGTGCAGACACATGGATTTGGGCCTGTGTCTGTGGGAGTTTGCGCATTCTCCCTGTGGTTGCGTGGGTTTCCTCCGGGCGCTCCGGTTTCCTCCCACACCCCAAAGATGTACTCTTAGGCTAATCGGTTTTTACCAAATTGACACTATTTCTTCCCTGAATCTGACTGAGTAGGGTTCCATTAGCAGACATGCAGGGTAGAATAGGTGTAGGGTGATGCGGCGGCGCGGGCTCGTTGGGCCGAAGGGCCTGTTTCCCGTGCTGGGTTGTTCTTTGTTCTTTGTTTTCTTTGTTCTTTGTCTTGGAAGAACGAGACTGTTTTCAGCCTTGCCATCATTTTCAACTCTGAACAGAACTTTAAGCCCACTATAGGAGCCAACTGTGACTCAATTGGTCACATACTTGCCTATGAATCAGAAAATCATGGATATTCAGGTCCCACTCCAGAGACTTGAATGCATAACTCTGACTGCCGTTCTTGTGGGAGCGCAGCACTGTTGGAGATGCATTAATTGTGGTAAACATCAAGGATTATTAATGAAGTATTGTTCTGTGGACTTAACAGGAAGTATTTCCTGTGGATTTAACACTGGAGGAGAGGTACAAAGTGGAATCATTGTGACTGCTTTGACTGCCTTGTCCAGTGGAGTTTCAGCAGATGGTAGAAAATCATAGACACTTATAAAATAGGTGCACGAGTAGGCCATTTGGCCCTTTGAGCCTGCACCACTATTCAATATGATCATGCACTTTCAATACGCCATTCCTGCTTCCTCTCCATAGCCATTGATTCCTTTAGCCACAAGGGCCATGTCCAGCTCTCTCTTGAACATATCTAATGAACTAGCCCCACCAGCTTTCTGTGGTAGAGAATTCCACAGGTTCACAACTCCAAGTGAAGAAGTTCTTCCTCATCTCAGTTCTGAATGGCTTATCCCTTATTCTTAAACTATGACCCATAGTTCTGGACTTACCCAACATCGGGAACATTCTTCCCACATTTAGCCTGTCCAGTCCAATCAGGATTTTGTATGTTTCTATGTCTCTCATTCTTTTTTTCAATATATAAAAGGTGAGAGAGGTGCAAAAATAGACATTGTGCCACTGGAAAATGAGGCTGGAGAAGTAATAATAGGAAACAAAGAAATGACAGAGGAACTGAATAGTTACTTTGCATCAATCTTCATGGTGAAAGACACCAGTCAGATATCAGAGCTCCAGGAGAATCAGGAGGCACGGGTGAATGGAGTGGCCATCACTAAGGAGAAGGTTCTGGGGAAACGGAAAGGTCCGAAGGTGAATAAGTCACTGGACCGAATGGACTACATACACTCCAGGGTTCTAAAAGAAATAGCTGAGGAAATAGTGACGGCATTGATAGTGATCTTTCAGGAATCACTGGAGGCAGAGAGGGTCCCAGAAGACTAGAAAGTTGCCAATATAACACCGCTGTTTAAGAAGGGAGGGAGGCAGCAGACGGGAAATTGTAGGCCAGTTAGCCTGACTTCAGTCATTGGCAAGATTTTAGAGACCATTATTAAAAATGAGATCATAGAGTCTATGACTATATGAGTACTTGGAAGTGCATGACAAAAGTAGGACTGAGTCAGCATGGCTTTGTCAAGGGGAGGTCACGTCTGACAAATCTGTTTTTTGAGAAGGTAACAAAGAAGCTCAATAAAGGAGAACCAGTGGATGTGATTTATTTAGAATTCCAAAAGGCCTTTGACAAAGTGCCATACAGGAGACTGTTAAATAAGTTAAGAGCCCATGGTGTTAAGGGTAAGGACCTGGCATGGATAGAGGATTAGTTGACAGGCAGAAGGCAGAGAGTGGGAACAAAGGGGTCTTTTTCAAGATGGTAGCCGGTGACTAGTAGTGTGCCTCAAGGGTCTGTGCTGGGACCACAACTTTTCACAACGATTAACATTAACAATTTGGAAGATTGAACTGAAGGCACTGTTGCTAAGTTTGCAGATGATACAAAGATATGTAGAGGAACAGTAGTATTGAGGGGGCGGGGGGGGGTTGCAGAAGGACTTGGACAGGTTAGAAGAGTAGGCAAAGAAGTGGCAGATGGAATATAATGTGGAAAAATGTGAGGTTCTACACTTTGGAAGGAGGAATGGAGGCATAGACTATTTTCTGAATGGGAAAATGCTTAGGAAATCAGAAACACAAGAGATTTGGGAGTCATTGTTCAAGATTCCCTTAAGGTTAATGTGCAAGTTCATTCGGCAGTTAGGAAGGCAAATGCAATATTAGCATTCATGTCAAGAGAACTGGGATGTACTTCTGAGGCTGTACAAGGCCCTAGTCAGATCCCATTTGGAGTATTGTGAGCAGTTTTGGGCCCTGTATTTAGGGATGGATATGCTGGCCTTGGAAAGGGTCCAGAGGAGGTTCACAAGAATGATTCCAGGAATGAAGAGCTTGTCGTTTGGGGAATGGTTGAGAACTTTGGATCTGTACTCGAAATTTAGAAGGACGAGGGGGGACCTTCCTGAAAATTACAGGATAGTGCAAAGCTTGAATCTTTGGCAGAGGAGAGGATGTTTCCACTAGTGGGGAAAAACTAGAATCAGAGGGTACAACCTCAGGCTAAAGAGATAAAGAGACGAGCCTTTAAAACACAGATGAGGAGGAATTTCTTCAGCCAGAGAATGGTGAACCTGTAGAACTCTTTGCCATAGAAGGCTGTGGAGGCCAGGTCATTGAGTGTCTTTAAGACAGAAATGGATATGTTCTTGATTAATAAGGGGATCAGGAGTCATGGGGAAAAGGCAGGAGAACGGGGACAAGAAAAATATCAGCCATGCTTGAATGGTGGAGCAGACTCGATGGGCCGAGTGGCCAAATTCTGCTCCTATGTCTTATTCTCTTATGGTCTTATTCTTCTAAATTCCAGTGAGTACAAGCCCAGTTGAACCAGTCTCTCAATGTCAGTCCTGCCATTCCAGGAATCTGTCTGCTGAACCTTCGCTGGACTCCCTCGATGGCAAGAATGTCCTTCTTCAGACTAGGAGACCAAAACTGCACACAGTACTCAAGGTGTGGCCTCACCAAGGCCCTGTATAAGTGCAGCAAGACATCCTTACTCCTATACTGAAATCTTCTTGCTATGAAGGCTATCATATCAATAGCTTCCCTTGCTGCCTGCTGTAACTGCATGCCAGCCTTCAGTGACTGTTCCACCATGACACCCAGATAATGTTGCACTTCCCCTTCTTCTAAACTACTACCATTCAGATATAATTTTCCTTCCTGTTTTTGCCCACTCAGCCAGCCTGCCCAAGTCACCATTCAGCATTCTCCTCACAGCACGCTCTGCCATCCAGCTTAGTGTCGTCTGCAAATCTGGAGATATTGCATTCAATTCCTTCATCCAAATCATTCATGTATATTGTGCATGGCTGAGATCCCAGAACTGAACTCTGCGGTAATCCACTAGTCACTGTTTACCACTCTGAAAAGGACCCATTTATTCCCACTCTCTGCTTCCTGATTGCCAATCAGTTCTCTATCCATGTCAATATATTACCCCCAATATCATGAGCTTTAATTTTGCTCACTAATCTCTTGTGTGGAATCTTGTCAAAAGTCTTTTGAAAGTCCAGACACACAACATCCACTGGTTCACCCTTATCTACGCTACTGGTCACATCCTCAAAATATTCCAGCACAAGTTCCTTTAAGTGAATCCATGCTGACTTGGACTGATACTGTCACCACTTTCCAAATGCTCAGTTATTATACCCTTAATAATTGACTCCAGCATTTTCCCCACCACTGATGTCAGGCTAACCAGTTTTCCCAGTTTTCTCTCTCTCTCCCTTTTTAAAAAGTGGGGTTTCATTAATTAACCTCCAATCCACTAGAAATCTTTCAAAATCTATAGAATGCTGGAAAATGATCACCAATGCATCCACTATTTCTAGGGCCACTTCTGGGATGCAGGGCATCAGACCCTGCGGTCTTATCAGGTTTTAATCCCATCAATTTAACCAGTATAATTTCCTGATTTATAAGGATTTCCTTCAGATCCTCCTTCATGCTAGATCCCCTTCTTCCCCAGTATTTCTGGAAGGATCTTGCACCAAAAGGTTGCTAATTAATTCTCTCTCATTACACAATGCCCAGTCTAGGATGCCCTGCTCTCTAGTTGGTTCCTTGATTTGATTTGATTTATTATTGCCACATGTATTAGTGAAGACAGATCCAAGTTATTTGTTCAGCTGGTCTGCCATCTCTTTGTTGCCCATTATGAATTCACCTCCTTCTAACTGTAAGGAACCTACATTTGTCTTCACCAATCTTTTTCTCTTCACACATTTATAAAAGCTTTTGCAGTAAGTTTTTATGTTTTCTGCAAGCTTACTCTTATATTCTATTTTCCCCTTCCGATTTAAACCCTTTGTCGTCCTCTGCTGAATTTTAAATTTCTCCCAGTCCTCAGGTTTGCTGCTTTTTCTAGCCAATTTATATGCCTCCTCTTTGGCTTTGACACTATCACTGATTTCAACTTGTTAGCCATGGTCGAGCCAACTTGCCCCCCGTTTTACTCTTATGCCACACAGTGATATACAGTTGTTGAAGTTCATCCATGTGTTCTTCAATGTCTGCCATTGCCTATCCTCCTTCAACCCCTTAGGTTTCCTTTTCCAGCTTATCTAGCCAGTGCATATCATACTATTAAAGTTAGCTTTCCTTAAGTTCAGGACCTTAGTCTCAGACTTTTCACTCCATCGTAGTGAAGAATTCTACCATATTATGGCCATGCTTCCCCAAAGGATCTTGCACCAAAAGTTGCTAATTAATTCTCTCTCATTACACAATACCCAGTCTAGGATGCCCTGCTCTCTAGTTGGTTCCTTGATTTGGTTTGATTTATTACTGTCACATAAGAACATAAGAAATAGGAGCAGGAGTAGGCCATCTAGCCCTTCGAGCCTGCCCCGCCATTCAATAAGATCATGGCTGATCTGAAGTGGATCAGTTCCACTTTTCTGCTGTCCCCATAACCCTTAATTTCCTTGTCTGTCAAAAACCTATCTACCCGTGACTTAAATATATTTAGCGAGGTAGCCTCCACCACTTCAACGGGCAGAGAATTCCAGAGATTCACCACCCTTTGACTGAAGAAGTTCCTCCTCAACTCCGATCTAAGCTGCCCGCCCCTTATCTTGAGGCTGTGTCCTCTAGTCCTGCTATCCTTTCTAAGCGGGAAGAATCTCTCCACCTCTACCCTATCCATCCCTTTCATTATCTTATACGTCTCTATAAGATCCCCCCTCACCCTTGTAAACTCCAACGAGTACAGACCCTGTCTATTTAGCCTCTCTTCATAGTCTAAACCCCTCATCTCCGGTATCAGCCTAGTGAACCTCCTCTGCACTCCCTCCAAGGCTAAAATATCGTTGCGCAAGTGCGGTGACCAAAACGGCACACAGTACTCCAGCTGCGGCCTCACCAGTGCCCTGTACAGTTGCAGCAAGATCTCCCTGCTTTTATATTCTATACCCCTCGCTATTAAGGCCAGCATCCCATTCACCTTCTTGATCACCTGCTCCACCTGCAGACTGGGTTTTTGCGACTCGTGCACAAGGACCCCCAGGTCTCTCTGCACCATAGCATGCTGCAGCTTTTCGCCCTTTAAATAGTAATCCCTCCTACTGTTATTTCTGCCAAAGTGGATAACCTCACACTTGCTAGCATTGTACTCCTTCTGCCAGGTCCTCGCCCACTCACTCAGCCTATCCAGATCCCTCTGCAGACTTTCTACACCCTCCGCGCAATTTGCTTTTCCACTCATCTTTGTGTCATCAGCAAATTTTGTCACCCTACACTCAGTCCCCTCCTCCAGATCATCTATACAAATGGTAAATAGCTGAGGCCCCAGCACTGATCCCTGCGGCACTCCACTAGTCATCAACCGCCAATCAGAATAGCACCCATTGATACCAACTCTCTGCCTCCTATTAGACAGCCAATCCTCTATCCACGCTAACACCTTACCCTCAACTCCATGCACCCTAACCTTCTGAAGCAACCTTTTGTGAGGCACCTTATCAAACGCCTTTTGAAAATCTAGAAACACCACATCCACTGGTTCCCCTCTGTCTACCGCGTCCTCTCTAATACCACATGTATTAGTTTTTGCTTTTTCCACGCTGTACAGACAAAGCATACCGTTCATAGAGAAGGAAATGAGAGCATGTAGAATGTTGTGTTATAATCTTCACTAGGGTGTAGAGAAAGATCAACTTAAACTGAGATACGTCCATTCAAAAGTCTGATGGCAACAGGGAAGAAGCTGTTCTTGAGTCGGTTCATACGTGACCTCAGAGCTTTGTATCTTTTTCCTGACGGAATAACTTGGAAGAGAGAATATCTGGGATGCATGGGCTCCTTAATTATGCTGGCTACTGTGCTGAGGCAGCAGGAAATGTAGACAGAATCAATGGATGGGAGGTGGGTTTGCATGATGGATTGGGCTACATTAGTTTCTTGTAGTCTTGGGCAGAGCAGGAGCTGTACCAAGCGTGATACAACCAGAAAGAATGCCTACTATGGTGCATCTGTAAAAGTTGGTGAGAGTTGTACCGGACATGCCAAATTTCCTGAATCTTCTGGAAAAAGTAAAGGCATTGATGGGCTTTCTTAATTATAGTGTTGGCATGGGGGGACCAGGACAGATTGTTGGTGATCTGAACACCTAAAAACTTGAAGCTTTCGACCTTTTCTGCTTCATCCCTCTTGATGTAGACGGGGCATGTATGGGGACATATTGGTCGAGAAAACCACCTCTTATACGTTCCAGGAAATCCTCCTCCGTCGTATTGCTATCAGTTTGGTGAGTCCAATCAATATGCAGTTTGAAGTCACCCATGATAACTGCTGTACCCATACTGCATGCATCTCTAATTTCCTGTTTGATGCCATCCCCAACCTCACTACTACTGCTTGGTGGTCTGTACACAAATCCCACTTGTGCTTTTTGTCTTTTGGTGTTGAGCAGCTCCACCCATACAATTCCACATCATCCAGGCTTATGTCCTTCCTTACTATTGCATTAATCTACTATTCAACCAGCAATGTTATCTGCACCCCCTTTCCTTTCTGTCTGTTTTTCCTGAATATTGAATCCCCCTGGATGTTGAGTTCCCATCCCTGGTCACCCTAGAGCCAGGTCTCCGTGATCCCAATTACATCATATCTGTTGATGACTGTCTGCGCAGCTAATTCATCCATCTTATTACAAATGTTCCTCGTATTGAGACACATCCTTCAGGCTTGTTTTTTTGGCATTTATTGCCCTCTTAGAATTATGATGTTATGTGGCCCTTTTTAACTTTTGTCTGTGGTTTCTCTGCCTTCCACTTTTCCTTTTGTTTCTGTCCTCACTTTACCTTCTCCTGATTTCCTGTATCAGTTCCCACCCCTCTGCCACATTAACCTCTCTCCAACAGCACTAGCAAACACACTCCCTAGGAGAGTTAATTTTCCTTTATCTATCAAATGAACAGGTCAGATTAAGCAGCTGGTAATTTGTAAAAACTTCCATTGATTATTAAGGATCTATTAACTCCAGGATGTGCCTATTTAGAACTATTTCCTTACAGATAGTACCTGAATAGTGGCCTTGCCACTTAAAGACCCTGGTTTCTCCATATCTCTGTTCTCTGTAAACAGGCTGCTTTATGAAATAAAATGCACAAATGTGAAGGAATTTGGGATGTTTTGCAGTCTTGAAGGTGCTGCATAAGTTGCATAAACAGCTGGTCATAAGTGTTAGCTCTTGGATATTCTCAAAACTGTATAGAATCCAGTCTTGTATTTGCAATGTTCTTGTATTTGCAATGTACCAAAGAGAGCATGTCTCCCATAATCCTGCCCCTTGGATTGATTCAGGAGGCATGTTGACGAGTGTGACATTTGAACATAAGAACATAAGAAATAGGAGCAGGAGTAGGCCATCCGGCCCTTCGAGCCTGCCCCGCCATTCAATAAGATCATGGCTGATCTGTCTTGGCTCAGTTCCACTTTCCCGCCCTCTCCCCATAACCCTTAATCCCCTCTCTTATCAAAAACCCATCAACCCGCTTCTTAAAAATATTTAGCGAGGCAGCCTCCACCACTTCAACGGGCAGAGAATTCCAGAGATTCACCACCCTTTGAGTGAAGAAGTTCCTCCTCAACTCCGTTCTAAACCGCCCCCCCTTTATCTTGAGGCTGTGCCCCCTAGTCCTACTGTCTTTTTTGAGCGGGAAGAGTCTCTCCACCTCTATCCTATCCATCCCATTCATCATCTTATACGTCTCAATGAGATCTCCCCTCATTCTTCTAAACTCTAACGAGTACAAGCCTAGTTTATTCAGCCTCTCCTCATGGCTCAACCCCCTCAACTCCGGTATCAGCCTAGTAAACCTCCTCTGCACTCCCTCCAAGGCCAAAATATCCTTGCGCAGGTGCGGCCCCCCCAAACTGCACACAGTACTCCAGCTGCGGCCTCACCAATGCCCTATACAGCTGCAGCAAGACCTCCCTACTTTTATATTCAATCCCCCTCGCTATGAAGGCCAGCATCCCATTCGCCTTCCTGACCACCTGCTGCACCTGCAGGCTGGGTTTTTGCGACTCATGCACAAGGACCCCGAGGTCCCTCTGCACCGTCGCCTGCTGCAGTTTTTCGCCACGTAAGTAATAGTCCTTCCTACCATTCTTCCTACCAAAGTGGACCACCTCACACTTGCCAACATTAAATTCCATTTGCCATTTCCTGGCCCATTCGCCCAGCCTATCTAGATCCTTCTGCAGACTCTCCACACCCTCCGCACAATTTGCCTTTCCCCCAATCTTGGTGTCATCAGCAAATTTCGACACCCTACACTCGGTTCCCTCCTCCAGATCATCTATATAAATGGTAAATAGCTGAGGCCCCAGCACCGACCCCTGGGGCACCCCACTAGTCACCAACCGCCAATCCGAATAGCACCCATTGACCCCCACTCTCTGCCTCCTATTTGACAACCTTCTCCTGCTCCTAGTTCTAGTTCTTACATCAAAGCAAAGGACCTCAAAATAATGTCTGAACTGTGGTAGGGATTCATAAAATTAATTGGATCAAGCCAAGGCTTGACCTCTCAACTGGTAACATTGCATGGCTGAGCAATGACTGTAGTTCTTGTGGCTGAGAGAAGCAATAAGTGTTTCAGGTCAATGACCTGACTGAAGCTCATTCAGTTTCATCCTGTTGTTGGGTTGGGTCCCAACTCTGGGTTCCTGTTGTAAGTAATGTTGTCCCGTTGCTTAAGAAGGGTAGCAAAGATAATTATGGGCCAGTGAGCTTGACGTCAGTGATAGTGAAATTATTGGAGAAAATTCTTGGGGATAGGATCTATATACATTTGGAACTGAATGTTTTGTTAGCAACAGACAGCATGGTTTTGTGTGAGGGAGATCATGTATCACTAATTTGATAAGAGTTTTTTGAGGAGGTGACAAAAATGATTGACAAGGGAGAGGCTGTGGATGTTGTCTAATGGACTTCAGTAAAGCATTTGACGTGGCTCCCCCCTGCCGTGGCAGGCTGGTGCAAAAGGTTAAATCACATGGGATTGATAGTGAACTTGCTAGATGGGTTCAGAACTGGCTTGGCCATAGAAGACAGCAGTGGAAGGGTGTTTTTCTGAATGGAGGCCTGTAACTAGTGGTGTTCTGCAGGGATCAGTGCTGGGACCTCTGTTGTTTGTAGTATATGTATAAATGACTTGGAAGTAAATGGTCTAATTAGCAAGTTTGCAGATGATACGAAGATTGCTGGAGTTGCAGATAGTGATGAAGATTGCCAGAGAATACAGCAGCATATAGATGAGCTGGAGAGTTGTCGGAGAAATGGCAGATGGAATTTAATCCGGACAGATGCAAGCTGATGCATTTTGGTAGATCCAATTCAGATGGGAGCTATAAAGTAAGTGGCAGAACTATTAGGAGTATAGACACACACAGAGATAGAAACATAAAAACATAGAAGATAAGAGCAGGAGGAGCCATTTGGCCCTTCGAGCCTACTCCGCCATTCATTACGATCATGGCTAATCATCCAACTCAATAGCTTACCCTGCTTTCTCCCCATAATCTTTCTCTCCATTTACCCTAGGTGCTATATCCAGCTGCCTCCTGAGTACCTTCATTGTTTTGGCATCAATTACTACCTGTGCTAATGAATACCATAGGCTCACCACTCTTTGGGTGAAGAAATGTCTCCTCAACTCTTCCTAAGTAGTCTACCCTGAATCCTCAGGCTGTGACCCCACTATCAGGAACATCATCTTTGCATCTCCCCTGTCTAGCCCTGTTAGAATTCTCTAAGACTCTGAGATCCCCCGCTCATTCGTCTGAACTCCACAAAAACAATCGTAACCACATCAATCTCTCCTCATACATCAGTCCCGCCTACCCCAGAATCAACCTGGTAAACTAGATCTGGGAATACAGGTCCACAGATCCTTAAAAGTGGCAACACAGGTGGAAAAGGTGGTGAAGAAAGCATATGGCATGCTTGCCTTCATCAGCCATGGCATTGCATATAAAAGTTGGCAGATTATGTTACTGTTACATAAAATGTTGGTTAGGCCACATTTGGAATACTGTCCAATTCTGGTCACCACATTACCAGAAGGAGGGTTTGGAGAAGTACATAAAAGGTTTACCAGGATGTTTCCTGGTACAGAGGGTATTAGCTATGTGGAGAGATTGAATAAACAGGGATTGTTCTCCTTGGAAAGATGGAGACAGAGGGGTGACCTGATAAAAGTTTATAAAATTATGAGGGGTGTAGATAAGGTGAACAGTTGGAAGATTTTTCCCATGGCGAAAATGACAATTACAAGGGGGCACAAGGTCAAGTAAAAGGGGAAAGGTTCAGTGGAGGTGTCTGAGGGAAGTTATTTTGTACAGAGGATGGTGGTTGCCTGGAATGCACTGCCAAGTGAGGTGGTTGAGCCGATTTTTAAGACTTATCTGGATAGACACATGAACATATGGGGAATAGAGGGATACTTGCAGTTGGTCTAGACAGGACAGTGTGATCGGCGCAAGCTTGGTGGGCCCAAGGCCCTGTTCCTGTGCTGTACTGTTCTTTGTTCTTTTTGTTCTTTGAACTAGTTTTAAGCTTATAAGGTTGTTTTTTAAATGCATAATGTTTGCAATGCACTCCAAGCATTTCCGGACTGTGGGGTGGGATTCTACAATCCCCAATACTGTTTGCGATCTATCAACTACTCCATGCAGCTCAACCACCCATAGGGATCCCATGACTAGCACTTAGACTGGATGAAAAGGATAAGGAAAAAAAAATTGGAAGTGCTGGGGGATTGGGATGAAAAATTTAAGTTGGAGATGTCAGGGTCTGTGAGCAAGTTTAGGTTAAGAAGGTGGCTGATACTTGAATGGAGCTTGGTCAGTTATAGAATACAGGCAGCAGTTGAGTTGGTAGGTGGGAGACCTGCGAGGAGAGTATGTTGAGTCTGGGGTTAGGACAGTAGATGGGCTGGGGAAATGCAAGGAACGGACAAAGTTATGGAAGAGGATAAAGTCACAGATGTGGTGCTCGGTAGCCTTTGTGATAGGGAGAACATAGAACATTACAGCACAGTACAGGCCTTTTGGCCCTCGATGTTGCGCCGACCAGTGGAACCAATCTAATGACCCTCTAACCTAAACTATTCCATATAAATATGACAATAAAAGCTCTGCTCCAGTCAGTTAGGATGCCAAGGTTCTGAGAGCTTTGATTCTGCTTAAGACAATTCAGGCAAGAGAGAGGAGGTGGAATTGATGTCATATGTAAGGTTTGTAACAGGCTCCAAAACATTCTCACTGATGGTTAGACTGCAAGAAATTACAGAAGGTCATGAAGGTAGCCCAATCCATCAAGCGAACCATCCTCTCATTTATTGACTCTATCTGCACTTCCCACTGCCTCAGCAAAGCGGCCAGCATAATTAAGGACACCATGCACCCCAAACTACTCTCTTCCACCTTCTTCCGTTGGGAAGAAGATACAAAAGTCTGAGGTCATGTACCAACCGATTCAAGAACAGCTTCTTCCCTGTTGCCATCAGACTTTCGAATGGACCTACCTTGCATTAAGTTGATCTTTCTGTACACCCTAGCTACGACTGTAACAGTACATTCTACACTCTCTCATTTCCTTCTTTATGAACGGTATGCTTTTTCTTTATAGCACGCAAGAAACAATACTTTTCACTGGAAACACATGTGGCAATAATAAATCAAATCAAAAGTTGTGTGGACGATATTGTGATTCACGATTGGATGTTGGGTGAGCAGTCTGAAAATATGGAGAAAATTGGGGATGGAGAGGGAATAGATGTATTGCTGCGTCTCATTGTTGTAGAACAGCGACTTGCATTTGTATAGCACTTTTAGCAAAATAAAATGTTTCGGCTCTTTAAAA
This sequence comes from Carcharhinus amblyrhynchos, assembly GCF_965287045.1. NCBI lineage: Eukaryota > Metazoa > Chordata > Chondrichthyes > Carcharhiniformes > Carcharhinidae > Carcharhinus > Carcharhinus amblyrhynchos. The sequence goes on along the minus strand of NC_137330.1, from coordinate 119,999,949 downwards.
TTGTTATGGGGTGGCACAATGCTGCCCCACAGGGACCAGGCTCGATTTTGGCCTTAGCTGACTGTCTGTGTTGAGTTTGCGCATTCTCCCCATGTCTGCTGTTCCTCCAGATGCTCCAAGTTTCCTCCCACAGTCCAAAGATATGGAGGTTGGATGGATTAGCAATGGTAAATGCATGGGGTTATGGCGTAATTGGGAGGACCTGGGTAAAATGCTCTTTTGGAGAATTGGTGCAGACTCTAGGGGCTGAATGGCCTCTTAAGAACATAAGAAATAGGAGCAGGAGTAGGCCATCTAGCCCTTCGAGCCTGCCCCGCCATTCAATAAGATCATGGCTGATCTGTATTATAGCATCTCTTCCTGCATTATAGCATTTCTATCAATTCTATACACTAGTTATTATTAAAATGATGTGGAAGCTGGCCTCATTTGTGAATGATGTTTTCAAAGGCAGCATGAAGAGAAGTCAGTGCTCGATTTTGGGTAATTCTGGTGTTGATATGTGATAGCTGGAGATTCTGTTTTAATGAAAACACTGCTTCAAGAATCAACTTCCTTCATTGATTGAATTGGCTAACTGTTTCTCGCATTTGTTTATGTTTCTGTTGTTGTTAAGTATATTATTGTTTCCAATATAAATTTTAAAATATAAAAACAAAAATATGCATGAGAACGGTTGTCCATCTTGTGCAGCATTGAAGAACAATTGATCAGAGACATAGAAACCAAGAGCTATTTGAATGGCAATCTTGTACCTCCTAATTTAAAGCCCGTGTGGTTAGTTTTGACTGAAATTTGTAACAGAAGTTGTAAAATGATTTTCCTAAAATAGAATTTTAATCATGCTGAAAGTAGGACTTCTCCATATTCAGTAAGTTTTTCAACTTATTACAACTACTTACAGGCATCATTGAAAGACTTATATTGCTACAGTGATGAGATACAACTTCAGAGCATTCAAAATGTTTTATAGTTAATAGAACAGGGTTCCCCAAATTTCACGAGCTGTGGAACTCTTCATGACCTAAACTCCTAATGACTAAGACCCTGACAGCTCTTCTGCCCAGCAACAGAGAGATTGAATAAATCAAATGGGCCAATCAGCATCCAGTGCTCCAAGAGACCTTGCTCTGAATAGTCTATATGTTTTCTCTAATTAGGTTAAAATTTTGAGCATTGGAACTAGTGTTTGCCTGTCATATAGTGGCCCTCAGCATCCCGGAGTCCCTGGAGACCCTTCAAGAATCCCTGCGATCCACAGCTCCCAGTTTGGGAACCCCTCTATTAGAGTGATATACTTTTAGACCCGAGTGTTAGTGCTGTTGTGATAGTTTGCTTTCTAGAATCCTCCTGCGTGCTTGACTACAGGACATTGATAATTGTTATAATCTAACTTGCAGTCAATTATTGTGTAGAGGTGCTGGCATTGGACTGGGGTAAACACACAGTAAGAAGTCTCACAACACCAGGTTAAAGTACAACAGATTTATTCAGTAGCAAACGCCTCCAGCTTTCAGAGCGCTGCTCCTTCGTCAGGTAGGTGGAAGTTCTGTTCACATAAGAACATAAGAAATAGGAGCAGGAGTAGGCCATCTAGCCCTTCGAGCCTGCCCCGCCATTCAATAAGATCATGGCTGATCTGTCGTGGCTCAGTTCCGCATTCCCGCCCTCTCCCCATAACCCTTAATCCCCTCGCTTACCAAAAACCCATCAACCCGCGTCTTAAAAATATTTAGCGAGGCAGCCTGCACCACCTCAACGGGCAGAGAATTCCAGAGATTCACCACCCTTTGAGTGAAGAAGTTCCTCCTCAACTCCGTTCTAAACCGCCCCCCCTTTATCTTGAGGCTGTGCCCCCTAGTCCTACTGTCCTTTCTGAGCGGGAAGAGTCTCTCCACCTCTATCCTATCCATCCCATTCATCATCTTATATGTCTCAATGAGATCTCCCTTCGTTCTTCTAAACTCTAACAAGTACAAGCCTAGTTTATTCAGCCTCTCCTCATAGCTCAACCCCCTCAACTCCGGTATCAGCCTAGTAAACCTCCTCTGCACTCCCTCCAAGGCCAAAATATCCTTGCGTAAGTGCGGCGCCCAAAACTGCACACAGTACTCCAGCTGCGGCCTCACCAATGCCCTGTACAGCTGCAGCAAGACCTCCCTACTTTTATATTCAATCCCCCTCGCTATGAAGGCCAACATCCCATTTGCCTTCCTGACCACCTGCAGCACCTGCAGGCTGGGTTTTTGCGACTCATGCACAAGGACCCCGAGGTCCCTCTGCACCGTCGCCTGCTGCAGTTTTTCGCCACGTAAGTAATAGTCCTTCCTACCATTATTCCTACCAAAGTGGACCACCTCGCACTTGTCAACATTAAATTCCGTTTGCAAACAGGGCATATAAGGACATGAACTCAATTTACAGAATAATGATTGGAATGTGAATTTTTACAGCTAATTATGTCTTGAAGGTAAGACAGTGTGAGTGGAGAGAGCATTAAGTACATGTTAAAGAGATGTGTGTTGTCTCCAGACAGGACAGTTAGTGAGATTTTGCAAGTCGAAGCAATTCGTGGGAGTTACAGATAGTGTGACATGAAACCAAGATCCCGGATGAGGCCATCCTCGTGTGTGGAACTTGGCTATCAAGCTCTGCTCAGCGACTCTGCGCTGTCGTATGTTGTGGAGGCTGCCTTGGACAATGCTTACCCAAAGATCAGAGGCCCATGACTGCTGAAGTGTTCCCCAACAGGAAGAGAACAGTCTTGCCTGGTGATTGTTGAGTGGTGTTAATTCATCCGTTGTCGTTGCATCTACATGGTCTCCCCAATGTACCAAGCCTCAGGTATCCCTTTGCTGCAGCATATCAGGTAGACAACATTGGCCGAGTTGCAAGAGTGTGTACCGTGTACCTGGTGGATGGTGTTCTCACGTGAGATGATGGCATTTGTGTCGATGATCTGGCACGTCTTGCAGAGGTTGCTGTGGCAGGGTTGTGTGATGTCGAGGTCACTGTTCTCCTGAAGGCTGGGTAGTTTGCTGCGGACAGTGGTCTGTTTGAAGTTGTGCAGTTGTTTGAAGGCAAGAAATGGGGGTGTGGAGCTGGCCTTGGTGGGAAGTTCGTCTTCACCAATGATATGTTGAAGGCTCATCAACTCATCGATCGACAGTTCCGACGCACCACAGCGAAAAACCACACCGACGACCTCAGAAGACAAACACGGGACACGGTGGACAGAGTACCCTTCATCATCCAGTACTTCCCCGGAGCGGAGAAGCTACGACGTCTCCTCTGGAGCCTTCAATGTATCATTGATGAAGACGAACTTCTCGCCAAGGCCATCCCCACACCCTCACCTTCAAACAACTGCACAACCTCAAACAGACCATTGTTCACAGCAAACGACCCAGCCTTCAAGAGAACAGTGACCACGACACCACACAACCCTGCCACTGCAACCTCAGCAAGACATGCCGGATCGTCGACATGGATGCCATCATCTCACATGAGAACACCACCCACCAGGCACACGGTACACACTCTTGCAACTCGGCCAACGTTGTCTACCTGATAGGCTGCAGGAAAGGATGTCCCAAGGCATGGTACATTGGGGAGACCATGCAGACGCTGCAACAACAGATGAATGAACACTGCTTGACAATCGTCAGACAAGACTGTTCTCTTTCTGTTGGGGAACACTTCAGCGGTCGTGGGCATTTGGCCTCTGATCTTCGGGTGAGCATTCTCCAAGGCGGCTTTCATGACACAGGACAGCGCAGAGTCGCTGAGCAAAGATTGATAGCCAAATTCTGCACACATGAGGACGGCCTCAACCGGGATCTTGGGTTCATGTCACACTATCTGTAACCCCCACGACTTGCCTAGACTTGCAAAATCTCACTAACTGTTCTGTCTGGAGACAATACACATCTCTTTAACCTGTGCTTAATGCTCTCTCCACTCACATTGTCTGTACCTTCAAGACTTATCTGTAAAAATTTGTATTCCAATCATTATTCTGTAAATTGAGTTTGTGCCTTTATGTGCCCTGTTTGTGAACAGAACTCCCACTTATCTGACGAAGGAGCAGCTTTCTGAAAGCTGGTGGCGTTTGCTACCAAATAAATCTTTTGGACTTTAACCTGGTGTTGTGAGATTTCTTACTGAGTCAATTATTGACCATTTAGTGAATTAACAGTGAATTAATAGCGCTGGTCGTAATTCTTCACGCTGGGTTTCAAGTTGCACATTCATGAAACATAGTGACCAATGATGTTTTCCAGAACAACCAAACCTGGCACAAAAAACAGATGAAATGACTGAACCATATGTTTAAAAGTCACCATAAGGCTGGTCTCAGTTGTGGAGATTTTTGTATCTGGTGCAAGTCAGTTGATTTCCACTTTTACAATTCTGTTGCCATTTGAAGGCACTCAATGTGATGGCTTTTCATGATTTCATTACATGCTATGGGGTCATCTGGAGCACCCCCTCCCTTCTATTTCTCATGTGACTTTATTATATTGCTGTCTTCTAACTATTCCTAGAATTTTTAAAATCTGATTTTGACCTCTGTAACCTCCCCTGCCTCAGCTCATCTGCTGAAACCCTCACTTTGACTTTGCCACCTCTAGACTTGGACTTTCCAACACATTCCTGTTTGACTTCCTATATTCTGCCCTCCTAAACTTGTCATCCAAAGCCCAAGTTCTAACTCGCGCAAGTCCTGTCCTTTGACTACCTTCGGCTTCACTTACCTACCCTGGCTGCTGGTCAAGCAAATACTTGATTTTAAAATTAAATTCTTAAAATTCTTGTTTTCAGATCGCTCTGTAGCCTTACCGTCTTTATAAGCTCCTCCAGCCCCACAATACTCTAAAATGCCGAAGATAGGGAATGCCAGCAGGCAGGTAATGCAAGCTATTAGGAAGACTAATTGAATGTTAGTCTTTATTGCAAGAGGGTTTGAGAACAGAAGTAATGAAATCTTGCTTCAATTGTATAGGGGCTTGGTTAGGCCGCACCTGGAGTACTACATGCAGTTTTGAACAAAGAATAAAGAAAAGTACAGCACAGGAACAGGTCCTTTGGCCCTTCAAGCTTGTGCCAATCATGATGCCCTAACTAAACTTAAAAAAAAACCTTCTTCCCCTTACTAGGTTTGTATCCTTCTATTTTCTCCCTATTCATGTGTCCATTCAGATGCCTCTTAAATATGGCTAATGTGCTTGCTTCCACCACCACCTCTGGCAGTGCATTTCAGGCACCTATCACTCCCTGCGTGAAAAACTTTCCTGCGCACTTCCCTTAAATATTCCCCTTCTCACTTTAAACCTGTGTCCCTTGTAACTCCCACCCTGGGAAAAAGCCTCTGACTATCCACCATGTCTCTGCCTGTCATAATTTTGTAGACCTTTATTTGCCTTGCCTCTGAAAGGACATTATTGCCATTGAGGGAGTACAGCAAAGGTTCACCAGACTCGTTCCGTGGATGGTGGGACTGTCTTATGAAGAGAGAGTGGGTAAACTGGGCCTGTGTTCTCTAGAGTTTTGAAGAATAAAGGGTGATCACATTGAATAGTGATAGACAGGGTAGATGCAGGTGAGATTTTTCCTTTGATTGCAGAGTCTAGAACCGGGGGCACAATTGCAAAATAAGGAGGATGCCACTTAGGACTGAGATGAGGAGAAATTTTTTTACAATCATAGAATTCCTACAGTGCAGAAGGAGGCCATTTTGCTCTTTGAGCCTGCACTGACAACTATCCCACCCAATCCATATTCCCACATATTTAGCCTGCTGGTCTCCCTAACACTAAGGTATAATTTTGCATGGCCTATCAACCTAACCCCACATCTTTTGAGTGTGGGGAAAAAACTAGAGCACCCGGAGGAAACCCAAGCAGACATGGGGAAAATGTGCAAACTCCACACAGATAGTGTTTACACAGAAGATTTTGAATCTACCCCAGAGGGCTATGGAAGCTCACTAATAGTTGATGTTAGAGATTGATAGATTTTTGATGACCAACAATGTAAAGGCGAATGAGTCTGTGTAAGAGGCATTGAAGTATCTGACCAGCCATGATTGTATTGAATGGCAGAGCTAAGCCAACTCCTATTACTACGTTCGTGTCGTCTAATTCTTGTCTTTTGAGCATCCTTGATTTTAGTCATTCTGGTTTTGGTGATCGTGTCTTCAGTTGCCAGGCCCTAAATTCTGGAATTTCCTTTTTAAGTCTCTCCACCACGCTACCTCTTTTTCCTCACCTTTGGCCATATGAGCTAATATCATTTCAGTGACCTTGTGCTAAATTTTGCTTTAGACATTCCCTTGATGCGATTTATTACTTCTGTCGCACCTTTAATGTAATGGTTTCAGTTGTTTGTCTAAATTTGGTTCTCCATTTCAGATTATGCAAGTATTCACACTGTCAATGAACACATGCTAGTGAATAAACTAATGAATCATTTCTTGCCAATTATTATAGCTGTCAGGTAACAAAACTCAAACTGATAATCAGGAACAGTTCGCAGCAAGTAAACATCCACTTTGTGAATAATTGGTACTTATGAGAATCTGACAAACAACCAACAAGCAAAAAGCAAAGTCGTAGCTGCTTCCTGATTATAAATTTAATGTTGAGGTAGTTGTCTGATATTGATCTAATTTGGTTTTAATTTGGAATTAGATTCCTTAGACAGCTGACGTTAACAGGATTAAATAATCAGTCTTTTGAGTAGGTTAAAGTGTGTACTTGAAATACGTACTCGTTTCTTCGGGATGGTATTGTTAGGATCCCAGACCAGAACCCCGAGGTTTATTATGAAGCCAGGCTAGACTCCAACAGTTTTTCTATTTTGGCATTGATTTGAAGATAAGATGTTTCACTCCAGGAGTAATTCCACTGACAAAACAGGGATTTTTATCATAAAACAAACATTATTTAATAACACAGTTTAACTATAACGCTAACAAATGAATCAGCTTAACCATTAACAGTTGAACAATATTTAAAAACGGAAAAAAAAAGCTTTACTTCCTAGTTTTTGCCTGTTCCAGTTAGTTTAGAAGAATGAGGGGAGATCTCATTGAGACGTATAAGATGATGAATGGGATGGATAGGATAGAGGTGGAGAGACTCTTCCCGCTCAAAAAAGACAGTAGGACTAGGGGGCACAGCCTCAAGATAAAGGGGAGGCGGTTTAGAACGGAGTTGAGGAGGAACTTCTTCACTCAAAGGGTGGTGAATCTCTGGAATTCTCTGCCCGTTGAAGTGGTGGAGGCTGCCTCGCTAAATATTTTTAAGAAGCAGGTTGATGGGTTCTTGATAAGAGAGGGGATTAAGGGTTATGGGGAGAGGGCGGGAAAGTGGAACTGAGCCACGACAGATCAGCCATGATCTTATTGAATGGCGGGGCAGGCTCGAAGGGCTAGATGGCCTACTCCTGCTCCTATTTCTTATGTTCTTATGTTCTTATGTTCAAATATGCCCCATTAATGCATAAGTCAAAGCCACTTAAAAAAAAATGTAGGTAGCAAGTGCAAGTCTTTAACTTCTTTTCAGAGAACGATTGAGTTCCAGAAGCATGCAAAATCCTTCTGACTTCAACCAGGTTTCAGCTGCAACTGAACTGCCTTTTGCAAAAGCTGTTTTATAGCAGCTTGTAGAGCCCCCATCCTCAAATATTTCCCAGCTGTTTTTCCTCTGCGACATACCTAGCTACTTCTCTTATCACATGACCCTGTCATCCAAGCCAATCAGAAATCCCAAGGAAACGCATTATTTATAAACAAAAATCCCTTTGCTTTCTCCTAAGAAACACTACTTAGTTAAAATGAGTAATTATTCTGCTCTCTCAGCATCTGAGCTGCTCCCATACGTACTGACTACCTTAGAAAAAAGCTGAACTTTGAAACATTCTCCTTAAACATAAGATATATTAATAGCACAGTATCATCTCGGTGTAGATGAACTAGGTATGTCACTTACTCTGGGAAGATGATGTTTGAGTGATCAACCTTTGTTCATAGAGGTGCTGACCATTTGTTCAAATTCTTTGCTCCTGAGTGTATTTGCTTTCTACCTTACTGTCTTCCTTAATTTTCGCCTTCCTTGGCCTATGATTGTTCACTCTTAACTTCTGTAACATTTCTTTCTTCATCAGATGAATCTGATTCCCAACATACGCTAAACAAAAAAAACTATTTATTCTACTACAAAAGCTGTTCCATAACAGCAAAAGCTGATATGAAGAGCACTGTTATATATCTTTAGTGGCCAAAGAAACCTTTAGTTCGATCCCTGGTTCAGGCTGGATAGACTGGGACTTTTTTCTCTGGAGTGTAGAAAGCTGAGGGATGATTTTACAGAGGTCTATAAAATAAAGAGGGCCACAGATCAGCTAGATAGTCAATATATTTTCCCAAAGGTAGGGAAGTCTAAAACAAGAGGGCATAGGTTTAAGGTGAGAGGAGAGAGATACAAAAGTTTCCAGAGGGGCATTTTTTTCACACAGAGGGTGGTGAGTGTCTGGAACAAGCTGCCAGAGATGGTAATAGAGGTGAGTACAATTTTGTCTTTTAAAAAGCATTTAGATAGTTACAGAGGTAAAATGGATATAGAGGGAAATGGACTAAATGCAGGCAATTGGGACTAGCTTAGGGGTTTAAAAAAAAGGGTGGCATAGATGAGTTGGGCCAAAGGGCCTGTTTCCATGCTGTAAACCTCCATGACTCTATTGACCAATCTAAAAAAAAATTGTCCTTCTGCCGTCAGTCATGTCACGCAGCTCTATTGGTACCTCTGATAACCTCCGAAACAGTGAAGCATGTCTGGTGGGAAGTGGGCTTGATTGGTGGGTTGTCTTCTTTCAGAAGTAAGAAATGATCTGTTGAAAGCTTCATGGTTAGTCCTTTTTCCAGCATTCAGTTTTGACTGCTGACTCAATTTTGGGGGACTCATTTAAGACAATTCTCCTACACAATGCCTGCCTGCTATGTTGTTAGCACCACCAGCTGTTTGATTTATTTATGCAGGCATAGTTGGAATCAATTATGTTTTCTCTTCCGGAATGAAGTAACTAAATAAACACAAAATATTGAAAAAAGGCATTTAAATAGTTGTGATCTTATTTTAAATTTTTTCTTGGTTTGATAATCCTCTCAGAGTACAATTCTTCTCATTAATATTGAGCCACAGTTATGTAGCCAGTAGCTCCATACATGAGAGGCCTTTGCTTACTTTGTGATTGATTTTGGCTGAAAATTGGTGTTTTGTCTCAAAACTTGTTTTTCTCCTTTTTCTCTTATTCCAGTAGCAACAAATGAGCAAGTTGCACTGTTGGGTTACACAATATGCAAGGGAAAGTGGCTATCTAGTAGAGTGGGACAAAGGGATGCAAGGAAAGTAATGATCTACAAAAAATATGAAAAAGAAACGTGCAAGAGATATCAAAGGTGCCAGGAAATATTTTTTATAAATTAGAGGAATATGGGCCTATTAAAGATGAATGCAAGCGCAACTGCAATGGATAATGGTAGACTTGTTACAAAAATACTCTGCATCCGTTTTGACTGGAGGACCCCAGCCTGAGTTTGTGCAAGCATTTGTGCAATACACTGGGTATTTAGAATTGGTCTTTGAAGTCAGTAGTTACAATCCAGAAGAATAGATTTAAAACAAACTTGACCCAGATATGAGGGCAATTGTTGTTTCCTGGTTGCCTGCATGGCCAAGACATGGAATAAATGATATGGAGAGGTGATGCTCTGTGAGTGACAGGGTGAGGAAGACCTTTCACAAAAGACTGTACTCACCAGAGATTTTTTTTACCAGAGATTGTGCTGGAGGTGACTCAGGTTCAACAGGCAGGTGTCACTGAGCTATGTGGCCACCTGCATTTTGACTTGGAGTCTCATGCCAAGGTGAGGACAGACTTTTCAATGTCATGCTGCCTTAGTGTCATGCAGCATTACCCACTACTCTAGTGATTGGAGCATAGTTGATGGAAGGCTGCAGTTGGTTTTGGTTTTGGGAAAAGTTAATTTTTTGTCCACCTGTTTGCTAAAGCTCCTCCGTGTGCTGTTTTGTTTCTTTTATTAGCTCACAGATTCCAGGTTTCCTGATCATGAAATCCAGTCTTAACTGTCCCATCTAATGGGGAAGCTGGTGCATTGCTGATCAGTGAGCACATTTATTTTTCCACCGTAGCTGGCAACTGTATAAATTCCAAACAATGTGCCAAACCTCTGCCACTTAAATATCTCTGGAAAGTACAGTACCGTTTTAGTAGCTTAGCACTGAGTGCACAGCCTTTAATGGCTCGGAGCTCTTTTCACATGAGAAAAATGCTGGAAGTGTTTTACACAAACTGAGTCATTTATGTTCTGATGAAGTGTTTGCCTTTTTTTCCCCATGAATCTTTCACAGGATTATATATTATGAGTAATTATCTATCATTCATAATCTCTTACAGCTGTATGCTTTTGACTAATAGCCTTCTGTCTGACCTGCCTGATATATACATATATAATTCCTGCAACATCTTTTTCTCAGAAAAATTACTTTTTTTTAATGATGTTGACTTTTCAAATCTGGTGGGTTGTGCATGTTGCTATGAAGTCATGTTGCAATCAACTGAAACTCTGAAGAGTCATGCAGAGTCATAACATTAACTTCTGTTTCTCTGTCCACAGATGCTGTCAGACTTTCTGAGTTTATCCAGCATCTTTTTTTATTTCAGATTTCCAACATCTGCACTATTTTGCTTTTATACAATTGCAACTACTAACCTCCAATTGGCCACTTGCAGTGTACTTCTTTATCGGTTGTTTGATTGATGAGATCAGGCTGACCTTCTGTTGTCTGACAATGGAAATCCCTTGGCCATGCCTCCATTATTCAAACAGTCTGATTGCTACAAGGGAAAGATTTGATCTAGTCGTTCTGTCAAGTTGTGTTCATCTTCAATAAATTTCATTTCATTCCAGCTTTTGAATCCACATTTAAGCTTATGGTCTTTTCAAATAAAGCCAACCAATTCTGTCATTTGCTTCTGCCTCTGAGTATGTTTCTAAAACCTGAGTGAAGGATTGGGATAGTTGCAACAAAGAACAGTAGTAGGTAATTCAGCCTCTCGAGCCTGATCTGCCATTCAATACAATCATGGCTGATCTGATCTCGGCCTCATCTCCAACTTTTTGCCCACCTCCTGTAACCCTTCATCCCGCTATTAAAAATCTAAATCTATCTCTTCAAATTTTAGTTTTTCAGCATCCACTGCATTTTGGGGTAGAGAATTCCACAGATTCATGACCCCTTGAATGAAATAATTCCTCCTCATTTCTGTTTTAAATATGCCACCTGTCAGCCTAAAACTGTGGCCCCTCATTCTGAAAGGTGAGACATTTGCTCTCCTTCCACCCTGTCAATTCCCTATAGCATCTTACATCCCTCAGTTAGTACTCCCCTCATTCTTCTAAACCCTGGCGAGTATAAGCCTAAATTGCCCAATCTCTCTTCATAAGACAAGTCCTTCGTCCTTGGAATCAATCTAATGAACCTTCTCTGAACTGCCTCTAATGTATTTACATCCTTCCTCAACTAAGAGGACCAAAACTGTGCGCAGTACTCCAGATGCAGTCTCGCCAGTGCCCTATACAGTTGCAACAGCACTTCTCTCCTTTTATACTTTGTGCCAAAATTCATAAATGAACTAGTCAAGTATACATTTTTACAACTTTGAATTCATTCAGGTGCCAGGAAGTTATCCATTTCCTTTTTGAAATCCCTTAAAGTTTCCTGTTCCACCAGGTGCAATACCAGTTTTTTTTTGTATGTTGAACTTTTCCCTCAAGTCATTTTGCCTAAATTCCCTGCTGACAGTTTTCCCTCCTTGAATTTATGAATGGTAATTTCCCATCATTTTGCCATCCCCATCTTCCTATGACCATTAATAATGTACCCCAGAATTGTTTCAAACAATTGTAAGACTTACTTTTCTGCCATTAGACAACTCATCCCTAGCCCCTTTTGGAATACTGAGGTTATGGTTACCATTTTAACATCCTTTGAATTCTGCTGTCCAGTGAGTTTTGGAAAATATCTACAGTCACCTACAACCCCGAGAGAAAATAAAACATTTTGAATAATCCTTTTAATGATCCACTGATAATTTTTCTGTTTTCTCAGAGATTGCAGTTGAAAGGTGTTAATTAGAAGCTGCTGCGGCTTTCCTAGTACATAGCAGGGAAATGCTTGGAGATGTACTGAGCCATGCACACCAGTTAGAGATTCACTCCCTAGTGCTTTATTAGCTATGTAATAATCTCTGCCAGTTGTAAGCTACCTTTGTGAAATAAGGTCTCTGAATTTGTGGGTCCACAGTCAACCCCCTCAGGGTAAACAAGTATTGGGGCAGTAAGCCAGGATGCTCAGTGCTGTTCCTGATTGGTATTTGAGTGTGCTGAGTCACTATTCAGAAAGTAAGAGGTGGGCTTTTTGTCTCCTACGAGGATATCTTGCAAATGCTTGAATAGATTGTTTCTTTGACCAACAACAACTTACATTTATATATGTGTGTCTTTAAATGTAGCAAAGTATCTCTTATCAGGAATAAACATTTTGACACCAAAACCGTTTAAGGGGAGACAGCGGTAAGAGGGTGATGTTACTAGGCTAGTAATTCTGAGGCCCAGGCTAACGCTCTGGGGAGATGGCTTTGTATCCCAGCATGTCAGCTGGTGGAATTTAAATTCAATTATAAAATCTGGAATTAAAAGCTAGTCTCTGTAATTGTGACCATAAAGCTAATTGGAATCTCATTTTCCTATATCAACAGTATGTACTTTAAATGTACTTCATTGACTGTAAGGTGCTTTGATGTTCTGTGATCATGAAAGGAGCTACAGAAATGCAAGTCTGTCTTTGTAGGGCTTGACGTGGTTATACAGATGGGTGGGAGAGGTACTACAGAGGAATTTAAAACAAGGGTGGATATTTTAAAATTGTAGTGATCATCAACTTTTTTTTTCGAGCAGTTAAGTTTAACAATTAATTAGAGGGTGCATGCACCAGGATTTGCTAAATACTCGTGTTCTATTTGATAGTATATCTTCTATAATGAAACTCCTGTAAAACAAATTAACAGTTTTGACTTTTGAGTGGTTCTGTTGAGCCTATTGATGGAACAAATTGCTCCGTTAGTTGTATCTCATGAGTATTATCTCATGCAGTTCTTGTGTCAATTTGGCATGAAAAGAAATCCAAAATTGTTTTTCCATTTTTAAAATGGACTTTCTGCTGAGCCAAAGAAGTATGGCTCCTACAAATCACATGACCACAGGATTGGGCCTTTGTCCTGGATGCTACCAACATGAGTTGCAAGAACAACACAATCCTCCTCCCATCATTGTAGAATTCATAGTGCTTGTTGATTCTTTGCTTGGTGTTGCAGATAATGTTGTAAACTAAGTGCTATATCTGGGTTTGAACAAAGTAGCAAATGTTGATTTTTTCTGAGGCAGTTCAAAGTAATGTGATTTTCTTTTTAAAGAGCTCACACACTGCTAATTGCTGATAAAATGGTATTTATTGGTTTGAGTCTTCAAGTGTGAGTATGCAAGATGGTATTCATGAAGCAATTGAACAAAGAACAGTACAACACAAGTTCTCCAAGCCTACACCAATTATGATGCCTGCCTAAACTAAAACTGTATGCACTTATGGAGTCTGTATCCTCCCAGTCCCATCCTATTCATGTATTCATCTAGATGCCACTTAAATACCACTATTGTAACTGCTCCCACCACCTCCCTGAGCAGTGCGTTCTAGACATTCACCACCCTCTGTGTAAAAGACTTGCCTCTAAACTTTTCCCCACACACCTTAAACTTATGTCCTCCCAGTATTCGACTTTCCTACCCTAGGAAAGAGCATCTGACTATCCACTCTGTCCATGCTCATAATTTTGTAAACTTCTATCAGGTTGCCCCTGGAACCTATTGTAGATATATGGAGGAGTATAGACTGTGCAGGTGACGTGGGGAAAGGGTCAGAGGTGCTTTTGCTTTGTGTGAAGTCCTTGAAGTAGAAGCAAAGATGTTAACTAATGTTACAGAAAGAGGTCTGATGTAAAGTCCAAACTTGAAACGTTAGCTCTGTTCCCTCTCCACAGATGCTGTCAGACTTCTAAGATTTTCCTGCATTTTTGTTTTTGTTTCAGATTCCAGCCTCCATGGTATTTTGTTTTTAACTAAAGCTTAGTTGATAATAGGCTTGTTTCTGAGTCGTAAGGTCATGGGTTTAAGGATTTGAGGATATAATCTAGGCTTAAACTTCACGACAGAGGCAATTCTGCGTTGCTGCCGTTTGCCATTTTCCTGTGAGGTATTGAATGAAAGTGTTTAGCTTCCCTCAGTTTGCTGAAAAAGATCTCACAGCAGTATTCAAAGAAAAGCAGACAGCTGTTCAGGTATCCTGCTCAGCATTCCTCCCTCAAAGAGTTGCATTTGCCTATACAGTGGTGGAAGTCATTAATTACTTGTGAAGCATTTTGAGACATTCTGAAGATGTTTTCTTCTATTTGTCATTGGAACAAATTTATTTGTTCATCGCTGGCTTTCCAGGGTTGTTTGTCCCAATTTTGTTTTCCTAATTGCCCCAGCTTGGTAGTGCTGAGCCACCTTCTTTACACACTGCAGATCTTGTGGTGTTGGTGCTGCCAGGGAGTGCCAGAATTTTGATCTAGCAACGATGAAGGAGCAGTGATATAGTTCCAAGTCAAGATGGTGTGTGACTTGGAGGGCAAATTGCAGGTAGTGACGTTCCCATTGTAGTGCTGGTGGTGGTGCTGTTCTTCCAAGTGGTAAAGGTCACAGGTTTGGAAGGTGTTGATGAGGGTGTCTTGGGGAGTTGCTGCAGTGCATCTTGGAGATGGCAGACACTGCAGCCACTGAGTGTTCGTGGTGGAGGGAATGTTTAAGGTCTTGTTTAGATGCCATTTTGCCCTGGATGGTGTCAAGCTTTTTGAGTATTGTTGGAACTGAACTTATCCAGGCAAGCGATGAGTATTTCATCACACTCCTGACTTCTAAATGGTGGATAGGTTTTGGAGACTGAGGAGGTGAGTCACTGTCCTGAGCTTGTAGCTACGGTATTTATATAGCTGGCACAATTAAGTTTTTTTCTTAGTCACTCCTGGGTGGGGATTCTATGATGGTAATGTCATTGAGTATCAAGGTGGTAGTTCGTCTGTGTCTTATTGGAGATGGTTGTTGCTTGGCACTTGTGTGGCATGAATGTTACTTCCCACTTAACGGCCCAAGCCCGGATGTTGTCCAGGGACTGTTGTTCAGTATCTGAAGATTTATGAATGGTACAGAACACTGTAACCATTAGCAAACATCCCCACTTCCAACCTTTTGTTCAAGGGAATGACATTGATCATTGATAAGATGCTATATAAATTCTAGTTCTCATTTTGTAATATGGATCTTAGTAATCTTCTGTAATTGAACATAGAACATTACAGCGCAGTACAGGCCCTTCGGCTCTTGATGTTGTGCTGACCAGTGGAACCAATCTAATGACCCGCTAACCTAAACTATTCCAATATTATCCATATGCCTATCCAATGATCATTTGAACGCCCTTAAAGTTGGCGAGTCCACAACTGCTGCAGGCAGGGCATTCCACACCCTTACTACCCTCTGAGTAAAGAACCTACCTCTGACATCCATCCTATAATTATCACCCCTCAATTTAAAGCTATGTCCCCTCGTGTTAGCCATCACCATCCAAGGAAAAAGGCTCTCACTGTCCACCCTATCTAATCCTCTGATCACCTTGTATGCCTCAATTAGGTCACCTCGTAACCTTCTTCTCGCTAACCTCAAGTCCCTCAGCCTTTCCTCATAAGACCTTCCTACCATACCAGGCAACATCCTGGTAAACCCCCTTTGCACCCTTTCCAATGCCTCCACATCTTTCTTATAATGCGGCGACCAGAACTGTACGCAATACTCCAAGTGTGGCCACACCAGAGTTTTGTACAGTTGCAACATGATCTCACGGCTCCGAAATTCAGTCCCTGTACCAATAAAAGCTAACACACTGTACGCCTTCTTAACAACCTTATCAACCTGGGTGCCAACTTTCAGGGATCTATGCACATGTACACCGAGATCTCTCTGCTCGTCAACACTACTAAGGGTCCTTCCATTAGCTCTATATTCTGTACTCCTGTTACTCTTACCAAAGTGAATCACCTCACATTTTTCCGCATTAACCTCCATTTGCCACCTCTCAGCCCAGCACTGCAGCTTACCTATGTCCCTGTGCAAACTGTAACATCCATCCTCACTGCCTACAACTCCTCTGACTTTAGTGTCATCCGCAAATTTACTAACCCATCCTTCTACACCTTCATCTAGGTCATTTATAAAAATGACAAACAGCAGTGGCCCCAAAACAGATCCCTGAGGCACACCACTAGTAACTGAACTCCAGGTTGAATATTTCCCATCAACCACCACCCTCTGTCTTCTATCAGCTAGCCAATTCCTGATCCAAACTGCTAAATCACCCTCAATCCCATGCATCTGTATTTTCTGCAGTAAAATTGTATTTATCTTTAATTAAGATAATTTATTTACACCACCTTGTTTTTTCTTTGTTGCAGGTTGCTGTTGTGAAGTTAAAAAATGTTGAAAAGGTTTTTGCCATGAAGATCCTCAACAAATGGGAGATGCTGAAGCGAGCAGAGGTATGTCCACAAGGAACAATTATGGAACTGAATCCATTGATCTTGTAGTCCAGTTTGAAACATACTTGGCAAGTCAGCTCTGATTCGCCAAGGCTATGACGAAAAGCTTCTACACCCTTTTCAGCAATATTCAGATTCTCCAATTCTTCATGTGGAAGAATGTGAACTTTGTGCTTTTGTCGGTAAAGCCTAATTTAATTCTAATAATAACTAGACCTGATCTGAACAGAGAAGCAGTAGTAACCCATTCAGCCCGTGAGCCAGTTCCACTATTCAATTATATCATGGTCATTCTGTATCTTAACTTAGTTCTGTAACTTCAGTCCCCACATTGAATAACACATTGAAGCAAGCCTGAATGTTCATTTTTAAGCTGCACTTGTGGTGTGGTACACAAAAGAACAAAGGAATGTTTAAAATTTGTATCTTGTAAAATTACACTTAGCACATCGGATGTTCAAGTTTCAAGTATCATTTCAAATATTATACAAGTTCAAAGGTATCCCAATGCAGTCTACTTTATTACATGTGTATTTACAAGCACTCATCACAGTGGATGACTTATGTTGTATGGCATTAAGTCACCACAGATCAGGAAGTTCCAAGGATCGCTCTCATTGCTGTACTAACTTAGCTGGTCATTGCGCTGATACAAGTTGCTACAACTATTGCAACATACCTGGGCTAAATGGATGCAGAAAGTGGTAGACGCCTTGCTTCTAATTATTCCCTTGTTAAATTTGCTGGAAAACAGCAAAACAGCGTATAGAGCTCCAGTGAAGCAGAACCAAGCTATTCTGCAGAGATTCCATTGCTAAATAGCTTTTCTAAACATTTCTGATCAAGATGTAATGATGCAACAAGCACACATATATTGTCCAATTCTAGTTGCCCTGACAGGCTGAGCAGCATTCTGGAATGCTGATGGCCTTTGGTGAGAAATTTAAGAATTTTGATTCCCCAAAGATGAAGAAATTATCTCTGTTTATTGTGTGATTTGTAAATGATAGTCTCATGCCCTTGCTGCTCTTGTTCTTTAGCTACACATAGGAAGAATGTTCTGAGAGAAGAAAAGCTGCAGGACAGCTGCTGATATCCAGCTAGTTATATTCCAGTGTGAATCAGTGCAGAGAGTTACTGATATCCAGTTAGTTATATTCCAGAGTGAATCACTGTGAGAGTTACTGATATCCAGTGAGTTATATTCCAGTGTGAGTCACTGCAGGGAGTTGCTGATTATCCAGTGAGTTATATTCCAGTGTGAATCACTGTAGGTGTTACTGATATCCAGTGAGTTATGTTCCAGTGTGAATCACTGAAGAGAGTTACTGATATCCAGTGAGTTATATTCCAGTGTGAATCACTGTGAGAGTTATTGACATCCAGTGAATTATATTCCAGTGTGAATCATTGTGGAGAGTTATTGATATCCCATTAGTTACATGTCAGATTGAATCACTGCAAAGAGTACTGTTATCAGCTTGTTATATTCCAGTGTGAATCACTGCAGGGAGTTACTGATTAGCCAGTGAGTTGTATTCCAGTGTGAATCACTGCAGAGAGTTACTGATATCCAGTGAGTTATATTCCAGTGTGAATCACTGTGCACCTGATAGATGTACTCCAGGGTGAATCGTTGCTGATACTGTGGGAAGAATATGATTTTTCTTGAAATGGTTGCGTTATTTGAATCCTTCTTCACAGTATATAAAACAAACACTATGTTTAGGCAACTAGTTTATTTTTGTTCACTGAAAATTGGAGCTATTTGTATTGAAGAGATTGCATTCTGTTGCATCATGTTAAACCTTGCATGCTTTTTCCATTCTTTACCCATGGGTCAATTAGTTCTTGTACCTTGTCTCTGGAGTCAGCAAGAAGACTTTTTTTAGCTTGTTAAACAAAAATTCCTTTTTCTGTCTTAGTGAGAACCATCTGAAAATGCAAGCAATTGTCAGATTGTGGGGAAGGATTATCTTGAATGCCAGCTGAATTGTGAGCTATATTTGATCCAAGTTAGATTCTAAAAAAAAGTTAAAATGTTTTGGCCTGATGTCCAATTTCAAGTAAAGCTATCATTAACTTGTCTGATGTGTACAATTGAATTGCAATTTTGAAAAGAAATGGAATCAGATTAGTTGTCTGTTATTTTCCAGCTGGTACAATTTGTCATATTTCCAAGTAATTTGTGATGACATATTGCTCGTGTTTTGGTTTGAAAAAAATCTGATGATACAGATTGGATTGGGGCAGTAGTTTGGGAGGGAGAGTGAGAACTGGTGTGGATAATTGGATTTGTTGCCATTAAGGAGGCTGATTGGTTATGGATATGCCTTCCTCACAGTAAATATCACAAAGCAGAAGCATTTTTAAACCCAACCTTATATTGCGTTGCTGCATTTTAATCATGCTTTATAACCAAAAGTGAATGAGTAAGAAAATATTAATTATATGCACTATAATGCATCTAAACTCTTTGGTTATGAATTGGAGTTAATTTGAAGGCCAGTCCCTCTGTTACCCGTCCAAATAATTGTGGCTTCACCTTCTGCCTGGATCTCCCTGGTATTCACCATTTGGCCTCGATCTTTTGCCCTTACTAGTCTGATGTTGTATCTGCCAAATGGCACCTGAGCCTATCTGTCTCAGGATGATTCACCCTTGGATTTATCCCCTCTATAGTGAGTGAACATTCTCTGGTTAACCATGAATCCTGCATTCCCTGTCATTCTGGTAAAGTGAAATGATGTTCAAGTTAGTACCCTAACCACGTTTCCACACTCTAGCCATCCATCCAATTGAGCTAACTGACCTCTGATGCCTGCACTTAAAAGCAATAACTTCAGCTTAGGTGAATTTAGACATTTCTCAGACTATATATATCCTACTCTACTTGATCTTGTCTAATTTTGTGTTTAACTTGCATATTACTTTTTAATCCAGACTGCCTGTTTTCGAGAGGAGCGGGATGTGTTGGTAAATGGAGACAGCCAGTGGATTACCACATTGCACTATGCCTTCCAGGATGAAAACTATTTGGTGAGTTCAAACCTAGAGTGTAATTTCCCTTGTGCCAGTTTTGAGTTGATTTATAATTCATTTTAAAATAATTTGTTCCGCAGTTTAGCTGTTCTGCACAGCAGACCGCTTGCTGGTCACATGGTAAACGTCTGATTGCTACTAGCCTTTGTTATTATACCCTACCATTGGCAGGAAGTACCCAACAGCAGTCTGAGCTGACTCTTCCTTTGTGGAGCAGTACTTCCTTCCACCTGATCCATCTCTTCCTTCCCATACCCAGCACCCAGAAGGAGCTGATGGCATGTGCAGCTACAGACAATAAACTAAATCCTATTCTGCAGTGTAATGTGATCGTAGACTGCCTTTTAAGTTGAACTGTCCTTTCAAGAGTGTGACTGGCTGTATAAGGATGACTACCTTTCAAAGACTATCTCAGTATTTATAATATAGATAATAATTATGCATTCAGCTTCTTTAGTTACCATTTCATTTTTTGCATTGTGGAATTTGAACGGAGTGAGGATACAGAAGGAAAAGCATCCTTGTTGTTTTGACCACAAGTTGCCCCAAAACAATTTACAGCCATTGCAGGGAAGTCAGTGCTATCACTAGAGGAGACCTGGCTTGATGGCCACACTGGGGTGGGCTCAGAGGCTGTTAAAGTCCCACAGATAGTCAGGGCATGGCTGGGCAGTGTCCATCTGCCAGGCACAGTGCCAAGGGGTGATGCCTGAGTGAGACTATAATGGGGGAGGCCAAAAGAGAAAATGCTGGCAGCACCTGTAAGGAGAGAAAAGAGCTGATGTACCTGACCTGCTGAGATATGCCAACATTTTCTCTTTTGGTTTCAGCTTCCAACATCCATAGTAATTTGCTTTTATGATGAGGGAGGGCTTGTTGGCGGCCATGAAGAGGAGATATGTCGGGGGTCCTGAAGGGTGAGAGAGTGTAGATGCTGGCGATCCGTGTAGAGAAAGGGGTGGGTAAACGTGTCGCTGATGGAGAGGGGTCCCAAATGTCTGTGGGGGGAGGGAGAGGCTGCCCAGAGCCCAATTGCTTTGAGGTTGGGCATGTTTAGGCCCTGTCCCTCCCAGAACCAGTGCACAACTCACCACTCTCCCCAAAATGACAAGTGTAGGACAATTGCAGCTTGGTCCACACTGGTTGCTCTCAGGTTTTCTTGCCTTTATGCCATACTAGGCTGATACCGGAGATGAGGGGGTTGGACTGTGAAGAGAGACTAAATAGACTGGGTCTGTACTCGTTGGAGTTTAGAAGAATGAGGGGGGATCTTATAGAGACGTCTAAGATAATGAAGGGGGTGGATAGGGTAGAGGTAGAGACATTCTTCCCGCTCAGAAAGGACACCAGGACTAGAGGGCACAGCCTCAAGATAGGAGGGGGGGGGGCGCAGTTTAGAACGGAGTTGAGGAGGAACTTCTTCACTCAAAGGGTGGTGAATCTCTGGAATTCTCTGCCCGTTGAAGTGGTGGAGGCTACCTCGCTAAATATATTTAAGTCACGGGTAGATAGGTTTTTGGTAGGCAAGGGAATTAAGGGTTATGGGGAGAAAGCGGGAAAGTGGAACTGAGCCACTTCAGATCAGCCATGATCTTACTGAATGGCGGGGCAGGCTCGAAGGGCTAGATGGCCTACACCTGCTCCTATTTCTTATGTTCTTACTTGGTTTCTTTTTGAAAGAATTGTGGCCCTGGACTGTATTTCAGAGTGTTAGAGGAATTCCATCACTAATGGCTCTGCCGTAATGTCTGGATTTAATGGGAGAACATTGAACAAAGCTAGAGCTCTTCTTGAAGCCAGCTCCACAAGCAAACCTCCTGCAAAATCAGCTTTGATGGACTTGAACACTGTGTCCAGATGGCCAAAACAGCATCTCTCTCACCAGCTTTAGTTTTCTAAATTGCAATGGCAAATGTTCCAGGAAATAACATAGAAAATGTCTATAGGCCCCCGAATAATGATCTGGAGGTGGGGCGGGCTGTTAACGCGCAAATAAGTGCGGCGTGCAGGAATGGGACGGCCGTAATTATGGGGGATTTCAATCTGCATATTGATTGGTCGACCCATGTTGGACGCGGTGGGCTCGAGGAGGAGTTCTTGGAACGCTGCCGGGATAGTTTCCTTGAACAGTGTGTGTTGGAACCGACGAGGGAGCGAGCTATCTTGGATCTGGTGTTATGTAATGAGGCGGGTAGAATTAGGGACCTTGCGGTGAAGGATCCTCTTGGGGAGAGTGATCATTGTATGATGGAGTTTCTGGTGCTGATGGAGGAGGAGAAAGTGGGTTCCCGGACACACGTCCTTTGTTTGAACAGAGGGGAGTACGGTAGGATGAGAGAAGAATTGGCGAATGTGGACTGGGGGAGCGCGTTGGAAGGTAGGTCTGCTGAGGAGTAGTGGAGGATCTTTAAGGACATCTTTCTTGGTGCTCAGCAGAAATTTATTCCGATGGTCAAAAAGGACCGTAGGAGGAGAGGTAATCAGCCGTGGATAACGAAGGAGGTGAAGGAAAGTGTTAAATTAAAAGTGGAGGCGTTTAGGGTAGCTAAGAGTAGTGGGCGAGAAGAGGCTTGGGAGAGGTTTAAATGTCAACAAAGATTGACAAAGAAGTTGATAAAGAAGGGTAGGAGAAACTATGAAGCTGGGCTAGCGCTTAATATAAAAAAGGATAGCAAGAGTTTTTATAAATATATGAAAAGGAAGAGGCTGGCTAGGGTGAATGTTGGACCCTTAGAGGGTGAGAAGGGGGACTTAGTGGTAGGGGATGGGGATATGGCTGAGGTCTTGAATAACTTTTTTGTTTCGGTCTTCATGGAGGAGGACGTGATTAATTTCCCGGGTGTTAGCGATGGAAAGGTGGTAGGACTGGAGGGTCTCAATGACATTACTGTTACTAGAGAGGCGGTGCTCGACAGACTGGAGGGGCTGATTGTGGACAAGTCCCCAGGACCGGATGGAATGCATCCGAGGGTTCTGAAAGAATTGGCGGAGGTGATAGTGGATGCCTTGGTGGTTATTTTCCAGACGTCGCTGGATTCTGGGGAAGTGCCGGAAGATTGGAAAATGGCTAATGTTACGCCGTTGTTTAAGAAGGGTACCAGGCAAAAGGCAGGGAATTATAGGCCTGTTAGTTTAACGTCTGTTGTAGGTAAAATGTTAGAATCTGTCATCAAGGAGGAAATAGCGAGGCATCTTGAGGGGAATTGCTTGATAGAGCAGACGCAGCACGGTTTCGTTAAAGGGAAGTCGTGTCTGACAAATTTACTGGAGTTCTATGAGGATGTGTCTAGGGCGGTGGATAAAGGAGAGCCGGTGGATGTGGTCTTTCTTGATTTTCAGAAGGCGTTTGACAAGGTACCTCACAAGAGGTTATTGCAGAAGGTCAGGGGACGTGGAGTTGGGGGTAGGGTGTTAGCGTGGATAGAGGATTGGTTGTCAAATAGGAGGCAGAGAGTGGGGGTGAATGGGTGCTATTTGGATTGGCGGTTGGTGATTAGTGGAGTGCCCCAGGGGTCGGTGCTGGGGCCTCAGCTATTTACCATTTATATAGATGATCTGGAAGAGGGAACCGAGTGTATGGTGTCGAAATTTGCTGATGACACCAAGATTGGTGGAACGGCAAATTGTGTGGAGGGTGGGGAGAGTCTGCAGAAGGATCTAGATAGGCTGGGCGAATGGGCCAGGAACTGGCAAATGGAATTTAATGTTGGCAAGTGCGAGGTGGTCCACTTTGGTAGGAATAATGGTAGGAAGGATTATTACTTACATGGCGAAAAACTGCAGCAGGCGACGGTGCAGAGGGACCTCGGGGTCCTTGTGCATGAGTCGCAAAAACCCAGCTTGCAGGTGGTCAGGAAGGCTAATGGGATGCTGGCCTTCATAGCGAGGGGGATTGAATATAAAAGTAGGAAGGTCTTGCTGCGGCTGTATAGGGCATTGGTGAGGCCGCAGCTGGAGTACTGTGTGCAGTTTTGGGCGCCGTACTTACGCAAGGATATTTTGGCCTTGGAGGGAGTGCAGAAGAGGTTTACTAGGCTGATGCCGGAGTTGAGGGGGTTGAGCTATGAGGAGAGGCTGAATAAATTAGGCTTGTACTCTTTAGAGTTTAGAAGAATGAGGGGAGATCTCATTGAGACGTATAAGATGATGAATGGGATGGATAGGATAGAGGTGGAGAGACTCTTCCCGCTCAGAAAAGACAGTAGGACTAGGGGGCACAGCCTCAAGATAAAGGGGGGACGGTTTAGAACGGAGTTGAGGAAGAACTTCTTCACTCGAAGGGTGGTGAATCTCTGGAATTCTCTGCCCGTTGAAGTGGTGGAGGCTACCTCACTAACTATTTTTAAGACGCGGGTTGATGGGTTTTTGATAAGAGAGGGGATTAAAGGTTATGGGGAGAGGGCGCGAATGTGGAACTGAGCCACGACAGATCAGCCATGATCTTATTGAATGGCGGGGCAGGCTCGAAGGGCTAGGTGGCCTACTCCTGCTCCTATTTCTTATGTTCTTAATGTTTCAAAAACACTCTGAAGCTCTCCAAGAAGTGTGGCAGCATTGACTTTAATGACTAAGAGGAGTTTGCTATCAGTTGTTCAAAATGGTGACAACTTGTCCATCAAGTTGTTTTGAGTCATTATTAGGCAGAGCGGCAGCAAAGAACGAATTAAAGGAAGTAAATCCTGCACTCTGGATCCCATTACTTGTGGGACATTCTCCCCCATGTGTTGAAAGATCTAAGAATTGACCTGTTGAGTCATACGAAGACCCATAGCAGTAACCTGTGATTTTGAGTAGACATAATCCTCGAATTGAGGGACAGCCGACATTAATGACTGAGCCCATTTCAACTCAGATGGAAACAGTTCCCAATGAGACTTTCACCTGACTATAAACAAGTCACAAAGCAATTCTTTTGAAATCTGTGTTTATATTCATAGATCTGTTTTTATACCTGTACAACTTAGAGTCCCTGTAGTGCAGAAGGAGGCCATTTAGCCCATCAAGTCTGCACCGACCACAATCCCACCCAGGGCCTATTCCCATAACCTCACATATTTACCCTACTAATCCCTCTGACACTAAGGAGCAATTTAGCATGGCCAGTCCACCAAACCTGCACATCTTTGGACTGTGGGAGGAAATCGGAGCACCTGGAGGAAACCCACGCAGACACAGGGAGAATGTGCAAACTCCACACAGACAGTGACCCAAGCTGGGAATTGAACCCGGGTCCCTGGCACTATGAAGCAGCAGTGCTAGCCATTGTGCTGCCATTTGTGTAGCTTTTTCCAAAATGAGATGTTATGATTCTGTTAAAGTCATTAGTAAACAATAACTAAAATCCTGTGTTGACCATAAATGGTTTTGCAGGTCCTTGCTCGTAAATGTTAAATTACAATAAATAAAAAAGGTTAATGCCAGAAATTAAGGCTAACAATTTAGGTTTGTGGCATAAGATGAAATTTCACAATATGGCTAGAAATTTGGATGACTGGACAACAGTGTTCTTCAGTGTTCACTAAGGAGAGGGGCCATGTTTTTGAGGATGAGAGTGTGATACAGGCTGATAGGATGGAGGAGGTAGATGTTCTGAGGGAAGATGTATTAGCAATTTTGAAAAACCTAAGGGTTGATATGTCCCCTGGGCCAGATGGGATACATCCTAGGATACATTGGGAGGCATGGGATGAGATTGCGGAGCAGTTAGCTTTGATCTTTGGGTCCTCATTGTCCTCGGGGATTGTGCCAGAGGACTGGACAGTGGCGAATGTTGTTCCTCTCTTCAAGGAAGGAAATAGGATGACCCAGGTAATTATAGGCCAGTTAGTCTCACTTCGGTGGTCGATAAGTTAATGGAAAGGGTCCTGAGAAATAGGATTTATGACCATTTGGAAAGATGCAGCTTAATCCAAGATAGTCAGCACGGTTTTGTGAGAGGTAAGTCCTGCCTCACAAATTTGAATTCTTTGAGGAGGTAACTAAGTGTGCAGATGAAGGTAGAGCAGTTGATGTCATATACATGGATTTTAGTAAGGCGTTTAATAAGATTCCCCATGGTAGGCTTATGAAGAAAGTAAGGAGGTGTGGGATAGAAGCAAATTTGGCCGATTAGATAAATAACTGGCTGTCTCATAGAAGCCAGAGGGTGGTGGTGGAGGGAAAATTTTCAGACTGGAGGTCAGTTACCAGCGGTGTACCACAGGGATCAGTGCTGGGTCCTCTGCTATTGGTGATTTTTTATCAATGACTTGGAAGAGGGGGCTGAAGGGTGAGTTAGTCGTGGAGTAGTGGATGAAGTGGAGGGCTCTTGCAGGCTGCAAAGAGACATTGATAGGATGCAGAGCTGGGCAGAAAAATGGCAGAAGGGGGTTAACCCTGATAAGTGCGAGGTGATTCATTTTGGTAGGACAAACTTGAATGCGGATTACAGGGTCAATGGCAGGGTTGTGAGGAATGTGGAGGAACAGAGAGATCTTGAGGTTCATATCCACAGATATCCACAGAGGAACTTTCAAGCGGTTATTGGGTAGGCACATGGAGCACACCACAGTGATAGGGAGTGGGATAGCTTGAACTTGGGTTTGGACATAGCTTGGCACAACGTCGAAGGCTAAAGGGCCTGTACTGTGCTGTAATGTTCTATGTTCTAACTGAAGGTTTTGAGTTGAATAATTGTTGCTCAAACTGGAGAATAGTCATGCGGTCAGTGTCCCCTCACTTTCATTCTTGCTGACAATGTGACTCAACTCATTCATTTGTGGGATGTGAGCATTGCTGATCTGGCCAGCATTTATTATCCATCCCTAAAAACAGGAGGTGGTGAGCCAGTGCCTTGAACTGCTGCAGTCCATGTGGTGTAGATACACTCATAGTGCTGATAGGGAGGGAGCTTCAGGATTTTGACCCAGTGATAGTAAACAGTGTACATCCAAGCCAGGAATTGTGATTTGAAGGGAAACATGTAAGCGATGGTGCTCCCATGCACCTGCTGCTTTTATACATTGAGGTAGCATTCATTTTCTTTATTTGCAGGCAGTATAAAGTGCATGACTCATTTAAAGCCTTTTATCCGGCTGCAGTTGCGCACTATTTTATCGGGCACAGTTACATGGCAGCTTTGTGTCATATTGGTGGGCAGCTTAGAGGGAGCTGAAGGTGGTAGAAGTTGAGAGTTTGAACAGGCTATTGAAGGAACTTCAGCAAGTTTCTATGTTGCATTTTATAAACGATGCACTACTGGTAGTGAGGAGAGTGAATATTTAAAGGGGTTTATGTGGGGTGCAAGTCAGTAAGCTGCTTGTCCTGGATGGTGTTGAGCTTTTAGAGTGTTGATCAAGTTGTGGCAAGTGGAAAAGACTCCATCACGTTCCTGACTTGAATGCGAAGGGGAGATGGTTAGATTCTCTTAGTTGGAGTTGGTCAATACCTGGGAATTGCCTGGTGCAAATGTTACTTGTTACTTATCAACCCAAGCCTAAATGTTGTCAGGTCTTGCTGCCTGCAGACACAGACAGCTTCAGAATCTGAGATTCACAAAAAGTGCAGTACTGAACACTTTACAGTCATAGAGTCATTGAGGTTTACAGCCTCTTCGGCCCAACTTGTCCATGCCGCCCTTCTTTTTTTGAAACCGCTAAGCTAATCCCAGTCATCCGCATTTGTCCCATATCCCTCTATGCTCATCTTATCCATGTAACTTTCTAAATGCTTCTTAAAAGACAAAATTGTACCTGCCTCTACTACTATGTCTGGCAGCTTGTTCCAGACGTTCACCACCCTCAGTGTGAAAAATTGCTCCTCTGGACACTTTTGTATTTCTCCCCTCTCACCTTAAACTTATGCCCCCTAATTTTAGACTCCCCTACCTTTGGGAAAAGATAGTGACTATCTGGCTGATCTATGCCCCTCATTATTTTAAAGACCTCTATAAGGTCACCCCTCAGCCTACTACACCCCAGAGGAAAAAATCCCAGTCTATTCAGTGTCTCCTTATAACTCAATCCATCAAGTCCCGGTAGCATCCTAGTAAATTTTTTCTGCACTCTTTCTAGTTTAATAATATCCTTTCTATAATAAGGTGACCAGAATTGCACACAGTATTCCAAGTGAGGCCTTACCAATGGTACAACTTCAACAAGACATTTCAACTCCTGTATTCAATGTTCTGACTGTGACTCCACTTTCAAGGAGCTATGAACGTGTACCCCTAGATCTCTTTGTTTTGTAACTGTCCCCAATGCCCTAATTAATCAGTGAATATTTGCGGGAAAGGCATTGATGAAGATAGTTTTATCCTTTCCCTGAAGAAAAGAAAATTATCCAATAATTTGAATCAAGCAATGTAAGAAGTGTAGCAGAGTGTGAATTCAGAGAAATTGTGTAAATAGAGTTTTCCACAGTTTCTCCAAGTTCTCCAATGACAGGAATTAGATTTATGTTGTTCTAGCAAAACCCTAGAACAGGCGTAATTATTTGTTTGAATGAGCTCCTTCTGTGCTTTAACCTTTTATGTTTATTTGATTCTATCAGAAAGGAATTTTGGTTTCAGACTGCATCGTGACACCTCATTAAAATCTGCCAAAGCAGTGCTTTGTCCCACTTGTGAAAATGGGTAGGCTGTGTTTTGTGCAAATGGAGCTTCACTGATGGCTAATGTTGAAATTATTAATCTTCATTTGATTGAGCACAATTGGGCTTTTTTGCCTTTAGCTCCTTGTACCTAAAGGACTTTACTTCTGTGAGTGTTGGCAGTTGGTTTTGCAAGCAGAAGCGATGAGCTCATTGAGTTTGGAATGGAACTGACCAGGAAATATATTTTGTGTTTTATGTAATTTTATGTGTTTGTTGAAGAGGCACGATATTTGAGTTACTGGCCATGATTCACCAGGCCCACTAGCCCCTGCAGGAATCCTGACGGCTCATTGAATTGAGAACTGGGCCTGAAACAGGATTCCTGCTGGGCGGTAAACCTGCTGCGATTCACCCAGCCTGCCCAGAACAGGCAGGAACATTCTGATAGTGCAAAGCTGCTCATTGTAATATCATTAGTGGACTGGAAACCTGATTCAACGGCCTCCTGTGATATACGCACATATACACGCACTCGCGTGCCACCGGGCAGGCTCTGGTGCAGGTTCACAAACTCGAAACTGGCACCTTGTGTTCTGAGGGTGGTACATGGTGCAAGTAGATAAGTGGTTTACCCATGAGCCCCTCTGCTACTGGCATGCTGCAGAGGGAGAGTCCCTTGTGAGTCCTGAGTGTTATGTGGGCTCGGACTGGGGGCAAGGGTTTGACCTCAGGACTCTCCCCCAGAATGGGGGTCTAGTGGTTTATGAGCCTTCATTTCCTCTTTCCTAACCACAATGTTTACAAAGCACTCATGATCATTCAAGCGTGAAGGTAAAGAAAAACAAACAAGGTTCTAGTGGGTAAGCAATCCGTGTCTGTCGATCAAATCACTTCAAAGAATAGTAAGAAATCTCATAACACCGAGCTAAAGTCCATCAGATTTATTTGAAGTCATGAGCTTTAGGAGTGCTGCTTCTTCATCAGCTGAGTGGAGAGGTGGGTTCACAAACACGGCATATATAGACAAAGGCACATAAAAGATAATGGTTACAGGTAATCGAGTCTTTACAGGTAATCAAGTCTTAACAGGTATAGAGGGTGCAAGTGGAGAAAGGGATGGAGTATGATGTTAGCAAGTGTGAGGTTATCCACTTTGGCAGAAATAATAGTAGGAGGGATTATTATTTAAAAGGCGAAAAGCTGCAGCATGCTACGGTGCAGAGGGACCTGGGGGTCCTTGTGCATGAGTCACAAAAACCCAGTCTGCAGGTGTAGCAGATGATCAAGAAGGCGAATGGAATGTTGACCTTTATAGCGAGGGGGTTAGAGTATAAAGAGTATAGTGGAGTATAGTGGAGAGTCTGCAGAAGGATCTAGATAGGCTGGCCGAATGGGCCAGGAAATGGCAAATGGAATTTAATGTTGGCAAGTGTGAGGTGGTCCACTTTGGTAGGAAGAATGGTAGGAAGGACTATTACTTACGTGGCGAAAAACTGCAGCAGGCGACGGTGCAGAGGGACCTCGGGGTCCTTGTGCATGAGTCGCAAAAACCCAGCTTGCAGGTGCAGCAGGTGGTCAGGAAGGCGAATGGGATGCTGGCCTTCATAGCGAGGGGGATTGAATATAAAAGTAGGGAGGTCTTGCTGCAGCTGTATAGGGCATTGGTGAGGCCGCAGCTGGAGTACTGTGTGCAGTTTTGGGCGCCGCACCTGCGCAAGGATATTTTGGCCCTGGAGGGAGTGCAGAGGAGGTTTACTAGGCTGATACCGGAGTTGAGGGGATTGAGCTATGAGGAGAGGCTGAATAAACTGGGCTTGTACTCGTTAGAGTTTAGAAGAATGAGGGGAGATCTCATTGTGACATATAAGATGATGAATGGGATGGATAGGATAGAGGTGGAGAGACTCTTCCCGCTCAAAAAAGACAGTAGGACTAGGGGGCACAGCCTCAAGATAAAGGGGAGGCGGTTTAGAACGGAGTTGAGGAGGAACTTCTTCACTCAAAGGGTGGTGAATCTCTGGAATTCTCTGCCCGTTGAAGTGGTGGAGGCTGCCTCGCTAAATATTTTTAAGAAGCGGGTTGATGGGTTCTTGATAAGAGAGGGGATTAAGGGTTATGGGGAGAGGGCGGGAAAGTGGAACTGAGCCACAACAGATCAGCCATGATCTTATTGAATGGCGGGGCAGGCTCGAAGGGCTAGATGGCCTACTCCTGCTCCTATTTCTTATGTTCTTATAAAAGCAAGGAAGTCTTGCTGCAACTGTACAGGGTACTGGTGAGGCTGCAGCTGGAGTACTGTGTGCAGTTTTGGTCGCCGCACTTGCGGAAAGATATATTGGCCTTGGAGGGAGAGCAGAGGAGGTTCACTAGGCTGATACCGGCGATGAGGGGGTTGGACTATAAAGAGAGACTAAATAGACTGGGTCTGTACTCGGAGTTTAGAAGGATGAGGGGGGAATCTTATAGAGATATATTAGATAATGAAGGGGATGGATAGGGCAGAGGTGGAGAGATTCTTCCCGCGTAGAAAGGATGGCAGGACTCGAGGGCACAGCCTCAAGATAAGGGGGGTGCAGTTTAGATCAGAGTTGAGGAGGAACTTCTTCACTCAAAGGGTGGTGAATCTCTGGAATTCTCTGCCCGTTGAAGTGGTGGAGGCTACCTCGCTAAATATATTTAAGTCACGGGTAGATAGGTTTTTGATAGACAAGTGAATTAAGTGTTATGGGGAGAGAGCGGGAAAGTGGAACTGATCCACTTCAGATCAGCCATGATCTTATTGAATGGTGGGGCAGGCTTGAAGGGCTAGATGGCCTACTCCTGCTCCTATTTCTTATGTTCTTATAATTCACACCTCTTTAACCTGTGATTATCCCTCTCTCCACTCACATTATCTATACCTGTTAATACTTGATTACCTGTAAAGACTCACATTCCAACCACTATCTTGCAACTGTGTCTTTGTCTATATATGCCCTGTTTGTGAACCCACCTCCCCACTCACCTGATGAAGGAGCAGTGCTCTGAAAGCTCATGATTCATGATTTCAAGTCCTAATTTGGTGTTGTGAGACTTATTACTGAGCCCTCCGCAGTCCAACACCGGTATCTCCACACCATCACTTCAAAGAATGACAGACCCTGAAGATGGATGTGAAGGAGGTTTTAGTTCTTCACAAATCCTCTACTATCATTACTTAATGTTCTACAAACACATGGATGCAAATACGCTACTATTAGCAATAGATTAAATTAGTGGCCACAGAAATAGTGACCTCCAGATTCCTTTTATCAAACACTATCCTTTGATTTGACAATTTAGTGGTAATTCTCAGGTTCTTCTGGATTTTTTTTCTTTTATTTCATGGATGTGGGCTTCATCAACTAAATCATCATTTTTATTGCCCATCCCTAATTGTCCTTGAAAAGGTGGTGGCGAGCAATCTTCTTGAACTGCTGCAGCCCATGTAATGTAAGTACACCCATAGTGCTGTTAGGGAGAGAATTTCAGGATTTTGACCCAGTGACACTGAATTATAGTTCCAAGTCAGGATGGTGTGTGATTTGTGGGGAAACATGAAGGTGGTGACGTTCTCTTGCATCCGCTGCCCTTGGTCTTCTGGGGGTAGGTTGAGGTCGCAAGTTTGCAAGGTCTTTTGTGAGTCACTGTGGTGGCACGATGGACAGTAGTGAGCACTGCTGTCTCATAGCACCAGAGACCCAGGTTCGATTCCTGGCTTGGGTCACTGTCTGTGCGGAGTCTGCAGGTTCTCTCCATGACTGCATGGGTTTCCTCTGGTTTCTTCCCACAGTCTGAAAGACATGCTGGTTAGGTGAATTGGCCATGCTAAATTCTCCCTCAGTGTACCCAAACAGGCCAGTGTGTGGCAACTCAGGGATTTTCACAGTAACTTCATTACAGTGTTACTGTAAAGTCTACTTGTGGCATTAATAAATAAAACTTTTAAAAACTTTAAACTTTAAAACCCCCTTTCGTGCCTTTCGCTGCTTGTACCAAAAGGATTTTACTTCTACAAGTGTTTTGCAAACAGAAGCAATGGTCTCATGAGTTTGGAATGGAACTGACCAGAAAATAGATTTTATATTTCATGGTAATTTTGTGTGTTTGTTGGAGAAGCACGATAGTTCCTGGCCATGATTCATCAGACCCACTAGCCCCTGGCAGGAATCCTGTCAGAGGAGCCTTGGTGAGTTCCTGCAGTGCATCTTTTACATGGTACACATGCTGTTGAAACTTTTCATCTTGCACTCGTCAGATCAGGTGCCACAGTGCGTCGATGGTGGAATGAGTGAATGTTGAAGGTGATGGATGGGATGCCAGTCAGGTAGACTGCTTTCTCCTGGATGGTGTCAAGCTTCCTGAGTGTTGTTGAAACTGCACTCATCCAGGCCATTGGATAATATTCCATCAGGCTTCTGATTTATGTCTTGTGGAGACTTTAGGGAGTTAGGAGATGAGTTACTCTTGCGGAATTCCCACTCTCTTACTTGCTCTTGTAACCACAAATTTCTTCACCAGGGCCATTTGCATCAGGAGGTCATTGTGTTAGCAGGCATCGCACGAGCCAAATGTTGGATGTTGTTTTCATGATGTGAAAGTTCATAGAACTTTAAGCTTTGTCTCAATATGCCTCAGCACTGGTCACTCACTTCCTGTCATGCCATACCCAATGGCAGATCTGTCACTTAAGCACTGAATAGCCAAATGAAACACATTCTGTGTGGCTACCATTTTGAAAAGATTGAACAGGAGATGGAAGAAGCATCCTTTGTTTATTCCACCGCTGCTTCTTAGCCATCTGCCTGTCTGGCAATCTGTTTCTCCTCTTTAGGACAAAACGCAGCACTCTAACCAACCTGGAGCTAGCATTGACTCTAGACTACAGCAGTGTGCAATTATTTCTTTCACTTTGGAGTTTCAGAATCAGATGCAACCCAAATAGCTTAATTTAATGACTTTAGCACTGGAGCAGAAGATGCTACAGTTGTATTGTAAGTGCTGCCTGACATGAGGATTGAATGAAACGTAACAAATTAATAATTGAAAAGTTACTGTTTTGCTCACTATTGTTCTTTTGTGACTCTCTTTGTTCTCAGTACCTTGTGATGGACTACTATGTTGGGGGAGATCTTTTAACGTTACTCAGCAAATTTGAGGACCGGTTACCAGAGGACATGGCAAAGTTCTATCTGGCAGAAATGGTTTTGGCTATTGATTCTGTTCATCAGTTACACTATGTGCACAGGTGAGATGATCTGAAACAGTAGTTGGATAATTCCAGTCATCACTTATTTTACTATAACCTGAGAACTTGTCTGACGTCTTTCTATATAATTTTCCTATAAAGTTATAGAGCAGCGATAACTCCTTATACACAATTTTAAAATAAATGCGGCATTGTTTGGATTGCTTTAAGCTATTGCATAAGTTCATCATTTTGGGTCTATAATCGTGCCAATTCCAAACTTAGAGAAATGAGCAAAACCACAGAACATTGTTATTTGTAAAACATCCTTTCATGGAACAATTTTAATTTTTCAGATAATCAGTAATGTATATTTAACCAATCTTTTGTTGGCTTTTATTACCATCACATCTAGCAAACCCCTTCATTGATTTGGGCATAAACTTCATTGAGGTTTGGAGGAGAAAGGTGAGACTTCAGTTAGGTGAATGCTTTAGTGGGTTTGGTGCGTGTTAACGTTGGTTTGCAGCACAGAGTGTCATCGTGACGACTGAGAATTGAGTTGATCTGATTAATTATTGTCACAATTATTGGGATACAGTGAAAAGTATTGTTTCTTGCGCACTAGACAAACAAAGCAGACTGCACACAGAGAAGGAAAGAAGAGAGTGCAAAACATAGTCTTACAATCATGGCTAGGGTGTAGAGAAAGATCAACTTTGTATACAGTAGGTCCATTCAAAAGCCTGATGGCAGCAGGGAAGAAGCTGTTCTTGAGTTGGTTGGTACATATCCTCAGATTTTTTTTTCTTTATCCTGACGGAAGAAGATGGAAGAGAGAATGTCCAGGGTGCGCGAGGTCCTTGATTATACTGGCTGCTTTTACGAGGCAATGACAAGTGTAGACAGTGTCAATGGATGGGAGGCTGGTTTGTGTGATGGACTGAACTTCATTTACAACCCTTTGTAGTTTTTGCAGTCTTGGACTGAGCCGTACCGAGCTGTGATACAACCAAAAAGAGTGCTTTTACATCTGTAAACATTGGTGAGAGTCATAGTGGACATGCCAAATTTCCTTAGCCTTATGAGAAAGTAGAGGCATTGTTGGACTTTCTTAGGTATAGTGTCGGTGTGGAGGGACCAGGTCAATTTGTTTGTGATCTGGGCACCTAGGAACATGAAACTCAAGACCATTTCCATTTCATCCCCACTGATGTAGACAGGGGCATGTTCTCCACTGTGCTTCCTCAAGTTAATGACTAGCTCCTTCGTTTTGTTGACACTGAAGGAGAGATTAAGGGAATTTCACAGTAACTTCATTTCAGTGTTAATGAAAGCCTTACTTGTGACTAATAAATAAAGTTTAACTTTAATATTGTTATTATCACACCAGCTCACCAGATTCTCTACCTCTTTCCTGTACTTTGTCTTGTCATTGTTTGAGATCTGACCCTCTACAGTGCTGTCATCAGCAAAGGTGAAAATCGAGCTGGTTGGAGGGGAATTTGCCCATGCAGTCATAGATGTATAAGGACTGTAGTAAGGGGTTGAGGACACAGCCTTGTGGTGCACCCCAGTATTGAGGATGATCATACAGGAAGTGTTATCTCGTCCATACCAATTGCAGCCTATGTATTAGGAAGTCTAGGATCCAGTTGTAGAGGGAGGAGCCAAACCCCAGGCCACGGAGTTTGGAGATGAATTTTTTAGGAATAATGGTGTTGAAGGCTGAGCTGTAGTCAATAAACAGGGTTGAGTGCAGAGCCAGGGAGGTGGCGTTTGCTGTGGACCTGTTGTGACGGTCGGTGATCTGCCGTGGATCACCTACCTAGTCCGGGAGGCTGGAATTGATTCGTGCCATGACTAACCTTTCGAAGCACTTCGTAATGATGGATGTCAGGGAGACCGGACGATAGTCATTTAGGCATGCTGCATGGCTGAACAGCGTAGCAGTAAAATTCTGAACTGTTTCACTTCTGCATTGTAAAAAATTATGTCAAGGTAAAACTTAAATTGAAAAATTTCCCATTCGATCCATATGTTGCTATATTCTCTATTTTAAAAAGTACAGTGATTGAAAATTATTGACACATAGTAGGCCTGTTGAAGGCCTAATGTCTCTCAAGGGTATTCAGCAGGCAGAAAATACAGTGGAGTTGTGGAAGAGGAAGTCCAAATATCAATCTATCTCAGCACATCAATGCAGCAGCACCTCTGAATCCTTTGAATATATTTGTGTAAATGCAATTTGTTCAGATATTTGAGCTAGATAAAGGAAGGAAAATGGCAGGTCTTTCAGGGATACAGGCAGGACTTATTTGTGGCAAGTTCATCCATTGTTTTAATACCGGATAAAGTAACATTATACAGTAAATGGCAGAACCTTTAAGAATATTGATAGGCAAAAGGATCTGGGTACAGGTACGCAGGTCACTGAAAGTGGCAACGCAGCTGGAGAAGGCAGTCAAGAAGGCATTTGGCATGCTTGCCTTCATCGGCTGTGTTATTGAGTTTAAAAATTGGCAAGTCATGTTGCAGCTTTGTAGAATAT
Organism: Carcharhinus amblyrhynchos; assembly: GCF_965287045.1. Taxonomy (NCBI): domain Eukaryota; kingdom Metazoa; phylum Chordata; class Chondrichthyes; order Carcharhiniformes; family Carcharhinidae; genus Carcharhinus; species Carcharhinus amblyrhynchos. The sequence goes on along the minus strand of NC_137330.1, from coordinate 119,963,812 downwards.
TAGTCAGGTTGCACTTAGAATATAGTGTTCAATTCTGGTTGCCACACTACCAGAAGGATGTGGAGGTTTTGGAGAGGGTACAGAAAAGATTTACCAGGATGTTACCTGGTATGGCGAGCATTAGCTATGAGGAAACATTGGAGAAACTTGGTTTGTTCTCACCGGAGCGGCAGAGGTTGAGGGGCGACCTGATAGAAGTCTACAAGATTATGAGGGGTATGGACAGAGTTGATAGTCAGAAGCTTTTTCCCAGGGTGGAAGAGTCAATTAATAAGGGGTATAGGTTTATGGTGCGAGGGGCAAGGTTTAAAGGAGATGTACAAGGCAAATTTTTTACGCAGAGAGTAGAGGCTGCCTGGAACTCATTGCTGAGGGAGGTAGTGGAAGTAGATACAGTAGTGACTTTTAAGGGGCATCTTGACAAGTACATGAATAGGATGAGAATGAAGGGGTATAGTCCCCGGAAGGGTACGGGGTTTTAGTTAAGTCAGGCAGCATGGTTGGTGCGGGCTTGGAGGGCCAAAGGGCCTGTTCCTGTGCTGTAATTGTCTTTGTTCATATGTTGCCTTCTCTTTTCACTATACCCCTCTACTGTCTCTCTGAAAGTACTTATTTGTCTTTGATTCTATTTGAACAATTGACCTAATTGTTCTCCTTGCAAACTTATTCCACAAGACTTCCACAAAGCTTTGCCTAACTTTCCCTTTTCACTCTTGATATCCTCCTTTTAGCTCTATATTTAGAACACTTTTGTCAAAGTGCAGCTGCCAGGGTCAACTTTATTCAATGTTTGCATTAAGAAGACAGAGTTTAAGTTTAAATTCATAATTAAGTTTATTTATTAGTCACAAGTAGGTTTACATTAACACTGCAACAAAGCTTCTGTGAAAATCCCCAAATTCCCATATCCAGTGTCTGTTCACGTACGCTGAGGGAGAATTTAGCGTGGCCAGTGCACCTAACCAGCACATCTTTCAGACTGTGGGAGGAAACTGGAACACCCGGAGGAACCCCATGCAAGCATGGGAAGAACGCACAGACTCCGTACAGACAATGACCCAAGCCAGGAATCAAACCTGGGTCCCTGACACTGTGAGGCAGCAGTGCTGGCCAGCTGTGCCGAGAGTGACCTGTGTGTAGTTTTTCTTTCTCTTGTGTAGACATATATTTAAGCTTCAGGCAGTGAAATCCAGTTGGCAAAAGTTTTTAAGTCTTTAAAAAAATACTCACCTTTCTGACCACCATATTATTCCAGTAGGTCTTAGTTTTATACAGATAATTTTAAGTAGGGAAGCTTGTTCAGAACTCTGTTAATTTTTATGGTTGATAGTTGTGTTTAGATGAAGATGGGAAAGGCACTTTTGCGTGCCAGCTAGAGCTAAGTTTCATGTTCGAACTGCCTTGACAACCAGTTTTCATAATATTAATAGAAGGTGATAATTTAACAAGGACAGCTGCTGTAATGATCATATAGGCATTGCTTTACTAGTGAGCTGCACCCACATGAGATATGCATTACATGTCCCACCAGTGAGGAATTCTAAGGGATCCTTATGAAGAGAGGTGAAAGCCAAGGTTGCTTGAAATACAGCAGAGTTGTTGGGCAACATTTAGATTAGCATTGAGCCAAGGCAGCTAAATTACAGACTGCTTTGAATCTTTGATGACAGATGTGGTGGATCTGGTCTGGTTTGAGCTGAGATGTCTGTGCATTCAGGGAGGTGGATCATTAAAGCTCCATTGAATTTGCCTGGACGGTGATGATACTTTGTCACAATGCCAATAAAACAATTAAACTTTATTAATCTAGGGAAAAAATACCTTTTTTGTTTGTGTTCTCACCTCTGCTATAGAAGAAAAGCCACATACTGTAGCAGAATAGAGGGATCAAATTCTCAGCATGGTGTTGGATAGGTCATTTAAACATAACCATACACTGTCAGAGCTCCCTCTTACAAAATCTTTGCTGTTTTTCTAACAGCAGCTTTGAATTCCTTTCCTCTCCTATCTCCATTTGCTAAAGGAAACTGTGTTTCTATCATATTGCTGTCCACTGGTCACTGTGTTGGCATCTTTAGTACTAAAAAGATTGTATCGGTCTTATGGTACTCAAAAGCACTGTTGTAAAGAAATGCAAAAGTTTTACCTTTCTTGTGGCCACTTATGTATAAAGGGATGATACATGCACAAGTTCAATTTGTTGCACTCCTGATCTAATCTTTGGGTTTCATTTGATTGAATGATGCACTGAGAGCTTTCCATCTGCTTGCACACTATCAAATTAAAGTCCTAATTCATGTAGGATGTTGAGTATTCAAACAGGCCATTTGGCCTAACTAATCCGTCCTTGTATTTATGTTCCACTTTAGCTTTCTCCCATCTTTCATCATCTAAATTTATCATTGCAGGCCTCTGTTCCCTTCTTCCTCATATGATCATCAAGTTCCCCCTTCTATGTCTATACTGTTCACTTCAAGCGCTCCAAGTGGTCGTGAGTTCCACATTCTGACCACTCTGAGTGAAGAATTTTCTTCTGGATTCTCTATTGGATTTCTTGGTGACTATCTGATATTCATGGCCTCCAGCTTCACTCTTCCACACAAGAAGAAACATTCCCTGTCCACTCTATCAAAACATTTCAGAATCTTAGGCCATCCTTCAGCCTTTTTTCAAGAGAAGAGAAATATAGCTGTCAATCCTTTCCTGAAATGTATATCTATGCATTTCTGGCATCATCATTGCGAATCTTCTCCACGCTCTTCCAGTACTTCAATATCTTTTGCATACAACGGGGTAACCAGAACATCATATATGTGCTGGAACCAGTTCTACATTGGAGCTGTGTACTCTGACCCAAGTTATAAAACCAGAGAATCCCTATGGTGCAGAAGGAGCCATTCAGCCCATTGAATCTGCACCAACTCGCTGAAAAAGAATCTTACCCCCAATTCTCCATAACCCTGCACATTTACTATGGCTAATCCACCCAACCAACATATCTTCCGACAATAAAGATGGAATCTTACCGGCATGTCTGCCTGAGGCCAATGGAGAATGCCATTCTCCGAGCCTCGCCCACCCTCCGGAATCAGGGTGGGTGTGCCAGGAACATCCCAGCCTAAGAGGAAATTTAGTATGGCCAATCCACCTAACCTGTACATCTTTGGACATCCCAGGCCCTTTTAATTTAGTGTTTATCTGATCCCTTAAAAAGGTGCTGTGTCATTAAAATTGACATCCTGCTGTCAAGTGTTTGTGAGGTAGGGCTGGATATCATCAGCATGTAAGTGGAATCTGATGTCTTGCCTCCTGATAGGCAGCACTAGGATGAAAAATAGATCATGTGTTTGAGTACTAGGCTGAGGCTTGAAACCATTAATTTCTGACTCAGAAGTGTGTGTGAAAACAAAGCTGAAACACTAAAATTGACAGTAACAACATGTAGGTGTATCTGTGTACAAAATATCTCCATCAAGGCCTGGTGTTTAATGCTGACTCATAAGTTGAATACAACTTCTGGCAATTTGTGAGATTTTAATGAGGATTATTTTGCTATCATATCCTCCTGTGTTTGAGATGACAGCATTTGTACTTCCACCATTGTCTCTCTGCCAATTCCCTTGCTATTGCCTCTCAGAGAGACGCCCCATACTGTTGCCAGAAAACCAGAAGACCAGAGTTGTCATGGTTGCCTGCAATCTCCATTAGCACGAGTGTTTCCTTCATTTAAAATGGGGATGCATATTCATTGCTAATGTTCAATCCTGAAGAAAGTCATACTGAAAATATGCCCTCAACTAACCTATGATGTATTAGTGCCACCCTACAGAGTCATGGAATCAAATAATGATATGGTACAATGGATGTGATTTGCTCTTGGTGCCTGTGCTGACTCAATGAAAGAGCAGTCTAATTAGTCCCATTACCCTAACCTTTTCCTGTAGCCTTGTCATTTTTTGCCTTCCAGTATATATACAATTCTCTTTTAAATTAATTGAATCTACTTCCACTATCTTTTCAAGCTTATTTTGACTCTTTCCCCATAACCCTACACATTGTTTCTATTCAAATAATCATCTGATCCCTCTTGAATGCCTTGATTGAACTTGCCCCACACTTTCAGGTGGTGCATTCCGAACCACTTGCTGTGTGAAAAAGTTTTTCCGAATACTTTTACAAGTGGAAGCAGTTTCTCCAGATCTACTCTGTCTAGCTCACTCATGATTTTAAACACTTCTATCAAATCTCCTAGCTGCCTTCTCCAAGGAGGACAGTCCTAACTTCTCCAGTCTATCTTCATAGCTGAAGTTTCTCATTCCTGGAACCATTCTTGTAAACCTGTTCTGCATTCTTCCCAATGTGTTCACATCCTTCCTAAAGTGTGTCACCCAGAACTGTACATTACACTCCAGCTAAAGTCTAACTATTTTAGCAAAACCTCCTTCCTCTTGAACTCTGTGTCACTATTAGTAAAGCCTTGGATACTATCTGCTTTATTAATAATTCTCTACACCTTTCCTGCAACCTTTAATGACTTATACAGATACACATCCAGGTCTTTCTGCTCCTGCACACCCTTTAGGGTTGCAACCTTTATATTGCCTTGGTGGCACGGTGACACAGTGGGACCCAGGTTTGATTCCCGGCTTGGGTCACTGACTGTGTGAAGATTGCACTTTCTCCCGTGTCTGTGTGGGTTTTCTCCAGGTGCTCCGGTTTCCTCCCACCATCCAAAGATGTGTGGGTTAGGTGGATTGGCCATGCTAAATTGCCCCTTCGTGTCACGGGGACTAGGTAGGGTAGGTATATGGGGTTACGGGGATGGAGGCTGAATGAGATTGTGGCTGGTGCAGACTTGATGGAGGCCGAATGGCCTCCTTTTGCACTGTATAATTCTATGATTCTATTTTGTGTTCTTCCTAGCAAAATGTGTCACTCCACACTCCTTTGTAATGAACTTCATCTGCTACCTATCTGCCCATTGCACCAACTTGTATGTGTTTTTAAAGTTTTACTTTATCCTCCTAGAGGTTCTTAATACTTCCAAGTTTTGTATCATCTGCAAACTTTGGAACTGTCCGCTGCACACCAAGATCTAGGTCATTAATATGTATAAGGAAAAGGGAGGGTGCCAATACTGGTCCCGGGGAACACCACTACAAGCTTTCCTCCAGCTGAAAAATATACATTGACATTGAAAAATTAGCTGTTCTCTGTTATTCAGTCAATTCTATATCCACGCTTCTGTTGTCCATTTTATTCCATGAGCTATAACTTTGCTCACAGGTGTGTACTGTGGCACTGTATTGAATGCCTTTTGGTAGTCTATGTCCACCACTTCAGCCGCATTTCCCTCATCAATCTTCTCTGTTCCCTCTTCAAAAAACAGCAAGTAAGTTTGACATGATTTCCCCTTAAGAAATCCATGGAAGGATGTAGTTATTCTTAGTGATGATGAAGGACCCACTATGTATGTTAACACTTCCTCTTTTTACTTCCAATTTATAAATATTAAAATTTCTTTGCATCTCTTCTGTCCTGTTCAAACCTGCCCCCCTTCAAACTTCTTTTGCATGTTGGCCAACGTATTTCTACATTTAATGGCCAGGATTCTCCGGTCTTGTTGGCACTGCCACTGCTGCAGCCTAAGCGGAGAATTTGTCGCTCAGCTAAAACTCCAGTCACTGCAGCAGGACTAGAGAAACCAAGGAGAATTTCTGGTTATCAGTGGCACAAGACAATGTAGCTTTACTGTCGCATGAGAGCATGGGTTTTGCTTTGCTGATGGAATTGAGCAGTGGAGCAGCCACAATCTAACAGAATGACGCAGCAGGCCTGATGTAAATGGGAATGTGGTGTCAATTTGCTGTGCAAGACCACCATGTCCTTTAATAGTGCCATTGGAATCAGGCTGCATCATCTTTATGTCCTGTCATCAAAATGCACTAGCCAGCTCTAATGGTTGGATGTTGCTGCTGAATTGATTGTGTGAAGGAGCTATGAATTTAAAATTGAGGTTAATGTTCGTCAGAGCTCTGGCCTTGAATCTTAGCTTGATTACTGCTTTCTTTCACTATGATTGGCACATTGCGATGAAGTTACGTCCCACATGGGAGAAACAAAGTGAAATTGCTGCTGATTGGAATGGCTGGGATCAGGCCTGCAGGAAGCAGGTCAATGATGTGCATGAAGGTCATATTTTTAGCTTTGAATGGCAAAAAAAGGTGAAAAAAGCATTGAGATTCGGTTACAGTTCAAAAGTTTTGAATTCTGCCCCGAGGATGACATTTGAATTTGAAATGTATTCAGCTGAAATCTTAACTGGAAAAAAAATTATTATACTACTTCGTCCTTATCTAAAAATGTGACTTTAAAAATTGTCGTGCTTCATTAGTAGGCTTGGTGTCCTTTATAGGAGCGCAAATCTACTAAAAACTGTCACAGATGCAGAAAAAGAAGAAAGATTATGTATACTTATTCTCTACCACAGAGTTGAGTGGTGTATCCTTATGTAGGCATAGAGACTGTCCGGCTGAATGAGTGCAGCTCCAACAGTACTCAGGAAGCTTGACCTCAATCCCCACCCCACACACATATACCACGTAGATTGCAGCAGTTCAAGAAAACAGCTCACCATCACTTTCCCAGGGGTAATTAGGGAGGGCAATTAATGCTGGCCTATACCCCATGAAAGAGTAAAGAAAACCCGAATGACTGTCCTCTCAGCTGACTTCATCTAACCTTATTCATGTACTCTACTATTTACTTCTCCCTCACACTGAGTGGAGGGAATAGTCTAGTGATATTATTGCTCGACTATTACTTCAGAAATTCAGCAAATGTTCTGGGGACCTGGGTTCGAATCCAGTCAAGGCAGATGGTGAAATTTGAATTCAATAAAATAAAAATCTGGAATTAAGAAATATTAACATTTCTTTGCATCTCTGCTGTCCTGTTCAAACCTGCCCCTTTCAAGCCTCTTTTGCATGTTGGCCAAAATATTTCTTCTACATATAATAGCCAGGATTCTCCAGTCTCGTTGGCACTGCCGCCACTGCCAGCCTAAGCGGAGAATTTGTCACTCAGCTAAAACTCCATTCACTGCAGCGGGACCAGAGAATCATGAAACCAATGTCGATTGTTGGAAAATCCCGTCTGGTTCACTAATGTCCTTTAGGGAAGGAAATCTGCCATCCTTACTTGGTCTGGCCTACATGTGACTCCAGAGCCACAGTTGACTCTCAATGGTGCTCGAGCAATGAGACATGGGCAATAAATGCTGGCCAATCAGTGACGCCCATGTCCCACAAATGAACAAAAAAAGTTAACCCTTTCTTAAGTACATCATCAACTACATTTATTGGTAACAAATTTCACATTCTAATCACTATCTGGGTAAAGTGATTCCTCCTGAATTCCCTGATTTGATTTATTCACAACTGTCTTATATTGTTACCTCTAGTTTTAGTCTCTATTCAAATTATTGAATCAAGGGGATTCAAGGGGATTAAGGGTTATGGGGAGAAGGCGGGAAAGTGGAACTGAGCCACTTCAGATCAGCCATGATCTTGTTGAATGGCGGGGCAAGCTCGAGGGGCTGGATGACCTACTCCTGCTCCTATTTCTTGTGTTCTTGTGTATTCTCAATATTTGCCCTTCCATAACCTAAAGACCTCTTAGATCACCCATCCATCTTTTCTCTGGTGTAAAGAACCCCAACCATCTTAATCTTTACTGATAGGTAGAACTTGTCATTTCAAGTATCTCCCTTGTGAATCTTTTTTGAACCTTCTCTGGTGCCTCTACGTCCTTCTTAATGATATGAAGAGCCAAATGTTCAGAATTTTCATCAGTCAACCTTCTTTGTCCTTTCTGTGTCTATCGCCTACTTCCTCAGATATCACTCAATAATTGAACTTCTCTTGATGGAGCCGCTGACATCTGTGGGTCTACTGTGCAAATCTGTCTATCGTTTGTCAGCTCAGCATAAATAGCCCTGCTCATTGTTGATTTGAATGGCAAAATAGTTATTTGGTTAAAGATGAAATCTAGACTCCTAAATGAAGTTTCATTTAACCATGAAATACACTTTATTCCTCAGCAGGCCTGTGGAATCTCACCTGCATAGTGGGGTTAAGCAGCTCAGTTAATGCTAGGATCAGGGGGAAAACGCTCTGTTGGTTGAAATCATACTTGGCACAAAGGAAACTAATTGCAGTTGTTGGAGGTCAACCATCTCGGTTCCAGGACATCACTGCAGGAGTTCCTCAGGGTGTAGTCTGAGGCCCAATGACACCACCTTTTGGCGTTTAGGGATAGGCAATGACTGGAAGGTCATTGATGAAGCAGTGTACAGGACATATCCAGACAATTTTCTACATTGCCAGATACTTACGTGGCGAAAAACTGCAGCAGGCGACGGTGCAGAGGGACCTCGGGGTCCTTGTGCATGAGTCGCAAAAACCCAGCTTGCAGGTGCAGCAGGTGGTCAGGAAGGCGAATGGGATGCTGGCCTTCATAGCGAGGGGGATTGAATATAAAAGTAGGGAGGTCTTGCTGCAGCTGTATAGGGCATTGGTGAGGCCACAGCTGGAGTACAGTGTGCAGTTTTGGGCGCCGCACCTGCGCAAAGATATTTTGGCCTTGGAGGGAGTGCAGAGGAGGTTTACTAGGCTGATACCGGAGTTGAGGGGGTTGAGCTATGAGGAGAGGCTGAATAAACTAGGCTTGTACTCGTTAGAGTTTAGAAGAATGAGGGGAGATCTCATTGAGACGTATAAGATGATGAATGGGATGGATAGGATAGAGGTGGAGAGACTCTTCCCGCTCAAAAAAGACAGTAGGACTAGGGGGCACAGCCTCAAGATAAAGGGGAGGCGGTTTAGAACGGAGTTGAGGAGGAACTTCTTCACTCAAAGGGTGGTGAATCTCTGGAATTCTCTGCCCGTTGAAGTGGTGGAGGCTGCCTCGCTAAATATTTTTAAGAAGCGGGTTGATGGGTTCTTGATAAGAGAGGGGATTAAGGGTTATGGGGAGAGGGCGGGAAAGTGGAACTGAGCCACAACAGATCAGCCATGATCTTATTGAATGGCGGGGCAGGCTCGAAGGGCTAGATGGCCTACTCCTGCTCCTATTTCTTATGTTCTTATGTTCTCGAGCACAAGTCTTCAATACTATTGCTGAAATGTTGTGAGGGCCAGAACCTTTACAGTATCCAATGCCTTCAGCCATTTCTTCATATGGTCATCCGTGACGAGCCATTTGCTGCTTTCATTTGCTTCAGTGAAATGTGAAGATGTACCTCTTGTGTAACTTCACCAATTCACTAAAGCTGTATGTTGCATTATGTAGATATAATTTCTGCTGTTGAAAATGAAGAACATTCAGTATAACAGTCTCAATATCAATTAGATTATTGTTAATAACGAAGAACATGTAACATTTGACCGACAGCCAGGTTACTTTTAAATGTTTATGTGGTGTTGCAGAACTGAACCTAAAGTGATTCCCATGGGACTACTCATTTTAGGGTAGGATTATAAGTCTCCTCTTTAAATCCATAATCTTTATACTGAATATAGCTAATGTTGGGCAATGAAACTGGGATGAAGGGTAATGCTACCTGGTTAGCTTTGGTGGTTACAAACTATGTATTGCCCCCCATTACAGTGCAGTCCTCCTGAGTTAGAATACCATTTATGACAAACATAAAACCACAAAGAGCAAACATGGTATTAGTTGAATTAAAAGGCTGAAACCAATCACTTGGCTTGGACTGTAGTTTTTTCAGCCCATTCCAACTGCTTTCAGCTGGCTTTTGCACCTGTTATCCCATCTTCCTCGACGTGGCCTGCCTTTAACAGATGTGATTTACACATTGTCTATTTTTATCTAACATTGTTAGAAATCCTCACACAAACTAGTTGAACACTTGGGAGAGTTAGTCTGCAGAGCAAGTCTGAAAATATAGCACTTGCATTTGAAAATGAGAATGAATTTGGATGTTATCACACCAATACATTGCAATTAGTTGATGTGTTCAGAATTTTATAATTAATTTTTTGAACTTAAATTGCTCCGTAACTTCACTCTTCCTCCCCTCAGTCATTGTTATCATATCTTGACCAGGCTAGTTCCTGTGCATCATACCTAAGTTTTTCTGTATTTTTGCCATAGTTTGTATATTTCCTCAAGGTTCACCAAGTCAGTGCATCAAGGGAGAAAAGATTGCCATACTTAAAACTGAGCGTGCACAAGGTTACTTTTAGGATAAAAGATTACTGAAATTTATTGGTTTTGTTATACTATTTATAGCTTATGCTTGTTTTGGGTGCATAAGTCACTGAAAGCTGGCACATAAGTACATCATTTAATTAAAAAGACTAAAGGAATGTTGAACTTTAGTTCAAGGAGGTTGGATTACTGTGGTGGTAAGAAGTTTCACAACACCAGGTTAAAGTCCAACAGATTTATTTGGTAGCAAATGCCATTAACTTTCGGAGCACTGCTCCTTCATCAGGTGAACGGGAGTTCTGTTCACAAACAGGCATGTAAAGACACAAACTCAATTTACAGAATAATGATTGGAATGCGAGTCTTTACAGCGAATCAAGTCTTAAAGGTACAGACAATGTGAGCGGAGAGAGCATTAAGCACAGGTTAAAGAGATGTGTATTGTCTCCAGACATGACAGTTAGTGAGATTTTGCAAGTCCAGCAAATCGTGGGGGTTAGAGATAGTGTAACCTGAACCCAAGGTCCCGGTTGAGGCTGTCCTTGTGTGCGGAACTTGGCTATCAGTCTCTGCTCAGCGACTCTGCGCTGTCATGTCATGAAGGCCGCCTTGGAAAACGCTTACCTGAAGATCAGAGGCTGAATGCCTGTGACCTTGGGATCTTGGGTTCATGTCACACTATCTGTAACCCCCACGACTTGGCTGGATTTGCAAAATCTCACTAACTGGCCTGTCTGAAGACAATACACATCTCTTTAACCTGTGCTTAATGCTCTCTCCACCCACACAGTCTGTACTTTTAAGACTTGATTAGCTGTAAAGACTTGTATTTCAATCATTATTTTATAAATTGAGTTTGTATCTTTATATGCCCTGTTTGTGAACAGAACTCCCACTCACCTGACGAAGGAGCAGCACTCTGAAAGCTAGTGGTGTTTGCTACCAAATAAACCTGTTGGACTTTAACCTGGTGTTCTGAGACTTCTTACTGTGTTTACCCCAGTCCAATGCCGGCATCTCCACATCATGATTACTGTGATGGTGCCAGGGGGTATGGCAGCTTGCAAGTTTTAGTTGACCTTCATCAGATTCTGTCTTTAAATTCCATTCAGTTCATGGCAGTGATTCTAGAGAAACAGATTCACCAGAACTTAAATTTAACTTTTGCTTTTTACTTTATTTATTAGTCACAAGTAGGGCTTACTTACCGCAATGAAGTCACTGTGAAATTCCCCGAAACACCACACTCCAGCGCCTGTTCAGGTCAATGCACCTAGCCAGCACATCTTTCAGCCTGTGAGAGGAAACCGGAGCACCCGGAGGAAACCCAACCAGACACGGGTAGAACGTCCAAACTCCACCTAGACAGTGACCCAAGCTGGGAAACGAACCCAGGTCCCTGGCACTATGAGGCAGCAGTGCTAACCACTGTGTCACTGTGCCACCAAAGGTACCAAAACTCAAGTTAAATTTGGTCAGATTTCTTGAATTTGGCTTTTATTTCCTTGATCTTAGAAGGTTAACCCGGCCATCTAATTGACAGATTTGATAGAGTAGATATAGGTAAATGATTTCCTGTGCACAAGGGCCTTAGTCTTAAAACTAGAGTTAGGCCATATGAGTGAAATGAAGAAACATTTTTCTTCACAAACAGCATAGAGCAAATCTAGAACCCCAAAAGTCTTGGAAGTTTGAGGCATTTTACAATTGATACTTGTTTTGTTGGAAAGGAAGAAAGATGAATAATGGACAGGGTAGTAATGGATAGCTATAGTCAGGTGACGAAGGGACTAACCCCGAAAGCTAGTGAGTGTACTATCAAATAAATCGTTTGGACTTAAACCTGGTGTTGTCAGACTTTTTACTGTGTTTACCCCAGTCCAACGCCGACATATCCGCATCATGACTACTAGGTGGAATGCACATGAGGATGCTGAGAGAAGCTAAGGTAGAAATAGTAGAAACATTGGTCAGAATTCTTTAATCCTTTTTGGATACAGGCATAATGACAGAGGATTGAGGGTTGCTAATATTACACCATTTATTCAAGAAAGGGATGGCAGGTAAAGCAAGAAAATGCAGACTAGCCAGTCTAACATTAGTGGTAGTAAACTATTGGAAATCATTATCAGGAACAAAATAAACTTTTATAAGGTATGAGTTAATTAAGTCAAACCTTGTGCAAGGCAAATTGTGTCTGATTAACTCGATTGTATTCCTTGAAGTCATTTTGAGAAGTCATTCAATACAACACTACATGACAGGCATGTTAAAAAGATGGAAACCAATGAAGTGCAGAGGAAAGCGGCAGTATGCACACAGAAATATCTCTGATGGAAAACAGAGGGTGATGGATGGCGGTGAGGGGGAAGGCAGGGTGTTGTGATAGTTTGTAATGGAGATCTTGAAGGATTAGTTTTGTGTCTGTCTAATTTTGATTAACAATTTGGATTGGTGGGTGGAGTAGCATTATTACCCACCCACCAATCCAGATTGTTAATGGTTACAGATAATATAAAACTTGACAGATTAATGTAAAGATAGCTATAGTTTCAGGATGGCATAGATAATAGGATGGTGCAAGAACATGACAGGTACAATGCAGAGAAAGTTAAATGCATTTATTTGTGTCACAAGTAGGCTTACATTAACACTGCAGTGAAGTTACTGTGAAAATCCACTAGTTACCACACTCCGGTGCCTGTTCGTGTACACCGAGGGAGAATTTAGCTTAGCCAATGCACCTAACCAGCACATCTTTCAGACTGTGGGAGGAAACCGGAGCACCCAGAGGAAACACAAGGAGAACGTGCAGACTCTGCACAGACAGTGACCCAAGCCAGGAATCAAACCTACGTCTCTGGCACTGTGAGGCAGCAGGGCTAACCACTGTCCCACCAAGCATGAAGTAAAACACTTTAAAATAGTGAATATAGAAAGACAATAAACTATAAATGAGCAGAAAAATCTTGGTATCTATACACAAAAATCCTTTAATATGAAGGGAAAATTAATAAGGAAAATTAAAAGCAAAAGGACTTATAAATGTTAGAATAGAATATGAAAAGAAAGAGATCATGCTAGAATTTCACAAATCACTGGCTTGGCTTCAGCCAGAGTACTGTGAACAATGCTGGGCACGAAATTTCAGGAAAACTTGAGAAGCACTACAGACGAAGTTAACAGATGCTACCAGAAATGAAGGACTTGAGTTGCAATGAAGATTGGGAATTCTGGGACCTGTTGTTCTTGGAACAGAGGTTTTTGAGATAATTGGTTTTGAAAAGAGTTTTTTTTTATTCTTCCATGGGATGTGAGCACCGTTTGCAAAGGAGGTCGATCTGGTGTAGGTACACTCACAGGGAGTTCCAAGATTTTGACCTTGGGCATTGTCAGTGACAAGGAAAGAATTACAGTACAATTCAAAATCAGGATGGTGAGTGGCTTGGAGGGGAACGTGCAAGTGGTGGTATTCCTATCTGTCTGCTGCCCTTGTCCTTGTATGTTATAGAAGTTTTGGGTTTGTGACGTGCTGTTGAAGGAGCCTTGGTGAGTTGCTGCAGTGCATCGTGTCAATAGTACAAGGCTGCCACTCTGCATCAGTGGTGGAAAGAGTGAGTGATTAAGGTGATTGATATGGTGCCAGTCAAGCAGGTTGCTTTGTCCTGGATGGTATCAAGCTTCTTGAACATTATTGGAGCCAAATTCATTAAGGTTAGTGGTGAATATTTTATCAGACACAAAACTTAATGCCTTGTATATGGTGGACGGGCTTTGAGGAGTCAGGGATTTGATCAGCCACGATCATAATGAATGACAGAGTGGGCTCAAAGGGCCAAATGGCTTACTCCTGCTTCTAGTTTCGTTGATTTACAGCAGAATTCCCAGTCTCTGACCTGCTCATGTAGCCACAGTATTTAGATGGTATAATCAATGATAATTTGATAGTAGCGGATTCAGCAATGGAAATGCCATTGAATGTCAAGGGAAGTATTTAGGTTTTCTCTTGTGGAAGATGGTTACTGCCTGGCCTTGTGTTATGTGAATGTTATCTGCCATTGTCCAAGTCTTGCTGCATGTGTGTATGGACTACTTCAGTATTTGAGGAGTCTCGAATCTTATTGCAGACTGTGCAATCATCTGCAAATATCCCCACTTCAAATCTTATGACGGGGGGGGGGGGGGTTGCTGATCAAGCAGATGAAAATGGTTTGACCTCGGACATTACCCTGAGAAACTCCTGAAGAGATGTCTTGGAACTGACATGATTGGGTGCTGATATTTACAACCATCTTCCGTTGTGAAGTAGGGATGACACCGATCAAAAGTTTTCTCCCTGGTTCCCATTTACTTTGGTCTTGCTAGGCCTCCTTGGTGCCACACTTAGTCAAGTGCTGTCTTGATGTCAAAGGCCAGTCACTCTCACCTCACATAATGTGTCCAGCTTCTTGAACCAAGGCTGTAATGAGATTAGGAGGCAAGTGGCACTAGAATAGATAGAGAAAAAATATTCTATTTTAACTATGGAATGATCAGAGGTCTTTGAATTAATAATATTGGCAAAAGATTGAGAGAAGTGATGTGAAGAATTTTTTCACTGAATTGTCAGAATACAGAATGCTCTATCTGAACAGGTAATGGAATCTAATTCTATTGATAAGTTAAAAACTGAATTGGATGGATGCTTGAGGATGAAGAATTTTCTGGGGTTGGCAGAGTATTGAACTAAGACATGATTCTTAGTGATAACAATCAAAGGTGCAAATGAAGATGGGGTACGACTCTGATCTAGTTTATGTGTGTCCAAATGCCTGGCTTGTGGACCATAGTCTGATCTGCCAGAGGTTTGTATCCAGACTGCCGACTGCCGCAGTTAAACGAGGAACAAAGAAAATTACAGCACAGGAACAGGCTCTTCAGCCTTTCAAGCCTGCACCGACCATGCTGCCCGATTGAACTAAAACCCCATACTCTTCCGGGGACCATATCCCTCTATTCCCATCTTATTCATGTATTTGTCAAGATGCCCCTTAAAAGTCACTATCGTATTTGCTTCCACTACCTCCCGCGGCAGCGAGTTCCAGGCACTTACCTCTGTGTATAAAAAAAACTTACCTTATACATCTCCTTTAAACCTTGCCCCACACATCTTAAACCAATGCCCCCTAGTAATTGACTCTGCCACCCTGGGAAAAGGCTTCTGACTATCCACTCTGTCCATGCCCCTTATAATCTTGTAGACTTCTGTCAGGTTGCCCCTCAATCTCCGTCATTCCAGTGGGAACAAACCTCTCCACATAGCTAATCCCCACCATACCAGGCAACATCCTGGTAAAGGGTGGAAACCTTTAAAAATGGAAGCTACCAACCAAATGGAAAGTTGAAGTTTGAATTTCTTTGAGGATTCATAGTTTTCTCACTAGTTTTTCCTCACACCAATTTTTAAAATTGGAGACTAAGTGCGTCAGCCAAGACTATGGTACTCGACCTGGCTAATGACCTGGACATGGATTGAGAACTGTGGGTGGAACAATGCAAAAAATGATGTCCACCATGAAGAAAGTGATGAGTGAGGGAAAGATGGCAAGCGAACTGGGGAGGAGAGTGTTTGGTGGGGGGAGAGATATAGGGTGGAGCCTGCTTTACCACCCCCCCACCAACCATACAATTGCTTCAGCACCCCCACCGCTTCCTTCTCCTGCCCAGCAGCAATTACAACACAAACACCCGCATGTGCGCACTCTCACACTAATGCACACACTCGCACTCTCACTCACACTGTCTCACACACACAGGCGCTCCCATGCGCACTCTCACACGCACACCCATGCACTCTCTGACACGCACTCTCACACACACGCACTGTCTCACACATACACTCACACATGCGCTCTCGCCCTCATTTTTGTATGCACTCGCGCGCTCTCTCTCTCGCACCCACGCTCACACTCTCACTCTCACCCACCCACGGTTTTCATCTCTGCTTTAACAAGAATGGCTCCAGTTTTTCCACATCATTCTTTCTGTTTGCATTTTCTTATGATGTGGGTATGCCGGCGTTGGACTGGCGTAAACACAGTAAAAAGTCTGACAACACCAGGTTTTAGTCCAACCTATTTATTTGATAATATACTCACAAGCTTTCGAGGGGACTGCCTCTTCGTCAGGTGAACATTCACCTGACGAAGAGGCAGTCCCCTCGAAAGCTTGTGAGTATATTATCAAATAAATAGGTTGGACTAAAACCTGGTGTTGTCAGACTTTTTACTGCATTTTCTTACACAAGGCAGCATCATAGTGAATTTTCATTATGCTGTTTCTAGTGATATACTGTCCATAATTTGAACTATACTGTAGCTGTGGCCTTACTAAGATTTTATATCAATTCAGCATTACATCTTTCCTTTCTGAATTCGTGTGTAAACCTGGGCTTATGGCTGAAGAAAATGCTCCTTAAATTTAAGTTAATTATTCCTTTTATTTTGAATTACAATGTCTGATTCCGAATCTAATGTGACTTTGAGTTTGTTTTCATTAATTCAAATACTTGTCTAGAACACTAGTCATTTTCTTTCTCTCCTGACAAAACATTTAGATCTTTATTCTATCCTTATAGATGTGAAACCTGGAACCATTTTTGTTGACGTTTTCTGCATCCTTTTCAATGTTTCTATTTTAGTGCCAGTAGCCTGTCACACTTGCTGAGTGTTCCACATATGGTCTCACCAATGCTTTAAGTGCCCACTTATGGATCTACTTATACGCGGCAACATTTTATTTCTCCTGTCAACAGCTGCTGCACGCGCGGTGTTCCAGGGCTGGATCATTTATACCCACTGTTTAACGTTATTTCCTTCATTCTGTAATCATTTATGATGCATTTCTGCAATCTTTTCCCCTTATGGAAAAGGGGAGGATATGACGAGATTTGAGATTATTGCATCTTTTGTTCTTGCACAATAATCGAAGAAGTAGCAGCCAGAGACCCGAAGGATGGCAGGCTGAAGCAAGGCACTTTGCTGCTGCTTCTTTCCTATTTCTCAGAGCAAGGCTGTCCCAGGGTACAGCATGCCATGGCTTTGTGCCTGGCCCCAGCCAGAAAAATCACCGAAATATGGAAGACATTTCCAATGAGGACCAACTATTTGCAGCTTGACAATAGAAACATGAATCTCCAAAGTTAAAGGATAAAATATTGAGCACCATTAGAGTGAATGAACTGCATTTACTGCTTTGGGCTCAGAAGTCAGCAACATCTGTAATAACTGAGTTAAAATTAAAAAAATGCACTTGCCATTTATTTTCTGAGCCATGATAATGAGATTTGCTGGCTAAATGCCCACACTACTCAGTGGCAGTCTCAAGTCAGTGATAAAGAGCAGAAATATTAAGCAATTTTCTGCTTCTTGACGGCTCGCTGCTGCCCAGCCAAGCTGACCCAATTCAGCAAATATCAGAGATTGAAACTAAGGCTTCCTCATCTGTATAACAGTGCAGAGCACGCAGTGTCATTGGGGCACAAGTGGCAAACCTTTACTCAGGTACATTAACAGTTTTGAGGAAACTTTATGAGCCGTTAGCATTGACTGTTCCTCTCTCAACAGAGGCAGCCTAACCTGCAGAGAAATTTCCAGCGTTTTCTTTTCTTATTACAGGAGTGTAGAAATATACAACATTGAAACTATACCTCCTGTTCTGTTCCCACCCTGCAAAGTGTCCTATCTTTTAAGCATTCTTTATTAGGTCCTAATGCAATGTTCCAGAAATATTCCAGAAATATTCTTCAGTATAGTCAGAAGCTTTTCCCAGGATGGCAGAGTCAATTACTCGGGGGCATAGGTTTAAGGTGCGAGGGGCAAGGTTTAAAGGTGATGTACAAGGCAAGAGGCAAGTTTTTTTTATACAGAGGGTGGTGGTTGCCTGGAACTCGCTGCCAGGGGAGATAGTGGAAGCAGATATGATAGTAAGTTTTAAGGGGCGTCTGGACAAATACATGAATAGGATGGGAATAGAAAGATATGGTCCCCGGAAGGGTAGGGGATTTTAGTTCAGTCGGGCAGCATGTCGTTGCAAGCATAAGTGACCACATTATGAGCCTCACTAATAATCATAGAATCCCTGTAGTGCAGAAGGAGACCAATTCAGCCCATTGCGTATGCATCAACAACAATCCCACCTCGGCCCTATCCCCATAATCCCACACATTTACCCTGCTAATCCCTTTAAGCTGTGCAACCCAAGACACAAAGGGGCAATTTAGTTTGGCCAACCCCCTAACCTACATATCTTCGTATTAAGAAGAAACTGGAGCACTGGGGGAAACCCAAGCAGACACGGGGAGAATTTGCAAATTCCACAACGACAGTGACTCAAGCCGGGAATTGAACCCGGGTCTCTGGAGCTGTAAGGCAGCAGTGCTAACCACTGTACTACCATGCCACCTTAAATTGATAATGTAATTTTTAGCATGCTCAGGTTTGTTGGAAGCTGATCTGTTCATATGTAGGGAACTGCCTGTGCAGGTGAAAGAATTATTTCGAGACGAATGAGTTGACAATAGGCCCCTGGTGAATTCGCCAATCAGAACCAATCTTGTCAGCCAGCTCCCATGCAGTATAAATTGTTGTTCTCTTTGAAATGTGGCACTCTTGTATTGTCCTGATGAATACGAAACAAAAAGCTTCAACAGTATCTCTCTTTTTGAATAAGCCTATCAAGTTCCAGTCAACCTTCTCTAAGAAAAACAGTCCCAACTTCACCAAACCAAGTCCCTTGACTGTGGAGCCATTCTCGTGAATCTTTTCTGCATCCTCCCTAATGCTTCACATGCTTCCTAAAGTGTGATGCCCACACTGAATGCAATGCTCCAGTTGAGATTGAACCAGTATTTTCTTTTAACAGGTTTTTCATAAGAGTCATACGGACTCGAAACATTGACTCACCGTGGATGCTGTCAGACCTCCTGAGTTTTTCCAGCATTTCTGTTTTGTTTATCTTAACTACATTGCTTTGTACCCTGGATCACTTGTGGTTTATCAGCTGCTGGTTCAACTTGCCCTGCTACCGTAAACGATTTGAGCACATATACCTGCAGGTCTCTGCTCCTGCATCCCTTTTAAAATTGAACCCTTTAGCTTATATTGTCTTTGCATGTTCTTTGTATCTAAATGAATCACTTGACACTTCTCTGCATTAAATTTATCTGCTGCTTGTCTGCCTATTTCACCAGCCTATGTCCTTTACAAGAATGATGCCTGGAATGAAGAGCTTGTCGTATGAAGAACGTTGAGGGTTCTGGGTCTGTACTCATTGGGAGTTTAGCAGGATGAGGGGAGGATTTTATTGAAACTCACAGGATAGTGTAAGGCCTGAATAGAAGAGAGGAAGTTTCCACTAGTAGGAAAAACTAGAACCAAAGGGCACAACCTCATGCTAAAGGGATGATCCTTTAAAACAGATAAGGAGGAATTTCTTCAGCTAGAGTGTGGTGAATCTGTGGAACTCTTTGCCACAGAAGTCTGTGGAGACAAGGTCAGTGAGTGTCTTTAAGACAGAGATAGATAGGTTCTTGATTAATAAGGAACTCGGGGGTTATGGGGAAAAGGCAGGAGAATGGGGGTGAGAAAAAAATCAGCCATGATTGAATGGCGGAGCAGACCCGATGGGCCAAGTGGCCTAATTCTGCTCCTATATCTTATGATCTCATGATCTTTCAAAGACTAACATTATCTTCCTCAAAATTCATAACACTTCCAAGTTTTGTTCATGCCCATATTTTGCCATTGTGCCCTGTTCACCAAAGCCTTGGTGATTTAATATAGAACAGGAAACCAGGGGTTCAGACAGCTCTTTCTTTAATTGTATCTTCTAGCAGCCTTGTTCACCCAGAGACTCCACCGTGCGGAAATGGTCTGATTTCAGAGTCTTGGTTTTGTAATTTGTGTTCTCTGCCAGATTCAATGCCAGATTTATTTTTGGAGCTCCTGGAAAGGCTGAAGTATGCAGTCTCAAATTGGCTAGAAAGCTAAAAGAAGCTGGATTCCTTTGAAAATGGATGCGCTCCAAAGATTCCACATTTATTTAGCTGTGAGAAGCCTCAATTTCTCAGTAAATATCCCCTTTGCTTAGCAGGCTTTGGAGTCTGTCTGAAGATGTCCCTGCATAACTATTGGTGACTTGCTTTTCTTGTGTCTAATATGCGTTTTTACTTTTTTAAAGTGAGTGGATGTACCTAGGGAAAATATGAGGGTTATGGATATAATAATGTTAATCTCCTCTGGCTTCCCTGAGTTCCCTGGGGTTGCAAAGCTTTTGGCAGTGCCTTTTGCATCTTGTCTATCTTTACCATTTGGGAACATCAACTTGTCTTCTACAGGCAAGTGATATATCAGTTCCAAGTTAAACCTGGAATTAACCTTGATATATATCTACAAGTTGTTGTGTTATTTGTAATGTGATATTCCTGACTTGAAGTACATTAACTTTGCACAATTCAGTCAATTTGCATTGCTTGATGTAAAGAGGAAGAGTGTTCTTTCAGTTACTCATTCTGTCTTTCAATTAGCTGATGGTCTCTCGTTATTAGGTGTCATAACTAATAGATGAGTTGAAAGCATAGGTCAAAGTGTTTAGATATTTATTACCAGGTTGGATAGAAATTATATCAGAAGTAAGTTGACATTTAAAAAAGCATTGCAGCAAAATATGACAGAACCCATAGTTGCCACTCGTTTCCCAAAGTGCTGGTTTTTCTTGTATACAACTCTGACAAATTTATTGGAGTTCTATGAGGATGTGTCTAGGGCGGTGGATAGAGGAGAGCCGGTGGATGTGGTCTTTCTTGATTTTCAGAAGGCGTTTGACAAGGTACCTCACAAGAGGTTATTACAGAAGGTAAGGGGGCATGGAGTTGGGAGTAGGGTGTTAGCGTGGATAGAGGATTGGTTGTCAAATAGGAGGCAGAGAGTGGGGGTCAATGGGTGCTATTCGGATTGGCAGTTGGTGACTAGTGGAGTGCCCCAGGGGTCGGTGCTGGGGCCTCAGCTATTTACCATTTATATAGATGATCTGGAGGAGGGAACCGAGTGTATGGTGTCGAAATTTGCTGATGACACCAAGATTGGTGGAACGGCAAATTGCACGGAGGGTGGGGAGAGTCTGCAGAAGGATCTAGATAGGCTGGGCGAATGGGCCAGGAACTGGCAAATGGAATTTAATGTTGGCAAGTGCGAGGTGGTCCACGTTGGTAGGAATAATGGTAGGAAGGACTATTAGTTACGTGGTGAAAAACTGCAGCATGCGACGGTGCAGAGGGACCTCGGGGTCCTTGTGCATGAGTCGCAAAAACCCAGCCTGCAGGTACAGCAGGTGGTCAGGAAGGCTAATGGGATGCTGGCCTTCATAGCGAGGGGGATTGAATATAAAAGTAGGGAGGTCTTGCAGCAGCTGCATAGGGCATTGGTGAGGCCGCAGCTGGAGTACTGTGTGCAGTTTTGGTCGCCGCACTTACGCAAGGATATTTTGGCCTTGGAGGGAGTGCAGAGGAGGTTTACTAGGCTGATACCGGAGTTGAAGGGGTTGAGCTATGAGGAGAGGCTGAATAAACTAGGCATGTACTCGTTAGAGTTTAGAAGAATGAGGGGCGATCTCATTGAGACATATAAGATGATGAATGGGATGGATAGGATAGAGGTGGAGAGACTCTTCCCGCTCAGAAAGGACAGTAGGACTGGGGGCACACCCTCAAGATAAAGGGGGGGCGGTTTAGAACGGAGTTGAGGAGGAACTTCTTCACTCAAAGGGTGGTGAATCTCTGGAATTCTCTGCCCGTTGAAGTGGTGGAGGCTGCCTCGCTAAATATTTTTAAGACGCAGGTTGATGGGTTTTTGATAAGCGAGGGGATTAAGGGTTATGGGGAGAGGGCGGGAATGTGGAACTGAGCCACGACAGATCAGCCATGATCTTATTGAATGGTGGGGCAGGCTGGAAGGGCTAGATGGCCTACTCCTGCTCCTATTTCTTATGTTCTTATGGACAACAATTAACTGCAGGTGCATTACAAAAAATTTGGCATCTGTCCTCATTTCATGTCCATCAGTTGTCCCTGGATATGGAGACATTTGGAATATTGGCAGGTTTATGCCCTTACAGAGAGGTGCAGTACATTCCATCCATCGTGACTTACCTGAGTTCAACTATTTGAAGGCATTGTCATTTTCTAGGATGTACATTTCCATTTTTTTTTATTCGTTCATGAGATATGGGCATTGCTGGCTGGCCAGCATTTATTAGATCATAAGAAATTAGTAACCATGATGTGTGGGCTAGGTTGGTTGGCCATGCTAAATCCCCCCCTTAGTCTCAGGGGTACTAGCAGGATAAATATGTGGGGTTACAAGGCTTGGGTGGGATTGTTGGTGCGGTCTTGATGGGCTGAATGGCTGCCCCCTGCACTATAGGGATTCTATGATATATTCTGTGTTTCTGTATGAGAAGAGGAAAGTGATGGTCAAGGCAGTTTATTACAATAATTTTATCTGTTTTTCAATCCTATTGTCCCTTCATTTTACTTTGGCCCATGTAAGAGGAAATTGCTGCTAAATTTGTTTTTTTTTGCATTTAACTTGAAGGGCAGCTTAGTTAATTATCTATTGTGTTAAAAGAGGTGTCTGGCATGAGATTATGTAATTATGCTTTGCAACAGGCAGATTTCAGGATTGCACTTACACTTTTTTTTGATTCTTTCATGGACATGGGCATTGCTGCTTAGGCCAGCATTTATTGCCTGTCTTTAACTGTCCTTGAGAAAGTGATGGTGAGCTGCCTTCTTGAACTGCTGAAATCCATGTACTATAGGTGCACTCACATTACTGTTATGGAGGGAATTCCAGGATTTTGATTCAGCAACAATGAAGGAACAATGACATATAATTCCAAGTCAGAATGGTGAATGGCTTGGAGGGGAACTTACCGTTGATGGTGTTTCCTAGCATCTTCTGCCCATCTCTTTATAGCAGGTAGAGAGATTGCAGGTTTGGAAGGTGCTTGGGCTGAACTACCAGTATTACTCTGACGCTGGTCACTGGAAGTTGTACACTGATCCAAGCCAGCTCCTTGAAAAGATTGAAAATAGTACAGGTTTTTCAGTGGACTTGGTCAATACAGTGCAAATGGCAAACTGTTGTATAAATTGGAAATCTGAAGTAAAAACAGAAAATAGACTGGGTGGCCTATGTGGAAAGAGCAACAGTTAATGTTTTAGGTTTGTAATCTTTCACCAGAACTAAAAACCGTTACATGTGGTAATAATGGTTTTTGAATGAGTGCAAGGGCAGGATAAGGTGGGGGAAAAGGACAAACAAAGTGACGGTCTGATAGAATGCAAGATAGGACTGGTTTTAAATGGCAAAAAGGGATAATGATGCAAGGCAAAAATATTTAATGATAGAACAAGTTGAGAAACAAAAAGGTGGATCTGGAAGGAATGGGAAATACTAGTAATACTCAGCTGTTCTGGTTGCACCTACGTAGAGAAAAAAGGAGTTAATGTTTCAGGTTGATGATCTTTCATCAGAACAGTCAACGACCTGAACATTAACTGTTTCTTTCTCCGCAGACATAAGACCTGCAGAGTATTTGAGCATTTTTCTGTTCCTTCTTCAGATTTACAGCATCTGCAGTATTTTGCTTTCATACTGACTTAGAGGAGCTGTGAGTGGTGATGGCAGAACTATTACCAGCATCTTCTGGCTGAAAAATGAGAGGAGTGTTTATGATTTGAAATTGCTGAACATAATGAGTTTGGAAGGATGTTAAATTGCCAAATGGAAAGTTGAGGTTCTGTTCCTTGAGCTTTATTGGAACAATGCAGGAGGCTGAGTATGGGAGGGGGTTTAAAAAAGACTGGGATCATGTTTGGAGACTGAAATGGTACATTTCGCAAAATGGTCACCCAATCTGCATTTGATCACTCCATTGTAGAGTACACCATATCACTGGTAGCAAATACATTACAGTAAATTGAAAGAAGTATAAATTAAGTTGCTTAGTAACTTGAAACATATTTTCATCTGAGCTTTTGTGAACATTAATGCACCTTACTGTTTTAAAATTGACTGATGCTAATCAAAGTGATGCTGAGAGCAGTGTCACTCGATTTTGTTTTGCATTATATTCAGCATGTATTTATATCACCTGAACACTAAGTACTTCCCATCACAAAGGCCAGATTTACCCCTCCTATAATATCATCCACCTCAGCACATCTTCCAGAAAAGCTTTTAGTTATTCTCTTATTAATCCACTTCTAAATTTGATTATTCTGATGGAATTAAGAACATAAGAAATAGGAGCAGGAGTAGGCCATCTAGCCCTTCGAGCCTGCCGCGCCATTCAATACTCACTCCCTAAGTGCTTTCACCCACGTTTTTGTCTTTTAAAACTTTGACCAAGATTTTGGCCAGCTCCTCAATATCTCGCTGTTGTTTGTGTCCATTTTTTTTCTGATTGTATTTCTACAAAGTGCCTGGATATTTTTCTCCATTAATGATCCATAAATGTAAGTTGTCCTTAGTTCGGAAGAAGGTTCAGCAACCTTACCATAAGGGTCTGTTAATGAAGTAAAAATGATTTGCCGCTGATAACATGACTTGTTCCTCCTGTTCTGTCTCCTTTTTTCTCACATCTCTAACTGTTTTTGAAGGTGCCAGACATGATGAATCTCAAGCCTCAGTTTGTTTCTCACTTAGTTCACTTTGTCGGATTGCAAACAATGACGAGACAGAGTACAGGAAAGAGAGAGAGAACCTGGTGAGCTGGTGCGATGACAATAATCCCTCCCCCAATGTCAACAAAACAAAAGAGATTGCCATCGACTTTAGGAAACATAGTGGAGAACATGCCCCTGTCCACATCAATGGGGACGATGAAGAAATGGTTGTGAACTTCAAGATTTTAGGTGACCAGATTACGAACAACTGGTCCTGCCCTCCCCCCATCCCCATGCCGGCACTATAATGTTGAATGTTAAGAAAACCCACCAACGCCTCTACTTTCTCAGGAGACTGAGGAAATTTGGCATGTTTGCTACAACGCTCACCAACTTCTACAGATGCACCATAGAAAGCATTCTTTCTGGTTATATCACAACTTGGTATTGCTCCTGCCCTGCCCAAGACCACAAGAAACTGCAAAAGGTCATGGATGAAGCCCAATCCATCACGCAAACAAGCCTCTCGTCCATTGACTCTGTTGACACTTCCCGCTGTCTCAGAAAAGCAGCCAGCATAATTAAGGACCCCACGCACCCCGGACATACTCTCTTCCTCCACCTTCCGTCGGGAAAAAGATACAAAAGTCTGAGAACATCTATCAACCGACTCAAGAACCGCTTCTTCCCTGCTGCCATCAGACTTTTGAATGGACCTACCTTGCACTAAGTTGATCTTTCTCTACACCCAGCTATGACTGTAACACTACATTCTGCACTCACTCCTATCCTTCTCTATGAATGGTATGATTTGTCTCTAGCACGCAAGAAACGATATTTTTCACTGTATGTTAATACATATGACAATAATAAATCAAAATCAGGAAAAAGACTGAACAAAAATGAAGAGGTGCAACTTGGGACCTTGGGTAAACTACAAAATGCCTTGCCTTCATGAGGCAGAAGAATATCCCTATCAGTTCATAATCAGCAGCTTGAACCAGTTTGACACTTTCCAGCGATTCCTAGATAATGAGTTAAACGAATGGATTTGAGATGCTTTATAGTAACTCCTGTATTGCTGCCTTCAGAAAGCTAGCAAGTAACTGGAACTCTTTCCTTTTTGAATGACATTGGCGTGTGCCTTAGAGTGTGCCACTCCCATATCCTTTCAACTGAACTGTGTTCTCAATGTTTAGTAGCAGTGGGATGCTAATGAAGCCCTGCGTAGTTCACTGTCTGGGTGTTCAAGCTATGTTGCTGGAATCATTTTACTTGTGCATTTTGAGGAGTTTCTGAATTGCTGTACAGTTAGTGTGTATGTGTGAGAGCGGCTTTTTATTTTAGTTGGTGAATTTGAGCCACATTCCCATTGATCTCCGCTGTGCTAATTTTGAAAACCTTTTGTCATTTTCTGGAAAATGTAAAGCACAGTTTATTACATTGAAGTAATTGATCTTAATTACAATAGTCAGAGTCATAAATTCCTTAAAAGAAACAATCATAATCATTTCCATTGACAAACAGGCTGCATGGGTACACAATTTTCTGAAGACACTTTTTTTCTATTTGTTCACAAGATGTGGGTGTCGCTGGATAGGCCAGCATTTATTGTCCATACCTAGAAAAGGTGATGGTGAGCTGCCTTCTTGAACCATGTTACCCCATATGGCACAGGTACATCCACAGTGCTTTTAGGGAGGGAGTGCCATGATTTTTGCCCAGCATGTGGAGATGCCAGCATTGGACTGGTATGGGCACAGTAAGAAGTCTCACAACACCAGGTTAAAGCCCAACAGGTTTATTTGGTATCACGTGCTTTCGGAGCGTTGCGTCTTCATCAGGTGCATGACTCACCATGTAGGTGGTGCATAGGCTTTGGGGAGTCAAGAGGCGAGTTACTTGTCACAGAATTCCTGGCCTCTATCCTGCTCTTGTAGCCACTGTATTCATATGGCCAGTCCAGTTCAGTTTCTAGTTGAGGGATTCAGCTGTGGTAATGCTAGAAATTGGGATTTTAATGTTTCTGTGCCACAACAAGCAAGGATTTCACAAAGTTTCTAGCTTGAAATTTCAAGTCTCACTTAGCTGGTGTTGAAGGCTGTAACTTGGTGAAAAATTGCATTTAATTAGTTTAATATAGGTGAGCTATATTCATGACTGCTTTCTTCATTTCTCATTCAAACCTGTTTTATGACCTCCTCAGGAAGACCATAAAATGTTGCTCATGCTAACAGACCAGGCATGTTTAGCAGATAAAAATGATCTCTGATGTGTATTTCATATGTTCTTTAACAGTTGTTGATTTAATAGGAATGTAAAGTTTAATAACAAAAATGTAAGCGCTCAAATATTGTAAAAAAAACTGAAGTGGGTAATTGAAACCAGGTAATCATGAGGAAAACAGGACCAGAAGTTTGATGTATGAGATATCAAGTCCTGCTCCAGGATTTGAGCACATTATCTAGGCTGGGACTTTAGTGCATCAACCATTAAGAAAGATCTATGTTATTAGAAGTACTATCTTTCAGAGATATTAAATTTAAACTGCTGTACAGCCAATGAAATAATTTGGAAGTGGGGCCATTGCTATAATGTAAGAAACATGACAATCAATTTGCATAAAGCAAAGTCCTAAAACAGAAATTTGATAATGATCAAATAATCTGTTTCACAGCTTGAGGGATGTAGGTTGGCCAAGACATGGAGGAAAGCTCCCCTACTTTTCATAGTAATCCTTTATGTTTGTCTGAGAGGACAGATGAAGCTTCTCTTTTTAATATCTCACTTGAAAGGCAGCACCTTTGACAGTGTTTCACTAAATTGTGCTCTCAAGTCTCTGGAATGGGGCTTGAACCCACAATGTTCTACAGTTTAGTTGTGACTTAACAATGTGGAACAGGCTTGAGATGCCGAACAGGCTATTTTTGGTACTATGTTCATAAGACCCTGTGATTGACAAGTCGTTAATAGTAGATTGGCAATTCCTTCATATTGTAAAGATTTTCTCACAAGTGACTCTCCCTGTTATGCTGCTAGTGCTAGTTTTGAGGTTATTTCTGCCTTTACCAACTGACAGAACAGCTAATATGAATATAGATTAAATTTGATTTTGTAAATAAGTAGCACTAAAACATTTTCATCCATTTATTGGGTGGACATTTGAAATGTTTGATGCAAAGAAAATGGTGACTACAATCATGCATATCAATTGGATATTTTATCAGGAAACCAGAGTCTAGTCATTTTGAATAACCCTTGATTAATAGCAACCTGCAAGATATAACATTTATCAGTGTGACAATTAGCATTGGTTTCAGCTATGGCAGTTAATTCACAGTTTGTATTTTGGCATTTGTTCTGGCTTGTTTCAGACGAGTAATAGCTGCTGAGCAAAGTTGGAGATGTGACCAACTTCGTGTAGATTTTGAGGAGGTTTTTGCAGATGGCTAGAAAATTAGCAGGTGTAAAGTTGAGATGATCAAAGCTTTTTGTCTTGCACATGTCAGGACAATTTGCAAAAATACAGATACAGAGAAAAAACAATAATTTTTACTTTGAGAACCAAATGCAGACTGACAGGCAAGTGGACTCTGATTGGCAGTGGCATTGTCATGAAGAATGCAACAGTTGATGCTGACTGACAGATAACTACAAAGCATTATTTAAAATTTAAACCGGGCAGCTTGACCCTATTGGTCATGACATTCCCTGGGGTATGAATCAGCAAATGGCTGTCACGTATTTTGTTTAGCTGAAACATGCGCTATGTGTTCATATGTTCTTTCTGTCTGCAATCAACAGGGCTGTATGCATTAATGTAGATAGCTTCCAGTGTACACAAATGTATGATACTGTGAGCCTGAGTGACAATCTTGAATTGGTTGTCAGCGAAATACTTAGTATATTGAGGATTATGGATCAAATGTTGTCCAGTCACAGAATCACATCTGATGTTAGATATTGTGTTTTGAGTTTTGTTAGCACAGACTGATTGGATACTATCAGTACCTAACCCATTGCAAACAGCAGCTGTGTGACATAATCCACCTGCCAGTGTTTGGGATGTGTGGCCTATATACCTGGCATCACAGGCACTGAAATTTATTTTGAATTTTGATTTGATTTGATTTATTATTGTCACATGTATTCGTATTTTTTCTTGTGCGCTATACAGATAAAATATACTGTTCTTAGGGAAAGAAAGGAGAGAGTGCAGAATGTACTGTTACAGTCTTAGCTAGGGTGTAGTGAAAGATCAACTTAATGCAAGGTAATTCCATTCAAAAGTAACATCGGCAGGGAAGAAGCTGTTATGAGTTAGTTAGTAAGTGACCTCAGACTTTTGTATCATCTTCCTGAAGGAAGAAGGTGGAACAGAGAATGTCTGGGGTGTGTGGGATCCTTAATTATGCTGGCTGCTTTGCTGAGGCAGTGGAAAATGTAGATTAAGTCAATGGATCGGAGGCTGATTTGCATGATGGATTGGGCTACATTTACAACCTTTTGTAGTTCCTTGCGATCTTGGGCAAAGCAGGAACTATGCCAAGCTGTAATACAACCAGAAAGAATACTTTCTATGGTGCATCTGTAGAAGTTGGTGAGAGTCAAAGTTGACATGCCAAATTTCCTTAGCCTTCTGAGAAAGTAGAGGTGTTGGTGGGCTTTCTTAACTATAGTGTCAGCATGGAGGAACCAGGACAGGTTGTTGGTGATCTAGACACCTAAAAACTTGAAGTTTTCGACCCTTTTACTTTGCCCCCATTGTTGTAGACAGTGGCATGTTCTCCTTTACGCTTCCTGAAGTCGAAGACAATCGCCTTCGTTCTTTTGACATTGAGGGAAAGATTAATGTTGCCGCACCAGTTCACCAGATTCTCTATCTCATTCCTGTTCTCTGTCTTGTCGTTGTTTGAGATCCAACCCACTACGGTGGTGTCATCATCAAACTTGAAAATCAAATTAGAGGGGAATTTGGCCACACGGTCATAGATTATAAGGAGTATAGTAGGGGGCTGAGATCACAGCTGTGTGGGGCACCGGTGTTGAGGATGATTATGAAGGAGGTGTTGTTGCCTATGCTATCATATGCTACATTACTCATTTGTGTGATAGGCGGAGCACTGTTTGTCATGACAGCAGCAGCATGTTAGTGGGAAATATCACTCATGTTGCTACTGCATAGAAGCAGCATGAAACAGCTAGCATTCACCTGTTACTCAAACATTTGAAATACCTTGCCCTTCCAGGGAAATCTGAGGCAGACTGGGAAGTTTTCAGGGCTGGAGGTGGCAGCCTCAGGCCCGTTCATGAATTGGCGCGATATACAGTATGAACTGATCTGATTAGGGTAACCATGATCCTACAGGATCATCCAACTCATGAACGCTGATACATTTGCAAGAAATGCTTTGACAAGTCAGAGTCATGCTGCCTGGTTTAAATTTTAAACAATACTTGGCAGTTGCCTGTCAGTCACCATTACCTGGGGGTGCATTCTCTGTGGAAATGAAAGGCATCTGCCAATCAGAGTCCATTTGCCAGCGCATCAGCATTGTCTTCTCATACAGTATAAATTGTTGTTTTCCCTTGTATTGGTATTGTTGTGGAGTTTCCTGATGAGTACAAGATGAAAAGCTTTGACATGACTCTTTTTCTGAGCAAAACTCAAGTTCTGGACCCTAAGCATGGTGGGAGGAGGCTCATCTGAAGTGTAAACACTGGCTTTGGGCCAAGTGGCCTGTTTCTTTGCTGTAAATTCCATATATCCAAAACAGTTCCCAACGAGAGAGGATGCAAAGAAGGTCAGTCAGAGAAGATTGGCTTTAATTAGTTGCGGAATAATCTCTTCAATCTTCATTGTAGCCATTTTTGTGAAATGCATTGCACAGCACTAAAGCACAAAGGATCATTCTTTACTCTATAGTTGAGATGTTTCTATTAAAAAATGTCATGTCTGTGATAATTGGTCTCTACACTCCTCTATTGTTGTTGGTGTAAAAATCTGCAGCCTCTATTCCCTTGCTGGGAAAAGTATCACCATCAGGTACAGACAGGATCTAGATAGATTATAATGCCCATTTTTCCGCCGTTAAAAAAAGTTAATGTATTTATTAGTGTCACAAGTAGGCTTACATTAACACTGCAATGAAATTACTGTGAAAATCCCCTAGTCGCCACACTCCAGTGCCTGTTCGGGTACACTGAGGGAGAATTTAGCATGGTCAGTGCAGCTAACCAGCGCATAAGAACATTAGAAATAGGAGCAGGAGTAGGCCGTCTAGCCCTTCGAGCCTGCCCCGCCATTCAATAACATTCAATAAGATCATGGCTGATCTGAAGTGGCTCAGTTCCACTTTCCCGCTTTCTCCCCATAACCCTTAATTCCCTTGCCTACCAAAAACCTATCTACCCGTGTCTTAAATATATTTAGCGAGGTAGCCTCCACCACATCAATGGGCAGAGAATTCCAGAGATTCACCACCCTTTGAGCGAAGAAGTTCTTCTCAACTCTGTTGTAAACTGCGCCCGCCCGCGCGCGCACCACCCCCCCCCCCCCCCCAAACTTGAGGCTGTGACCTCTAGTCCTGCTGTCCTTTCTGAGCAATCCATCTTTGGATTGTGGGAGGAAACTGGAGCACCCAGAGGAAACCTGTGCAGATACGGGTATAACGTACAAACTTCACACGGATAGTGACCCAAGCGGGGAATCGAGCCCAGATCCCTGGCACTGTGAGGCAGAACTACTGTGCCCCCGTGCCATTGAATGGTTTGTTGAGACATTACCTGGACTTGTACATGAAGAGTATCCACCTAAGTGAAGTGCTTGGAAGGCAGTTGAATTGTATCCCCTGCTCCTAAGAGGAGAGAAAATTAAAGTATTTAATTGTTCTGAAGATGTGTTCTGCCATTGTATCTCTGCATGAAGCAGTACCAAATTTCTCAATCTATAATTGCTTAATTTTTAAACTTCTGCCAAATTTGGACAATGAAAATATTCCATCTAAATGGTTTCTGAACACAGTCACACGGCTATGTAAACAACCACTGATCCTGGCATGATCTGTGGGATAAAATGCTGCGCCATGCCGTAGAGGGCAATGTGAGCCACTGGGACGATGTAGCCTTGCTCAGATTATAGCTAATCTACAACGCAGAATCTGCTAATCATTAATTATATCTTTGAAATGAGTCAACTGCAAAAGCTTGCATTCATTTTGATTCCGGAAATTGCTTCGTTCCAGTTGCTGGACTTTTCATTTGTAAATTGTTGTGCTTCATAGCAACAATATGAAAGACTCTGTTACCAGTGCAGTGCGCCTAATCAATGTAACAAGCATTTTAGCTGTTAATTGAATGTCTCACTTAACGAGTTTTAAAAACACTGGACCCTGCCACCTTTTCCTCCTCATTACAAATATAGATGAGGTCAACTCTGACCATTTCCTCCAATATCTCCCTTTCAACCTTACTTCCTTCTGCATCTGCCCTGGAAACAAATCTTCCCCCAACTCAATTACAGCTGTACTTCCATGTTCCCACTATGTAGCCTTTGGCGCTGCATTTTTTACTGTTATTAATCTGTTCAGTCACAACCTCACTTCTGGCACTGATGGCCTTTTCTTCATTGAAACTTGCTCCCATTCTGGGCAACCTCATGGTAGAGCTCCCATCTGAGAGGTGCAGACTTAAATACCTGGCACACACACATGTAAGCTTGAATTTATCAAAATCCTGCCATCTGCATTCTAACTTGCACCCAGTCCCATTCAACCCTGCTCCACCTTCTGTGTGCTTGCTGGTTTATATTGATTCCAAGTCTACCAACACCTCAATTTTAAAATTCTCACCCTCATCTTTAAATCCCTCCACACCCTTGTCATATCATATCTCTAACTGCCTCCAGCTGTACAACCCTCTGAGATAACTGTTCCTCCTTTTTTTGTCTTTTCTGAGTCCCTGATATGCATCATCCCGTCAATAGCTGCTGTGATTTCAGCTGTCTAGGCTTTGTCCATAGAAATCTGCCTCCAGACCTTCAGTAAAATTTTGTTCTTTGACCTAGCTCCGAGTTATCTATATCTCCTTTGATGTGTGTCAGATTTTATATCATGAGATTTATGTGAAGAACTTTAGGGCATTTTGCAATGTTAAAGGCGCTATGTGTAAATTGTATAATTTTTAGAAGCATTGAAAATAGGCGAGCTTATTGTGGTGTCTCTTTAGGTCAGTATTTAAAATTTAAGGAGTGTAGAATTTTTGTACCTTTTGCACATACAATGGGTGAATCATCACGTAGCTAAACTGGGTCAGTGTGAAATTTGGTCCATTACAGGAGCTGCCTATAGGGGACAGACAGCTTTAGATTTGGCCCAGTTTCCCTACCATTTGTTAACCATCTGAGTAATGAACTTCTGTACAATCCTTCTGTCATCAACCAAAACAAAAATTATAATTTTTCCAAATTTTATTTGTTCCACATATTTCAGAATGACCCAGCTCTCAAATACGATGGGGATCGTCATGTTAGAGTTTGAGGGTAGAATGGTGGGATGTGGGAACGGGAAGAGACAGAACATCACTTCATGCAAATCTAAGTTTAACTGCACTTTTGCTGGCCAATTTGTTAAAGAAGGGTTAAAAGATGTGTACTGTCCGAACCCTTTTGACACATATGTACTGTGGGTGCCATGTCTTGATTAGTTGTCGATTATTTCTCAGAGCAATGCTGTTACAGTCATTAATCTTCATATCAGAACTTTGCCAGGCTTCCAAGAGGTGGAGTAAACTGACAGCTGTGCTGCCTGAATCAAAGAAAATCCAGTTTCCTACACACCACATTTCTGGGTTTAGATTTGGAACTGAAGTACCACAGCTGAACTTTCCAGTTGGATTAAACTTGAGATTTTCTCCAAATTCTCCTTTCCTTCTTCCCTTCTGATTTCTTTTGGTACAGTGAGTAGTGAGCGTTGCTGCCAAGGCTACATTTATTGCCCATCTCAAGTAGCCCTTGAGAAGCTGGTGGTGCATGCCCTTCTTGAACTGCTGCAATCCTTGTGGTGAAGATGCACTGTACTGTTAGGGAGGGAATATTCCCCTCCCCTGTTTACCTGTTCATCCTATATGGCTATAAACTCTTCTTTGCCAACTGTATTATAAGTTGCTTTTACACTGGCTTTCGTTTACTTGTCCGGTAGTGTGGCAGCATCAGATTAAACCTGCTGGTACTGACCAGCAGTGAGCAAGAGTAACCTGTTCTTCCTGGGATAAAATCAAAAACAAATCTTTTTAGTTTATTTATTAATCACAAGTAAGCTTGCATTAACACTGCAATGAAGTTACTGTGAAAATCCCCTAGTTGCCACACTCCAGCACCTGTTCGGGTACACTGAGGGAGAATTTTGCATGGCCAATGCACGTCTTTCGGACTGTGGGAGGAAACCGGAGCACCCAGAGGAAACCCACACAGACACAGGGAGAATGTGCAAACTCCACGCAGACAATGACCCAAGCTGGGACTTGAACCTGGGTCATTGGTACTGTGAGGCAGCAGTGCTAACCACTGTGCCATCCCTGATTCTGCCCGAGTAGTCTTTCTAAATATTTACTGTTCGATATCCAGTTAGATTCCACTGCTTAAAGTAGTGCAATAATTTGCCCACTATATCAGTTGGATGGTTTATATAAATTGAACTGGATGCTGACATCCAGCAATTCAGCATTCCCTCAGTACTGCACTTATATGTCAGTCCAGATTTTGTGCTCAAGTGTCTGGAATGGGGCTTGAACCCACAACCCACTGACTCAGGGTCAAAAGTGCTATCTAAACTGAGCTATGACTGAGAAATTCAATGCTGATGAGCTTCTGTGATTTAAACTCAAATTCCTGACCAAACTTAAATTCATGCCCAGAAAGTTCTGGTGTATGTTTAGTGGGCTATGGCACCTGTCCAATTGACTGCCTTCATATATGATGAGTGTTGGAAGGCTATTTGAGCAGGATTGTGAGGAACACATTACAATCAATCCTAAATTTTTCTTGTAGAAACAGCTATATAGATGGAGTGCTAGCGGTGGTCAGTGGAATAGGAACTTGATCCCTGGCTGTTTCAAGTAAAGTTTATTTATTAGTCATAAGTAGGCTTATATTCACACTGCAATTAAGTTACTGTGAAAATCCTCTAGTCGCCACAGTCCAGCACCTGTTTGGGTACACTGAGAAAGAATTGGCAAAGCAGATTATGGATAGGTGTGGAGGTCATAACTATAAGGTTCAAGGTTGGAGATGTAGGAGGGATGTCCAAGGTAGATTCTTCACTCAGAGAGTGGTTGGGGTGTGGAATAGACTGCCTGCTGTGATAGTAGAGTCGGACACTTTGGGAACTTTCAAGCAGTTATTGGATAGGCACATGGAGCACTCCAGAATTATGGGGAGTGGGATAGCTTGATCCTGGGATTGGACGTAGCTCGGCACAACATTGAGGGCCAAAGGGCCTGTACTGTGCTGTTATGTTCTATGTTCAATTCTCCTAACCTGTAAAACATGATATCAGTGCTGCGTAGAGACATTTCCTCATAATTGACTGTGCATCCAAATGAAATCATTTTTCCCTCTGTTAAGTCTTCTGGCTTTCTCTACACCATGTATCTCTTTAATTATAGTTTCACATCCTTAAAATCAACCTGATGAATCTACACCATAAACATGCTATGGCTATAATTTTCTTCCTATGATGGATGACTAAGAATAACATGCTGTGATCTAACTACAGCTTAATCAGTGTATTGTACAAATGTATTATTACTTTATTGTATTCTGTGCCCCCATTTATAATGTGTTGCGATTTATTTGAGGCATATGGCATTGCTGGCAAGACCAGAGATTGTTTCCCATATTTTTGAACCGCTGCAGCCCATGTGGTGAAAGTATTACTGCAGTATTAGAGCTGTTAGGGAGGGAGTTTCAGGATTTGACCCAGTGGCAATGAGGATGGATGTGACTTGGGAAGGAGTATAGTGTTCACACATACCTATTGCCCTTGTCTGCCTGGGTGGTGAAGTCACTTTCTTCACTTCCATCGCATCTGTTCTGATGACGCCACTTACCAAAATAGCGCTGGTGATATGTATTCCTTCTTCTTTAGTTGGTATTTTCCACCCACTGTGGTTGACAGAGCTCTCAACTGCATTTGACCCATTGCCCCAGGTCACTGCTGTCACCCCTTTCCCTCCCTCCCTGAGTCAGGATAGGGTCCCCGGGGCTTCACTTTTCACCCCGCTAGCCTCCCCATTTAAAGAATCATCTCCCAACATTTCTACCAACTCCAGCATGATGCCACCACTCAACACATCTTCCCCTCACTCCTGCTGTTGTGCAGGGTCCGTTCTCTCCAGGATGACTTAGTCCACTCCTCCATTACACCCAACACCTCACTCACTGCCCCCGGCACCTTCCCATGCAATTGTAGAAGGTACAACACCTGCCCCTTTACCTCCCTGTTCAACATCCTTTCATGCTTCATACGCACCTCCTTCAACCTGGTCAATTGCATACACTGCTCTCGATGCAGTCAACCTTACATCAGAGAGACCAAATGGCTGCTTTGCTGAACACCCTTGGTCCGTCCACAAGCAGGACCCAGACCCTCCTGTCGCTTGCCACTTCAACACGCCACGCTGTTCTCCTGTCCACATGTCCGTCCTTGGCCTTTTGCAGTGTTCTAGTGAACCCCAACACAAACTGGAGGAACAGCACCTCATCTTCTGATTGGGAACTTTACAGTCTTCTGAGCTGAACATTGAGTTCAACAATTTGAGAGCGTGAACTCTTCCCTCTATTTCCATTTTATTTCATTTCTTCTTTTCATCTCATTTTAACGTCGTTCATTCTCACGTTTTTCCACATCTCCATTCTTGCTTTCCATTTTGCCCCCAACCCCAAATCTCCTTCACGGCAACAGCCACATTCCTCAGGCAGTCCCTTAACAGTCTGTTTTGCCATTTACACACTCTGATCAATTAATAGACAATTCTGGCACCTTTTTTCAGCCGCCTTCATTATCATTTACATTCCCTTTGTCCTATTATAGCACACCCCCGCCCCCGCCCCCAACCCTCAATAGTATAAATCTCTTCTGATTTTCTTTGCTCTTAGCTTGATGAAGGGTCATTCAGACTCGAAATGCTGGTATTATTCTCTCTCCATAGATGCTGTCAGACTGCTGAGTTTCTCCAGTATGTTCTGTTTTTGTTTCAGATTCCAGCATTTGCAATATTTTACTTTTCTTTTACTCAACATAGATTGAGTGTCCATTACAAACTTTCAAATAGTGAGGAAGAGATTCATAGACAAATGAAAATGTTTGTGAAAGTAAAAAGAATGTCATAGTTTGAAGTCCAGACAGAAAATGCCGTCAGAGAAGTTCAAAATGGAGAGCAGTCTTTAAACATGCGCAGGATTGCTTTGCAAATCAGTATGTTACAAATCCAGCAAAGAAAAACATCATTTGGACTTCTGTATTAACAAAGCAGAATAAAATTATCTGAACAAAGGAGGACAGCAAGAGTCTAGTGATCACATCATTAGGTTTACATTCTGAATATATAAAGAAAAATGTCAAAACCAAAGATGGAAGATTGAGACAGGAATGTTGGCACATAAAACAGCAAAGTAATAGTGGGAAATACTTCAATATGCCAGGATAGGATGCAGATTGAAAGTTTTCCAACCAGGCCAGAATGCCATGAATTAATGCAGTCAATAACATTGAGGCAATTAATTACGAACCTAAGGAAGAGTTTGAAAGAGGGTTGGCTGTCAATATAAATGGAAAAAAACAAATGATTTTAGAATTGCACCAAAACTAAGAGGCCAGTAGAAAAAGAGATGGAGGCTGAAAGAAATGAAGATGTAAACAGCTCTGTAGAAGAGAATAAAGCAATTGGCAGAAATGCACAACAGGCAGTTTGCTTCTGACTGAAGACGAAAATAAAGGAAGGGTTGCAAAAGTAGCAGAGGACAAGATCAAAAAACCACAGTTAGAGTTGTAGCAAAGAACATGAGATTGACATATGCTGCAATTGCTCTCAACAAAAGAGAAATCAGGAAGTGAATAAATGCAGCCCAGTCGAGCACTCTTAGGAAATGGAAGAAAATGGTAAAAATTAATACCAGTTGTATCTCAGAAGTATGCACTCTGTCCTCTGAGTCAGGAGCTCATGGATTCAAGCCGCACTCTGGAGAATTGGGCACATAATCCAGACTCTCATGTCAGTGTATTGCTGAGGGAGTGCTGCATTGTCAGAGGTGATGTTTTTAGATTAGACCTCATTTGCCCGCTCTTGTGAATGCAAAGGATTTCTTGCCACTATTCAGCAAAGAGCTGGGAAAATTTTAGTAGTAATTTGAGTAATATTTATGTCATCGACTTCAGGAAACGTAAGGGAGAACATGCTCCTGTCTACATCAATGGGGACTAAGTAGGAAGAGTCGAGAGCTTCAAGTTTTTAGGTGTCCAGATCACCAATAACCTGTCCCTGTCCCCAGATGCCGACACTATAGTTAAGAAAGCCCATCAACTTTCTCAGAAGACTAAGGAAATTTAGCATGTCAGCTACGACTCTCACCAACTTTTACAGATGCACCATAGAAAGCATTCTTTCTGGTTGTATCACAGCTTGGTATGGCTCCTGCCCTGCCCAAGACCGCAAGGAACTACAAAAGATTGTGAATGTAGCCCAATCCATCATGCAAACCAGCCTCCCATCCATTGATTCTATCGACACTTCCTGCTGCCTCGGCAAAGCAGCCAGCATAATTAAGGAACCCACGCACCCAGGACATTCTCTCTTCCACCTTCTTCCTTCGGGAAAAGGATACAAAAGTTTGAGGTCATATACCAACCGACTCAAGAACAGCTTCTCCCCTGCTGCTGTCAGATTTCTGAATGGACTTACCTTGCATTAAGTTGATCTTTTTCTACACCCTAGCTGTGACTGTAACACTACATTCTGCATTCTCTCCTTTCCTTCTCTATGAACGGTATGCTTTGTATAGTGTACAAGAAACAATACTTTTCACTGTATGCTAATACATGTGATAATAAATCAAATCAAATCTTCCAAAAATATTATTTGGATATTTAATTCAGCACTGCTTTGTGAGACTTTGCAGTGTGTAAATTGTCTGCCACCTTTCCCATGTCACAACAGTGGCTATGGTCAAGATCTTGCATGCTTTAAGATGTCCTAATGACACAAACAGTGCTTCAAAGTGTGAATACTATTCTTCTCTCTTAGAATTTGTGAAGGAAAGTTCATTTTTTACAAATCTTATTTTAATGAAATTGTCAAGCATATAAACAAAAGATGTGGTAGTTAAATTGAATGTGGCATTTTTGAAAAATATTTTAATAAAGAATCATATCGGAGACTAGTAATGGAGATTCAGGTGAATTGTTGCTTGTTCTCGGTGCTGGCTGATAGGATAGAAAGCAGAAAGGGGAATAAATGAATATTTTTAAGATTGGCAAAATTGTCAGGACCTCTTGTGCTCTGTATTTGTAAATAGTTTGGACATAGAACTTATAAACCATAGAAAATTTATAGCTCAGGAACAGGCCTTTTGGCCCTTCTTGTCTGTGCCAAACCATTTTTTGCCTAGTCCCACTGACCTACCCTTGGACCATATCCCTCCACACCCCTCTCATCCAAGTTTTTCTTAAATGTTAAAAGTGACACCGCATTTATCACTTTATCTGGCTGCTCATTCCTCACTGCCACCACTCTCTGCATGAAGAAGCTCCCCCTAAGATTCCCTTTAAACTTTTCTCCTTTCACCCTTTACCCATGCCTTCTGATTTTTTTCTCCCCTAGCCTCAGTGGAAAAAGGCTGCTTGCATTCACTCTATCTATCCCCCCTCATTCTTCTACGTTCCAGAGAATAAAGTCCTAACCTATTCAATCTCTCTCTGTAACTCAGCTTCTCAAGTCCCGGCAACATCCTTGTGAACCTTCTCTGCAGTCTTTCAACCTTATTTACATCCTTCCTGTAACTAGGTGACTCTAAATTCGGCCTCACCAATGCCTTATATAACCATACCATAACACTCCAACTTTTGTACTCAATACTCCGATTTATAAAGGCCAATGTACCAAAAACACTCTTTACGACCCTATCCACCTGTGACATCACTTTTAGGGAATTCTGTACCTGTATTCCCAGATCCCTGTGTTCAACTGCACTCTTCAAAATCCTACCATTTACCCTGTACGTTCTACTTTGGTTTGTCCTTCCAAAGTGCAATACCTCACATTTGCCTGCGTTAAATTCTGTTTGCTATTTTTCAGCCCATTTTTCTAGTTGGAACTTAAAATTTACTTGAAATTTATATATCAACAAGTATAAAATAGAGGCAGGAGGAGACCATTCAGCCCTTCGAGCCTGCTCCATCATTCATTGTGATCATGGCTGATCATCCAACGCAATGGCCTTTTCTCTTGCCCCCCCCCCCCCCCCCCCCCCCCACACACACACACACACACACACACACACACACAATATCCTTTGATCTCCTTTGCCTCAAGTGCTACATGTAACTGCTCCTTGAAAACATTCAATGTTTTGGTTTCAACTGCTTTCTATATTAGTGAATTCCACAGGCTGACCATAAAAACTAGGAGCAAGAGTAGGCTAATTGGCCCCTCGAGCCATTCAGTAAGATCATGGCTGATCTTTTCACGGACTCAACTTCACTCACCCACTCACTCACCCTAACCCTGAATTCCTTTACTGTGGTGCCCTTTGTGTCAGGGTGTCCCAAAGCATTTTACAGCTAAGTATATACTGGTGTGATGTAGGAAACAAGCAGCTAATTTGCACAATGTAAGTTCCCACAGACAGCAATTATGTCCAAATCATCTGTTTCAGGTATTAGTTGAGGGATAAATGTTGACTGGGATACTTTTTCTATTGTTCATTGAAAAAGTGCATCCACCTAAGAGACCCCAAGGGTTGTCTCATCCCATTAGGTGTGGAAGAGAGAAGAAATAAGGTTGACAGTAGTCCTCATGGTTGAAAAAGATATTTACTGAAGTGCAGTACTCTGATTTCTTAGTAAGAAACAGAAGGTGAAATGGCCTGAATTGAATATCTTATGCGATAAATGTGCCAGTATTGTGGATAAAATCAGTTTCGACATTTTTGTCATTTTAGCTGGATTGCTGCAGTGATGGGCGAAGGAAATAAGTTTGACATTATAATACAATTAAGGTGCTCATCGAAGCCCTAGTATGTACAAAATGTTGCAAAGTGGGGGCATGTGTATTGGATTGACAGTTCTCCAAACAGTGAACTCCTAATCTCTGCTTCCCTACTCAACTATAAATAAATCCCAAGTATTTTGATATCCCACAAAACTAGCCAGGAAATATCACAACTATCAAGTATTTTTAAGTGCATTTGGGATTATTTGTCCTTACGCCACACGTAATCTTTACTGACTTATTATTCATACAGCACATTCAGTTTTGGCATGCCTGGAATGTTAGAATACAAGGGAAATATGAGGCCTGTTATGGGTGTAGTGACTTCCTTACACTAAGAAGGACCGTTAGCAGTCTGACATTGTTTTCTCAGTGAGTGGTGAGTGCCCTCTAGTGTCGTGGATGACCAGTTTTCACCAAATTTAATCTCACAAGACTGCACGTAGCCATGGTTTTCAGGTTTACCATGTTTAGGGAGTGAGTCAGATTTGCAGATTTTACAACATTGATTATTTTTAAAGTATATTTATTGTAAGTTTTCCATTTTACATTTGCCACAAGATGTAACAAATCTCCAGAAACTAGTACGGTACAGTGTAACCTTTATTCCACATAAACATTCCAGAAAAGACCAGCAAGATTCATTCAAGTGATACCAATTATCATTCATTGCAATCGCTGTAATCGGTGTCTCCTCTCGTACAAATAAAAGAGACAAAGAAGAGTGGGAGATCTCAGGGTAACAGAAGGCAATAATGAGCATATGGCCCCATGGTACACACCTTTTCCTACAGGTTTACAGAGGAGATTGTGGGATTAAATACAACCAGATAGGACCTACAGGCAGTTTGAGAGACAAGGACGGATTAGGGACAGTCAGCATGGCTTTGTGAGTGGAAAATCTTTTGTCACAAATTTGATTGCATTTTTCGAAGGGGTAACCAAGAAGGTAGATGAGGGCAGTGCAATCAACATTGTCTCCATGGACTTTAGCAAGGCCTTTGACAAGGTAATGCATAGTAGGTTGTTGTATCAGGTTAAATCTCACGGGATCCATGGTGAGGTAGCTAATTGGATACAAAATTGGCTTGATGACAGAAAACATAAGGTGGTTGTAGAGAGTTGTTTTTCAAACTGGAGGCCTGTGACCAGCGGTATGCCTCAGGGATTGGTGCTAGGTCCACTGTTATTTGTCATTTATATTAATGATTTGGATAAGAATTTAGAAGGCATGGTTAGCAAATTTGCTGATGACACAAAGATTGGTGGCATAGTGGATGGTGAAGAATAGCGGACATAGTGGGATCTTGATCAACTGAGCCAGTGGGGGGCTGATGGCAGATGAAGATTAAGACTGCGAGGTGATGCATTTGGGTAGATCGACCCAGGATTTATTCAATTAATGGTAGGGCATTGGGAAGAGCTACAGAACAAAACGTTCAAGGGGTAACAGGTTCATAGCTCCTTAAAAATTGAGTCACACGTGAAGAAGGCATTTGGCATGCTTGGTTTCATTGGTTAGAATACATGAGTTGGGACATCTTGTTGAAGTTGTACAAGACATTGGTAAGGCTACAGTTGGAATACTATGTACAGTTCTGGTCACCCTATTATAGAAAGGATATTAAAGAGCACAGAAAAGATTTACTGAGATACTACCAGGTTTGAGTTATAGGAAGAGGTTGGATAGACTGGCACTTTTTTCCTCAGAGCGTAGGAGGCTTAGGGTGATCTTACAGAGGCCTATAAAGTAATGAGGGGCATAGATCAGCTAGATAGTCAACATCTTTTCCCATGTCAAGTCCATTGCTTTGTTCCAACACCTGCTGAAATTTTGCTATCAGCTCTCTAAAGTCCACTTAAAGAAAAAGATTTGAAACAAATGTAATGATTTGTTCCATTTCCAATTTGTTTTCCAATTTCCTTTCCAATTTGTTCAGGTGGTCACAGAATTTGTTTGGATGGAATCCTTTCTGTTTGACCTGCTGTTACATTTTCTCCAGATTTGGGACGTGTTCTGTAATGTTGTTCTTTAACTGGGAGAATGTATTCAGTGCATGATCATTTGTGACAAGTCTC
Organism: Carcharhinus amblyrhynchos; assembly: GCF_965287045.1. NCBI lineage: Eukaryota > Metazoa > Chordata > Chondrichthyes > Carcharhiniformes > Carcharhinidae > Carcharhinus > Carcharhinus amblyrhynchos. The sequence goes on along the minus strand of NC_137330.1, from coordinate 119,920,530 downwards.
TGCCTCCCCTGCAGTTCACGATTCCATGCATTCAATTTTGCATTTATATTCCTGAGAAATGGCAAGTCTAGCAACCACACATTATCTGACAGCTCACTGTACACCTCAGTTCTTGATTTAAGGAAGGTGACAATTTCAGAGAGTGGGTCTAAAAATTTCTGGAGGACTTTCCTGGACTTAACCATCTCATATCTGCATGAAGGATTAGCTCATTGTAGGTGGCATCGAACTTATGAACAAGAGATGTAGAGCTCCAGCACAAATTGGGTTGACGATCTTGACAACAACTGACATTACAAGAGAAAAATCTTGCTTGCTGGTGCTTGTTTGTGGATAACAGTGGTAATTGACAAAGGGGGGAATTCAGGATCATTTCTGCAAAGTGAACCAAAGCCTGCATTGACACCTAGCAGTGACTGTACCATCAATTGTGATTGAAACCAGTTTCTTGACTGAATGTTTTTCTCAGTCACAAACCTTTTAAATTCATTGTCAACATCCTCACCTCTTGTCCTCTCTTTGAGTGGTGAAAGAGTGAGAAATTCACCTTTGTTGTTACACCTTTGAATGTCATGCAAACAAAAACAACCAGTGGGGCCCTGTTCATCATACCTGAGGAACCATCAAACTGCAGAGAAATATTCACAGCCTGATGAGATGGTGTACTTGCTGAGACACATCCTCAGACAACAATTCCACCTTTCAGGTGTTTTCTTGATGGCTGTCATAGTTTCATCTTTATTTTTGAACAAGGTGTCGGCAGCATTATAGGCATCTTGATGACTTTGCCAAGGGTGAACGGTTTCTTATGTTTTGCCAGCAGATGGCTAATGCGAAAAGACACCTATTTGCTAGTCTTGATTTTAGCCGTAGGTTTTGAAAAGAGCGACTATGCCCTTTAACTCTCCAATTTTCTTTGTCCAAAGAGCGCTACTTAAAAGGAAGTTTTCTTGAAATGTTGCATGCATTGTCTTGTGGTGCCATTCCAGATGATCTCTTACTCAAGGTTACAGGATGTTGACAAATGGCCTCACCTTTGACATTTGACCTTTCCCATTACTGATGGAAATTGTAGTTTTGGAAGTCCCTGGCTCCTTGCTCAACATTTTGTTTTTACCCAGCTTAGTCCACATTTTGGCGCCTGTGACCGCGCTCACTCGCTCTTCATCACAAGAAGCCCAAGTTCCATGCATTTTTGGCACAGCTTTGTACCACATGAGCTGATTCACTCATCTTCGCAAGAAGCCAGAACCCCATATATTTTTGACTGCTGAACTGCTGCTAATCAATTTTTTGAGATCCCAGGATCTACCTGTTGATCACAATCGACTATTTGGAGACACTGCGTAGGCTCTGAGACAGAGGTTTGAATTACAGTCTTTCAAACAAGAATATTTCGCTTGCTCTGCTGCTGCTTGTTAACCTTCAGGCAGCTTTGTGGCTTTCAGACAGGATTTTTTTTAAATCAGGTCCACAAAGCTTCCTGAAAGTTGGAAGCAGCACAGCATCTCAGTGAAATTGAACTGATAGACCAGCTTTATAAAATATTGAAACTCATCCGAAAGGTTCCGACATTCTTTTGGTCTTTCAAATCTGCAGCTCTGTCTCTGTCTGCTTGGCCTAGCGGGCAACAAAAAACTCTCTTTAGAGTAATGAAGCTGTACCTGCGCACCTCTCTCTCCCACGCCTGCAACTATTCAATGTTTTTGAATTGATCAGGGTATTTATAGTAATCGCATAATACTGAACAACTATGTGCTTGCTATTGACTGAAAACTATTGTAAAATGCCATTTTATTAGTTGTGCACTGAAAAGCAGTCACTGTGAAATTACATGACCTTCAATCTTGTAAATGTCAATTACCGTGGTGTAAAAGTTTCTCTTGTCCCAGATTCACAAACTGTAGAACAGATGAGACGTCATGACGTGTGTAAGATATTTGTTACTTCTGTGTTCATTGAGTGTTTGGATTCCTGTTTTGCCAGAATTGGACTTCTAACTTCAAAAAGTTCTTTTATATGGGGTTAGGTAATTTAATTCAAGGGAAGACCTTGCCTTTCTGGAGTACACAAAATTGGAGTATTGTGTGCAGTTTTGGCTTCTGATTTGCGAAAAGATATATTGGCCTTGGAGGGAGTACAGAGAAGGTTCACCTGGCTGATACCAGAGATGAGGGGATTAGCTTATGAAGAGAGATTGAATAGACTGGGCCTGTACTTGTTAGAGTTTAGAAGGCTGAGGGGGGATCTTATAGAGACTTACAAGATAATGAAGGGGCTAGATAGGGTAGAGGTAGAGAGATTCTTTCCACTTAGAAAGGAAAACAGAACTAGAGGGCACAGCCTCAAAATAAGGAGGGGGGGGCAGTTTAGAACGGAGTTGAGGAGGAACTTCTTCACTCAAAGGGTGGTGAATCTCTGGAATTCTCTGCCCGTTGAAGTGGTGGAGGCTACCTCGTTGAATATATTTAAGTCACGGGTAGATAGATTTCAGATAGACAAGGGAATTAAGGGTTATGGGGAGAAAGTGGGAAAGTGGAACTGATCCACTTCAGATCAGCCATGATCTTATTGAATGGTGGGGCAGGCTCGAAGGGCTAGATGGCCTACTCCTGCTCCTATTTCTTATGTTCTATAACACTGTTCACATCTTCAGGTTATCCCAAAGTTCCTGAGTCTTTGAATTACTTTGGAAATGTAGCCATTCTTAAAGGCAAGTACAGTGTGCACAGCAAGTTCATGTGAATAGCAAGTCATAAATAATCAATAAATCTTTTTTGGATGAATGTTGGACAGGATACTAGGAAAACTGTTATCCTTTGAATAGTGCTTTTTGCTTTCACCTGATAAGGCAATGGAACCCCTAACCACGCAGCACACTCCGACTCACCATAGATTATGTGCCCAAGTTTCAGAGTGGTGTTGAATCAGAGATGACAGTGTTATTGCTGAGGTGCACTGACAGCTCTTCATACGGTACCCTGGAATCTTTAATGTACATACAGCTGAACTACCTGAGCAACATTAGCTGCATTTAGCTTACATAACTATTCTTTGGAGGTAAATGTTTCTGGCAAGGCTGGCATTCATTTTGTCATATAATCCCTGCAATGCAGAAGAAGACCATTTGGTCCATGGAGACTGCACCAACAACAATCCCACCCAAGCCCTATCCCTGAACCATGTATTTTCTCTGCTATTCTCCCTGACTTGCAAAGGGCAATTTAGCATGGCCAATCAACCTAACCCACACATCTTTGGACTGTGGGAGGAAGCCATAGCACCCTGAGGAAACCCATACAGACATGGGGAGAATGTGCAAACTCCATACAGACAGTGATCTGGAATTGAACCCAGGTCTCTGGTGCTGTGAGGCAGCAGTGCTAACTACTGTGCCATTGTGCTGCCCATCCTAGTTACCCTTCACCTTCTACTTGAAAAGTGGTAGCAGTTTGATACAACTGAGTGGCTCCCTAGACCACTTGCAGTAGCAAGTCAACCATGCTTGTGTGGTCTGGAACCATATACAGGTCAGACGGGTAAGGACAACCTCTGAATCCACTACCAGAAAGAGGTATAAAATGTTAAATTATCTTTATAAACTGTTCAAAATATTATTTTGTTTTCCAATTCTTAAAAATTCCCCCTTTTCCATCAAAGAATTCTGAAGTAAGTTGTAAAGCTGCTTTCTCAAGTTCCTCTTTTGAATCTGTGTACATTGCCTTAGCTAGATCCTGGAGTTCACTTTTTAAGTAAATAATTATCAAGTTATTTAAACTAGTCCAGAGATTGTGACTAGGTTCAGTGAACAGAGACTGTGATTTAATTCAGTGAATAGTGGCAGCTTTGATGTGAGCCTTTTGAATAACTAGATGAAGTAACTGAATATAAAGATTTATTTTCCAAGAGAGGAACTATTTGCACAGAGCCCAATTTTGACCTCTTGAGTATGATTTCTGTTTTTTCCCTTCTGATTCCTGATTTACTTCTTTACTTCTGTCTGTGCCACTGGGATAACAGATGATATTTTCCTGGCTGCCTTACTCACCATGATTATGAAACTTGCCTTTTGCTGTAATTCTGCCCATTAATCTTGTGTATTTTAAGAATGGTGTGTGATTGTACGTGGCATCATAATTAGCCAGAAGCAAGCAGAAATCAACTTAGTCTTGCTAAAAGTCTACTGCTGAAGCTGTCAAATGTAACTTTAAGAAAAATAACATGCTAATTGGCTTTTTATTATTAAAATCACTATTCCATTTAGCTCCTTGCCAAAACTACTGCTTGAAACCTCTGCACTAACCTCTCCCATTTGCAGAAAATCTCTGTCCTTGGAGATTAACTTTATAAAAAATGGGTAAAGTGACTAATCAGATTGTATCATGGATGCCTGTTGCCGCTCTGCTAGTTTCACTGCAGGTAAACTGAGCAGATTGTGGTTCTACGTACCTGCCAGCTGCAACTTGATTCAATTTTACAGGCAGCCTGTGGTGTCATGATGAACACCCCAGCATTGTGTCCATGTGAAAGCAGTTGGAGCTGTTGTTAGTCATCTCCATCAATATACAATTTGTATAAAGAATCCTGCAGAAATGCACCTGAAGGGATAATCTTTTTTCATTAATTTTGGGAAACCTTACATGTTTTAAACTTGTGGGAAAGAAATGTTTCCAATCTTGATGTTGACTGTATTTATTGAGATGTGTCGACGCAAATTATTTTGCTTTATTGATGCCAAATGCTGCAGTTGTGATGTTGGCACGATATTGATGCCCTTGCGTCAGTGCATTTAACAACTGATGATGCCAGTGCTGCCAGCATTTAGTCACTATTTAAGGAATAAAAACAGAAATTGCAGGAGAATTCAGATTTGGCAGCATCTGTGAGAGTTAATGTTCTGAATCCCTGTGACTACTCTTCTCGTAAGGTAGAAATATGAGGGGTTTGATGCTTATGAAGAAAACAAAGTGGAACAGAATAGAAAATCAGAGATAGATTGAAGGTCAGGAGAGAAAAAGTGACAAATATAAGATGGACTCAACAATGGAAATGGTAATGATATTGTTAAAGACTAAAGCAGGTGTTAATAGTGGCATGAAAATCAGATAGCAGAATGTGTTAATATAAACACAAGGATCAATATTCTCTGAAAGCAAAACATGAGAACAAGAAATAGACTGGAGAAAGGGGTGGGAAAAAATCAAAATGCAGCACAGAGTTCATGATCTGAAGTTGATGAAATCAGTGTTAAATCCAGAAGTTGATAAAGTGCCTAATCAGATGATGAGATGCTATTTCTCCAGTTTGCATTGTGCTTCACTGGAACATTGTAGCAGACCAAGGGCAGAACTGTGAGCATGAAAGCAAGATGGTGAATTGAAATGGCAAACAGCAGGAGGGTCAGGATCATGGTTGTGGATTGAGCTAAAGTTTTCCATAAAGCGACCACCTAGTCTATATTTAGTCTTCCCAATGTAGCTTGTTTCATTGAAGACTTGAGTTTATTGTGCATTTTCAAAGGTATATACTCAGCTTGAATCATACTTCAAATGTTCCTGCTCAGATCTTGTGTAATCATTTTCCTGTAAAACAGCTTAATTTATTTTTTGCGTGTTTTGCGTCTTTCACAGCATCTGCTTACTCTGCACTGCCATATGTTGTTGCAGTTTGGTTATTGTGTCGACATTTTCAGAACAGTCTATTTTTTAGCCTTTTGGCTACTTCTCAGCCATATCTACCTCCACCACTGAATTTTTCATCTTGTATATTTCATTGCACTTACATGGTCAGCAACCATCTTGTGATTTACCTGAATATTATCTCCCTTGCTCTGAGCTCTCCTGTTGTCTTTACTCTAGACTTTGCTGTCATGCTTGCTCTGGGGTCTTTGGTGGCCTTCAGTCTGGAGTCTCTTGTGTTGGACCTGCTTCTAGAATTGTGCTCTCTGTAGCTTCAAGTTTAAAATATCTGTCAAAGCCTTTCAATATCTCACTAAATGTTGCCAAGTATTGATTTATATATTGGCTAGTGAGCACTCCATCAGCAAATGAACCATAGACAAATAAATATTCATCAGCTTGTACTCATTCTGATTCCTTATTTAATGATGCAAGTCCACTGTAAACTAAAAATTGTCTTCAAGAACTCCTACTCTTTGGCCTGGTTTAAGCATTTCCTTATCCAAAATATGTTTGGCTTTTTAAATTTTCTGTCCAAGGTTGTTTTTTTTCTCTTTGCAGTTACAGCTTTAAGTGATGTTCCTCTTTAAGGCTGTCATCGCAGTCACTGTTTTTTTCACCCCAGGCAGTCTGTAGCTTGTCGATTTCTTTTCCCGTGCTTTTTTGGGTTTGACAGAATCCAAAAATGTTAAGGAGCTTTTTTTATTTTTGAGACTTGTGAGTTATGATGGCAAGTTTGTTTCTAATTTGGCTACCAAGGCAGAACCACTGAATAGTCTGCAGAAGGAAGAATGCAAAGTGAGCTTGGTCACAAGCCTGTCAGGGAAGGCTCAATGTGCTCAAGCTGGAGTTCGCTTCTGCTGAATTCCTGCCACATGTTAGTGAGGAGTTGCCTGGCTGCCCTGCATCTGGATATGGTGTTAGAGCTGTCATCTTCCACATATTTCCTGATGGAATTGAAAAGCCCATTGCATTCATCTCACACACAAGTTCCAAGACAGAACAGAATTATGCTCAAATTAAGAAGAACTCATCTATGGAATTAAGTTCCACAAGTATTTTTATGGACACAAATTCAAGTTTATCCCAAAGTCAGAAACCGTAACACTTGCTGCTGCGTGCCTACGAAGGTGGGCACTGATCTGAACAGCTTACCAGGACAAAATTATCTTTCGCTATACTTGGCATCATGAAATGCAGAGGCATTTCCCAGACTTCTGTTACTCCAAAGCTCCACAACCCAAGGTGAATTCACTGCTTTCAGTGGGAACCAGATGTACATGTTATCTGTTAAAATGGGTCAAATTTGACTTGAAACACAGAAAAATATTGTGCTTTCCAAAGTTTTACCTGTACACTCAGCTTCTGATGCAGATGGAGGAGGAGAAAGTGGATCCCGGAACTGTGTCCTTTGTTTGAACAGAGGGGAGTACGATAGGATGAGAGATGAATTGGCGAATGTTGATTGGGGGAGCACATTGTAAGGTAGGTCTGCTGAGGAACAGTGGAGGATCTTTAAGGAGATCTTTCTTGGTGCTCAGCAGAAATTTATTCTGATGGTTAAAAAGGATCGTAGGACGAGAGATAATCAGCTGTGGATAACGACGGAGATAAAGGAAAGTGTTAAATTAAAAGCGGATGCCTTTAGAGTAGCTAAGAGTAGTGGGCAAGAAAAGGATTGGGAGAGGTTTAAATATCAACAAAGAATGACGAAGAAATTGATAAAGAAGGGTAGGATGAACTATGAAGCTGGGCTAGCGCTTAATATAAAAAAAGGATAGTAAGAGATTTATAAATATAAAAAATCTCTTAGGCTGACTAGAGTGAACGTTGGACCCTTAGAGGATGAGAGGGGGGACTTAGTGGTAGGGGATGGGGAAATGGCTGAGGCCTTGAATAACTTTTTTGTTTCAGTCTTCATGGAGGAGGACGTGAATAATTTGCCGGGTGTTAGCAATGGAAAGATGGTAGGAGTGGAGGGCCTGAATGACATTATTGTTACGAGAGAGGCAGTGCTCGACAGACTGGAGGGACTGATTGTGGACAAGTCCCCAGGACCGGATGGAATGCATTCAAGGGTTCTGAAAGAAATGGCGGAGGTGATAGTGGATGCCTTGATGATTATTTTCCAAACATCGCTAGGTTCCGGGGAAGTGCCGGAAGATTGGAAAACAGCTAATGTTACACCATTGTTTAAGAAGGGTGGCAGGCAAAAAGCAGGGAATTATAGGCCAGTTAGTTTAACGTCTATTGTAGGTAAAATGTTAGAATCCGTGATCAAGGAGAAAATAGCGAGGCATCTTGAGGAGAATTGTTTGATAGAGCAGACGCAGCACGGTTTCGTTAAGGGGAAGTCGTGTCTGACGAATTTATTGGAGTTCTATGAGGATGTGTCTAGGGCGGTGGATAGAGGAGAGCCGGTGGATGTGGTGTTTCTTGATTTTCAGAAGGCGTTTGATAAGGTGCCGCACAAGAGGTTATTACAGAAGGTCAGGGGGCATGGAGTTGGGGGTAGGGTGTTAGCGTGGATAGGGGATTGGCTGTCAAATAGGCAGAGAGTGGGGGTCAATGAGTGCTATTCGGATTGGCGGTTGGTGACTAGTGGAGTGCCCCAGGGGTCGGTGCTGGGGCCTCAGCTAATTATCATTTATATAGATGATCTGGAGGAGGGAACCGAGTGTATGGTGTCGAAATTTGCTGATGACACCAAGATTGGTGGAACGGCAAATTGTGCGGAGGGTGTGGAAAGTCTGCAGAAGGATCTAGATAGGCTGAGCAAATGGGCCAGGAACTGGCAAATGGAATTTAATGTTGGCAAGTGTGAAGTTGTCCACTTTGGTAGGAATAATGGTAGGAAGGACTATTACTTACATGGCGAAAAACTGCAGCATGCGACGGTGCAGAGGGACCTCGGGGCCCTTGTGCATGAGTCGCAAAAACCCAGCTGCAGGTGCAGCAGGTGGTCAGGAAGGCGAATGGGATGCTGGCCTTCATCGCGAGGGGGATTGAATATAAAAGTAGGGAGGTCTTGCTGCAACTGTACAGGGCACTGGTGAGGCCGCAGCTGGAGTACTGTGTGCAGTTTTGGTCGCCGCGATTACGCAAGGATATTTTGGCCTCGGAGGGAGTGTAGAAGAGGTTTACTAGGCTGATACCGGAGTTGAGGGGTTTGAACTATGAGGAGAGGCTGAATAAACTAGGCTTGTACTCGTTAGAGTTTAGAAAAATGAGGGGAGATCTCATTGAGACGTATAAAATGATGAATGGGATGGATAGGATAGATGTGGAGAGGCTCTTCCCGCTCAGAAAGGACAGTAGGACTAGAGGGCACAACCTCAAGATAAAGGGGGGACGGTTTAGAACGGAGTTGAGGAGGAACTTCTTCACTCAAAGGGTAGTGAATCTCTGGAATTCTCTGCCCGTTGAAGTGGTGGAGGCTGCCTCGCTAAGTATATTTAAGACGCGGGTTGATAGGTTTTTGATCGGCAAGGGGATTAAGGGTTATGGGGAGAGGGCGGGAATGTGGAACTGAGCCACGACAGATCAGCCATGATCTTATTGAATGGCGGGGCAGGCTGGAAGGGCTAGATGGCCTACCCCTGCTCCTATTTCTTATGTTCTTATGTTCGTGTGAACCCCAAGAGAATACTGAGCTCAGACCTCATTACATACATAGATTTGCGTTGACTATGCAAGGTGATTGTTTGTTATGGGGAATCAGAGTTTTTACTCATCCTAAATTCTAAACACAAATGTTGGGAGGACTTCACCTTAGTCACATGGGAACGTTAGTAATTTCTCTATATTGTGCTAACACCAAAATGAATACTGCTGCCCTTCCTCGAGCCAGGTCTTTGTTATTGTTACAACATAATATTTCCACAACACAGTCTGCACCTGTAACTCACCAACCTTATTTATTATGCTCCTTGCATTCACATACAGGCACAGTAACCCTGATTTACTCTTCATTTCTTTCTCCCTTACTCCAACTCTACCTATGAATTTACTGATCTCTGGGTTCAGCTTCAGGTTCCCACCCTCCTGACAAACCAGTTCACATTTTCTTGTATGTGTTCCTGTTTTTTCAATCTATTCGAGGGATGTGGGCTTTGCTGGTTCAGCCAGCAGCATTTATTGCCCATCCCTAATTGCCCTAGAGAACGTGGTGGTGAGCTGACTGTTTTAACTGATCCTGCCAATCCTAGGGCTGGAGGGGGTTTCTATCCTGCAGTCTGGCTTGTCTTTGAGGTGGGGGACAAAGAACAAAAGCAAAATACAGCACAGGAAGAGGCCCATTGGCCCTCCAAGCCAGTGCTGATCATGATGCCCTAACTAAAAATAATGCTTCTACTCTTCCTTGGTCTGTATCCCTCTATTTCTCCCTATTTATGTGCCCATCCAGATGCCTCTCAAATGTTGCTAATGTGCCTGCTTGCACCACCTCCTCTGGCAGCACATTCCAGCACCCATTACTCTCTGCGAGAAAAACTGACTCTGGTACATCTCCCTTAAACTTTCCCCCCCTCTCAACTCAAACCTGTGCCCCCTTGTAATTGGCATTCCTGCCCTTGGAATAAACCTTTGATTATCCACCCTGTCTGTGCCTCTCATCATTTTGTAGACTTCTATCAGGTCTCTCCTCATCCTCCATCTTCCCAGTGAAAATAGTCCTAGTATATTCAACCTCTCCTCATAGCCAATACCCTCGAGACCAGGTGACATCCTGGTGAACCTTCTTTGCGCTCTCTCCAAAGCTTCCATGTCCTTCTGATAATGTGGTGGCCAGAACTACGCACAATACTCCAAATGAGGCCTAACCAAGATTTTATGTAGCTAATGCAGCCTAACCAATGTTTTATATAGGTACTCCAAATGCGGCCTAATCAAGGTTTTTTATAGCTCTCCAAATATGGCCTAACCAGGATTTTATAAAGCTCTCCAAATGCAACCTAGTTGAGGTGTTATATAGCTCTTCAAATGTGGCCTAACCAGGATTTTAAATCCCAGCGTTTGTCTTCAAAGCTCCTCTCTCTATTCAGGACGAGTGCAGCTGTAACTGCATGTCTGCCCACCTTCAGCGCCGCACAGGCAGAGGTGCCAAGGAGCCATTCCCTTCTCCTCCTGCTTCAGCTAGAAATTGAAGATCTCCTGGCTCCTTGTGTAATAACCAACATTACTCTGTCCAAACTTGCATCCTCTTCCCTTTCCCCTTCACTCACCCTCAGTAATTTAAGCAGGGGTGTGAGGGATCGATGACTGGAGGGTCTCGATGACATTACTGTTACTAGAGAGGTGGTGCTCGACAGACTGGAGGGGCTGATTGTGGACAAGTCCCCAGGACCGGATGGAATGCATCCGAGGGTCCTGAAAGAAATGGCGGAGGTGATGGTGGATGCCTTGGTGGTTATTTTCCAGACGTCGCTGGATTCCGGGGAAGTGCCGGAAGATTGGAAAACGGGTAATGTTACGCCATTGTTTAAGAAGGGTGCCAGGCAAAATGCGGGGAATTATAGGCCGGTTAGTTTAACGTCTGTGGTAGGTAAAATGTTAGAATCCGTCAACAAGAAGGAAATAGCGAGGCATCTTGAGGGGAACTGCTTGATAGAGCAGACGCAGCATGGTTTCGTTAAAGGGAAGTCGTGTCTGACAAATTTACTGGAGTTCTATGAGGATGTGTCTAGGGCGGTGGATAGAGGAGAGCCGGTGGATGTGGTCTTTCTGGATTTTCAGAAGGCGTTTGACAAAGTACCTCACAAGAGGTTATTACAGAAGGTCAGGGGGCATGGAGTTGGGGGTAGGGTGTTAGCGTGGATAGAGGACTGGTTGTCAAATAGGAGGCAGAGAGTGGGGGTGAATGGGTGCTATTCGGATTGGCGGATGGTGACTAGTGGAGTGCCCCAGGGGTCGGTGCTGGGGCCTCAGCTATTTACCATTTATATAGATGATCTGGAAGAGGGAACCGAGTGTAGGGTGTCGAAATTTGCTGATGACACCAAGATTGGTGGAAAGGCAAATTGTGCGGAGGGTGTGGAGAGTCTACAGAAGGATCTAGATAGGCTGGGTGAATGGGCCAGGAAATAGAACATTACAGCGCAGAACAGGCCCTTCGGCCCACGATGTTGCGCCGACCAGTTAAAAAACAATGACCCACTAACCTAATCCAATCCCTTTTCGTCCATAAACCTATCCACGGATCTCTTAAACGCCCCCAAACTAGGCGCATTTACAACCGCAGCAGGCAGGGCATTCCAATCCCTCACCACCCTCTGGGTAAAAAACCTACCCCTGACATCCATCCTATAACTACCCCCCCTTAATTTAAAGCCATGCCCCCTCGTGCTAGCTTTCTCCATCAGAGGAAAAAGGCTATCACTGTCCACCCTATCTAAACCTCTAATCATCTTATATGTTTCAATAAGATCCCCTCTTAGCCGCCTTCTTTCCAGCGAAAACAACTCCAAATCCCTCAGTCTCTCCTCATAGGACCTCCTCTCCATACCAGGCAACATCCTGGTAAACCTCCTCTGCACCCTCTCCAAAGCCTCCACATCCTTCCTGTAATGTGGGGACCAGAACTGCACACAGTACTCCAAGTGCGGCTGCACCAGAGTTGTGTACAGTTGCAACATGACGCTGCGACTCCTAAATTCAATCCCCCTACCAATAAACGCCAAGACACCGTATGCCTTCTTAACAACCCTATCTACTTGATTCCCAACTTTCAGGGATCTATGTACACATACACCTAGATCCCTCTGTTCATCCACACTATTCAAAGTCCTCCTGTTAGCCCTATACTCAACACATCTGTTATTCCTACCAAAGTGAATTACCTCACACTTCTCCGCATTAAACTCCATCTGCCACCTCTCGGCCCAGCTCTGCAACCTGTCCAAGTCTTCCTGCAAACTATGACACCCTTCCTCACAATCTACCACACCTCCGACTTTGGTGTCATCAGCAAATTTACTAATCCACCCAACTATACCCTCATCCAGATCATTAATAAAAATTACAAACAGCAGTGGCCCCAAAACAGATCCCTGAGGCACACCACTCGTAACCGAACTCCATGACGAATATTTACCATCAACCACCACCCTCTGTCTCCTATCTGCTAGCCAATTCCTGATCCAATTTCCTAGATTACCCTCAATCCCATACATCTGCATTTTCTGCAGAAGCCTACCATGGTGAACCTTATCAAACGCCTTACTAAAATCCATATATACCACGTCAACTGCCTTACCCCCATCCACCTCTTTGGTCACTTTTTCAAAAAACTCAATAAGGTTAGTAAGGCACGACCTACCCGCTACAAAACCATGCTGACTATCTCCAATCAATGGCAAATGGAATTTAATGTTGGCAAGTGCGAGGTGGTCCACTTTGGTAGGAATAATGGTAGGAAGGATTATTACTTACGTGGAGAAAAACTGCAGCAGGCGACGGTGCAGAGGGACCTCGGGGTCCTTGTGCATGAGTCGCAAAAACCCAGCTTGCAGGTGCAGCAAGTGGTCAGGAAGGCTAATGGGATGCTGGCCTTCATCGCGAGGGGGATTGAATATAAAAGTAGGGAGGTCTTGCTGCGGCTGTATAGGGCATTGGTGAGGCCGCAGCTGGAGTACTGTGTGCAGTTTTGGTCGCCGTACTTACGCAAGGGTATTTTAGCCTTGGAGGGAGTGCAGAGGAGGTTTACTAGGCTGATGCCGGAGTTGAGGGGGTTGAACTATGAGGAGAGGCTGAATAGATTAGGCTTTTACTCGTTAGAGTTTAGAAGAATGAGGGGAGATCTCATTGAGACGTATAAGATGATGAATGGGATGGATAGGATAGAGGTGGAGAGACTCTTCCTGCTCAGAAAGGACAGTAGGACGAGGGGGCACAGCCTCAAGATAAAGGGGGGGTGGTTTAGAACGGAGTTGAGGAGGAACTTCTTCACTCAAAGGGTAGTGAATCTCTGGAATTCTCTGCCCGTTGAAGTGGTGGAGGCTGCCTCGCTAAATATTTTTAAGACGCCGGTTGATGGGTTTTTGATGAGAAAGGGGATTAAGGGTTATGGGGAGAGGGCGGGAATGTGGAACTGAGCCACGACAGATCAGCCATGATCTTATTGAATGGCGGGGCAGTCTCGAAGGGCTAGTTGGCCTACTCCTGCTCCTATTTCTTATGTTCTTATGATCAGGAAATAATAGGACCGACAGAGCCCATGATTTCTCTTCCTGACCCTGTCGGTATCAGAAACAGTTCAGCACGGTGACATATCTGTCACACTCCATATCAAGACTGACAAGTGTAGTGTGCAGTTTGCTGTGTTAAAGGTTACCCGTACTTAACGTTTTCATAATATTTTATATAACTGACCTACTGGAAAATTCGATGGGACTACATGTGGACACCAAATGGATCTGGGAGGTTGCTGGCTCTGTTGGTTAACACTACTTGGTTAGTTGATCTCAGCTAGAGGATTAGCTGTTGCACTAATGTCATCAGTTTGGGGGGATGGTTGATCAACCAAGATTCACCATTCTAGGTGTCTAGTGGTTGCTGCAGGAAGAGTGAGAAAAAGATTGGGCTTGAGTGTGAGTAGTTCTTGAGTAGCCTACCAAGACCTGCTGTACAGGGTATCATTCATACTGGAGTGAGATTCTGGCGGTTACAGATCTGTGTGGAACAACACTCCCAATATTAGGCTGTGCCTTGAGTCGGGGAGGGAAGGAAAACAACTTTGTTTATGGTCGAAGTTTGAGAGAACACTGCTTGTGTTTTGCCTCACTTAGGGTGCTCCACAAGCTGTTGACTAGGAGACGGGAATGGTCAAGGGTGAGGGAGGGAAGTTTACAGTTGAAAACGTTGGCTTTTCAAAGACTTTTGAAAGAATACAGGTTGGCAAAGTGGAGTGAGCTTCACTTGTCCCATTCCTTCTAAAAAGCCATTTTAAAAAAGTCACCTCGTTAGATTATTTTAAATATAAAACTACTTTGGGAAATCCTCAGTGTATTAGAAAATATAATGGTAATAATTTAGGTCTTAAAAGATATTCAGCAGTCATCACACAACCATTTAGGCAGTGATTGGGTGAATTCTGAACGTTATCTGATTGGCCACTGGTTTGGGCTGAGGCTTTCCTTGTTATTGTTGATGCCTGGAGCAAAGATTCATCCTACAATCAAATCCTTAGTTAAAGTACCATTGGCTGTGCACTAGTGTCCTCACTGAAGGTTAATGTGCTTTTGATTGTATTTTATAAGTTAAGTGGTTTTGGATCAGGAGTGTCTAGAGGCAGGCATAATCTAACTATGAGCAACACCATCTATAATCTTTGCCTGTTGTGTCTCCTTCATGCTACATCTGGCACCATGTCTGCATAGACTGAGCTGTGCTCATCTTAATCAGAAATGGGTCAGATGATTATGTAACTTACAAAAAGATCAACATGGTGATTTTTGGGTAGTGGCAAGATGGAACATGTCTCAGGAAAATGCATGAGGTGAATCTAAGGCACATCTTGTTTACGTCAGTTCAATGTAGGTGATATGTGGCCTAAAATTGAATCTTTTGCTGTTCTAAAACCTGTTCTTGTCTTGTTGCAGGGACATCAAACCAGACAACATTCTTCTGGATGTAAATGGACATATCCGACTGGCAGATTTTGGCTCCTGTCTGAAACTCATGGAAGATGGGACAGTAAGTTATGAGGCTGTAACTTATAAAGGTTTTGCTACATTTATACTTACCTAGACTATAGATGCAAACACTTGAGAATGAACTATTTCCCAGTGTTTTTTTTAATCCAAGTCGGTGTGCATGTTTAGATGCAGAATACAGATTGCACCATACCCACGGCAATGCCTTAATCCTAATTTCTCTTTCCACCAACACTTCTTCATCCCCGTGACGTTCTATTTCCCGCATCAGCTGTTTTTGTGACCTCACTGTGCTGTGAGGCCCCAGTTCAGCTGTCAAATGCCTTGTGTGGCCAAGCAAAAGTAGAAACATTACAGCTTATGCTATTTTGATTAAGTAATATCACTTTTTTTAATTATCCGGTTTGAATTATACCAGTAACAAAAATACCTCACGAAAACATACTGGAGGGAAGCATTTCACAAATGCACTGGTTCAAAACATCAGCCAGCTGGGTATTGTTGAATAAAATACCTTCTATCCCAAATAAAGCCTGGCCGTTGCTTTACATCAATGTTAGATGTTATGATGTTTTCAGTGTTTATGTTAACTTTGACCTTCTAGCATCTTCATTTAAATAAATGCTGCATCTTTGTGTTGCATAAAAAATGTATTTTTTATAATAGTTTATAATTTTAACTTTATGACAACAGTGGGGCTACTTTTGGTAAGTTGAGCCGAATAGCCTCCCCTGTCTGTATTGTCTTTGTGATATACTCATAACAAGTTGCTTTTTCATTCCAGCGAACGATTTTTCTGCTCAACAAGGACCAGGTAACCCAGGCAGACAGCACGTGTGTGTCTCACGCCCTCAACTCTGCACACTGAGGATCACGCTGTGCTTTAGCAGCATCATGTCTCAGACACAGAGAAAAATATATCAACGCTCAACACACACATGCAAGACTAAATACCGCACGTGCAAATCCACAATAGCCATCTCACTCACACAACCCTTAACCACATTAACCACCTCACTCAGCGAGCTCTTTCAATAAATACCTCGCTCACACAGCTCTTTCAATAAATACCTCACTCACACAGCTCTTTACAATAAATACCTTGCTCACACAGCTCTTTACAATAAATACCTCGCTCACACAGCTCTTTACAATAAATACCTCGCTCACACAGCTCTTTACAATAAATACCTCGCTCACACAGCTCTTTATAATAAATACCTTGCTCACACAGCTCTTTATAATAAATACCTCACTCACACAGCTCTTTACAATAAATACCTCGCTCACACAGCTCTTTACAATAAATACCTCGCTCACACAGCTCTTTATAATAAATACCTCGCTCACACAGCTCTTTACAATAAATACCTCACTCAGAGAACTCTTTACCATAAATACCTCGCTCACACAGCTCTTTATAATAAATACCTCACTCGCACAGCTCTTTACAATAAATACCTTGCTCACACAGCTCTTTACAATAAATACTTCGCTCACACAGCTCTTTATAATAAATACCTCGCTCACACAGCTCTTTACCATAAATACCTCGCTCACACAGCTCTTTACAATAAATACCTCGCTCACACAGCTCTTTACAATAAATACCTCACTCAGAGAACTCTTTACCATAAATACCTCGCTCACACAGCTCTTTATAATAAATACCTCACTCACACAGCTCTTTACAATAAATACCTTGCTCACACAGCTCTTTACAATAAATACTTCGCTCACACAGCTCTTTATAATAAATACCTCGCTCACACAGCTCTTTACCATAAATACCTCGCTCAGAGAACTCTTTACAATAAATACCTCACACACAGCTCTTTATAATAAATACCTCACTCACACAGCTCTTTACAATAAATACCTCGCTCACACAGCTCTTTACAATAAATACCTCACTCAGAGAACTCTTTACAATAAATACCTCGCTCACACAGCTCTTTATAATAAATACCTCGCTCACACAGCTCTTTACCATAAATACCTCGCTCACATAGCTCTTTACAATAAATTCCTCACTCACACAACTCTTTACAATAAATTCCTCACTCTCACAATTCTTTACAATAAATTCCTCACTCACACAACTCTTTACAATAAATTCCTCACTCACACAACTCTTTACAATAAATTCCTCACTCACACAACTCTTTACAATAAATTCCTCACTCACACAACTCTTTACAATAAATTCCTCACTCACACAACTCTTTACAATAAATACCTCGCTCACACAGCTCTTTACAATAAATACCTCGCTCACACAGCTCTTTACAACAACCACCTCACTCACACAGCTCTTTACCACAATAAACACCTATCATGCCAGTGGTTTCTCAGGATCTTGCAGAGAGAGTACAGGTGGTACTTCTCCATGTTTTGATGTGGCGCCTATTCATAGTCCATAGTCTTGGAGCCATATGGGGGGGTGGGTTTCACTACTGCTCTGTAGATTATGCCAGATCTTCAAACACTCTCTTCCTCAGGTGACAGTGTGCTGGCACACGTCATTAAGCAGGTTGGTCGAGGGATTTTGGCTTACGGGTGCTCATAAGGCACATGCTCTCATTCACGGTGAAGGTGTTGACTATGGCTTGGTGTTTGGTCTCTGCAGTTGCAAGCTTTGTCTGCATTCTGTAGCTCAATGATGGAGGAGAGAATGACCTTGGTTCTGGCTTGTAGGTGGCGGAAGGTGAACAGATACTTGTTTGTTCTTTAGCTGCACTCTAGTTGGAAGCTTGATTAAGGCGAGATGGAGCATTACAGCATGGAAGATTGAGAGGAGTGTCAGTGCAAAGACATAGCCTCGCTTGACCCCCAGTCTGAACATGAATTGGGTCTGTGGTGAACCCGTTGGTCAGGATGATGGATCACATAGGATGGTGACAAACTTGGAGGCAGCTGAACTGGAGGAGGACGTTCATAATCCCTTGCGGTTGACAGTGTTAAAAGTATCTGTGACGTCAAAGACAGCCATGTACAAGAGTTGGTGCTGTTCATTGCATTTATCCTGTAGTTACCATGTGATGAAAAACATGTCTGTTGTGCCCTTTAGTGGGCCGAATCTGCTTGATGATGTTTCAGCCACAGGGAGGAGATGATTAAGGAGGACTCTTGCAATAATCTTTCCTGTGGCTGACAGCAGGGAAGTTGTTCTGCAGTTACTGCTGTCAAAATTGTGGCCTTTTATGAAAATGATCACAATTACGGTATATCTGAGATCTCTTATCATGCTTGCCTCCTTCCAGCTAAGGGAAATAAGGTCATGTATTTGTGCCAGTAGTGCCTCAGTGGAAATTCCATCTGCTCCTGATGCCTTGCTGTTGTTTAGCTGTTGGGTGGCCTTTTCTACCCTATGCTGAGTTGGGGTTGCGCTGAGATGGTAGCGTGTAGCATTCTGTGGGTTGGAGTTGAGGATACTTGTGTTGAAGACTCTGTCTCTGTTAAGGAGATCTTTGAAATGCTTCTTCTAGTAAGCACTGACTGCCCCTCTGCTCTTGATGAAAATCTGTCCATTCTTGGCCAGCAGTGGGATGGGGCCCTGGGTGCTTGGGCCATAGGTGGTCTTGACTGCACTTAAGAAATCTTGTGCTTCATGGTTGTGGGTTAACTGCTGGATGTCCTGCACTTTCTCCACCCACAATCTGTTCTTTAGGTCACAGGTTTTTGCTAGACCTCTGCCTTCAGCTGTCTGCAGAAGTGCATTCTTACTCTTGAGTTGGGTTGCTGTTTGTTCTCATTGAACCAATGTTGGTATTTCCTAGTTGAATGACCAAGTATCTCTTTGCAGGTACTGATCAAGGAGGCCTTGAGAGTAGACAAAGCGCTTTGGACACCCTGCACGTGTGGGTCACTGGGAGACACTGGCTGGAGATGGCTCTCTTATCAGAGTGTTTGGGCGCCTCAGCATTGATTTTCCTGTGGCATTTATTCTATTGCCATGGCTGCTTTAGGATCATATTGATGTTGCTAATAAGCGAATTAGACAGAGGTCCATCCAGCAATCATTGCTCCTGTCACAGCACGGATGATATGCAAGCCCTTGCAGTTCCTCATTCAGACAATGATGTAGTCATGAGTTCCAGTGCTTGAAGCTAAGGTGTTGCCAAGAGGCTTTATACTAGTCTCTCTGGTGGACAAGGTGTTGGTTATGATAAAGTTGTTTTCTAGGCATTTTGTCAGAAATAGGGTGTTGGATTTCCACACCTCATTCACCCTCACCCTCAGGGATCTGTGTCCTTTCCAACTCCGGCGTTGAAGTCACCAACAAGAATCAGCTTGTCACTTGTTGAGACTGGGGCCAGTATTGTTCTAGACTGCAGTAAAATTCCTCTTTGGACATGTCTGTAGCTTCCAGTGTTGGGGTACAAGTGCTTAGGAGTGGAGTGCACTGGTTCTGGGCTAGTGTGAGCCAAAGGGTCACACCCCATCACGCACAAGGAGTCCATGAGACAGCCAACTAGTTAGTTTTTAATGGCAAAGCCAAACCCTTGGAGGTTGCGATCTTCTGATTTACCTTTCCAGAAGGTGTAACACCAGTATGTTCCTTGAGCTGGCCTTCCCCTGCTCATCAGGTCTCGCTTAGGCCATTGATGTCAATGTCAAAACTCTTGAATTCCCAAGCAGAACACTGTTCTGGTCTGCTGCAGTAGGTGTTGCTCATGAGGGCCTTGACGTTCCAGAGATCAAACTTCATTTTGAGGGTTCGAGGTGCCTATGTGTGAGTTCTTTTCACACAATCCCCATTTGGCACAAAAAGTTAAAATGACCAAATATCGTTTTAAAGGATGGCCGTTGCACACCAGCTGCTGCACGGGCTTGACAGAACAAAGCTTTGATCTAGTGGCAAGGAGCTCCAAGGTAACTGGAGACTAGAATTAGCTGTATGGTCCCAGGACATATTCCTATTGTCCTCCTTTCTCCTTTCCACAGGACTTCTTTCCCTGGGATTCATAAAGTGCAATAGCAACTTCCATGAGGGTGGCATTGGCCTTTCTCTCTCTTAATGGCCACATTGCTCCTCTATTTCTGCTAATGCCATTGCTGCTCCTCACTCACTTTGTGGTTACTACCTCCAGACCCTCTTGTTGATCACTCTTCTAGGTGGTGGTTTACTGTCTCTTTTTGTCCTTATTCGCACTCATAAGTCCTTCACCCACACCTCTCTTTACCATTCCACAGCTCTCTACCACAATAAACACCTTACTCACACATCCCTTTACCTGGGTGACAAGATGGACATACGTTAGTACCTGAGCAACCCCCTCAGACAGACAGGCAAACATATTTCACGCACAAGCAGTAAAAGCACATAAAACTTAAATAAATGCATTATACTTTGTTAGCACTACACTCTAAATCCCTCTGGTATACCATTGCATGCAAGCTTACTTCTCCAACACTGATGTTCATTCAGTTTTGCACATGATTGCACACTTTTGCTAGCAGCACTGAACGGACACAGCTGGACACGCAAGCTGCATTTCACCAGCAACACATGTCTGCTGTTCATATAATTTATTCCTTAATAAATTTTCAGTGAAGCCTTTCCATTATATATTTTTCTTCTAATGTTCTAATATTTCATAGTAATCTTCACCTCTGTACACTATGTATGTGTTCAGGTATACAGCCTTTATGCTTACCTTATTGACACAGATTGAAAAGTGTATCACAGCTTCTGTTGCACATACAAATGTTAATTTTCCAGGGATAAATGCCAAATGTTAATGTGTGATGATGAAGTTTCTGTATTTTGGCAGTGAAAAAGAAATTTTATTTTTAAGTATTAAAATTAAACGTGCGCTTTAATTCCCATGAGGTTTTCCCTGAACCACACTGTTGCATGTATAGCTGAGTTTGAGACAATTTTGCTTACTTTCTGCTGAGTTGTTTCTGCTCAGATTGCTGGTTGCTACTGGATTTTTTTCCTCTTCCCTTGATGGAATTCTGTGCCTAAGTTGAGTGGAATGTGGCAAGTGGTATATTGGCATATTTCACTGTGACTTATTGAACTAGAGGACTGGTACTTTTTCTTCCTAGTTGGAGATTTATTTCAGAGGCGGAGTTTTCTAGTGTTATCATATTAGAGGAGATTAGGCAGAACGCATTGGTTCAGTTTTGAATTTGGCTATGTAAATCACCAAGCTTTCTTTAGTAGTACATCCCATGCCTACAATCCCAGCACCTAGAAGCTCAAGACTATCAGATAAGGGAACACTGTTGTCTCCAATTTCCCATCATAGTCACCCTCCATTCTTGCTTGGAAACATATCACCATTCCTCCATCGTCACTATGTTAAAATCCTGGAAGCTAATAGGTATCTTCACCACACTGATTGCAGTGGTTCAGTGAGGTAGCTCATCACCATCTTCTCAAAGACAACTGGGGATGGACAATAAATGCCAGCAGCACAATATTCTGAAGAATATTGGCTTCTGAAATTCTGGATGAATCACTTATCTTCATGTTCTGTAACATAAGGTCCATGGATGCATTATTACACGTGATCTTTATGATGTTTTTGTAATATTTTAACTCCATCAATTTTCTTAGAATCACTGTCATAGGCTGGGATTTTCTGGCCATGCTCACCCCAAAACCAGAAAATCCCACTTGAGGTCAATGGACCGTTGCATGTTCTGCACCCCTACCCATGACAGGCGGAGGGGAAAATTCCCTCCATGGAGTCCTATAGCGCAGAAAAGACCCTTCGGCCCATTGGCAGCAGTTACCACCTGAGTTTTGCTAACCCCATTTTCTGCACTTGTCCCATAACCTTTTGAATGTTATGACGTTTCGAATGCTCATCCAAATAATTTTTAAAAGTTGTAAGGTTTTCGGCCTCCACTACCTTCCCAGGCACTGCATTCCAGATTCCCACCATCCTCTGAATGAACATTCTTTTTCTCAAATCCCTTCTGATCTTACGCCCCTTATCCTAAAACTATGCCCCCTCATGATTGACCCTTCAACCAGGGGGACCGCTGCTCCCTACTCATCCTGTCCATATCCCTCATAACTTTACACACCTCAATCATACCCCTCTCAGCCTTCTCTGCTCTGAAGAAATCAATCTAAGTCTCTCCTTATAGTTCAAATGCTCCATCCCAGGCAACATCCTGGTGAATCTCTTCTGTACCCTTTCTAAGACAATCACATTCTTCCTACAGCGAGGTGACTAGAACTGCACACAGTACTCCAGCTGTGGACTAACCAGCTCTGATGAAGGATCATCCTGATTTAAAACAAACAACAAAGAAAATTACAGCAGAGGAACAGGCCCTTCAGCCCTCCAAGCCTGCACCGACCATGCTGCCCGACTTAACTAAAACCCTCATCCTCCAGGGACCTGTATTCCCATCCTATTCATGTACTTGTCAAGATGCCCCTTAAAAGTCACTACCGTATCCGCTTCCACTACCTCCCCTGGCAACAAGTTCCAGGCACCCACCACCCTCTGTGTAAAAAATCTGCCTCGGACATCTCCTTTAAACCTTGCCCATCACACCTTAAACCTGTGCCCCCTAGTAATTGACTCTTTCACTCTGGGGGAAAAGCTTCTGACTGTTCACTCTGTCCATGTTTCCCATAATCTTGTAGCCTTCTATCAGGTCACCCCTCAACCTCTGTTGTCCCAATGAGGACAAACCAAGTTTCTCCAACCTTTCCTTACAGCGAATGCCTTCCATACCAGGCAACATCCTGGTAAATCTTCTCTGTACCCTCTTCAAAGCCTCCACATCCTTCTGATAGTGTGGCAACCAGAATTGAACACTATAACATTGACTCTATTCTTTCGCCATACTGTCAGACCTGCTGAGATTTTACAGCACTTTTTGTTTTTGTTTTGTCTAAGCAACATTCTCAGGTTTTAATTAGCACAGTTACACACCACCCTTTCCCCACACCCCACATGAGCCCTACACTTGCCCGAACCCCACACTTTTGCTCTGACTTAGAACATTGGCCAATCCCTCACTTCTCATTCAGCCTCATTGAATCCAACTCTAGAAATCCTGCCCTTGATCCCCCTCCATACTTTTCGTTCAAAACTGATTTCTTAGACCAAGCATTTTATTAAATTGGCCTTTGAGAGCAAAAAATCAGCAGATTTCTCACTCATCTTGGAAACTCAGTCACCATGTGTGAACATTGAAACCAGGATTGAGCTTGGTTGTCATGCCATGTGCACAAAACCTTGCTGTTGGCAGTCTGTCTCTTGGCTGATGCATACAGCATGGTCAGTTGAATGGGTTTGCCAGAAAGTCCCTGAACTCATTTCACAGCTAGGAGTTAGTGTCTTCATGAGAACAGTGCTTAATGAATCAAGATATAGCCCATCTAAGATGAATACTGAGCCTGGATTATGTTGATGGGCTGCTGTGTAAATTAAATATGAAATCAGCTAGTTGTCTTAATTACAAAAACTTCCCAACACACTATCACTGAAACTGTCAGCTTCTTGCACCTAAGAAAGTACGGTTAACGCTTCTTCATGTGATTTCAGTGTGTCTCGAGGCTTCGTATTTCTGATTAATGATGCCAGCTTTAGGGCAGAAACCTGGCAGGGTCATCTCTGATTACTGATATGCATGAGGTTAGATAAGAAACTGTTTGCTGTGTAAACACAGAAAGGTTTATTACTAGATTACATGCCTATTTCTTCCATTTCTCCCAAAACAGTCTGAGTTAAGGCTAGATGAAGAGAGATTTGCCTCACAGCGCCAGGGAACCGGGTTTGATTCCAGCCTAGCGTCTGTAGAGTTTGCACATTCGCCCCATGCCTGTGTGGGTTTCCTCCTTGTGCTCTGGTTTCCTCCCACTTCCCAAGATCTGCAGGCTTGGTGGTTTGGCCATGCTAAATTGCTCCTTAGTGTCCCAAGATGTGTAAGTTAGGAGGAATTAGCAGGGTAAATGCAGGAGGTTAAGAGGATGGACTTGGGTAAGATGTTCTGCCAGAGAGTCAGTGCAGACTTGATGGGCCAAATGGCAGCTTCCTGTAGGGATCCTGTGAAATGTGTAACCCACAGATAAGATGAATGCACAGAACTGTTGTTATGCTGAGATTAACTTTGTTAACTTATCTCTGAAATAACGTAAAAATAATGCAAATGCTGCACTTTAGCGAGTCGTATTGTTTTTCATATAGACCAGTTCCTCTGTATTCTTCCTTTCTGGGTCACCCTTTTACCAGGCTTTTCCATCTTGTGTTCAACCTAATCTGTTCTTTTAAGGCCGCTGACATTCTGCTTTATTGAAGACCTTCAACACAATGGGTGATCAACTATTGCAAAGACAAGTCAGCATGTTACTTATGTGCAATTAATGAGAAAACAATCTCAACAACATCTTAACTATCTTTCAGTTGTGATAATCTACTATGTTTTAAAATTGATCTTTTCTAGTTCCTTTTTTACCTCAAAAACCTTTTCTGTGGAGAATGTGCCAAAACTCCTGAAACCTGATAGTTGTCAATCCATGAGTTACCATAAGAGATATCCATGAGAGGCTGGATGAGCAGATTGTTAGCATTATATTTCTTGCACGTTCTCTTTCTGAGTGATAATTGGGAGTTGCTTTGAAATGCAGAATTTGGTCTTTACTTCTAGATGAGCGTAAATGTTGTCTTGAGAGGTGATTGTTGGTGGGGAGGATTAGAATTTGGGGTAATATTTGTACAATGATAAAATGCTGGGAACACTTAGTTGGTGCTGCAGCATTTGTGGACAGAGAAATGGAGTTAGCGTTGCAGATCAATAAATCTCCATCAGAAGTTGCTCATGCATTTACAGCACAATATCAGTGGGACAATGGGGAGATTTACATTCCATGTCCTCTTCAGGACCGTTGGGACTATTTATAATGAGGCACTTCTTAAAAATTGAGCATACAGGGGTTGGGAGGGGATTGTGGATACTTGCTTTAGATCTAGTTTTACTATGATTCCAAGAAATCTCACATTTGTTTTTCTAATGCAGGTCCAATCTTCCGTTGCAGTGGGGACCCCTGACTACATTTCCCCTGAAATCCTGCAGGCCATGGAAGATGGCAAAGGAAAGTACGGGCCAGAATGTGACTGGTGGTCACTTGGTGTTTGCATGTATGAAATGCTTTTTGGGGAGACTCCATTTTATGCAGAATCTTTAGTAGAAACCTATGGGAAAATTATGAACCATAAAGTAAGTGTCTTTCTAATCTTTCTCCATTCTAACCTGGTATTTTTGATGTTTTCTCCTTCAGGTGTCAGTATTTAATTCTGATCAGGTTCATCAGTGACCTCAGACATGCTGTTTTATGAGGAGGGAGACATTCTGCTAAATGTTGTGTATTTATCCCATTAAAAGCTGTTACCTTATGATTCACAAGTTGGAGATAGTGTGGAAATTGGTATATTTTGGGAGAGAGAGCTAAAACGCACCACAGCTTAGTAATAGGAGATGGTCTAAGTATTCATGATTGTAGGAATCATTGTATAAAAGCTTTAAACTCTTATACCATTGTGCTTAACATGGATTGTTGAAATGTTTGTGGATTGATTTAACTTTCCATGGTCTGCTGCAACTTCCTGTACAATGGTCTGCTGTGGTGTGGAGATGCCAGCATTGGACTGGGGTGGACACAGTAAGAAGTTAAAGTCCAACAGGTTTATTTAGTATCACAAGCTTTTGGAGTGCTGCTCCTTCTTTTACTATGGTCTGCTGCAACTTCCTTTTTCGTTCCTCACTGCACTGTGGGTGTACCTGCACCACATGGACAGCAGTGGTTCAAGAAGGCAGCTCACCACAACTTTCTTGAGGGAAATTAGGGATGGACAACAAATGGTGGCCTAGCCAGCAATGCCTATAACCCTATGATGGTATAAGGTATGAATTGGCCATGACGGACTGGGAAGCATTACTGAAAGGAAAGACAGTGGACAGGAAATGGTAGATATTTAAAGAATAAATAGGCGAACTCCAGAAATTGTTTATTCCTGTTTGGCGCAAGAGTGGTCAGGGAATTATGGCCAAACCATAGCTTACAAGGGAAGTGAAAGGCACTCGTCTGATGAAGGAGGTGAGGGACACTGTGAGGGGCACTCCAAAAACTCATGCTACCAAATAAACCTTTTGGGCTTTAACCTGGTGTTGTCAGATTCAAGGAAGAAGCATAAAAAGCAATAAGCCGGAGGATTGGGAGCAGTTTAAAATTCAACAAAGGAGGACCAAGAAATTGATTAAGAAGGGAAAAATAGAGTATGAAAGTAAGCTAGCAGGGAACATAAAAACTGACTGTAAAAGTTTCTATAGGTATATAAAGAAAAAAACATGGATAAAAACGAATGTAGGTCCCTTACAGCCAGAAACAGAAGAATTCATAACGCAGAATAAAGAAATGGCCAAGGAATTGCAGTTGTACTTTGCTTCAGTCTTCACAAAGGAAGACATGAATAATGTACTAAAAGTGCTGAGAGAAACATGTTTTAGTGAGGAGCTGAAGGAAATCAGCATTAATAGAGAAATGATTTGGGGGAAATTGAAGGGATTAAAGATGGATAAATCTCCAAGTCCTGATAATCTTCATCCCAGAGTATTTAAGGAACTGGCCCTGGAAATCGTAGATCCATTGGTGGTTATTTTCCAAAATTCTTTGGACTCTGGACTGGTTCCTACAGATTGAAGGGTAGTTAATGTAAGCCCACTATTCAAAAAAGGAGGTATAGAGAAAATGGGGAACTATAGACCAGTGAGCCTAACGTTGGTACTGGAGAATTTGCTAGAGACTATTATCAAGGATTTCATAACTTGGCATTTGGAAGGCAGTGTCAAAGTCAAAGACAAAGTCAGCGTAAGGGATATCATCCTTGACAAATCTGTTGGAATTCTTTAAGGAAGTAACTAATAGGTCTGTCATACAAGGAGAGACTAAGTCAGTTAGGATTATATTTCTCATAGAAACTCAGCCATGATCAAAATAAATAACTCAGCAGGCTCAAAGGACCGAACAGCTTACTCCTGCTTCTGGTTTCTATGTGAAAACTGCTCCGAAAATAGCGGGAAGGACATCAATAATACAGTTGAAATATTAGAAATAATTTCAAAATATTGGTTAGATTCGATGAAGTTGTTTAATTACTCTGCCATTTCCTTGTTCTCTATTATAAATTCTCCTGACATGGATTGTAAGGGACCTACATTTGTCTTCAATCATTTTATATATGTCTAGAAGCTTTTACAATCTGCTATTATGTTACTCCATATTTTCTCTCTTAATCAATCTCCTTGTCCTCCTTTGCTGAACTCCCAATGCTCAGACTTGCTACTTTTTCTAGCAACTTTATATGGCTCCACTATGGATCTGTGCACGGTGGCACAGTGACTAGCACTGCTGCATCACAGCACCAAGGACCCGGGTTCAATTTCTGGCTTGGGTCACTGTCTGCGGAGTCTGCACATTCTACTCGTGTCTGCATGGGTTTCCACTGGGTGCGTCGGTTTCCTCCCACAGTCCAAAAGACACACTGGTTAGGTGCGTTGGTCATACTAGATTCTCCCTCCGTGTACCTGATCAAGTGCTGGAGTGTGGCGACCAGGGGATTTTCATAGTAACTTCATTGCAGTGTCAATGTAAGCCTACTTGTGACACTAATAAACAAACTAAAAAACTTCATTTTTTGGATTCCTCATAGATTCCTTTACCAACTACTCAAAGAACCCTTCTCTTCTCACCTCATCTAAATTCAATGCCTGCATTCCTTTTGTCTTTCCTGTTTTGTCAATTTCCTCTTTCCCTTCCACCCCTTCTTCCTCAACCCCTCAGTTTCAATCTCCCCAGTCTTTCACAAAATAATTATAGTGAAATTGAAACTGTTAGTATGCCAGATCAGAAAGCCCAGGGCATATTATGAAGCCAGACTAGGTCCCAACAATTTTTCTATTTTGGCATAAATGTGAGGAAAGGATACTAAAGAGCAGAAAGTGGAATTGTTGTGGGTGGAGATTAGGAACAGCAAAGGGAGGAAGACGCTGGTGGGTGTCGTCTATAGGCCCCCAAATAATGATCTGGAGGTGGGGCGGGCTGTTAACGCGCAAATAAGTGCGGCGTGCAGGAATGGGACGGCAGTAGTTATGGGAGATTTCAATCTGCATATTGATTGGTCGACCCATGTTGGACGAGGTGGGCTCGAGGAGGAGTTCTTGGAATGCTGCCGGGATAATTTCCTTGAACAGTGTGTGTTGGAGCCGACGAGGGAGCGAGCTATCTTGGATCTGGTGCTATGTAATGAGGCGGGTAGAATTAGGGACCTTGCGGTGAAGGATCCTCTTGGAGAGAGTGATCATTGCATGGTGGAGTTTCTGTTGCAGATGGAGGAGGAGAAAGTGGGTTCCCGGACACGCGTCCTTTGTTTGAATAGAGGGGAGTACGGTAGGATGAGAGAAGAATTGGCGAATGTGGACTGGGGGAGCGCGTTGGAAGGTAGGTCTGCTGAGGAGCAGTGGAGGATCTTTAAGGAGATCTTTCTTGGTGCTCAGCAGAAATTTATTCCGATGGTCAAAAAGGACAGTAGGAGGAGAGGTAATAAGCCGTGGATAACGAAGGAGGTGAAGGAAAGTGTTAAATTAAAAGCGGAGGAATTTAGAGTAGCTAAGAGCAGTGGGCGAGAAGAGGATTGGGAAAGGTTTAAATGTCAACAAAGATTGACAAAGAAGTTGATAAAGGAGGGTAGGAGAAGCTATGAAGCTGAGCTAGCACTTAATATAAAAAAGGATAGCAAGAGTTTTTATAAATATATAAAAAGGAAGAGGCTGGCTAGGGTGAACGTTGGTCCTTTAGAGGATGAGAAAGGGGACCTAGTGGTAGGGGATGGGGATATGGCTAAGGTCTTGAATAACTTTTTTGTTTCTGTCTTCACGGAGGAGGACGTGAATAATTTGCCGGGTGTTAGCGATGGAAAGGTGGTAGGACTGGAGGGTCTTAATGACATTACTGTTACTAGAGAGGTGGTGCTCGACAGACTGGAGGGGCTGATTGTGGACAAGTCCCCAGGACCGGATGGAATGCATCCGAGGGTTCTGAAAGAAATGGCGGAGGTTATAGTGGATGCCTTGGTGGTTATTTTCCAGACGTCGCTGGATTCCGGGGAAGTGCCGGAAGATTGGAAAACGGCTAATGTTACGCCGTTGTTTAAGAAGGGTGCCAGGCAAAAGGCGGGGAATTATAGGCCGGTTAGTTTAACGTCTGTGGTAGGTAAAATGTTAGAATCTGTCATTAAGGAGGAAATTGCGAGGCATCTTGAAGGGAATTGCTTGATAGGGCAGACGCAACACGGTTTCATTAAAGGGAAGTCGTGTCTGACAAATTTACTGGAGTTCTATGAAGATGTGTCTAGGGCAGTGGATAGAGGAGAGCCGGTGGATGTGGTCTTTCTGGATTTTCAGAAGGCGTTCGACAAGGTACCTCACAATTGCAGAAGGTCAGGGGACATGGAGTTGGGGGTAGGGTGTTAGCGTGGATAGAGGATTGGTTGTCAAATAGGAGGCAGAGAGTGGGGGTCAATGGGTGCTATTCGGATTGGCGGTTGGTGACTAGTGGGGTGCCCCAGGGGTCGGTGCTGGGGCCTCAGCTATTTACCATTTATATAGATGA
Organism: Carcharhinus amblyrhynchos; assembly: GCF_965287045.1. NCBI lineage: Eukaryota > Metazoa > Chordata > Chondrichthyes > Carcharhiniformes > Carcharhinidae > Carcharhinus > Carcharhinus amblyrhynchos. The sequence goes on along the minus strand of NC_137330.1, from coordinate 119,890,558 downwards.
TCTGGAGGAGGGAACTGAGTGTAGGGTGTCGAAATTTGCTGATGACACCAAGATTGGGGGAAAGGCAAATTGTGCGGAGGGTGTGGAGAGTCTGCAGAAGGATCTAGATAGGCTGGGCGAATGGGCCAGGAAATGGCAAATGGAATTTAATGTTGGCAAGTGTGAGGTGGTCCACTTTGGTAGGAAGAATGGTAGGAAGGACTATTACTTACGTGGCGAAAAACTGCAGCAGGCGACGGTGCAGAGGGACCTCGGGGTCCTTGTGCATGAGTCGCAAAAACCCAGCTTGCAGGTGCAGCAGGTGGTCAGGAAGGCGAATGGGATGCTGGCCTTCATAGCGAGGGGGATTGAATATAAAAGTAGGGAGGTCTTGCTGCAGCTGTATAGGGCATTGGTGAGGCCGCAGCTGGAGTACTGTGTGCAGTTTTGGGCGCCGCATCTGCGCAAGGATATTTTGGCCCTGGAGGGAGTGCAGAGGAGGTTTACTAGGCTGATACCGGAGTTGAGGGGATTGAGCTATGAGGAGAGGCCGAATAAACTAGGCTTGTACTCGTTAGAGTTTAGAAGAATGAGGGGAGATCTCATTGAGACGTATAAGATGATGAATGGGATGGATAGGATAGAGGTGGAGAGACTCTTTCCGCTCAAAAAAGACAGTAGGACTAGGGGGCACAGCCTCAAGATAAAGGGGAGGCGGTTTAGAACGGAGTTGAGGAGGAACTTCTTCACTCAAAGGGTGGTGAATCTCTGGAATTCTCTGCCCGTTGAAGTGGTGGAGGCTGCCTCGCTAAATATTTTTAAGAAGCGGGTTGATGGGTTCTTGATAAGAGAGGGGATTAAAGGTTATGGGGAGAGGGCGGGAAAGTGGAACTGAGCCACGACAGATCAGCCATGATCTTATTGAATGGCGGGGCAGGCTCGAAGGGCTAGATGGCCTACTCCTGCTCCTATTTCTTATGTTCTTATGTTCACCTCAGGAATAATTCCACTGACAAATTCGGGATCTTTTTATCAAAACAAGCTTTATTTATAACACAATTTTCACTAACAAAATGAAACAGTTTAACTCTTAACTGTTGAACAATCTTTAAACATGAAAAAAATTAACTGGTAACTTCTAATTTATCACTATTCCATTCCAGTTAAGCAATATTTCTATTATAGACTTAAATCCCACTTTAAAAAATAGTTAGCAGCTCCAGGCGGTCTTACTTTAACCTGTGTTAACAGCTTTGGAGTTTCCTGATTGACTTTACAGAGAGAGAGAGAAAGAGAGAGAGAGCTGCTTGTAGGCTTCTATCTTTAAACAGCCCTTTCCTGCAACTGAACTCAAAGCTGTTTTTCTTAGCTATGAATCTAGCTCCTCCCATTTCTAGTGTCACGTCATTATATCTGACCCTGTAAACCTATCTCACCTTTCCATTACTTTAATCAATGTCTCAAGGGTCCTCTTCTTTGGTAAACAGAAGCTGATTTAGCCTGCTGCAAAATAAATATTTACATGGCTAAGTGGAGTAATTATCCTGCTTTCCAACATCTGCTTTATTCCTCCCAGATAATCTCACTGCTTGTGATAAAATCCTAAATCTTAAAGCCGAAACATAAAATATTTATTTTATAATTTTTAGTAGCAAAGTATCATTACAAAAATGAAGTGTGCTGTGTGTGCCTCTGTCAGTGAGTAAATGTATTTATTTATTTACCTATGTTTCAAAACTCTGTCTTGCTTTCTGTGGAAGACTATCCCTGGGGCCCTTTGCTTGTTGTGGTTTGTATACATTAAGGCTCCAAAGCCAGGTGAAGAATGAACTGAGATGAAGGTGAATGATTAGCATGCAGCCTGTGCTTTTAATTTGAACTGGGTCTTTACTATTTCCTGTTAGAATTACCTGAAAACATTTCAGAAACAAGTCAGTGAGTGTCATATTTCTATCTAGAACAGTGTCAACAGACCTGACTATTTATTTTTATTATTCTTTTGTGGGATGTGGGCATTGCTGGCAAAGCCAGCATTTGTTGCCCATCCCTAATTATCCTTGAACTGAGTGGCTTGCTGGGCTATTCCAGAGGGTAGGTAAGAGTCATCCACTTGTTTGGAGTCACATGTAGGCAAAACCAGGTAAGGGCGACAGATCTCCTTCTCTAAAGGACATTCTGCTGCTTGATAAGAACATAAGAACATAAGAAATAGGAGCAGGAGTAGGCCATCTGGCCCTTCGAGCCTGCCCCGCCATTCAATAAGATCATGGCTGATCTGTCGTGGCTCAGTTCCACTTTCCCGCCCTCTCCCCATAACCCTTAATCCCCTCTCTTATCAAAAACCCATCAACCCGCTTCTTAAAAATATACTGATGCTTGAGAGTCACTTGTTTCTGAATGTTTGATTAACTTCCATGCTCCACTCTCTCACAACTAGGAGCGATTTCAGTTCCCAATACAAATCACCGATGTCTCTGAAAATGCCAAAGACCTTATCCGGAGGCTCATCTGTAGCAGGGAGCATCGGCTGGGTCAAAATGGGATTGAAGACTTTAAGAAACATCCATTCTTTGCTGGTATTGACTGGGACAACATCAGAAACTGTGAAGCACCTTACATCCCTGAAGTCAGCAGTCCTACGGACACCTCAAACTTTGACGTGGATGATGACTGTTTAAAAAATTCTGTAAGTTAGCTTGTGTATCTGAGTGTGTGGGAGGGGAATTTAGATTGAAAGAGGATGAAATTCTCATTGCTTCTCAGGTGACCTCATTCCTTAGATAATCAAGAACAGAAAATGCTGGAAAGTCTCAGCAGGTCTGACAGCATCTGTGGTGAGAGAATAGAGCCAACGTTTCATCACTTCATGACCCTTCATTACTGTGACTCAAAACATTGGTTCTATTCTCTCCCCACAGATGCTGTCAGATCTGCTGAGATTTTCCAACATTTTCTGTTTTTGTTTCGGATTCCAGCATCCGCAGTATTTTGCTTTTATCTTAGTGTTTGCCTTAGATAATCAGTCATCTTGTGAATTTGCTTTTGATTGATATTTCATTAAAGCAGTGGGATTTTAAAAAATCACTTGTCATTCTGCAGAGATAAAAAGAAAAAGCTGTAATTCTGAAATAAAAATAGAACATGCTAAGGGACACAGCAGGTCCTTCAGCATTGGAAGGGAAAATTGAATGGTTTCCTCTTTTTGGATGCTGATAGATCCTTTGCCCAACATTTTCTTTCATATGTTATTCTTTGTATCTTTCTTGTCAGCTTTTTAAGTTCCCATTCTAATGTATTATTCACCCTTTCAACAATATTCAAGTTAACTCTGGTACGTAAGTTGCTGACGAATCTTGCTGAGTCTGAGTGTTGAGATAGAAGGGATTAGAAAATAAAACGAAAGACTGACTAACTTAAAATATACATTTTTTTTGCATTGGAAATATTTAACTATGTGTTTGTTTAAGATCCAGATAGTTCATTGATAAAATACATGAGTAAAAGACTCATAGCACAATGTGTTTTCGAGGATCAAATTTCTTCTATGTGATACCATTCAATTTGTAAAATCTTTATTTCATGGGATGTGGGTGTTGCTGATTGGGCCAACATTTATTGTTAATCCTTGATTACCCTCAAACTAAGGGACATTTAAGAGTCAACTACACTGCTATGGATCTGGAGTCCCATGTAGGCCAGACCAGATAAGGATAGCAGATTTCCTTCCCTGAAGGACATTAGTGAACCAGATGGCTTGTTACAACAATTGACAATGGTTTCATGGTCATCATTAGATTTTTATTACAATATTTTTTATTGAATTCAAATTTCACCATCTGCCATAGATACAAACTCATGGCTTTATTCTGGGTTGCTGGATAACTAGTCCAGTGACAATGCCACTACCTCACCACCTCCCCATCTCTTGTTTAAACCTTCTGGAGACTCTATATATTAACAGATCAGCTACGTATCAGCATCCTAATTGAGTTGAGATTTAACAATGAATTACAACTCTTAACGTTCAAACAGAATGTTTCTGGCAGTTAGTTTTCAATTATGTTGTTTCCCTTGCCCTTGTCTTTCTTAATTACATTCCTCGCATGCCATATACACTTTTCACATCTGAAATTCTGCCTTATTACAGTTAAAACTACTGTTTTGATTAGGGTCAAAGCAAATGTGGGAAGGAAAGGGTTTTGCAAAGCCTTGTTCCATCTTTACTGGGCGTGAGTGGCACTGAGAAAACCATAGTTCTTACAGACAACTTGACAAATGGTACAGCATTGCATTACTCTTATGGTATGGTTTCATTATTTCTATGAGTTGCTATGTAATGAGATATTTATTAATAAATAATCCACAATCTTCAGGTGGAAAGGAAGGGAAAACCATGTTCCTCAAGGAGTTGTAGGCTCCCTCTCAATCCTTCCGTGTTAAAGCAGCATTGCTTCATCAGAAACTAATTATTGAGTGAGGAAAGGCTGTTTAGCACACATCATCAGTGGGCAAAGGACATGGGAACCATCATTGGTTCAGCTTGTTTTCAAAGCAATCTTAAATAGAAGCCATAGAAACAAGTCAGTAAAACTTGCCTTTTATTCTGTTTCAGGAGACGATGCCTCCTCCTACACACACTGCTTTCTCTGGGCACCACCTTCCCTTCATAGGGTTTACATACACAACTAACTGGTAAGTGCAGTGGGAATTTTACTATGCTGTGTGAAGCCGAATGTACTTTGAACATCCACTGTGAAAGAGTGATGCTGAAAGGGCATATTTTAAATTGTACAGATAAAAAATGCTAACAGAATCAAACTTGAATAAAAAACCCTGACAAAGTGATTAGGCATGTCAGCAAGTCTCACCTGATGATAAAGCCCTGCTGCTCTGTTTCCAATGCTACAAGCTCATGGTGCATCTCTGTTACAGCCTCATCTATTATATCCTCCCTGGTTAAAAGATTTTTATGTTGAGGATTGGTTGTAGTTGCCATTATTTCTGGGACTGGATGCAAATCCAAGCTGAACTAAGGGTATGAAGGTTGTCTCTTGCTTCTGGATCCTATAGAGTGAATTTAGGGCCTTTTGAATCGAATACTGTCCCTCAACGCACACATCAGAATAGTTACAGTACAAAAGGAGGCTGTTCAGCCCATCTAGTTAATGCTGATTCTCTGCAAGAGCAATTCAGTTTGTTCCACTCACTGGACCACTCATTCAACACCATCCAGAACAAAACCACTCGCTTCATTGACACCCCATCCACCACCTTCAACGTTCACTCCCTTCACCACTGACACACAGTGGCAACAGTGTGTACCGTCTACAAGGTGCACTGCAGCAATTCACAAAGATTCCTTTGTCAGTACCTTCCAAACAAGCAACCCCTCTCACCCAGAGAGACAAGGGCAGCAGACATATGGTCTGCCATCAATCTGTTCACAACCTAGTTGGAAAAATTGACCCTGAGCTGAGCTTCCAACCACATGTTTGTGCCAAATCCAGCAACACCTATCTCCAACTCTATAACATCTTCTAACTTCGCTCATTAGCTGCTGAAACTCTCATTCATCCCTCTAGATTTGCTTGTTAAAAAATTACTTTGCTGGGTGTGAAAGGTGATGGTGAGCTGTCGCCCTGAATTTCTGCAGTCCATGTGGCTTATGTTCCCTCATCGTACTGCCAGGAAGGGCATTCCATGTTTTTGACCCAGTGACAAGTGATAGATGTAAATTAACAAAACCAGTGGTCCCATTATTCATCCCTGGGGAATACTTTCTTCCAGTACACAAAACAACCATTTGTCAATGCTCTCTTTACAAGTAATTCTGTGATATTTGAACTTTAGTATTGCTGAAGAAGGACATTGGATGGGATTTTCTAGTCATTACCAGTATGTTGACCAGGGGTGGAGACAGCTCATCTGGTCCCACCAATGTCCATGGCATTTTCTTTGGCTTGTCCATCTTGCTGCCAGGGAACCTGCCATGGGAGTGTTGCCTTTGGAGGGATTGAAAGGCTGGAAGATCCCACAGGTGGGATGTGCTGGAAAATCCATTATGTCGAAGCTTTATGTCTTGCATCATCAGGACAATTGCAAGAATACCAATGTCAAGGGAAACAGCAACTTTATACTTTATGAAAAAAGGTGCTGATTGGTTCACAAGTGAGAATTACAGACCAGTTAGTCAGACATAAGTAATGGTGAAGATGCTAGTGCCTAATATAGTATATGTGATAACAGAACATATAGAAAACATTACTGGATTTGACAAAGCCAGCATGGCTAATACTGGGGTTGATGGGACCATCTTATGAGTAGAGAATGGTTCGACTGGCCCTGTATTCACCAGAGTTTAAAAGGATGAGAGAAGATCTGATGGAAATGTATAAAATTCTAACAGGGCAGGATAGACAAGATGCAGGGAGGATGGTTTCCCTGGTTGGGGAATCTAGAACCAGTCTCAGGATACAGAGTAGACCATTTAAGGCTGAAATGAGTAAACATTATACCACAGAAGGCTGTGGAGGCCAAATTTCTTGAATGCATTCAAGAAAGAGATTTTTAGATTTTAATGACATCACGGGATATGGGGAGAAAAGCAGGAATGTGGCAATGAGATAGAGGATCAGTCATGGTCGTACTGAATGGTGGAGCAGGCTCGAAGTGCCAAATAGCTGCTGCTATTCCTAGTTTCTATGTTTGAAATTTAAACCAGGCACCTTAACTCTGGTCAAGCCATTGGCCTGTAGAATGAACCAGCGAATAGCTACCGCTGAAACAGGCGCAGTGTGTGTACCTACTCTTTCAGTCTGCAAAGAACAGGGCCGTATGAATTAATATATGTAGCTTCCAGACTTGACACCTGTACCAGTCAATCAGGTCCTTCACAAGCTATCAGCCCTATCAGTTGAACTACCAAAATGGAGCAACAGCAGAAATCAAGCTACATTTAACTGTAGCACTAATGAACGTGACGCCGTTCTGTCTTTAAGATAAACCTCATTCTCATAGATGGAGCTGCTTTGGCCAGTAGAGCCCACTCCACAGTGGGAGGGAGTGTGGGTCAGAGAATTGGGACTACAAATGATGTGCATTTATCTGACCCACATTCCCATTGATCATTGTTCCTTTGCTAGCAGTATACTGTGATTAAATTAGCCCCTCTTAATTCCAGCTTTCGTATGATATTTTTCAATAACTGGGTGGGCAGTCCAACTTTTCAACAGATTGCTGCCTTTTTATAATCTATCGCTAAAGAATTATGTAATGACTCAATTTCAATTCTTCAGATTGTGCTATAAACCTCAGGAGCAGATCTGTACATACCTATAAAAGAGAAAAAAAAGCTTGCATTTATTTAGCGCCCTTCATGTCTCAGGATATCCCCAGTAAAGTATAAATGATCAGTGAAGTAAAATCATAGAATGTTACACCAGAGAAGGAGGCCATTTGGCCTATCAAACTTGTGATAATTCTTTCATAGAGTTGTCCAATTTAATCCCATGCCCCAACTTTATTTCCATAATCATCAAATTGGTCCTGTTCAGAAGCATACTTAATGGTCTTTTAAAAAGGTCCTATGGAATCTCATTTCATCGGCTAGTGCATTCTAAATCTTAGCATCTGTCTGTATTTCTCTATATCCTTACTAGTTATTTCAAATCTATGAATTCTGGTCACTGATCCACTTGTCAGAGGTAATGATTTATCCCTACTTGCATCACTTCATACTTCTGGATATTTCTACTAGGTCTGCCTTTTACCTTTGATGCTGGAAGGAGAAAAGTCCCAGTTTGTCTGGTCTCCATGTATCTGCTCCCTTTTCTCCAATACCATTCGAGGAAATCTGCTCTGCACCCTCTCCAATGTCTTTCCTAACTCTGGTGCTGAGAAATGGACACAATACCTGGCTGAGGCCGAGCCAATGATTTATAAGTGTTTAGCATAACTAATTAAGTTATAGTTAATAATTGAACAAAGAAAACTTCAGCCCTCCAAGCCTGCACCAACAATGCTGCCTGTCTGAACTAAAACCCCCTATCTTTCTGGGGACCATATCCTTCTATTCCCATCCTATTCATGTATTTGTCAAGATGCCCCTTAAAAGTCACTACCGTATCTGCTTCCACTACCTCCCTCAGCAGCGGGTTCCCGGTACCCACCATCCTAGTCCTGCCAGGTCCCCGAAGCAAGGATCCAGTCGTACAGTAGAATCATAGAATCCAAACTGTGCAGAAGGAAGCCATTTGGCCCATCGAGCCTGCACCGACAACAATTCCACCCACGCCCTATCCCATAACCCCATGTATTTACCCTGCTAATCCTCCTGACACTAAGGGGCAATTTAGCATGGCCAATCCACCTAACCCACACATCTTTGAAGTGCGGGTGGAAGCTGGAGCACCTGGAGGAAACCCACACAGACCTGGGGATAGCGTGCAAGCTCCATATAGTCAATGATCCGTGGTCATAACTGAACCCTTGTTCCTGGCACTGTGCTAACCACTGTGCCACTATACTGCCCTTCAGCACTCAGCTGTCATTCGATTAGAACACAATTGCGAAACTGCTGGGACTTGCTACAACTAGTGGTCTGTCAGATCAAGTGCAACAGGTTTCCCAGCAGCTGGTCTACATGAATGTAGCCAATTTTACACCTGTCTTTTTGCTGGCTGGATAAAGATGCAGCTTAGAGCATTCACTCTCTGAATGTGACAACATCTCAAATCTACCATAAATTATTTCAAGATGGGTTTTATTGCTTTTCCCCACTGTTCACGGTTAAAGCCAATTGTTGAATGTGTAGTGGAAAGTACCAGCCTCAGACTTTCCTTGTAGTTTAAGTAACTGACCACAAGTCCCAAGTCTATAGTTTGTTGCAGATCTAGATATGATTATTGGTTACTTTTAAGACACAGATTTAAAATTCAGGTACAGCCTGTCCATTTAGCAAGGCATTTAAGTGAGCAGTTGAGCATTTTTATGGCAACTGCTAGCTGTACCATGATTACAGATATTTCCAAAATCTTTGATCTTCTTTTGCTTTATATAATTTATTGTTTACCTCTAGTGTCAAGGTATTTTCTAATACGTTTGTTTTCTTCTCAGTATTCTGTCTGACAGAAGCAGTTTGAGAGATGCTGCTGGTTCATCCTCCACAGAGGTCGATATCAACGTTCAGCGGACATTAGAGGACAGCTTAGCCACTGAAGCTTATGAAAGAAGGATACGACGCTTAGAGCAAGAAAAACTTGAACTGAGTAGGAAGCTCCAAGGTGAGGGTTTAGCTGCAAAGGGACCCCCTTGTTTTGCACATTGTGAAGTATTATTGTTGGTACCTGGAAAATTGTAATGCTAAGCCACCTTGTTAGGAGTACAGTAACAAGGAGTAGAGTGCTTAGCCCCTCGAAACTTTTCCGTAATTCAATGAGATTATGGCTGACCTGTAACCTAACTCCATATAGGCACTTCTGTCCTATATCCTTTAATGCTTTTACTTAACAAAAATCCAACCAAACATATAATTAAAGTGATAATTAATCTGCCATTCATAAGAACATAAGAAATAGGAGCAGGAGTAGGCCATATAGCCCTTCGAGCCTGCCCCGCCATTGAATAAAATCATGGCTGATCTGTCGTGGCTCAGTTCCACATTCCCGCCCTCTCCCCATAACCCTTAATCCCCTCTCTTATCAAAAACCCATCAACCCGCATCTTAAAAATATTTAGTGAGGCAGCCTCCACCACTTCAACGGGCAGAGAATTCCAGAGATTCACCACCCTTTGAGTGAAGAAGTTCCTCCTCAACTCCGTTCTAAACCGCCCCCCCTTTATCTTGAGGCTGTGCCCCCTAGTCCTACTGTCCTTTCTGAGCGGAAAGAGCCTCTCCACCTCTATCCTATCCATCCCATTCATCATCTTATACGTCTCAATGAGATCTCCACAGAGAGAATTCGCAGAGAGAATTCCAAAATTCCACCACCCTTTCTGTATAGAAGTGTTTCCTAATTTTACTCCCAACAGGCCATGTTTTAAGTCTTCTCCCTAGCCCTAGATTCTCCAGTACGTTAGATGTGTGTTAAATAAGGCCATGTGTAGCAGTAGTATAATTTTGCACCCTTGTATTTTGGTCCACTAGATATGAAGGCCAGTATTTCATCATTGTTTTAAATTATTTTCTGGACGTGTCCATGATATTTTAATGATCTATGTGTCTGGACCCTTGAGTCTCTTTGAATCTCCACTGGTTAAACCATTCCACTAATGCAGAGAATAACCAACTGCAGGAAAGACATTTTAAGTGAGTGTGAATCTGGCCTGGATCAATTGGAGACAGAATAGTAGCTGAACAATGGACTGCCTTCAAAGGAGAGAGAGTTCGGGCAGAGACAAGTATATCTTTACAAAAGGGCAGTGCAAACAAACCTAGAGTACCCTCAATGATAAAAGATATCGAGATTAAGATGTCGAAGAAAAAATATGCTTATGACTGATGTCAGGTGACAATACAACCAGGCTGAATATAGAGGTGGTATAAAGGGGAAGTAAAACATACATAAGAGCATAAGAAATAGGAGCAGGAGTAGGCCATCTAGCCCTTCGAGCCTGCCCCGCCATTCATAAGAACATAAGAAATAGGAGCAGGAGTAGGCCATCTAGCCCTTCGAGCCTGCCCCGCCATTCAATAAGATCATGGCTGATCTGTCGTGGCTCAGTTCCACATTCCCGCCCTCTCCCCATAACCCTTAATCCCCTCGCTTATCAAAAACCCATCAACCCGCGTCTTAAAAATATTTAGCAAGGCAGCCTCCACCACTTCAACAGGCAGAGAATTCCAGAGATTCACCACCCTTTGAGTGAAGAAGTTCCTCCTCAACTCTGTTCTAAACCGCTCCCCCTTTATCTTGAGGCTGTGCCCCTGAGTCCTACTGTCCTTTCTGTAAGATCATGGCTGATCTGTCGTGGCTCAGTTCCACATACAAGAGAAGTAAAAAGAGAGTATGAAAATGTACTGATGTCTGATGTAAAACGGGAATCCAAAAGTCTTCTACAGGCATATAAACAGTAAAAGAATGGTAAAAGAGGCATGGAGCCAGTTAGGGGCTGACAGTGGGTTTTATGCATGGGTTTGCTAGTCTGGTTCGGGGTGGGTTTAAACTAATATAGCAGGGAGGAGGGAATCAGAACAATAGATCAGCAAGCATAGAGACTGGGGATGAGCATGGGGCCAAGATCAGGCTACTTAAGAGGAAGAGCAATCTGGGGGAGAATGAACTCATTGGGCCTGGAGGTCTGGAGTACATCTGCTTAAATGCAAGAAGCATAACAGGCAAGACGGATGAACTTAGAGCCTAATGCATGCATGGAACTTGGATGTGGTTGCAGTGACAGAGACTTATTTAAAAGAAGGACAGGACTGACAGCTGAATATTCCGGGGTATAAGGGTTTTAGGCAAGACAGAGGAGAGGCTAGAAAATGTGGGGGAGTAGCAGTACTGATTAAGAAGCATATTACAGTGGTACAGAAGGTGGATAATTTGGAAGAGTCATGTAACGAGATACTGTGGGTAGAGCTCAGAAACAGGAAGGGCGCAGTCACTTTGCTGGTGGTATACTACAGGCCTCCCAACAGCCCATGGGAAGCTGAAGAATGGATATGTAAGGAGATTCTGGACAAAATAGGATAGAAAAATAGGGTTGTTGTAGTGGGAGACTTTAATTTCCCGGGTATAGACTGGAAATCCTTTAGGGCTGGGAATCCGGATGGGGAGAAATTTGTAAAATGTGTCCTGGGAGATTCTTTGGAACAATATGTTAATAGCCCAACTGGAGAGGGAACTGTACTGGGGAATGAGCCTGGTCAGATCATCAAAGCTTCAATGGGGGAACATGTGGCAAACAGTGACCACAATTCTGTAAACTTTCGGATAGTCATGGAAAAGCATGAGTGTCGTCCTATGGGTAAGGTGCTGAATTGGGGAAAGGCTAACTACAGCCGGATTAGGCAGGATATAGTGGTTGTTGATTGGGAGAGGCTGTTCGAGGGTAAATCCACATCTGGCATGTGGGAATCTTTTTAGGAGCAATTGATAGGAACGAAGTACAGGCATGTGCCTGTAAATAGGAAGGACAGGAAAGGTAGGATTCGAGAGCCGTGGATAATCAGAGAAATTGTGGATCTAATCAAAAAGAAAAAAAAGGCATACATGAGGTCCAGGCAGCTAAAAACAGATGAAGCACTGGAGGAATACAGAGAAAGTAGAACAGAACTCAAACAGGGAGTTAGAAGGGCAAAAAGGGGTCACGAAATGGCCTTGGCAGACAGGATTAAGGAGAATCCCAAGGTATTTTATACATACGTCAGGAACAAGAGGATTGTCAGAGAAAGAGTCAGACCTCTCAAGTACGAAGGAGGGGAATTATGCTTAGAACCCAAGGAAGTAGGTGAGATCCTAAATGAATAATCTGATCAGTATTCACAAAGGAGAGGGATACATTGATTGGTAGTGTCTCAGAGAGATGTGTAGACCCATTAGAACAAATCACAATTACAAAAGAGGAAATGTTAGGTGTTTTAGGAAGCATTAAGGTAGATAAATCCCCAGGGCCAGATGGCATCTGCCCTAGATTATTGAGACAGATAAGAGATGAAATTGCTGGGGCTCTAACAGAAATCTTTGTTTCTTCATTGGACACAGGTGAGGTCCCAGAGGATTGGAGGATAGCAAATGTGGCCCCGTTATTTAAGAAGGGTAACAAGGATAACCCGGGTAATTATAGGCCAGTGAGCTTGACGTCTGTGGTCGCGAAATTGTTGGAGAAGATATTTCAAGATAGGATCTATACGCATTTAGAACTGAATAGTCTCATTAGTGATAGACACGTGATTTTGTACGAAGGAGGTCGTGCCTCACAAGTTTGGTTGAGTTTTTTGAGGAGGTGACAAAAATGATTGACGAGGGAAAGGCCATGGATGTTGCCTACATGGATTTTAGTAAAGCATTTGATAAGGTCTCTCATGGCAGGCTGGTGCAAAAGGTTAAATCTCACAGGATCAGGGGTGAACTAGCTAGATGGATACAGAACTGGCTTTGCCGTAGAAGACAAAGGGTGGCAGTGGAGGGGTCTTTTTCTCGTTGGAGGTCAGTGACTAGTGGTGTTTGCAGGGCTCTGTACTGGGAACTCTGCTGTTTGTGATATGTACAAATGATTTGGAAGAAGATGTAGCTGGTGTGATCAGTAAGTTTGCGGATGACACAAAGATTGCTGGAGTTGCGGATAGTGATGAACATTGTCAGAGAAAACAGCAGGATATAGGTAGGCTGAAAAATTGCATGGAGAAATGGCAGATGGAATTTAATCCTGATAAATGTGAAGTGGTGCATTTTGGTAGATCTAATGCAGAGGGGAGCTATACAATAAATGGAAGAACCATCGGGAGTATAGACACACAGAGGGATCTGGGTGTGCAAGTCCTTAAAAGTGGCAACACAGGTGGAAAAGGTGGTGAAGAAGGCATATGGCATGCTTGCTTTGTTGAACTGGGGCATAGAATATAAAAGTTGGCATATGATGTTGCAGTTATATAGAATGTTGTTTAGGCCACATTTGGAATACTGCATCCAGTTCTGGTCGCCACACTACCAGAAGGATGTGGAGACTTTGGAGAGAGTACAGAAGAGGTTTACCAGGATGTTGCTTGGTTTGAAGGGTCTTAGCTATGAGGTGAAATTGAGTAAACTGGGGTTGTTCTCCCTGGAAAGATGGAGGTTGAGGGGCGACCTAATAGAAGGTTATAAAATTATGAAGGGTATAGATAGGGTGAACAGTTGGAAGCTTTTTCCAGGGTGGAAATGACAAACACAAGGGCTCACAAGTTCAAGGTAAGGGGGGCAAGGTTGAATACAGATATGCGGAGGACGTTTTTACACAGAGGGTGGTGGGGACCTGGAATGCACTGCCAAGCAAGGTGGTTGAGGCAGGCATGCTAGGATCATGTAAGACTTATCTAGATAGCCACATGAACAGTCTGGGAATAGAGGGAAACAGACAGATGGTCTAGTTAGGAATACATGATCGGTGCAGGCTTGGAGAGCCAAAGGGCCTGTTCCTGTGGTGTACTGTTCTTTGTTTGTCGAAACAGAGGCATGGCAGAGGGATTGAATTAATACTTTGCATCTGTCATTACCAAGGCAGAAGATGCTACCCAAGCCATGTTGAAAGAGGAAGTAGTTCAGACACCTGAAGGGTGTGAAATTGTTAGAGAAGAGCTACTGGACAGGCTGTCTGTAATCAAAGCTGATAAAGCACTCAACTGGAGTATCGCATCCAGCTCAAGGTGTTAAACCTTTAGAAAAATGTGAAGGCTTTAGAGAAAGTGCAGAAAAGATTCACATGAATGGTCACAGAGATAAGGAACTTCCATTGCATAGATAGTTGGAAATGTTGGAACTGCTTTTTTAGAGAAAGGCAGTTGTATGGAGATTTGAATGAGATATTCAAAATTGGGAAGGATTTGGACAGAGTAGATAGGGAGATTGCTGGAAGGACTGTGAACGGAAGGTCACAGCTTTAAAATAATCGTCAAAAGAAACAATGGTGACATGACTAAAATAGTTTCATGCAGTGAGCGATTAGGATCTGGAAAACATTTCCAGATAGCTTGATGAAGGTAGGTTTAATCAAGGCATTCAAGAGGGAATTGGATTGTTATCTGAAAAGGAAGGGCTACAGGAAGAAGGGGATAATGGGGGTGGCACCAGGAAAATTGCTCCTACTGTTAGTTTGGTCACTTTTATGTGAAGCTACACTAAAACGAATGGGCAGAACATTACATATTATAAACAGCAGTTTCTCAGAGGTAGGACGTGAACGTAGAATAGTACAGCACAGTACAGGCCCCTTGGCCCTCAGTGTTGTGCCAAGCTATATCCAAACCCAAGATCAACCCACTCCCTATCATTCTGGTGTGTTCCATGTGCCTATCCAATAAACACTTGAAAGTTCCTAAAGTGTTAGCGTTTATTAACAGGGGGTTGAGTTTCAGACACGAAGCACTTAATAAATCCAATTATTGTAATGCTGGCAGCCTGCTGGTTTCTCACCCCAGTGGCCAGGTAGGAGTCCAGAGGGCACAGCAGAGCCTGATCCATGTTTTCTCCTGTGGTCTCCTGTGTACTTTCCAGCAAGAAACAAGTAGGAGGACTGGATCCCTGAATACTTAGCTTTCCCAACCCAGTGATGTTGAGGCCAAATGAAGCCCAGGCTGAGACTGATCAATTTACACAGACTCAGAATCAAATTAATCTATCATTCTTTTCCTCCAGGCTTGATCTCACTTTCTTGAATTTACAGATTCCGCCCCCCACCCCCGCCATTGTTTGTTTCCCCTGCAGTCCATTCTCCCTTTGTAAATGAGTTGACCTTTACTGCACCCTTTCCAGTGCACTAACAGTCTGTCTTGATGCAGTAGGCACAGTTGTCCACTTCATTTTGAACAGCTTTGTTTCTAGACTGTAATGTTTACAGTATGTGAGACTGCCGCAGGTTACCCAGATCATTCACTTTAAGTGTAAAAAAGGCATGTGCAGTATCTCATCGTATACTCTTTGCCTTGTCCATGGAGCAGTCACAGAATTCCAAGAGCACTGACACTGCTTTGCTTGGTTTTGTTCAATAGAGTCTACGCAGACCGTTCAGGCACTTCAGTATTCAACTGTAGATGGTCCAGTAACTGCCAGCAGAGAACTAGAAATTAAAAATTTGAAAGAGGAGGTGGAAAAATTGAAACAACAAGCATTAGGTAATGTATTCAATTTTATGTTGCTATTCACACCAGTTTACTGTGTTGGGATAATTATGTTGTTGTTCAAACCATGTGAATATTCTGAAGGTGCAATGTATAATTTCAGAACGAAGATTTTTTTTTAAATGCGTTTTGATCTGTCTGTAAAGGTGGTGGGAGTTGAATGTGTAGTAACTTTCCAAAGGGAATTTGGTAAATATTTGAATTGAAATTCATGCAACTAAACTTTGAAGATACCCAATGACCCGGCCTCCATTGCTGTGTAGGGCAGAGAATTCCAAAGGTAAACAACCCTCTGAGAAAATAAATCCCTCCTTATCACCATTTTAAATGGGAGACCCCTTATTTTTAAACTACACCTCCTAGTTCTAGATTTCCCAACATTCATCTTAGCATCAACCCTTGTTAAGCCCCTTCAGAATTGCTCTGACAAAGGGTCATCCTGATTCGAAACATTGACTCTATTCTCTTTCCACAGATGCTGTCAGACCTGCTGAGATTTTCCAGTCTTTTCTGTTTTGGCATTGTAAACCATATTCTATCTACAGTAAATCTTTCAAAGACTGCCTGGTCATGTAAACAGTTGCAGTTGTTTGTTCTAAAGCAATTGTCCCCTAAACAAGATTTCCTGTACTGACTTTTTGCAACATCTTTGAAAAACAGGCTCTATCAACTGTTACCTTTCTGTATTGTAGGTAATGCATTAGAAAGGTAGAGCAGAAGTAGAGGCTCAGAGTGCAGGGAAGACCTGGAAGGCAAAAATGGCCAATAGGGAGGGAGAAGACAGAAAACCTCTGAGAGTTAAATACCATGAACTCTTACAGCAGCTGGAGTGTTTGAAAAAATATTACTTGTCCTCTTTGCCCATTTCCCCAATTAGTATAATCCTAGCTTTTAGAATCTCTCGTTGTACTAATACCATCTCATCATAGATAGTGACTGCTATGCATGAGATTGGGAGAGGGGAAAGATGAAAACTTATGTGCCAGAAGTGACACTGCTGCCAAAGAAGGAATAGTTATTACAAGGAGGTGTTCCAGCTGCAAGAGGACAAGGGAAAAGGAAAAATTCAAAGGAAGATCCAAAGTTATAGAAGAGAAAAGTGGATGGGGGTCAACATGAATTGAAAACAGAACAAGTCTATGGAAAATTAGCCTGGTGGATTCAGACAGGGAGAAATGGCCATGGAGTTGGAAGGTGAAAGCATGTTCGGAAGAGGGGAAGGAAAAAGTTGGAAGCTGGTAACTGGAGAGGGTGAAAGTGTTGAGATTGAACCTTTTCAGGAGAGTAAAATTTTGAAAGAGAGGAGTAGGGCAAGAGGAGAGTTGATGTTCAGTGGACTTCAGCCTTGTAGAAACTGGGTGTGGGGGCAGTAGACAGACGCTGTGAAGATTGTCTGATGAGGATGGATCTATGGAGGAAGCTGTTACATATTGAGCTTCAGAGTTGGGATGTACCTGCTTTTCAGCATTAGAAGACCTGGCCATGGAGCGGGAGAAATGATATTGTTTCAATTGGCTAGCCACATCTGACAGTGAATGACCAGCTAACTGCTCATTCGAGCTTTGTACCACTTAGATTGGAAACCTTTTTTTGTGATTACTGTGACTGATGAGCGAGTCGGAGCAAATAGTCTGATTTTACACTTACGAATAACAGGCACGTTTGGTTTGTCAGCCCAGATTGTAAGCTGAAGTGTTGAGCTCCGTAACAAAAGGTGAGAATGGTACAAATAATCCATTTATCAGTTAATTACAGAATGGGTTATCACACACTTGCATACATAAGCCAAAGTAGGTTTGTGTTTCTTGCTGTCGTAGGTGATTTTAATTGAAACATAAAAGCTACAGAGACCCAAGTCTGAGACTGTTGAACTCTGCTGTCTCACTGACTGACCATCCAGCTGCACATTTCATTTCTGCATTCTGTTGCTGTGAATGTTACTGAAGCTTCCAGTATAACTGAAAATTCATACAGTTTTTTTGTGTGTCCTGTTTGAATGATTTATAGCTTAATGTTTCTCAGCTGTGCAGTGCCCTAGAATCAATAGAAAGAGTTTCCCAGCGCACGAAAAGCCTGTAGAGTGGACAACCCTCAGAGACAGCAATTGCTTTGTTTTCTCACTGGTGAAACACATAAATACCTTACTTTTGAGAGCTATTGCTCTTGCACACTTGAAACGGAGCAAAGATTGGCGAAGATAAATGTAGGTTCCTTACAGTCAGAAACAGGGGAATTTATAATGGGAACAAAGAAGTGGCCGACCAACTGAATACATACTTTGGTCTTCACAAAGGAGGACACAAATAATATATCAGAAATGTTACAGAACACAGAGTTTAGTGAGAGCAAGGATCTGAAGAAATTCAGCATTTGTAGAGAAATGGTGTTGAGGAAATTGATAAAATTGAAGGCTGATAAATCCCCAGGGTCTGAAAATCTACATCCCAGAGTACTTAAGTAGCCCTAGAACTGGTGGAGGCATTGGTGGCCATCTTCCAAGATTCAGTAGACTGTAGAACGGTTCCTGCAGATTGAAGAGTAGCTAATGTAACCCCACTATTTAAAAAGGGAGGTAAAGAGAAGACGGAGTTATAGACCAGTCAGCCTGACGTTGGTAGTGGGGAAAATTGCAGATTCAATTATCAAAGATTTTATAGCAAGGTACTTAGTAAACAGTGGTAGAATTCTTCAAGGATGTAACTAGTAGAGTTGATGAGGGGGAGCCAGTGGATGTGGTTTATTTGGACTTTCAGAAAGATTTCAACAAAGTCCCACTTAAGAGATTAGCGTGTAAAATTAAAGTGCATGGGATTGGGTGTAGTAGATTGAGATCAATAGAAAACTGGTTGGCAGAGAGGAAACAAAGAGTTGGAATAAACAGGTTATTTTTTGCATGGCGGGCAGTGATTAGTTGGTTACCACATAAATCAATGCTGGGTCCCAGTTATTCACAATATACATTAATGATTTAGATGAGGGAATTAAATGTAATATTTCCAAATTTGCAGTGACACAAAGCTGGGAGGGAGGGTGATTGTGACGAGGATGCCGAGATCCTTCAGTGTGATTTGGACAGGCTGAGTGAGTGAGCAAATGTATGGCAGATGCAATATAATGTAGATAACTGTGAGGTTACCTACTTCGGTAACAAAAACAGGAAGACATTATGATCTGAATGGCTATAAAGTTTAAAGTTTATTTATTAGTGTCACAAGTAGGTATATATTAACACTGCAATTAAGTTACTGTGAAAATCCCCTAGTCGTCACACTCCGGTGCCTGTTCAGGTCAATGCACCTAAGCAGCACATCTTTCTGACTGGGAGGAAACTGGAGCATCGGGAAGAAACCCACACAGACGTGGGAATAACATGCACATTCTGCACTGACAGTGACCTGAGCTGGGAATTGAACCTGCGTCTTTAGCACTGTGAGGCAGCAGTACTAACCCTGTGCCACCGTGCTGCCCACAAATTAAGAAAGGAGCATGTGCAACAAGACCTGGGTGTCCTTGTTCACCAGTCACTGAAAATAAGCGCACAGGTAGTAAAAAAGGCAAATGGTATGTTGGCCTTCATAGTGAGAGGATTCAACTACAGGAGCAGGGATGTCTTGTTATACAGGGCCTTGGAGCAGCCACATCAGGAATATTGTGTGCAGTTTTGATCACCTTATCTGGGAAAGAACGTTCTTTCTCTAGATGGAGTGCAGAGTTGGTTTACCATACTGATCCCTGGGATGGTGGAACTGACTTATGAAGCGAGTTTGAGTCGGTTAGGAATATATTCGCTGGAGTTCAGAAGAGTATGGAGGGATATCATTGAAAGCTTTAAAATTCTAACAGCACTAAATAGGGCAGATGTAGGAAGGATGTTCTCGATGGTGGGGGTGTCCAGGACCAGAGGTGTTGGTCTAAGGATATGGGGTAAACCATTTAAGACTGAGGTGAGGAGACATTTCTTCATCAGAGAGTTGTGAGCCTATGTTATTTACCACCAAAGAAAATAGCTGAGGCCAAAACATTGTATATTTTCAAAAAGGGGTTAGATATAGCTCTTTTGGGTGAAGGATCAAATGATATGAGGGAAAGTGGAGCATGCTCAAAGGCTTAATGGCCAATCCTGTTTCTGTTTTCTATATTTTTATATCGCACTATCATGGGAAATGGGTTGGGGCATCTGCCATGTGACACCACATTGAGAGCTTCCAGTTCATTTCTCAGTTTGCATGAAAGCATTTGAGTTGCTACAGTTGGCCTCAGTTCCCATGGATTCTGGAGGGAAGGAAACACAGCAGTGTTCCCTGCAGTAAGTGTGCATGGGTGTGAGACGAGAATTGAGCTTCACTGTGATGCCTACCCTCTGTTGAAGCTGTTATGTGAATGGTGACTTGGATGATGTACTGGAGTGCTGCCAATATTGTGGAACCTGAGACTACAGTAAATCTGCTGATACATCCCAGCAGCTATCACTATCACCAGAGAAGGAAGGGGATAGTCCAGACTAATGCAAAAGCTGCAGTAGTTTCTTATTATTACAAAGAACAAAGAACAACCCAGCACGGGAAACAGGCCCTTCGGCCCAACAAGCCCGCGCCGCCGCATCACCCTACACCTATTCTACCCTGCGTGTCTACGAATAGAACCCCTGACTTAGCCAGATTCAGGGGAGAATAGTGTCAATTTGGTAAAACCAATCAGCCTAACAGCACATCTTTGGGGTGTGGGAGGAAACCGGAGCGCCCGGAGGAAACCCACGCATCCACAGGGAGAATGCACAAACTCCCACAGACACAGGCCCAAATCCATGTATCTGCACAGCTAGCAGTACTAGTCACCGAGCTGTTGCGGCGCCCGTCTACCGGTCCAGGATCAAGCACACACACCGACACGAAGTACTAGGCCACTCCCGGAACCTCCAAGAGTAGCCCACGCACGACCCACCGTGTGCATGCCCCTCGTTTGGCAACGAGGTGGACCTCCACCTGCGGAATAAAAGACAAAAACGTTAATCACAAGCCTGCCTTTCCGGTGTCTCCCGAGGTTCTAACCCTTATTTAATAACCCCTACCATAACCCTCCATCCTCGTTTCACTCATGTGCCTATCTGACTGAACCTTAAACGAGTCCAACGTTCCCGCCTCCACCACCCTACTCGGTAGCGCGTTCCATACCCCCACAACTCTCTGCGTAAAGAACCTTCCTGTCATATCCAAATTATACCTCTTCCCCCTCACCCTTAAATCATGTCCTCTTGTATTTGTAACCAATCTAGGGAGCAGTCTCTCACTATTGACTCTGTCTATTCCCTTCAGTATCTTATATACCTCTATCATGTCCCCCCTCAATCTCCGTCTTTCCAAGGAGAACAGTCCCAGTTTCTCCAACCTTTCCTCGTAACCCAGCCCCTCCATGCCAGGCAACATCCTGGTAAACCTCCTCTGCACCCTTTCCAGAGCCTCCACGTCCTTCCGGTAGTAAGGTGACCAGAACTGGACGCAGTACTCCAAATGCGGTCTAACCAACGTTCTATACAACTGAAGCATTAGACGGCAGCTTTTAAACTCTATACCCCTTCCTATAAAGGCTAGCATTCCATAAGCCTTCCTGACAACATTCTCCACTTGTGTCGCAACCTTCATGGATTTGTGAACCTGCACTCCCAGGTCCCTCTGTGTTTCTATACTCCTAATTTGTCTACCTTTAATCACATAGCTCCTCTCTACATTATTCCTTCCAAAATGCATCACCTCGCATTTGTCAGGATTAAATTCCATCTGCCACCTATCTGCCCAATGCACCAACCTATCTATATCCTGTTGTATCACCTCACAATCCACTTCGGTACCCGCCAACCCTGCCATCTTGGTGTCATCAGCAAACTTGCTGACCACACCACCTACGCTCTCTTCCAAGTCATTTATGTAGACTACAAAGAGGAGAGGTCCCAGTACTGAGCCCTGTGGCACACCACTGGTCACTGGCCTCCAGCCGGACAAAGTCCCCTCCACAACTACCCTCTGTCTCCTATTACCCAGCCAGTTCTCAATCCACCTAGCTACTTGACCTTGTATCCCATGCGCCTTAACCTTTTCTACCAGCCTACCATGAGGGACTTTGTCAAACGCCTTACTGAAATCCATATAGATGACATCAACGGCTCTCCCATCGTCAACCGTTTTTGTCACCTCCTCAAAGAATTCCACCAGATTCGTAAGGCAAGACCTCCCTCTAACAAAGCCATGTTGCGTATCCCCAATCAGACCGCAACGCTCCAAATGCTCATACATCCTACCCCTAAGTACTTTTTCCATTAATTTCCCTACCACCGATGTCAAACTCACCGGCCTATAATTTCCAGGGTTATCCCTGCTACCTTTTTTGAACAGCGGTACCACATTTGCTACCCTCCAGTCTTCTGGGACCTCACCTGTGTCCAAAGAAGAGACAAAGATTTGCGCCAGAGGCCCAGCAATTTCATCTTTCACCTCCCTAAGCAGCCTGGGATAAATACCATCAGGCCCCGGAGCTTTATCCGTCCTTACGCTACCTAAAAGCCCTAGCACTTCCTCCCTCGTAATAGATATTTCCTGCAGCTGATCCTCAGCTCCCTCTAACAGACCGCACGATTCCGAACCCCTCTCCTTCGTGAATACCGACGCAAAGTATTCATTCAGGAGCTCCCCCATTCCCTCTGACTCAATACATATCTCCCCACTTTTGTCCCTAAGAGGACCATTTTCCCTCTAACTACTCTCTTGCTCCTAATATAGGAATAAAATGCCTTCGGATTTTCCTTAATCCTACCAGCCAAAGCCATTTCATGCCCTCTCTTCGCCCTTCTAATTCCCCTTTTTAGCTCCCTCCTACTCTCTCTATATTCCTCCAGCGCACTCTCCGTACCCAGTCGTTTCGACCTAACATACGCCTCCCTCTTCTTCCTGACCAAGTCTTCAATACCCCCTGTAATCCACGGCTCTCTAATCCTACCTTTCCCATCCTTCCGCTTAACCGGAACATACCTCCCCTGCAACCATTTCATTTTGCCCTTAAAAGCCTCCCACTTGCCAACCGTGGACTTGCCAGCTAACAGTCCCTCCCAATCAGTGTCCTGCAGCTCCCTCCTAATCCTGCCATAGTTCGCCTTTCCCCAGTTCAGCACGCTCCCGTTCGGCCGGCACTCGTCCCTTTCCATTTTTATCCTAAAGTAGACGGACTTGTGGTCACTATTAGCCACATGTTCGCCTACCTCTACCTCTCCCACCTGCCCCGGCTCATTACCCAACACTAAATCCAGTATAGCCCCTCCCCTAGTCGGACTAGTTACATACTGTTCTAGAGACCCTTCCAAAACACATTTCACAAACTCCTCTCCCTCCATACCCCCAGCTCTAGGCCCCCTCCAATTCACTCCAGGAAGATTAAAGTCACCCACTACAACCACCCTATTCTTCCTGCACCTATCCAAAATACCCCTGCAAATGCCTTCCTCCACCGACCTCGGGCTGTTGGGTGGCCTATAATACACCCCTAGCAACGTAATCTCTCCCTTTTTATTCCTCAACTCCACCCACAGTGACTCAATCCCTATCTCTTCTATATTGTCCTCCCTCTGCACTACTGTGATGCTTTCCTTGACTAACAGTGCCACCCCTCCTCCTCTCTTCAACCCTCCTCTGTCACACCTAAAACACTTGTACCCAGGAACATTCAGCTGCCAGTCCTGCCCTTCCCTTAACCATGTCTCTGTTACAGCCACCACATCTAACTGCCTCACAAACATCAAGGCCCTAAGCTCATCGGTTTTCCCTACCACACTCCTAGCATTGAAACAGACACAGTTCAACCCACAAGTGTCCCTCGGAACCTCCTTCTCCCTGATACTTTTCCTTTCACCCGACTCTCTCCCAGCCACCTCCCCACCCCCCCTCCATATTAGTTTAAACCCTTCATAAACACCCCAGCTAACCTCCCCGCTCAGACATTAGTTCCCCTCCCGTTCAAATTCTCCCCACCCCTCCTGTACAATTGCCCTTCTCTCCTAAACACCTCCCAGTGATCCACAAAAGTAAAGCCCTCTACCCTACACCAATCCCTCAACCATGCATTCAGCTGCATGATCTCGTCATTCTTTGCCCTGCTGGTACTGGGCAACAACCCAGAGAGTGCCACCCTTGGTCCTACTCTTTAGTTTGGCCCCCAACTCCCTAAATTGCCTACGGACCTCTACCCTACTCCTCCTTCCTATGTCCCCCTCCCCTACATGTACTATGACCTCAGCCTGTGCCCCCTCCCCTTTCAAAATTCCCTCTACCCTGTCCGTTACATCCTTGACCCCTGCTCCAGGGAGGCAGACCACCATCCTGGAGTCACGCCTCTGTCCACAGAACCTCCTATCGATACCTCTGACCCTCCCGTCCCCTACCACTATCACCTTGCCAGTCCCCTTCTGTCCCTCTAAGTCAGTCTCCCCCTCCTGCCTATCTTTCTGTGCCCCTGTCGACGAACCATGGGGGGCCTCTGGGGAGGCCGGGGGACCCTGACTACTCTTCTTCTTCCTCTTTCCCCTCCTAACAGTCGTCCATCCTCCCTTCTCTTCAGCCCTTGAGACCTCCTCCTGCTCATGGTTCCCAGCCATTATCTCCTCGTTCTCCCTGACTAGAAACGCATCTTCCAGCCGCCCCTCGAGTTGCCTGACCCGGGCCCTCAAGTGCTGCAGTTCTAAACATTTACTGCAGATGTGTACCTTGGGGACACGTGACACCACCAGGAACTCCCACATGTGGCACCTGACACAACTTACATTCCTCCCTATATTCCCTACCATGTCCCAACCTCCTGTAAGTGCCCAAAGGTAGAAATCTGTCACTCACCTTCTCTAAGCCTACTCTCTCCTAAGCCCAGCGAGCCAAAGCCCTTCTCACTCAGTTCCCACTCACTCCGCTGCCCGCTCCCGACGCTGCCCGCTCTATGCTGCTACCCCTTTTTTATACCCCCCGCTCCCCCTTAACGACAATCCCCTGGCCTAACTTCCGGTACGGAAGTAAACTACACTCTAACAAGCCCCGAGAACCGGAAGTACAGAAAAAAAGCGGTTTTTTACTTTAAATCAGTCACTCACCACAGCCACAGCCACCAGGTTCAATGCTCCGGAGAACAAGTATTATTAGAGTAAAAACAAGTTTAACGTGAAATAGGTTATTCCCTAATGGAGGCTTCCAGCACTGAGTGGATTTTGTTTCAGGCAAATCGCAAATCTAACCCGAAATAACGGGTTTGGGAAATTGCAGCAAAAATTCTAGGTACACAAAGGCAAGAGTCCCATCTCCAATTATTGTTGAGCTTGTTTTAGTTGGTGCAGTGTGTCTGGCCAGCTTCAATCTTGTGTGTACAACTGCACAACTAGAAAAGTTCCTTGGCAGTGCCAAATTGAAGACCAACATCAGTATATAAGAACATAAGAAATAGGAGCAGAAATAGGCCTTCGAGCCTGCCCCGCCATTCAGTAAGATCATGGCTGATCTGAAGTGGATCAGTTCCACTTTCCCACTTACTCCCCATAACCCTTAATTCCCATGTCTGTCAAAAACCTATCTACCCGTGACTTAAATATATTTAGCGAGGTAGCCTCCACCACTTCAACGGGCAGAGAATTCCAGAGATTCGCCACCCTTTGAGTGAAGAAGTTCCTCCTCAACTCCGATCTAAACTGCACCCCCCCCTTATCTTGAGGCTGTGCCCTCTAGTCCTGCTATCCTTTCTAAGCAGGAAGAATCTCTCTACCTCTACCCTATCCATCCCCTTCGTTGTCTTATACATATCTATAAGACCCACCCTCATCCTTCTAAACTCCAACGAGTACAGACCCACTCTATTTAGTCTCTCTTCATAGTCCAACCCCCTCATCTCCAGTATCAGCCTAGTGAACCTCCTCTGCACTCCCTCCAAGGCCAAAATATCCTTGCGCAAGTGCGGCGACCAAAACTGCGCACAGTACTCCAGCTGCGGCCTCACCAGTGCCCTTTACAGTTGCAGCAAGACCCCCCTACTTTTATATTCTATCCCCCTCGCTGTAAAGGCCAGCATCCCATTTGCATACCGTCAGTACAATTCATGTCTCATTGCAGTCAGACCTTGAGACTTTTATTGTGCCACAATGTTGGCTGTATGTGCTTGTGGGACTTTGTTGAGGTGTTTAAAGTTATCTGATGCTATCTATGGCCTATGTGTGCTTGTAGAGGAAATGTGGAGGAACTCTGACATAGTTAGCTAGGATTGTCATTGCTAGCCTCAAGGAATTACAACTGGGAAAAACCACAAGAATATTCATGGTTCAGACCATCAAAGAATTTCAGTGGAGAGCTTGATGGATGGATTATTGTCCTTGGAAATGCTTCTGTATGTGCCACATTTGGATCAAGCAGCAATGTAAAATTTGATCAATTTGATGTTGCAGAGGGATATTTGTTGTCCAGTTTTAATTTATTTCATAAAAGAATCAAATCTGGACTTCTATGCCTTTTGCACACTAAAATGTTAGCACACTAAATTTCAATTCCACATTACGTCAGGCAATAACATTCGGAGTTTCTTTCACCTTCGCCCTACTTCTCTTCAGCCTGCTTTCCATTAAGCCCCCAGTCTCCGAGAGAACTGAGCAGAATTCTTCAGAATGAGAGAACCCAGAATGAAATGTGAAAAATTTGACTGTAATCGCAGCCTGCTGACCCTTGTCCTCTGCATTTTTAGTCTGAGCAATTTGGAAGGCACTTGTACAAAAGAGGGGGAACTGCAGAGGAGGGAGCGGTGAGGAAATCATTCAGTCTGCGGCAGTGCATTTCACTGACATTAAGCATTGGGGAACTGTGTACTTATGACAAATCAACATGAGAGAAAGAAAGGGACATTATTATCAGAGGTTCAGTGCTATTGTCGGCAAATTCTGAATGAAAACTGCTTTTCTTTAAAAAAAAAATTGGCTCAGTTTGTCAGGCATTTCATTCTTAAATCCTACAGGGAATTTGATAAAACATGACATTTTATGTATTTAGAACACCATGTGTTTTCAATTTTAGGAGAGGGTGGTCAGAGTTCTAGCTTTGCTTTGAGCTTTAAATTAGTAACTGAATAACAAATATCCATTTTATCAAATATGGGAAAATTCATATTTACTTTACACTTATTTACTTGCATGGACTATTGAACAAGCCCGGAAATATTTTAACTGCCCTCGGTGAAATTAACCTGGCCAATCATGTAAACAGGCGCATTGTCAGCTGGTGTTCCGTATTACACCACCCACTGTTTTCTTTTCCATTAAAGTCTTGAACGATTAAGAAACAACTGCCAAGCTTTGCCAACGTTTATGAACTTATGCTGTGCTTATGGTATGTGATCGTAATGTTTGGTCCCCCATGATTTACCTTGGGGATCATGCAGAGGTAATGTGACAAAGTATTTCCGATAGAACTCTTAACTACATCAAAGGAGTGATATAGGAATGAATTAATTGAAGAGTTTGTTTGTTTAATTTTGTTTTAGCTATTTGCCTTCACTCTAAATGAGGAGAAATTCAACACGAGGACATTTGACTCGCAGATTTTTGATGCTTATATTGGAATAGCGTGCTGTTTTTGGCACCTGGCTTCAGAAGTGCCTGAATGAATTGTAGAGGGAAGGCAGCCAGGATGACTCTTGGATTCAAAAGTTATGGAAAGACTGGAAGAATTGGATTTGTTCATTGAAGGACAGCACTTTAATCAATAACTTAAGTGCTTAAGAAATTTGATTGGGGTAAACAGTCCAAGAGAGTAAGTAGGAGCAGAACTGGAGAAGAGGAAGTGGGTGCGCCACTTTCTCCAAACCTGCTAATAAATTTAAGTGAGCCCAAGGATTTGGGCCCACCCTGGTGTGATAGCCTCTTGATGGCCACGTATTTCATGCAAAGTTGTTTAAATTGGCATCCACCACTCTTCAGTCGTATTAATTTTGGATTTTTTTATTTTTCTGAATGAGAATAAAGGTAGCTCCTTGACCAAAGGAGCTCTTACATTGACTTTATATGTTTCTGTAGGGGTTTTATCAGAGACTAAGTATTGAGCTTAACTTGAGCTAATACAAAGACTCACAACACAGTATCCTGGTGTAAAATGTTTCTTTTTGATCAGCCCATGCTGAGCAATCCAACTCTTCTCTGAAGTTCATCACAATGGCAATACAATTATGCAACTTCCAAAAGAATTCTACCTGCGAGCCAATCTTCATTATTACAAGTCAGTCATCATTCGTGAATGTCATATTCCTTGGCCAATTGTAGATATTCTCTGACAGCATTAGAACAATAAATTCTAACGATTTCTGACTGACTTTCCTATGGCCACCTTGCGTAAACTCTTATGTGGTAGTATTCTTAACCTATTCATTAGCTGTCTAATGTCCTTGTTCAATGAATGTCTCGTTTACTGAGCTGTCTGGTACTGATGCTAATAAGAGTCATGCTTCTATAAGTGTATTATTATAAGGAATATTATTCACTTTACCATTTTTCCATGATGCCTTACAACTTAGTGTCATTAGCCATTCTGTATACTTATTCAATAACACACTTTTCAGAAGTACATGTTTAAATTCTCTGGCTGTGATTATATGTGTTTCTATGCAGACTGTACCTCTGTAACATATGTATAAGACAGTCTGTGATTCTTATCCTAAACTAATCCACATTGTTTTCATAATCTTTATCAGTGTTTTAAATCCCAGACTATTCTATTGTCCTCCAACAATTTCCATGCTGAAATTTCAAGTGTCTTTTTAGTAATGCTGATCGATATTTTTCTCCTATTTCTGAAATTTTAATTTTCAAACAGTTTTTAAAATCTTTGTTTTTAAAACATTTTGAATACAATATTTAATTGTTGAGGTGGTACAAGACAAAAGTAAGCATGCTGGAGAGATTAGCAGTGTTGCTGCAGACAGGGTCAGGGAGCTGCCTCAATATGCTGCTGGTCAGCAGGACAATATCCCATCTGCAATAAGGATGGCACTGCAAGTAATTCTTTAATTCATTCACAGAATGTGGGTATTTCTGGCATGGCCTGCATTTATTATCTGTTGCACTGCAACTGAGAAACTTCCTGGGCAATTTCAGAGAACAGGTAAGAGCCAACCACATTGATATGGATCTGGAATCACATGTAGTACAGACAGTTGCTAAAGCACATGGGTTTTTATAGCAACCCAATATTTTCATGTTCACCATTATTATACTAGCTTTTCATTCCAAATTTAAGTGAAATCGCCAACCTCTGTGGTGACTTGAACTCAAGTTTTTGAATTGTTAGGCCAATGCTCTGGATTGCTAGTCTAATCACATAACCAAGCCCCCAAAAACCCTCATAGAAAGGCAATCAGTGGAGGATTATTATTCTGATATCTAGAAGAAACACCATCTCCTGCGCTCACAAATGGAGGCACCATCTTGGAGTCAACAGTCTACCACTGTTTGTATTTTGCCCTCCTTCAGGAGAGTGACGTGTTATTGACGTGGATCCTGTACCATAACTCGCAAATCCGTGCAACCAACTGTGTTTTTTCAGCTGTGAACACAGGGTATGAAAAGAACTTTATGCTGTGCCCAAGTGGGTCATTTTATCTTCCTCATTGCCAATCTGCCTCTGCTTGTGCTGACACTGTATGGGATCATTTCTGACACTCTGGAATTGTTATATCAGCAAATATCTTCAGCTGAGAAGAGTTCCTTCTGATGCTTTTTAACTCAATCCCATAAAACACATCTAATTTACATAAATTACATGCATTGTTCCACCTTGAGCTAGCTTATTGTCTTTGCATTGCATTTGTGGAGTTTCTATTGGTTTGCTATGTGCTGACTGTTTATATATTTGGCTTACTGGATACTAGGACTTCCATTGTGTGAATCCTGGGACAGATGACTCTTTTTGTGTGTTGGGTTCAGAGCAGCAACATTATTGTATTTGGTTTTGTGGTTGTTGGGACAGCCAGGTGTTGTATTGTGTTTGATAGGTGCTCAGGCAGCTGGTGTGGAGGGGTGGTTTAAAATGGGTAAAAGATGGCATTGCTGTAAGGTGAAGTAACCAATTTTCATGCTACTTGTTCCAGATTGTAGTCAGTTGGAGCAGCAACTCGAAGAAGCGAGTCTGATCAGAAGAGATTTTGAAGATGGCTGTAGGCAAATTAAATCACTCGAGAAGCAAATCAAATTGGCAAAGCAGGAGAAAGATGATCTTCAAAAGGTAATTGCTTATTCATGATCAGTTGCTTCGGTCATTTGACAGGTTGAGTGTGCTAGAACGGTGGCTGCATTTTTGTGAAAGATGGTTTAATTGTGTTGAAAGTATTTGATAAAGCGGATGCAAGACCTGTTATTTCCCTGTTGGTGATATCAAACCTTGATGAATCATGTGCTTTTCACGCATACTTGCAACATTCTTCAACAGCAAAGCAAAAGCAGAAAAATTGAGTGTAATCCTGAGATAAAGAGTCCCCCCCCCCGCCGAAATTAAAAACAAGATGCTGGAAACACAGCAGGGCTACCATCTGAAAGAAAAAAGCTGTCCCAGTTTTGACGGACTTTGTGACCGAACCATTTTTATAGAAACACGCAGCAGGATTTTTAAGATAGTGGATGTCCTTGTTATGCGAAGGTTCGGAGAATGCTACAAGGAACATTAATTGTCTGGAAACATCTTCTACCCCCTAACTCAAGTGGGAGCCCTACTCGGAGAGCTGCTGACCATTCTGATTGGTCGCCAGCTCGGTTCCAGTGGCAGCAGCAGCCAGAACTGGGACTACAAGCAGCGCCCAAGTCCCAGATAAGTGCAGGGTAAAGCCTCAAAGGTGTCAGGGTCCAGTTGAGAAGAGCACCTGCAGGGGGCACACCTTGATGGGCAGGGGGTGCCCAGTGTTGAAAGGGTACCCTTGAGAGAAGCATCGTCCCACCTGGGAGCCAAGCAGGGTGACTTGCCAGGATTACCCCCTGCCTCTGAACTCCTTCCCAGCAGGCCCCAAATTGGGGACAAGGTGGGAAGCAGCCTATAAGTGCTAAATGGCCTCACCAACTCCATGTAAAATTGTGGACAGGTTAGGGACATGCTATCTGGGAGTTTTCAGTACTCCTTGCAAACTTGACAGCAGGACACTATAAAATCCTACACTTTGAAAATGTAGGGCAGAAGAAACCCATTTGGCTTAATGTGTCTGTGTCAGCCAAAAACAAGAGTGATCAAGCCTGATTCTACTTCTAACTCTTGGTCAGCAGCTCTGACGGTAAATGGAATCTCAAACACATACCAAATATTTTAAAACATAACGAGGGTTTCTGCGTCTCCTACTCTTTCAGTTAGTGAGAACCAGACCCACCCACCTCCCCCACCCCCTGAATGAAACATTTCTCCTCTAAAGCTTTTAATTAATTTAAATCTATGCTTTCGTTATTGACCTCTTTAATAAGGAAAATGTCTTCTTCTTATCCACTCTATCTCAAGCCCTTATAATTTTCTACATTTCAACTAAACCTCCTTCTACCTCCTCTGATGCAAAAAAGACAACCTCAGCTGACCTGGTCTCTCTCATGGTTCAACTTCTCCATTTCTGGCCCCAAGTCCATTACCTCACACTTTTTTGACTTGAATTCCATTTGCCACTGCTCTGCTCAAACTTGTAACATCAGGAATCTGTTGAGAATGCCCTCCTATGTCCTTCTGTTCTTCTATACTTCTCAATACCTTACTATTTATTCTTCCCTTTACCCTTTCCTCCTTTGCCCTCCCCATATTTGTAACCTCACACTACTCTGGAGTGAATTCCATTTCCAACACTTTTACCCACCTGACCAGTCCATTGCTATCATCCTGAAGCGTAATGCATTCCTCATTACTAACCACACAGCCAATTCTTTTACTTCCAAACTTCTTAATCATTTCCTTACATTTAAGTCAAAATCACTGAAGAATATTACACAAAGTGAGAGATTCAGTACTGAGCCCTGTGGAACCCACAGAAACATCCTTCCTGTTGCAAAAATACCCATCGACCATTGTCCTCACTGACTCTGAACCAACTGAGAGTCCAACTTGCCTCTTTCCATGGATTTGATGAACTTTTAATTTTCTGATCAATCTGCCATGTGGGACCTTGTGAAAAGCCTTTTGAAAATCTATCTAATGTCCTCACTGAATCACCTTGTTATCTCCTCAAAGCATTCAAACAAGTTAGTCAAATGAAATGGGGGCGATTCTCTGCTCCCAGTAGCTGGAGGCAGGATTGCCACTGGCTGATTGAATTGGGCATCAGAGTGAGAACAGGAATCAAGCCAGGTGTCAAACCCATTGCGATTCTACTAGCCTGCCCCACCAGCCCCGATCAGCTCCCACCCACATGCTGAAAATGTAATTTACATGTTATTACTGGGTTTGAGACTGGATGCTGGTATGTTGCTGTACCGCCTCTCCGTCCCCAGCGTGAAGTCCATCTGGAGATTTGGTACAAGTCCTGACAAACATTAACATGGCTGTTTGGATTTTGAGGGGTAAGTGCTGTGCCCATGTGGCTCTCTGCTGCTACCAAATTGCAGAGGGAAGGTCCCTGTGGGATCTGAGGAATTGGATAGGCTGGAGTTGGGGGTAATGGAGAGGAGAAGGGGTTGACCTCAGGACTCTTCCCTAAGCCTAAGGCCTTGTAGCTGGACTGCCTTTTCTAGCCTTGGGAAAAATGGAGATTGCTCTGAGCATGTGATTTCTAGCAGCTTTCACTTCAAAATCTTCATTCTTCCCTGTGTACTGTGAAACCTTTGAAGTGGCCTGGCAGGAGCTTTGTTTGTTTTCCTTTCCCTTCGCAGTTGAATGCATCTCAAGTATTTGGTTTTGTTCCTGACCACAATGATTATAAACGTTACTGTTAGAAAAGAGGAAGTGAAATCTGCGTGTATTTGTACCAACCTGTCAATCAAAGGTAATGGAGCATGAAATTGAATGAACTGAAAGGTTTTTGAGGTGTTTGAACTTTCCGGGAAGGCTCAGAGAGCTATCATAAAAGACAGTGTTTAAAATAATGGGGCTGAATGAGCAGATCTGGTAGAATGAGGAGTTTCTGGAGGCTTACTGGATTGTATTAATAATGAACAGTCTGATCTGCTCTGGAGTTGCCAACCAGAGTAGTTCAAAGTGGCCAGGCTGTATGTACTGCTCATTCAGGCTAAAAAGTGGGAATTCCCTTAGGGAAACTGACATCTCCTGTCAGACAGGGGACTTCAATGGGGTCTTCTCTCACCTGGGACTTCTGAGAGAGAGAAAGGCAATCTCTTCTGCAGAATTTAATGCTGTTATGATCTTAAAGACTTCTAGGTATCTGTGGGCATGGATATTAAAGTGACCAGACCACGTCAAAGGTTTCACAGAAACATAGGAGGAGGCCATTCAGCCCTTTGAGCCTACTCCACTGTTCATTATGATCTTGGCTGATCATTGAACTCAATTGTCTGATCCCTCCTTTCTCCTATATCCTTCGATTCCCTTCACCCCAAACGCTATCTGTAACTGCTTCTGGAAAACGTACAATGTTTAGGCCTCAACTGCTTCCTGTGATAGTGAATTCCATAGGCCGACCACTGTCTGGGTGAAGATATTTATCCTCAACTCTATTAGGGACCTTGTGGTGAAGGATCCTCTTGGGGAGAGTGATCATTGTATGGTGGAGTTTCTGATGCAGATGGAGGAGGAGAAAGTGGGTTCCCGGACCTGTGTCCTTTGTTTGAACAGAGGGGAGTACAATAGGCTGAGAGAGGAATTGGCGAATGTTGATTGGGGGAGCACATTAGAAGGTAGGTCTGCTGAGGAACAGTGGAGGATCTTTAAGGAGATCTTTCATGGTGCTCAGCAGAAATTTATTCCGATGGTTAAAAAGGATCGTAAGAGGAGAGATAATCAGCTGTGGATAACGAAGGAGGTAAAGGAAAGTGTTAAATTAAAAGCGGATGCGTTTAGAGTAGCTAAGAGTAGTGGGCAAGAAGAGGATTGGGAGAGGTTTAAATATCAACAAAGAATGACGAAGAAGTTGATAAAGAAGGGTAGGATAAACTATGAAGCTGGGCTAGCGCTTAATATAAAAAAGGATAGTAAGAGTTTTTATAAATATATAAAAAGGAAGAGGCTGACTAGGGTGAACGTTGGACCCTTAGAGGATGAGAGGGGAGACTTAGTGGTAGGGGATGGGGAAATGGCTGAGGCCTTGAATAACTTTTTTACAAAGAACAACCCAGCACGGGAAACAGGCCCTTCGGCCCAACGAGCCCGCGCCGCCGCATCGCCCTACACCTATTCTACCCTGCATGTCTACGAATGGGACCCTACTCAGTCAGATTCAGGGAAGAAATAGTGTCAATTTGGTGGAAACCAATTAGCCTAAGAGCACATCTTTGGGGTGTGGGAGGAAACCGGAGCGCCCGGAGGAAACCCACGCAACCACAGGGAGAATGCGCAAACTCCCACAGACACAGGCCCAAATCCATGTATCTGCACAGCTAGCAGTGCTAGTCACTGAGCTGTTGTGGAGCCCGTCTATCGGTCCAGGATCAAGCACACACACCGACATGAAGTACTAGGCCACTCGACTTCCAAGAGCAGCCCACGCACGACCCGCCATGTGCATGCCCCTCGCTTGACACGAGGTGGACCTCCACCTGTGGAATAAAGACAAAAAATATTAAATTTTTTGTTTCAGTCTTCACGGAGGAGGACGTGAATAGTTTGCTGGGTGTTAGCGATGGAAAGATGGTAGGAGTGAAGGGCCTGAATGACATTATTGTTACTAGAGAGGCAGTGCTCGACAGACTGGAGGGACTGATTGTGGACAAGTCCCCAGGACCGGATGGAATGCATCCAAGGGTTCTGAAAGAAATGGCGGAGGTGATAGTGGATGCCTTGATGATTATTTTCCAAACGTCGCTGGATTCCAGGGAAGTGCCGGAAGATTGGAAAACGGCTAATGTTACGCCATTGTTTAAGAAGGGTGGCAGGCAAAAGGCAGGGAATTATAGGCCGGTTAGTTTAACGTCTGTTGAGGGTAAAATGTTAGAGTCCATGATTAAGGAGAAAATAGTGAGGCATCTTGAGGAGAATTGTTTGATAGAGCAGACGCAGCACGGTTTCGTTAAGGGGAAGTCGTGTCTGACGAATTTGTTGGAGCTCTATGAGGATGTGTCTAGGGCGGTGGATAGAGGAGAGCCGGTGGATGTGGTGTTTCTTGATTTTCAGAAGGCATTTGATAAGGTGCTGCACAAGAGGTTATTGCAGAAGGTCAGGGGGCATGGAGTTGGGGGTAGGGTGTTAGCATGGATAGGGGATTGGCTATCAAATAGGAGGCAGAGAGGGGGGGTCAGTGGGTGCTATTCGGATTGGCGGTTGGTGACTAGTGGAGTGCCCCAGGGGTCGGTGCTGCTATTTACCATTTATATAGATGATCTGGAGGAGGGAACCGAGTGTATGGTGTCGAAATTTGCTGATGACACCAAGATTGGTGGAACAGCAAATTGTGCGGAGGGTGTGGAAAGTCTGCAGAAGGATCTAGATAGGCTGGGCGAATGGGCCAGGAACTGGCAAATGGAATTTAGTGTTGGCAAGTGTGAAGTTGTCCACTTTGGTAGGAATAATGATAGGAAGGACTATTACTTACATGGCAAAAAACTGCAGCATGCAACAGTGCAGAGGGACCTCAGGGTCCTTGTGCATGAGTCACAAAAACCCAGCCTGCAGGTGCAGCAGGTGGTCAGGAAGGCAAATGGGATGCTGGCCTTCATAGCGAGGGGGATTGAATATAAAAGTAGGGAGGTCTTGCTGCAACTGTATAGGGCACTGGTGAGGCCGCAGCTGGAGTACTGTGTGCAGTTTTGGTCGCCGCACTTACGCAAGGATATTTTGGCCTTGGAGGGAGTGCAGAGGAGGTTTACTAGGCTGATACCAGAGTTGAGGGGGTTGAACTATGAGGAGAGGCTGAATAAACCAGGCTTGTACTCGTTAGAGTTTAGAAGAATGAGGGAAGATCTCATTGAGACATATAAGATGATGAATGGGATGGATAGGATAGAGGTGGAGAGGCTCTTCCCGCTCAAAGGACAGTAGGACTGGAGGGCACAGCCTCAAGATAAAGGGGGGACAGTTTAGAACGGAGTTGAGGAGGAACTTCTTCACTCAAAGGGTGGTGAATCCCTGGAATTCTCTGCCCATTGAAGTGGTGGAGGCTGCCTCGCTAAATATATTTAAGACGCGGGTAGATAGGTTTTTGATAGGCAAGGGGATTAAGGGTTATGGGGAGAGGGTGGGAAAGTGGAACTGAGCCACGACAGATCAGCCATGATCTTATTGAATGGCGGGGCAAGCTCGAAGGGCTAGATGGCCTACTCCTGCTCCTATTTCTTATGTTCTTATTCTAAATGTTTTACCCTGTATCCTCAGACTGTGATCCTAGTTTTGGACACCTCCACCATTGGGAACATCCTTCTTACATCTACCCTGTCAAGTCATTAGAATTTTAAAGACTTCTATAAGATCACCTTTGATTCTTCTGAATTCCAGCAAATATAACCCTAACTAACTCAATCTCTCCTCATATGTCAGTCCTGCCATCCCAGGAATCAGTCCGGTAAACCTTCCCTCTGTAGCAAGAACGTAGTTCCTCACATGAAGAGACCAAAACTTCACAGTGTTCCAAGCGTGACCTCACCACGGCCCTGTATAATTGCAACAAGACATCTCTAGTCCTGAAGTGAATTTTCTCATGATGGAGGCCAACATATGGAGATCCTTTTTTACTGCCTGCTCACTTGTATGCTTACCTTTAGTGATTGGTGTATGAGGACACTCAGGTCTCATTGCACATTCTCCTCTCCTAATTTATGGCCATTCAGATAGTAATCTGCTTTCCTGTTTTTGCTACCAAAGTGGATAATTCACATTTATCCACATTATATTGCATCTGCCATTAATCTGTCCACTTACTCAACTTGTCTAAATCAGACTGAAGGATCTCTGTGTCTTCCTCACAGCTCACCCTCCCACCCAGCTTTGTGTCACCTGCAAATTTGGAGATAATACATTTAATTCCCTCATCTAAATGATTAATATATTGTGAATAGTTGGAGTTCCAGCTCTGATCCATGGGGTACCCCACTAGTAACTGTCTGCCATTTAGAAAAATGTCTGTTTATTCCCATTTCTTGATTTCTGTCTGCCAACTAGTTTTCTAACCATCTCAATATACTACCCCCAGTCCCATGTGCTTTAATTTAACATGTATGGGGACTTTGTCAAAAGCCTTCTGATGGTCCAAATAAACCACATCCATTGATTCCCCTTCCTCATCTCTACTACTTACATCCTCCAAAGAATTCCAGTAGACCTGTCAAGCATGATTTCCTTTTCATAAATCCATGCTGACCATGTTCAACCCTGTCAATGTTTTCCAAGTGCCCTGCTATAAAATCTTTGATAATGGACTCTAGCATGGCTGACTGGTCTATAATTCCCTGTTTTCTCCTCTCCACACCCCCTGCCTCCAATCTGTAGGTACTGTTCCAGAGTCAGTAGAATCATGAAACATGACCACCAATACATCCAATATTTCTCAGGCCGTTTGGATGTAGATTATCAGATCCTGGGGATTTATCAGCCTTCAATCCTATCACTTTCCCCAACAGCATTTCTCTATTAACACAGATTTCCTTCAGTTCCTCCCTGTCATGAAACAGTGCACAGCATGACTAAAGATTTGAACTGAAAGCTGCTTGAGATTACATGCTAAGAGTGATCTCTACCTTTCGCAGCGCTAGAAGGGGGAGTCCAGTCATGAGACTCCCAGATTCCTGAGGTCGACCACTCTCTCTCTCTCTCTCTCAGCCCAAACCCCCAAATCCCTTGGCCAGCTCTCTGTCTTCCCTCTGCAGCAGCAGCGAGGCACTTGGGCAAAGCACCTACCTACACACACACACGCACACACACACACACATCTCCCCCCCCCCCACCCAATCCACCACCCGTTGAAAGTGCCGGATCAGGGTATAAGTGCCGGGGGCAGTGCTGGGTTGGCACCACCATGGGGGCAGAGCATCTCTCTTGCCAGGGGGCGAGGGACGCCTCTCTGTGCTGAGGGGTGGGGATTGTTCCCCTTGTTAGCGCAGAGTGGCCATGTCCATGGTGGAGGCGCAGCATAAGGTGAGTCTATCTCTGAATGCTGAAATCAGGCTGGCCAACATGTTTTTTGCTATGCTTCCGAAGTGATACTGACCAGTGGAGTCAATGGGGCCAGTCAAAGTTGGAGAGATGTAGCTGAGGTTGTATTCTGATAGAAGCATTGAAACATAGAAGATAGGAGCCAGGAGATGGCCATTTAGCCCTTCAAGCCTGCTCTGTCATTCATAAGATCGTGGCTCATCATCCAGCTCAGTAGCCTAATCCTGCTTTTTCCCCATAACCTTTGATCCCATTCACCTTGAGTGTTACATCCAGCCGCCTCTTGAATGGATTCAATGTTTTGGCATCAACTACTTCCTATGATAATGAATTCCACAGGCTTACCACTCTTTGAATGAAGAAATGTCTCCTCATCTCTGTCCGAGCCTGAATTCTCAGACCGTGACCCCTGGTTCTGGATCTCCCACCACCATTGGGAACATCCTCCCTGCATCCATCCTGTTTAGACCTGTTAGAATTTTATAAGTCTCTATGAGATCCCCCCTCATTTGTCTGAACTCCAGTAAAAACAATCCTAACCAAGTCAATCTCTTCTCATACGTCAGTCCTGTCATCCCCGGAATCACAGTAAGAAGTCTGACAACACCAGGTTTAAGCCCAACCGATTTATTTGATAGTAAACTCACAAGCTTTCAAGGTTTCCCTCTTCGTCAGATGAATGAAGAGTTCTGGCCTCAGACAGAGCATATAACAGCACAGACAATTTACAGATTACTGATTAGAATGCGAATCTTTACACCTAACATGCTATTCAAGTCTTAAAGTGGCTAACATTGTGAGTGGAAGGAGCACTGATCACAGTTTAAAGAGATGTGTATTGTCTCCAGACAGTACAGTAAGTGAGGTTTTGCAAACCCAGGCAAGTCATGGGGGTTACAGATAGTGCGGCATAAACCCAAGATCCCTGTTGAGACCGTCCTCGTGTGCGGAACTTGGCTATCAGTCTCTGCTCAGCGACTCTGCGCTGTCGTGTGTCGTGAAGGCTGCCTTGGAGAATGCTCACCCGAAAGTCAGAAGCCGAATGCCCGTGACCACTAAAGTGTTCGCCAACAGGAAGGGAACAGTCTTGCCTGGTGATTGTCGAGCGATGTTCATTCATCCGTTGTCGTAACATCTGCATGGTCTCCCCAATGTACCATGCTTCAGGACATCCTTTCTTGCAATGTATTAGGTAGACAACATTGGTCGAGTTGCAAGAGTATGTACCGTGTACCCGGTAGATGGTATTCTCACGTGTGATGATGTCATCCATGTCGATGATCCGGCATGTCTTGCAGAGGTTGCTGTGGCAGGGTTGTGTGGTATTGTGGCCACTGTTCTCCTGAAGGCTGGGTAGTTTGCTGCGAACAATGGTCTGTTTGAGGTTGTGCAGTTGTCTGAAGGCAAGAAGTGGGGGTGTGGGGATGGCTCTGGCAAGATGTTAGTCTTCATCAATGATATGTTGAAGACTCCGGAGAAGATGTCGTAGCTTCTCCGCTCCGGGGAAATACTGGACGACGAAGAGTACTCTGTCCACTGTGTCCCGTGTTTGTCTTCTGAGGAGGTTGGTGCGGTTTTTCGCTGTGGTGCATCAGAACTGTCAATTGATGTGTCGAGCACCATATCCTGTTCTTTTGAGGGCATCTTTCAGTGTCTGGAGATGTCTGTCACGATCCTCCTCATCTGAGCAAATCCTGTGTATACGGAGGGCTTCTCCGTAGGGGCTGGCTTCTTTAACATGTTTAGGGTGGAAGCTGGAGAAGTGGAGCATTGTGAGGTTGTCTGTGGGCTTGCCATACAGTGAGGTGCCGAGGTGACCGTCCTTGATGGAGATGCGTGTGTCCAAGAATGCAGCCGATTCCGGAGAATAGTCCATGGTGAGTCTGATGGTGGGATGGAACTTGTTGGTATCATCATATAGTTGTTTCAGTGATTGTTCATCATGAGTCCAAAGGAAGAAAATGTCGTCGATGTATCTAGTGTATAGCATCGGTTGACGATCCTGTGCGCTGAAGAAGTCTTGTTCAAGCCTGTGCATGAAGATGTTGGCATATTGAGGTGCGAATTTGGTCTCCATGGCCGTTCCGTGTGTCTGGATGGAAAACTGGTTGTTGAAGGTGAAGACATTGTGGTCCAGGATAAAGCGGATGAGTTGTAAAACTGCATCTGGAAACTGGCAGTTGTCGGCATTGAGTACTGAGGCAGTTGCAGCAATGCCATCGTCGTGGGGGATGTTGGTGTAGAGCGCCGAGACATCCATTGTGACAAGGAGTGTCCCTGGTTCAACTGCTCCATGTGGGCGGAGTTTCCGTAGGAAGTCTGTAGTGTTGCAACAAAAACTGGGGGGTTCTTTGTACAATGGGTTTCAAGATGCCCTCGACATAGCCGGAGAGGTTCTCACACAAGGTCCCATTGCCCAATACAATGGGACGGCCGGGTGTGTTTGCCTTGTGTATCTTCGGGAGGCAGTAGAGATCTCCAACACAGGGAGTACTTGGAATGAGAGCACGGAGGGTGCTCTGAAGGTCCGGATCTGTTGAGTTGACGAGTGTGTTCTTTGGTCGGACCTGCTGGTAACTGCCTGCAGTGTTCCTCATTGCTTAGTTATCGGTACACTTCTTTACAGTAATCCGTTCTGTTCAGTATGACGATGGCCCCTCCTTTGTCTGCTGGTTTGGTGACAATGTTGCGGTTGGTCTTGAGAGCGTGGATGGCGTTGCATTGTGCTTGGGTGATGCTCAGGGCGGTTTTGCGAGTGTGGTTGATGAATCTGGTGTTGACGCACCTCCTGATGGTTTGGGCACACGTGTCCAGTCGAGGGCAGCAGCCTTCTGGAAGAGTCCAATTGGGTTCCTTTTAGGTTGCTGCACATTGACTGTCTCGTTGTGTTCGCTGTTGGCCTCTTGGGGTTTGTGGAAAAACTCCCGCAGCCTCATTCGCCTGATGAATTCCTCTGTGTCTGCTGCGAGACTAATGGGGTCCATTTTGGTGGTGGAGCAGAAATTGAGCCCCCGACTGAGAACTTCGATTTCATCTGGTTGAAGTGTGTAGTTCGACAAGTTAACAATGGACCTCCCTGTGGTAGTGCTGTTTTCTACTGTGGTGCCGGGGGAGGCTTAGTTGTTGCTGGTGGTGATGCCGAGTTTTTCAAGTTTCCTGTTCTTGGTGTGAATGTAGGTGTAATTTTTTTTTTAATCTGCTTGGCAGAGTTTTGCAGCTGGTCTGCATCCTGAGCACAAGTTGAGAATATGTATTCCATTTTAGTTTCCAGGGTGCAGCGTTTGCTGTAAAGCTGGTGTATGAGGTGGTTGAGGAGTGTGAGAGAGGTGCGACGGCAAAGTCTCTCAGCGTAGTCTGTGTTACAGGTTGACCTGAGTGGGTTTGTGATCTGCAGTCCTTTAGGTATCTTGTCTGCTTTCTTGCATCTCTGTAAAAACCTGATGTCTGTGTCGATATGCGCAATCTTCTTGGAGATTCCCTCCACTTGGGTCCAGCAGTTTGCAGTGTCAATAGTAGTCATGATGTGGAGATGCCGGCGTTGGACTGGGGTAAACACAGTAAGAAGTCTGACAACACCAGGTTTAAGTCCAACCGATTTATTTGATAGTAAACTCACAAGCTTTCGAGGTTTCCCTCTTCGTCAGGTGAATGAGTGTTGTCAGACTTCTTACTGTACTTACCCCAGTCTAACACCGGCATCTCCACATCATCCCCGGAATCAGCATGGTAAACTTTCACTGCGCTCCCTCAAGAGCAAGAACATTCTTCCTCAGAAAAGGAGACCAAAACTGCGCACAGTACTCTAGATGTGGCCTCATTAGGGTCCTGTATAATTGGAACAGCACATCCCTGCTCCTGTAATCGAAACCTCTCGCAATGAAGGCCAACATGTTATTTGCTTTCTTTACCACCTGCTGCACCTGCATGCTTACCTTCAGTGATTAGTGCACAGTGACACCCATGTTCTGCTGCACACTTCCCTCTCCCAATTTACAGCCATTCAGATAATAATGTGCAGCTTATTTTTGCTTCCAAAGTGAATAACCTCACACTTATCCAAATTATACTACATCTGCCATTAGTTAGCCCACTCCTCCAATCTGTCCAGATCATCCTGAAGTATCTCTGCATCCTTGTGGGATGCTGGCCTTCATAGCGAGGGGGATTGAATATAAAAGTAGGGAGGTCTTGCTGCAGCTGTATAGGGCATTGGTGAGGCCGCAGCTGGAGTACTGTGTGCAGTTTTGGGCGCCGCACCTGCGCAAGGATATTTTGGCCCTGGAGGGAGTGCAGAGGAGGTTTACTAGGCTGATACCGGAGTTGAGGGGATTGAGCTATGAGGAGAGGCTGAATAAACTAGGCTTGTACTCGTTAGAGTTTAGAAGAATGAGGGGAGATCTCATTGAGACGTATAAGATGATGAATGGGATGGATAGGATAGAGGTGGAGAGACTCTTCCCGCTCAAAAAAGACAGTAGGACTAGGGGGCACAGCCTCAAGATAAAGGGGGGGCGGTTTAGAACGGAGTTGAGGAGGAACTTCTTCACTCAAAGGGTGGTGAATCTCTGGAATTCTCTGCCCGTTGAAGTGGTGGAGGCTGCCTCGCTAAATATTTTTAAGAAGCGGGTTGATGGGTTCTTGATAAGAGAGGGGATTAAGGGTTATGGGGAGAGGGTGGGAAAGTGGAACTGAGCCACAACAGATCAGCCATGATCTTATTGAATGGCGGGGCAGGCTCGAAGGGCTAGATGGCCTACTCCTGCTCCTATTTCTTATGTTCTTATGTTCACCCTCCCACCCAACTTGGTATCATCTGCAAACTTTGAGATGTTATATTTTGTTCCCTCATCCAAATCATTAATATATATTGTGAATAGCTGGGGTCCCAGCATCGATCCTTGTAGCACTCCACTAGTTACTGCCTGTCAATTTGAAAAGCACCCATTAATTCATATTCTTTGTTTCTTCTCTGCCAACCAGTTTTCTATCCATCTCAGTACACTTCCCCCAATCCCATGCACTTTAATCTTGCACAATAATCTCAGTCATCGTTTAGTTGAAAGCACTTCTGCCTCTGAGTCAGGAGGTTGTGGGTTCAAGTCTCACTCTAGGACTTTCAGCACAAAAACAAAGGCCGTCACTCCCAGGCAATAGTGAGGGACTGTCAGAGATGCTATCTTTCAGAAAGGACAGCAAACCAAGGCCCTGTCCTTCAATTAAGACACTGAACCAAGACTTTGTCATTTCTCCGAGGTGGATGTAGAAGATTGTGTGGCAGTATTTTGAATAAGAACAAGGTGCCCTGGCTAATACTTATCCCTCAAACATCTCAAAAATATTGGTGCTTTGGTCATTATCATTATGCTGTTTGTGGGAGCTTACTGTGCACATATTGACTACTGGGTTTCCTAACTGAAAACAAGGACAGCACTTGGTTAGTTAACCATAGAACCATAGAAAATTACAGCTCAGAAACAGGCCTTTTGGCCCTTCTGCCCTGTGCCGAACCATTTTTTGCCTAGTCCCACTGACCTGCACTTGGAATACCTGGTAGTTACAGAAGGTGCTATATAAATCCAGCCTTTTTTTAATATGAAGGGTGGCTAGCAGCCTCATCTCAAAATCCTGGCTCAATCCAAAAGGTTCTGTTGAAGAGGAGCTGTAAAATGGCACACTGCAGTTGCAGGTGGCTTCTACCTGTAAGTGTCCTGTGGCAGTGTTGTAGGCAAGACCTCTGTGCTTGTATGTACTATTGCAAATGCAGGTTTTGTCAGTACTTGCTGAATCAAGGTTGCTATAGCATCCATCAGTGTATGGAAGTTGACTTGTTGCTGCGCAGGAACTATTTCTATGCACAGATTAGGTGAAATTTCATGATAAAGATTCAAACTGCCAAATGAGTATGAAAACTGGAGAGAATCACGTTGATTATTTGGACAAGCTTCCCAGTCACAATCGTATAGCATTTAATTTAAAAAAAACAAATATGATTCTCACCAGTGGCGGGGGAGGGGAAGGTGGCGCAGCCTGATCTTGCCAGTGAAGCTGGCTGCTGACCGCTTAGGACGCTGTTGTGTCGGCAGCCCAATCTTCCAGTGTACTGGGAGACCTACTGTCAACTCTCCACCCCATGGACTTCGGAACCCACCACCAATTGCTCCCTGTGCCAGTCTCTCCCTCACACCCGATAGCCGCTCCCGCAGGGTTGCCCCTCCTTCCCCCAATAGCCACTCCTGCAGAGTTCTCTCCCCCAATCACAGTCCCTGCAGATTCCATGCCGCCCCCCCCCCCCCCCCTCACTGCCGATCACTGCTCCTTTAGAGTTCCCCCAAATCCACCCACCCCTCCTGATCACTGTCCTTGCAGAGTTTTCCCCCCACCCAATCGCCATCCTCACCGATCAATCC
The DNA here is from genome assembly GCF_965287045.1 of Carcharhinus amblyrhynchos. Lineage (NCBI taxonomy): Eukaryota > Metazoa > Chordata > Chondrichthyes > Carcharhiniformes > Carcharhinidae > Carcharhinus > Carcharhinus amblyrhynchos. The sequence goes on along the minus strand of NC_137330.1, from coordinate 119,846,102 downwards.
AATCCCCTGCAGAGTATGCCTCTTGCAGAGCTCCTTCTCCACCCCTTCTGAGGCCCCATCTACTTGGCATTGTCAGGGTGCCCGATGGACACTACCATACTGACTTTGCCCAAGAGGCACTGTCCAGCCCTGCTCCTGACCCCTGGGGGACTTCAATGGCCTTCAGTCCCAACAGCGGCCATTACATCAAGTCTCTGCCAATGGAGACCAGCTGTGATTCTCGCTGCTGAGGACCTGGACTGGTGGGGAGAGATCTGATATGATCACAAGCACTGGCTTGGTAAAGTGATGTGAAAGATTGATGTGCCTGGTATCACTGTCTTTACATAGTTGAGTTGGTGTACACAAAATTACCCTTTTCACTTTTTACCTTCGCACCAAACTGTCAACTTGGATTTAAGCAAAAACTGAAGATACTCAGCCAATCAGGCAGCATCTTTGAAGAGAGATGCTGCGTCGAAAGCAAAATAGTGCAGTTTCTGCAAATCTGAAATAAAATCAAAATGCACAGCAGGTCTGGCAGTACCAGTTGAAGTTTCAAGTTGATGATAAACTGAGGCAGCACAGTTGCAGAGTGGCTAGTACTGCTGCCTCAATGCCAAGGACCCAGGTTTGATTCCCGGCTCGAGTCACTGTCTGTGTGGAGTTTGCACATTCTTCCCATGTCTGATTGGGTTTACTCTGGCTGCCCTGGTTTCCTTCTGCAGTCCAAAGATGTGTAGGTTAGGTGGATTGGATGTGCTAAATTGCCGCTTAGTATCCAAAGGCGTTTAGGTTGGGATGATTGGCGGGATTAACATGTGGGGTTATGGCAATAGGGCAAGGTAAGTGCTCTATCAGAGAGTCAGTGCAGGCTTGATGGGCCAATTGGCCTCCTGTACTGTAGGATTCTGTGTCACTGTTTTATGGAAGCATTAACAAAAAGAAAAGCCAATTGCTGCTGAAACAAGAATCAATTAACGTGAGGGCTCTTTGTAACTCTTTTGTATGAAATGAATTTATATTTCCAAGACACTTGTCATAATGGTTCTTAGCATAGTGAACCTGTTAATTCTGCTCTTGCAGATTGTTGGGACATTAACTTTTGTCCATGTGCTATTGTTCTCCTTTGCCATTTAAATAATTTGTTTCTTAATGAATCCAAAATAGCTGATTAATCGTTAGATGTAAATTGTGCTAACAATGCAGGAAGTGCTCGAGTCCAGTGAAAAGTTGAAATTGCAAACCAAAGAGCTTAAAGATGCCCATAGTCAGCGTAAACTAGCCATGCAAGAGTTCTCCGAGATGAATGAAAAAGTCACAGACCTGCGTTCCCAAAAACAAAAGCTTTCCCGACAGCTCCGGGACAAAGAAGAGGAGATGGAAGTGATGATGCAAAAAGCCGAGAGTTTGCGCCAAGATCTACGGAGAATGGAGCGCACCAAAAAAGAGGTGGATTTGATTTTTTCTATTGGGATTGCGGGCAAATTAATGTTTTCCCGCATGTTGTCTTTCACTTAAAGTTTCATTGCACTTTTTCAGGAACCAGGCTTGGCATGTTTGATCAGTAAAGGATTTAAGGGTTATGGTGAGCAGGCGGGTAAGTGGAGCTGAGTCCACAAAAAGATCAGCCATGACCTTATTGAATGACAGAGCAGGCTCGAGGGACCAGATGGCCTACTCCTGCTCCTAGTTCTTATGTTCTGATGTTTTTTATTTGAATTCTGGAAGATAAGAGCACAGAGGATAAGGATTGAGAAAAAGTACAGCACAGGAACAGGCTCTTCGGTCCTCCAAGCCTGTGCCAATCATAATGCCCTAACTAAGCTTGAACAAAACCTTCTGCCCTTACTCAGTCCGTATCCCTCTATTCCCTCCTTATTTATGCACCCATCCAGGTGTCTCTTAAATGTTGCTAATGTGGCTGCTTCCACCACCTCCTCTGGCAGTGCGTTCCAGGCATTCACCACTGTCTGTATGAAAAATTTCCCCCATTTATCTCCGTTAAGCTTTCCCCCCGTCACCTTGAACCTGTGACCCCTTGTAATTGACACTTCCACCCTGGAAAAAGCCTCTGACTATCCAACTTGACTATGCCTCTCATAATTTTGTAGACCTCTATCAGATCTCCTTTCATCCTCCATTTCCCCAGTGAAAACAATCCTAGTTTATTCACCCTGTCCTCAACACGCTTGAGACCAGGCAACATCCTGGTGAACCTTCTTTGCACTGTCTCCAAAACTTCCATGTCCTTCTCGTAGTAGGCCGACCAATACTCCAAATGCAATCTAACCAAGGTTTTATATAGCTACATTCAATTTCCTGTATTCAGTGCCCTGGCTAATGAAGGCATATGCTTTCTTAATCACCTTGGTCACCTGCGTTGCTACTTTTAGAGACTTTCTGTGGGATTACATCTCTGAGAGCTCTTCTTTGTGCAAGAATTTTACTGTATTAAGTAATCTTCCCTCATGGGCTTTCACTAATGTATTGCAGTTATACATTACTTTACTCGACAGACTGTTATTCACGCTGATTCTCAACAGTTTGCCTGGTGGCGGGCATCCAGCAAAGCCCACTTAGTATGTCCACTTTCTAACATGGCGCACCAGTTAATGTCTGGAGCAGAGGCCAAGGCTAATCCTAGACCTTGTCATCTCTAACCCTGCAGTTCCCCACACGCTGTTGGTCAGCTCAGTGAATCAACAGTGTAAAAATGTGGAAGATTTTCTACACTTACCAAATCATGCCTTCAGCACTGGATCATCAAAATGTGATGTGGAGATGTCGACGTTGGAATGGAGTGGACAGTAAGAAGTTAGACTGTCATCAAAATGTGTTCATCTAATTGTAATTCTCCTTCATGACTATCCAGAAAGGTGAATTATACTGCTGGGGTTATTAACCTCCAACTCATCCTGGTTTCAGTTCCAGGGACCATCTCTTGAATGCAGTTAGAGGATTTGGAATTTGTAATTAAAACCAAAATCCATGCAACTGATGAAGAAATACAATGATTATACACAGTATTGCTAGTTATTGAGTGCACCATGAGTATCGGAGAATGTCACCTGCACCTAAATATTGCACAATCACTCTTGTAAGACAACATCTTTCATAAAATTACCATTTTTGCTTTTACCATCTGTTTTATTCCACTTTCTCATCAGCTCCCCATTTTTGGGTTGGGAGGTTGGTGGTTAGAACTGTTCAAATCTCATCTAAAAGATAGCACCTTGAAAACCCTGCTAAAGCATTTCCGGACTGAGAAATCACTATTGTCTTATCAAGTTGAACAGCATGGTTTAGTTGTTCACAATAGGCAGACTGTATTCAACCAGCTGCTGCTGCTTGAAAAAACCCAAAACAAAATGTCCACTAATTCATTTGGATTTGATGTGCATTATTTGGGGCATACATGAAGAGGTTTTAGTACAGTATGTGGTATAGCTGACCTGGGAGTACTCGTCACTTGTGTTAGAAGACTGGATTCAAGCTTTGCTTCAGAACACAAACCAATACACAGTACTGAGGGAATTCTGCATTTTTTATACCCTACTTTCCTTTCTCCATAGATACTGCCTGACCTATTGAGTATTTTAGCATTTTTTTGAAGCTCATCCTTACAATCTTTCTTGAAAAGAATACATGGACTGCCACACAGTAATGAACTGTTACTGGTTTACTGTATAAATTTAAGAAAGCATTCAAAGTGAGGACTTGATTGAGGCTGTTGAGCAGGAATGTTACTAAAACTTGTTAAGGCACTCAGTGCTGAGAGGATTTGATGGCTCAACGGTTCTGTTCTAAAGCTGGTTATGACTGTGGCTGTTAGGTGCTTGAGTATTCTTTATGGTATGCATTTTCCCCAACCAGATGGATGTGCAGATGGAACAATCAGCAGCAGAAGCATCCAAGGAACGGAAACTGCGAGAACGGAGTGAACAGTATGCAAAGCAACTGGAGGATGAGCTTGAGGGGCTCAAGGTGAGAAGCTGATATGAAAATAAAGAAGCACATTTAATTCCATGCGCTGGTTTGTTCCTGGTTCTTATGTAGCAGAGGTGAATGATTAGAGCCCGAGTGATGTGGTAAAATCGGACAGCTCACCCCCAAGCAGATTGCAGTGTGTAGCAGAATAACACCTCGAGAGACTTTTGGGAAAGGCATTCTTGGACTCTTCTTGGCAGAGCAGAAGGGGATGGGGGAATTTAAAAGCAAAATAATGTCAATGTTTTGTTGTTTGAGACCAGTGTATAAAGAATAGCTAATAAATTAGATGGCCTTTATCGTGAGGGGGATAGAATATAAAAGCAGGGACGTCTTGCTGCAACTCTACAGGGCACTGGTGAGGTCGCAACTGGAGTACTGTGTGCAGTTTTGGTCCCCTTATTTGCGAAAGGATATATTGGCCTTGGAGGGAGTACAGAGAAGGTTCACCAGGCTGATACTGGAGATGAGGGGGTTATCTTATGAGGAGAGATTAAATAGACTGCACCTGTACTTGTTGGAGTTTAGAAGGCTGAGGGGGGATATTATAGAGACTTACAAGATAATGAAGGGGCTAGATAGGGTAGAGTTAGAGAGATTCTTTCCACTTAGAAAGGAAACCAGAACTAGAGGGCACAGCCTCAAAATAAGTGGGGGGTGGGGGGGTGCAGTTTAGAACAGAGTTGAGGAGGAACTTCTTCACTCAAAGGGTGGTGCATCTCTGGAATTCTCTGCCCATTGAACTGGTGGAGGCTACCTTGTTGAATATGTTTTAAGTCACAAGTAGGTAGATTTCCGATAGACAAGGGAATTAAGGGTTATGGGGAGAAAGCAGGAAAGTGGAACTGATCCACTTCAGATCAGCCATGATCTTATTGAATGGCAGGGCAGGCTCGAAGGGCTACATGGCCTATTCCTGCTCCTATTTCTTATGTTCTTATGACAGACAGGGCGTCAATTTAACGTCTCATCAAATGTTGGCACCTTCAGTAGTGCAGCGCTTCCTGAGTGTTAAATGTACAGTTGTATAATTTTAATGCCAATTACTGCCAACTCTTGGTAGCAAGACTAGACAAGCTGGGTTTCAAATGTAGGTTATGCCATATAAAGAAAAAAAAACCTGACATTTATACCTGAGTTGGTTACAAGATTTTGTTCTTTCTGTTGACTAAAAGTAATAAAACTTGAATTGAATTGATGAAACCAAGTTTAGTCATGAATAAAATAGACACTTTTAGTTTTTTTGACATGGGTGGTATAAAAACTAAGCAACTGTTATTGTTTGATCTGCTTTAACTGTCGATTGTTATATCTCTTAACAATTTCCGTTAACAGAAGAAGCAGATTGGCCGATCCCCTGGTGTGAGCAGTACGGAGCATCAGCAGGAAGTGGCAAAACTCAAAGCTGACCTAGAGAAAAAGAGCGTTTTTTACGAGGAGGAGCTGGCCAAACGGGAAGCCATGCACATGACTGAAATCAAGAACTTGAAGAAGGAACTACGCGATGCAGAGGGACAGCATCTCACCCTGAAGAAAGAAATAATGATTCTTAAAGACAAGTTGGAAAAAACCAGAAGAGAAAGGTAAGAATGCCGGTTTACTTCACTTATACCAATTGTGATCTGCAGAAGGGCCTGGCTCCTGAATCAGCTGAGGATGTTCACCTGATTCCTGCTGAGATGTCCATGGGATTGAGAGTGAATGCAGGAAGAAAGAATATTTAATTATAATAGCACCTTTTATGTCTCAGATCATTGAGTGATTCACAGCCAACCTTTCATATGAAAGCCATTGTTTTGAGAATGTCAGGAGGACAGGATGGGAAAAAGAGATTCATCCTAATGAAATAGTTCCTTGGAAGATGAGCAGGGAGTTCTGGTGTCTTGATCAATATTCTTTCCTCAATGGATAACACCAAAAAGAAGAAATTCACTTGTCATCTATCACATTTACTTTTTGTAAGATCTTGCTGTGGATAAATAGACTGCTGTATTGTCCACATGATATTAGTGGCTTGAAAGAAATTTGAAAGAAATCAAATAATTGATTTGGTGCTTTGTAAATCCCACTCTTTAATGCTGCTTTTAAAGCTATGAGGACGGATTTTAAAAGATACACCAATTTGGACATCTAACAATGTCTGTATCCACTTTGCATGTAATTGGTTTGGAGAATTTTACCACAAACTTTTGTGGACTTACTGTTGATGATATCCAGTGTCTGCTAAGAACACAAGAAAAAGATGCAAGAGTGAGCCATTTGGCCTCTTGAACCACACCACTGTTGAGCAAGTTAATGGCTGATTTTCTACGTTAGCTGTATCTTCCTGAACTCCATTGTTACATTTAATATTCAAAAATCTGTCAATCTCTCTCTTGAACAACTGAGCAGTCACAGCTCTCTGGTACAAAGAATTTCAATGCTTCACAGCCCTCAAAGTGAAGAAATTTCAAATTATCTCTGTCCCAAATGGTCAATCCCCTGTTCTGGTCTCAAGGTAGGGGAAACGTACTTGCAGCATCCACTATGACAAACCCCATTGGATAATGCTTTGTGTGGTTACTTCTCATTCTTCTGAACTCTGGGAAATGTATACGGAGATTGGCATGGTTTATTTTTGGTTTGAAGGTAGCATAGAGTGAACAGTTTCCCATCTCCTGTAGATCTTTTCCAAGCCTGTGCATAATACGCTGGAGGTGAAGTGAAGTATTGCAGAAAGGAGAATGGAAACAAGCGTTCACGTAATGACCCGGTCTTGTTTAATTCCAGCCTTCAGTGAGACAGGATTTTTGATGGTTCCATTGGTGAACAACACTCACAGTTCCATGCCATCATGGAGTAGACAAAAGTAGTGACAAATTTCTGAGGGCAACCAAATTTGAGAAGATATTCCATAAACCTTTGTGGTTAACAGAATCAAAGGTTTTGCTGAGGTTGCAAAGGGCCACATGCACTACTTGGTGCTGTTCCTTGGATTTTTCTTGAATGTGCCGCAGGGCAGGAATCATGTCTGCAGTGTCCCTTGATGGACCACAATCATACTAAGATTCTGGAAGGAGTTCCTCAGCCACTGGGAGGATGTGGTTGAGAACAGTCCTTGCAATGGCCTTCTCTATGACAGATGGTAGGGATACACTTCTTTAGTTACTTGCAATTGGAATCTACCCAGATGAGGGATATGAGGTTGCACAACCATGCCAGGAGTTATCACCACCATGTTTCAGAACTTCAGGGATTCCATCTGTTCCAAAAGCCTTGTTTTTTTTTGAATGCCTTTTATAACTTCATTCCAGACCAAGATAGTGCAGAGACAAAGCTGGGTGGGGTATTAAGGAATGGAGTTGAGGATGTTCGAGGCAAAGACAGGATCTCAGTTGAAGAATTGTTCAAGATGTCCCCTCTAGCAGATACTAGCTGCCTCCCTATCCTCCATGCTTGGCTGTCAGCAGCTAATAGGCGATGGACTGTCTTGACAGCACCATGGAAAACCATACATGTTGTTGATGAATGAGTTGTTGGACCTCTGTGCTCTTTCTACCCATCATTGCTCTTTCTGTCATGGGTTTTATGTGGTACCACTGTCTACAGTTTTCTGTAGGACTGCTGCTTTTCTCAGTAGATGTGTGATGTTTTCAGACAATTAAAGCCAAGTGCTTCTGCTCAATTATATTTTGATTGTTTTTGTCAAACCACTCACAATGTTTCTTGTATTGTCATAGCCACAGATTGTCACTATGCATATTGCACTCACTTAGAAACTGAGCTCCAGGTCATTGTCGATTCCATCTCTGTAGCATTTGAGAAAATTGGCCTTTCATTAAATACCCAGAAAACTAAGGTGATCCTCTAGATTCCACAGCAAAACACCTCTTGCTGCCTATTAAAATAAATAATGGACTCCAGGAAAATGTAAAACACTTTCTGTATTTTTGGAGCCATCCCTCGATGAAGGCAAGTGTAGACAACAAATGTACCAACTTGGCTTTGGTCAACTGAGAACCAGCTTTACAAACCCAAGACCATGGTCATGGCTTACTGGGGCAACATGCTTTTAAATGCTTCAAAGACACGAGCAACCTACTGCAGGGACCTCAAAGCAACGGAGAAGCACTGCCAGTGGTGCCTTTGCAAGATCGTCCAAATCCAGAGGCAAGAAAGGCATTCTAACAATAGCCTCCACTCTCAAGGCCAGAATAAAGGTGCTAACCGCACATCAAGCTCCACTTGCCGGGCTGTGAGTTTCCTGTACGTGACACCAGATTCCCAAAGCGACTGCTCCATTTGGAAGCCGGTCACGGCTGCAGCCTCTCAGGAGGACAGTAGAAACGCTTTAGGGACATTCCCAAAGTATTGCTGAAATGGTTAAATAACCCTGCTGACTCATGGGAGTCCCTGGCTTATGACTGACCAAAATAGAGAAGACTCATTTAGGAAGGCATCCAATACATCGAGAGACTTTGCTGGGGATGTGCAGAAGCAAGGTCACATGTCAGAGGAAGCGGACAAACCTGACCCATTCAACTTTTCAGACACTAACTCCCTCCCATGTGACAGAATCTGCAAATTAGTCATTTCGAAACATATCAGATCAGAGTGGGAGCAAGCCTTCCTCAAGCCTGAGGGACTGTTTAAGCAAGAGGAAGAGGGAATGTAGGCATACTTCACTCAATATCTCCTCGGGAATATGACATCCTTTACTCAATATCTCCTCAGGAATGTAGGCATACTTCACTCACAAACGTCTCGGGAATGTAGACATACTTTATCACTATCACCTCGGGAATGTAGGCATACTTTACTCACTATCACCCCGGGAATGTAGACATACTTTACTCACTATCACCCCGGGAATGTAGACATACTTTACTCACTATCACCCCGGGAATGTAGACATACTTTACTCACTATCACCTCGGGAATGTAGACATACTTTACTCAACATCTCCTCGGGAATGTAGACATACTTTACGCACTATCACCCCAGGAATGTAGGCATACTTTACTCACTATCACCCCGGGAATGTAGACATACTTTACTCACTATCACCCCGGGAATGTAGACATACTTTACTCAATATCTCCTCGGGAATGTAGACATACTTTACTCACTATCACCCCGGGAATGTAGACATACTTTACTCAATATCTCCTCGGGACTGTAGGCATACTTTACTCAACATCTCCTCGGGAATGTAGATACACTTTACTCATTATCACCCCGGGAATGTAGACATACTTTACTCAATATCTCCTCGGGAATGTAGATATACTTTACTCACTATCTCCCTGGGAATGTAGATATACTTTACTCACTATCACCCCGGGAATGTAGACATACTTTACTCAATATCTCCTCGGGAATGTAGGCATACTTTACTCACTATCACCCCGGGAATGTAGGCATACTTTACTCACTATCACCCTGGGAATGTAGACATACTTTACTCAATATCACCTCGGGAATGTAGGCATACTTTACTCACTATCACCCCGGGAATGTAGACATACTTTACTCAATATCTCCTCGGGACTGTAGGCATACTTTACTCAACATCTCCTCGGGAATGTAGATACACTTTACTCATTATCACCCCGGGAATGTAGACATACTTTACTCAATATCTCCTCGGGACTGTAGATATACTTTACTCACTATCTCCCTGGGAATGTAGATATACTTTACTCACTATCACCCCGGGAATGTAGACATACTTTACTCAATATCACCCCGGGAATGTAGGCATACTTTACTCACTATCACCCTGGGAATGTAGACATACTTTACTCAATATCTCCTCGGGACTGTAGGCATACTTTACTGACTATCACCCCGGGAATGTAGATATACTTTATGCACTATCACCCCGAGAATGTAGACATACTTTACTCAATATCTCCTCGGGAATGTAGACATACTTTTCTCAACATCTCCTCATAGGATTAATCTTCAAATTTCCATCCTTCACATGGAGCCTGGGATTGGTCTGTATACTAAACAAAACTGTAACAATGCAAATAATTTCTTGTGCTGGTGCAGCTTTGTTGCAATCTGTACATTAATACAGCTGCAAAGTTTGAATTATAATATTGTAATCAGATGTTTAAGTGATTGCTGAGGACTGATAGGTCATGGAGTGTTTAGCTCCTTCATGTAGGTGGAACCTCTCAATGAGGAGTAGAGATCTAAATTGAAGACTACAGACATGGAGGCTGAGCTACCTTCACAGGAACCTGAAATGGTGTATGTTTGTAACAAAGGTGTCTGCTATAAACTCACGCAGTTTTACTCAAACACCCATGCTTATAAATTGACTCCAGTGTCAGGTAGATTAGCAGGGTAAATGTGTAGGGCCTGGGTGGGATTGTGGTCAGGACAGACTCGATGAGCCGAATGGCAGCCTCCTGTACTGTGGGGATTCTATGATTCTACTCAAGCCCATCTTGTTTTGCATTTCCATTCATGCTTCCAAGGAAGCTGCTGTGTAATGTGTGATTTTTTTTCTTCTAAATTTGACATTGCTTATTAGCTCTCTCCAAGGATTGAGACATATGGTAATTTTGTAATGCCAGCAAATTTAATTTGACATTTTAATTTAATAGTTATACAGTTTATTTGAAATAGTTGAGACAACAGGAAGAGGGATGAGGTCCTGCAGCAGTGGTTTAGGGAGTTAGGTAGAAAGTTAACAAGCAGGACTTCAAGAGTTGTAATCTCAGGATTACTCACTGTGCCACATGCTAGTGAGGCTAGGAATAGGAAGATAGTGCAGCTCAACACGTGGCTAATCAGCTGGTGTAGGAGGGAGGATTTCAGATATACAAAGAACAAAGAACAACCCAGCATGGGAAACAGGCCCTTCGGCCCAACGAGCCCGCGCCGCCGCATCACCCTACACCTATTCTACCCTGCATGTCTACGAATGGAACCCTACTCAGTCAGATTCAGGGAAGAAATAGTGTCAATTTGGTAAAAACCGATTAGCCTAAGAGCACATCTTTGGGGTGTGGGAGGAAACCGGAGCGCCCGGAGGAAACCCACGCAACCACAGGGAGAATGCGCAAACTCCCACAGACACAGGCCCAAATCCATGTGTCTGCACAGGGGTCTCTTCTGGGGCAGATGTGGCCTGTACAAGAAGGATGAGTTGCATCTAAACTGGAAGGGCACAAATATTCTGGCTGGGAGGTTTGCATGTGTCACACGGGAGGATTTAAACTAGTTTGGCACGGGGGTGGGAACCAAAGCAAAGGTGAATTAGCTGAAGAGGAACCGGAGAACAGGGCCAGTAAAACTCAGAAACAACAGGCAGGGTGGGATTGCTAATAAGAGAGGTTCTAGTAGACTGAAGTGCATTTGGTTCAATGTGAGAAGTGTAACAGGTAAGGCAGATGAACTTAGAGCGTGGATTAATACTAGGAACTACGATGTTGTTGCCATTACAGAGACTTGGCTAAGGGAAGTACAGGATTAGCGGCTTAACATTCCAGGATACAGATGTTTCAGGTGGGATAGAGGGGGATATGTTGAGAGGAATAGATAGGGTGGATTCTCGGAGGCTATTTCCCAGGACTGAAATTGTCGCTGCGAGAGGACACAGGTTTAAGGTGCTGGGAAGCAAGCACAGAGGAGATGTTAGGGGTAAGTTTTTCACTCGGGGTGGTGAGTGAATGGAATCGGCTGCTGTCGGTGGTGGTAGAGGCAAATTCGCTGGGGTCTAAGACTTCTGGATGAGTATATTGGATCTAATGGGATTGGGAGTTACAGATAGTTCTATGGCTTGGCAGGTATAGATCAGATTGACGCAACTTGTGGGCCAAAGGGCCTGTTTGTGCTGTAGTGTTCTGTGTTCTATATATGTTGATGTTAGCAGATGGAATGACAGCCTTCGGTTAGGTGTCTATTTGGATATCATGTACCACTTTGAACATTAGTTCATGGATGTGATAAATTTGTTTGCAGTGTTCACTTTTCACCCATTGGCTATAGTCACTGAGTTATCCCTGCAAAGGTATTGTCTGCTATGTCTTTTAGACTCAATTGGTGGATTTAGAAAATCTTTATTGTTCTTTGATCCATCACTTCCTACCCTCTGCCCAACTCCATTGATGTGAAGTTGTCAAATTAATCTGGATCAAATGAAATCTTACTGGGACAAAGAGAGACTGAAACATTTTCAAGCAATGTTATCACTAGGTGCTTTACAGCTTGTTCTGCAGTATCCTAAAGGAAACATCATAAATCAACGCACTCTAACTTTGTGCAGTACATGGATGCAGACTTAAATATAAGGGATTTATAGGTCTCTAAGGAAGGAACTGGAGACTGAGAATAATTAGATATCTTTTACAACAAGCTGCCACAATCATGATGAACCAAATGACCACTTCCTGTGCTATGTCATTCAAGATTTAATCCATTTGTTAGATTACTTCCAGTACTACCAACAGCATTGGCAGTCCAGTAATCATAAAACCCTTAGTGGAGAAACTTAATAAAGGGTCAGAGCTGAGTGTAGGACTCTGCCAAAGTTAAAAGAGAAAAAAATGAGTTCAATTTTGAAATGAATTCACTTGCCCACAGATTTCCCTCAAGCTTTTTCTTGGCTATCCTTCCCCTTCCCCTCAAGGCTGAAAAGATTTTGCAGTGATACTTGAGGTTTCATAAAATCTCCAATGCTTTTGCCTCCCTGCATGTGGCCACTTGCCCTGGCGGCTTGAGCTGTGGCCCAAGGTTGAGTGATGTTTTGTATATCTCTCATTAGTTACTTTCACTGTACTCCCAGTGGTCACCGAATCATCCCTCTGTGGCTTCTTTTCATTCAGTTGAGTGCAAAATCTATTGAATTCACATATATTTTATTCTTCGTTAATCTTCAGTTTTGAGGTTTTAAATGTTTCTTCTGGTTTTAATTAGCCATACTAGCTGTGCACCAGTCAGAATAATTTAAAATGTCCTGCTGGTGATTAGTTGTTAATTTAAGGCTTTACGCAGTAATAAATAATGTTGTTTCAATGATGCTGTTCATTCTTAGTCAAAAGTCCAAGTGGCTACACCTTATTCTGTAGCAGGATGAGCTTATGAGACCACAAGAAGTAGGAACAGGGGTAGGCCATTCCACCCCTCAAGATTTCTGCCATTCATGATCCTTCATTCCTCATGCCAACTTTCCTGCGCTTTCACCATAAACCTTGATTCCCTTACTGATCAAAAATCTAACTATCTCAGCATATTTAAGTAAACACAAGGACTCTGTGGATGAGAAATTTCAATTTTGGAGGTAGATAGGGCAGTACAGTGGTTAGCTCTGCTGCTTCACAGCACCAGGGACCCGGATTCAATTCTCAGCTTGGGTCATTGTGTGGAGTCTGCACTTTTTTTTCGTGCCTGCGTGGGTTTCCTCCATGTGCTCCAGTTTCCTCCCACAGTCCAAAAGACGTGCTGGTTAGGTGCATTGGCCGTGCTAAATTCTCCCTCAGTGTACCCGAACAGGTGCTGGAGTGTGGTGATTAGGGGATTTTCACAGTAATTTCATTGTAGTGTTAAAAGTAAGCCTCCACTTGCAACACTAATAAATAAACATTAAGGTTTGAGTAACTGGAAACCCGTTTCCTTGGAAAAAAAAAGAAAGTTGAGAGACAATTTGTTGAAAGTAGGTAGGGGGAATTTGTTCCCATTGCTGGGATTGAGAAAAGAGGGCAAGATTTAAGGTAAGTGTCTAAAAAAAAACTAAAAACATTTTTAGGCATGAGTAGTTAGGATCTGGAATGCACTGCCTGAGAGGATGCTGGAGGTAGGTTCAATCTAGGTACTCGAGAGAATCCGAATATTACCTGAAAGGATAAATATATAGGGTTAAGGGAGAAGATGAATTGCTCCTTCAGAGAGCCAGCATATATAACAGGCTGAATGGCCTCCTTTACTGCTGTAGCTACTCTGTAGTTGTGTGAAACCATTCTCCTGAATCATATCTGCACCCTCTCTAAAACCAGCACATCCTTCTTGAAGTTAATGTTGTCGAGGAGAATACTGAGATACAGGCTATTAGACTAGACAGGATTGAGGTTCATAAGGAGAAGATGTTAGCAATTCTGGAAAACGTGAAAATAGATAGTCCCCTGAGCTGGATGGGATTTATTCTAGGATTCTCTGGGAAGCTAGGGAGGAGATTGCAGAGCCTTTGGCTTTGATCTTTATGTCATCATTGTCTATAAGAATAGTGCCAAAAGACAGGAGGATAACAAATGTTGTTCCCTCCTTCAAGAAGGGGAGTAGAAACAGCCCTGGTAATTTTAGACCAGTGAGCCTTATTTCTGTTGTAGACAAAGTTTTGGAAAGGATTATAAGAGATAGGATTTATAATCATCTAGAAAGGAATAATTTGATAAGGGAAAGTCAACATGGTTTTGTGAAGGGTAGGTCATGCCTCACAAACCTTGTTGAGTTCTTTGAGAAGGTGACCAAAGAGGTGGATGAGGGTAAAGCAGTTGAAGTGGTGTATATGGATTTCAGCAAAGCATTTAATAAGATTCCTCATGGTAAGCTATTGCAGAAAATACAGAGGCATGGGATTGAGGGTGATTTAGAGGTTTGCGTCAGAAATTGGCTAGCTGTAAAAAGATAGTGGTGGTTGATGGGAAATGTTCATCCTGGAGTTCAGTTATTAGTGGTGAACCGCAAGGATCTGTTTTGGGGCCACTACTGTTTGTCATTTTTATAAATGACCTAGATGAGGGTATAGAAGGATGGATTAGTAAATTTGCAGATAACACTGAAGTCAGTGACGTTGTGGACAGTACGAAAGGTTTAGAGGTTTAAATGTCAACAAAGAATGACAAAGAAGTTGATAAAGAAGGGTAGGATAAACTATGAAGCTGGGCTAGCGCTAACTATAAAAAAGGATAGCAAGAGTTTTTATAAATACATAAAAAGGAAGAGGCTGGCTAGGGTGAACGTTGGACCCTTAGAGGATGAGAGGGGGGACTTAGTGGTAGGGGATGGGGAAATGGCTGAGGCCCTGAATAACTTTTTTGTTTCGGTCTTCACGGAGGAGGACGTGAATAATTTGCCGAGTGTTAGCGATAGAAAGATGGTAGGAGTGGAGGGCCTGAATGACATTATTGTTACTAGAGAGGCGGTGCTCGACAGACTGGAGGGACTGATTGTGGACAAGTCCCCAGGACCGGATGGAATGCATTCAAGGGTTCTGAAAGAAATGACGGAGGTGATAGTGGATGCCTTGGTGGTTATTTTCCAAACGTCGCTGGATTCCGGGGAAGTGCCGGAAGATTGGAAAACGGCTAATGTTACGCCGTTGTTTAAGAAGGGTGGCAGGCAAAAGGCGGGGAATTATAGGCCAGTTAGTTTAACGTCTGTTGTAGGAAAAATGTTAGAATCCGTGATCAAGGAGAAAATAGCGAGGCATCTTGAGGAGAATTGTTTGGTAGAGCAGACGCAGCACGGTTTCGTTAAGGAGAAGTCAGGTCTGACGAATTTATTGGAGTTCTATGAGGATGTGCCTAGGGCGGTGGATAGAGGAGAGCCGGTGGATGTGGTGTTTCTTGATTTTCAGAAGGCGTTTCACAAGGTGCCTCACAAGAGGTTATTACAGAAGGTCAGGGGGCATGGAGTTGGGGGTAGGGTGTTAGCGTGGATAGAGGATTGGCTGTCAAATAGGAGGCAGAGAGTGGGGGTCAATGGGTGCTATTCGGATTGGCGGTTGGTGACTAGTGGAGTGCCCCAGGGGTCGGTGTTGGGGCCTCAGCTAATTACCATTTATATAGATGATCTGGAGGAGGGAACCGAGTGTATGGTGTTGAAATTTGCTGATGACACCAAGATTGGTGGAACGGCAAATTGTGCGGAGAGTGTGGAGAGTCTGCAGAAGGATCTAGCTAGGCTGGGCGAATGGGCCAGGAACTGGCAAATGGAATTTAATGTTGGCAAATGTGAGGTTGTCCACTTTGGTAGGAATAATGGTAGGAAGGACTATTACTTACGTGGCGAAAAACTGCAGCATACGACGGTGCAGAGGGACCTCGGAGTCCTTGTGCATGAGTCGCAAAAACCCAGCCTGCAGGTGCAGCAGGTGGTCAGGAAGGCGAATGGGATGCTGGCCTTCATAGCGAGGGGGATTGAATATAAAAGTAGGGAGGTCTTGCTGCAGTTGTATAGGGCACTGGTGAGGCCGCAGCTGGAGTACTGTGTGCAGTTTTGGTCGCCGCACTTACACAAGGATATTTTGGCCTTGGAGGGAGTGTCGAGGAGGTTTACTAGGCTGATTCCGGAGTTGAGGGGGTTGAGCTATGAGAAGAGGCTGAATAAACTAGGCTTGTACTCGTTAGAGTTTAGAAGAATGAGGGGAGATCTCATTAAGATGTTGAATGGGATGGATAGGATAGAGGTGGAGAGGCTCTTCCCGCTCAGAAAGGACAGTAGGACTAGAGGGCACAGCCTTAAGATAAAAGGGGGGCGGTTTAGAACAGAGTTGAGGAGGAACTTCTTCACTCAAAGGGTGGTGAATCTCTGGAATTCTCTGCCCGTTGAAGCGGTGGAGGCTGCCTCGCTCAATATTTTTAAGACGCGGGTTGATAGATTTTTGATAGGCAAGGGGATTAAGGGTTATGGGGAGAGGGTGGGAATGTGGAACTGAGCCACAACAGATCAGCCATGATCTTATTGAATGGCGGGGCAGGCTCGAGGGGCTGGATGGCCTACTCCTGCTCCTATTTCTTATGTTCTTATGGAAGAATGTTGCAGGTTACAGAGAGACATAGATGAGCTGCAGAGCTGGGCTGAGAGGTGGCAGATGGAGTTTAATGCAGAAAAGTGTGACGTGATTGACTTTGGAAGGAGTAACAGGAATACAGAGTACTGGGCTAATGGTAAGATACTTGGTTGTTGTGGATGAGCAGAGAGATCTCGGTGTCCATGTACATAGATCCCTGAAAGTTGGCACCCGGGTTGATTGGGTTGTTAAGAAGGCATACGGTGTGTTAGCTTTTATTGGTAGAGGGATTGAGATTCAGATCCATGAGGTCATGTTGCAGCTATATAAAACTCTGATGCAGTCGCACTTGGAGTATTGCATACAGTTCTGGTCGTCGCATTATAGGAAGGGTGAGGAAGCATTGAAAAAGGTGCAGAGGAGATTTACCAGGATGTTGCCTGGTAAGGCTTGCACTCGTTAGAGTTTAGAAGAATGAGGGGAGATCTCATTGAGACGTATAAGATGATGAATGGGATGGATAGGATAGAGGTGGAGAGACTCTTCCCGCTCAAAAAAGACAGTAGGACTAGGGGGCACAGCCTCAAGATAAAGGGGAGGCGGTTTAGAACGGAGTTGAGGAGGAACTTCTTCACTCAAAGGGTGGTGAATCTCTGGAATTCTCTGCCCGTTGAAGTGGTGGAGGCTGCCTCGCTAAATATTTTTAAGAAGCGGGTTGATGGGTTCTTGATAAGAGAGGGGATTAAGGGTTATGGGGAGAGGGCGGGAAAGTGGAACTGAGCCACAACAGATCAGCCATGATCTTATTGAATGGCGGGGCAGGCTCGAAGGGCTAGATGGCCTACTCCTGCTCCTATTTCTTATGTTCTTATGTTCTTATGGTGGGAAGGTCTTATGAGGAAAGGCTGAGGGACTTGAGGCTGTTTTCATTTCAGGGAAGAAGGTTAAGAGGTGACTTAATAGAGGCATACAAAATGATCAGAGGATTAGCTAGGGTGGACAGTGGGATCCTTTTTCCTCGGATGGAGATGGCTAGCACGAGAGGGACATAGGTTTAAATTGAGGAGTGATAGTTATAGGACATATGTCAGAGGTAGGTTCTTTACTCAGAGAGTATTAAGGACGAGAAATGCCCTGTCTGCAACAGTAGTGGATTCGCCAACATTAAGGGCATTTAAATGGCCATTGGATAAACATATGGATGATATTAGAATACTGTTGGTTAGATGGGTTTTAGATTGGTTTCACAGGTCGGCGCAACATCGAGGGTCGAAGGGCCTGTAATGTGCTGTAATGTTCAATATTCTATGCCCAGAATTAGAGAGGCTGAACCAGTGTTTTATAAAGGTTCATCATAACTTCCATGTTTTAGCACAGTAAAGCCCTGAATCCATAGAAACATATCCCATTTTCCTTCTTTCTCTCCTCACCTCATATGGGACATATTTCACTTTCCTCTTTTCACAAGGAAATCAGGGGTGATGGTGGCACAATAGTAATGTCTGGATGAGAAATCCAGATAATGTTCTGGAGACATGGGTTCAAATCCCACCACAGCATCTGGTGGAATTTAAAGTAGATTATTTAAAAAATCTGGAATTGAAAGCTAGTCTCAGTTCAATTATGATTTGAAAAAAAATCTGACATCCTTACCTGGTCCTGTGACTCCAGATCTGCATGTGGAAATGGCCTAGCAAAGGCACTCATCCTGCCAAATGGCGTCGTGGGGCTGGGTGGGATTGTTGTTGGTGCAGACTCAATGGGCCAATTGGCCTCCTTCTGCACTGTCAGATTCTATGATTCTAATGCTGGCCATTGCCAGCAACACTCACATCCCTTAAAAATAAACTCACCATAAAGATATCCCACTCATTCTACCCTGTCACAAGCACATAGCTCGTTATTCTTTTTCTCTCACTTCTGCACATCCCCACTTATTTTCCTTTCACTGTGTTAAGTATTATTTTGTGACACTTCTGTGAAGCACCTTTTATCTTTAAAAAGCACTGTGTAAATGCAAGTTTTTGCTGTTATTGTAACTGGTAATGTGAAATACATTCGAGTTCAGCTTTGGGACTATTGCTGTTTCGATATACGTGAATGACTTGACCTTCTTTGTGCTGTATCTTTTTGTTTCTAAATATAGATCCAATTCTCTTTTAAAACTTACTATTAAATCTGATTCCAGCAGCCTCTCATGCAGTACATTCCTGATTGTATTGGTTGATCGTGACAGGAATAGGAAGCATCGTTGGTTGGGTGTTGCTGCTGCTGAATTATAATTAAAGATCCTGGAATTATATACAGCTGGGGGGGATGGAGAGCAGCGTGAAACCTCAATCCTGACTGCTTTGATCAGTGGGATTTCATACAGCCTTATTGCTGTCCATCAGCACAAACCTATGAGAATTGTTAAATGTAATTGTTTGGGATGAAAATGAGTGGAGAGTTTTTTTCTTTTTTGGCCAGCGCAGACATGTTGGGCTGAATGGCCTCTTTCTGCACCATAACTTTCCTATAGTTGACACCTGAATCTTAGTGACAGGGAAATCAAATTCTTGTAATTCAAAGGATTCAAAACTTTTTACCTTTTTCCTTTTAATGTACCCGAGCAATGCATACTGTATTGTAACCAACTTCTTGCTGTAGAATTGATGGTTGACTTGTACCAAGAAGGAACTCTTCACAAAGTGTTATCGTCCATTTAAAGTATTTGATGGAATTTGGATTGAAATAACCCAATTGAAATAACTACATTTTTCTTAATACAGTCAAAACGAAAGGGAAGAATTTGAGGGTGAATTCAAGCAGAAGTATGAACGGGAAAGAATCATGCTGAGCGAAGATAATAGGAAGCTATCAAATGAACTTGATAAGGTGAGGCTGCCCTGGGTTCTGAGAGCCATGTTGTATCCGCATACGACCTATTCACTATAGCTTGAATCACTGAAGGCAGTTGAGTTTTGGATAGAAAGATTTTGTGACTTCCCTTTTTGAATATTTGTAATGATCGATTTGGTCTGCAGCTAATAATTCTTACATTTCTAGGTTTCGCACTGTTTTGAATGTGAAATAATTGATCCAGGATCAGTCCTTTGTGGCTGATGTGCATTTCTGTAATGAACTTTGAAAAGAAATGTCCTTTCACAAGAAATGTCCTTTGCGAGATCAGTACAGGGAAATCATTGCATACAGCATGTCCACTAGCTATTTCTATATTCGTTCCGTGTCTAAACCCAAAAGGATAGTTTCTGTTAAATGTTAAAGCTAATCCTTGCACGATTCTTGCTAAGCACAGATATTCTTATGTCTTAAGGGTTGGTAAAACATTGGCACCTTTCCTTTAGCAAGTTAAATCTGATAAAGTCTGTGTTAATCTTGCATACAAATTTATGGTAATTAATAAAACTATCAAAAGTAATTCCTTATTTAAAATCATTTCACAATTGGAATTTTAAAATATTTGGATTTAATGACTTAATCAGAGATGATAGTTGTTTTAATCTGTTGCCTAAAAACAGAATACATATTTCTGGTGCTCATCCCAACATTAAGGTGCATCTCTGAAATGCAGTTGGTCCAAATAATTTGCAATTGGAATGCAAATTTGAGACAAATTAGGACAAACTTGAGGATGTACTGCAGAGGGAAAATCATTCCAGCTTGAGCATATGATCTATGCTTGCACTGCAGTTCATTACTGAGGGAAAGCAGCAATGGTATAAATCCCATCCTTTAAATTAAACAAATCTCTCACTTTCTTGTTGAAGATGGCATACTTCAGAGCAGAATAATCTGGATCTTGCTCATTATTCCTCCAACACCTGGAACACACTAACTGCTAGTCAGCTATAGAAATGAAAGCCTTTTTTTCTTATCTGTTTCTATGATATGAGTGACACTGGCAAAGCTTTATTGTCCATTCCTCGCTGCCTGGTGGCTGCTCAGGTAAACCATGTAGTATGGGATTGGAGTGACAGGTGGGCAGTACAGGTCATGACATTTTTTGATTTGCACCTTTTATGGGAATTCATAATCATTCTGGTGACAGGCATAGACTGGATCCTGCACTTTTTCTTTACAAACACTGACTGTTTTGTCTTTCAAATGTGTTATTTTATTCTTCATGGGCACGTATTGTGCCAAGGCAAGGAATTACCATTCCAAAGAGGGGATGGCAGGAAAACTGACCATGGAAGAAAATAAACTCAAAAAACTGTCTAGCATGTAATGTACTACTATTCAAAAACACTCAAACAGGCTTCTGAATGTGCCTTGTCACACAGTGATCCACCAGAATACAGAAAGAAATTTGCCCTTGTTAATTACAACATTATAATGTGAAAAGGGCTCCTGCTGTAGAATGAAGACTGGAAATAATCCTCTGTCCTGAAGTGATGCAATTCTTGCTTCCATGCAGCTCACCACCATGTTTGAGAAACTAAGCGCAAGTAACAAACAGATGGAGGAAGAGTTACGGGACCTAGCAGACAAGAAGGAATCAGTGGCACACTGGGAGGCCCAGATCACAGAGATCATCCAATGGTTAGTGCCTTTAGCTGTATGTTAACAGTGTGTAGTTTAAGACATGTTGCTGAGTAATGCTGGAGAAAAATGCTAGTTTTCCAGTTGTTTAAGGATGCTTCTATTCGGGAATTATACAGACAGCACAAAACAGCTTTGCATTTACAAAGAAAATCCAAAGGGAAATGTCTCACATTATATTTTAGAATGTACTTGAGAGATCTCTGTGTTGCATGTTAGACTGCAGAATCAGTTATTGCATGTCTAAAATGTTATATACTGGTCTGCATTCCTACAATATGTGACACACATTGTATTTTATTACACTCTGGAAAGCTCTGTATTTCATTACACTCTGGGAAGCTCTGTACTTCATTACACTCTGGGAAGCTCTGTACTTAATTACACTCTGGGAAGCTCTGTACTTCATTACACTCTGGGAAGCTCTGTACTTTATTACGCCCTGGGAAGCTCTATTGCATTACGCTCTGGGAAGCTCTGTATTTCATTACGCTCTGGGATGCTCTGTATTTCATTACGCTCTGGGATGCTCTGTATTTCATTACGCTCTGGGATGCTCTGTATTTCATTACGCTCTGGGATGCTCTGTATTTCATTACGCTCTGGGATGCTCTGTATTTCATTACGCTCTGGGAAGCTCTGTATTTCATTGAAATCTAGGAAACTCTGTATTTCATTACGCTCTGGGAAGCTCTGTATTTCATTACAGCCTGGGAAGCTCTGTATTTCATTACAGCCTGGGAAGCTCTGTATTTCATTACAGCCTGGGAAGCTCTGTATTTCATTACAGCCTGGGAAGCTCTGTATTTCATTACAGCCTGGGAAGCTCTGTATTTCATTACAGCCTGGGAAGCTCTGTATTTCATTACAGCCTGGGAAGCTCTGTATTTCATTACAGCCTGGGAAGCTCTGTATTTCATTACAGCCTGGGAAGCTCTGTATTTCATTACAGTCTGGGAAGTTCTGTATCTTATTACAATCTGCAAAGCTCTGCATTTCACTACACTTTGGGAAACTCTGTACTTCATTACACTCTGGGAGGCTCCGTAATTTATTATACTCTGGAAAACTCTGTATTACATTACACACTGGGAAGCACTGTATCTTGTTATATTCTGGGGATTCTATATTTCATTACACTCTGGGAAGCTCTGTATCTCATTATACTCTGGGAAGCTCTGTATCTCATTACACTCTGCGAAGCTCTGTATCTCATTACACTCTGCGAAGCTCTGTATCTCATTACGAAGAACAAAGAAAATGACAGCACAGCAACAGGCCCTTTGGCCCTCCAACCCTGCACTGACCATGCTGCCCGACTTAACTAAAACCCTTCCAGGGTCCATATCTCTCCGTTCCCATTCTATTCATGTATTTGTCTAGACGCCCCTTAAAACTCAGTATCGTATCTGCTTCCACTACATCTCCCGGCAGTAAGTTCCAGGCACTCACCACCCTCTGTAAAAGATCTGCCTCGTACATCTCCTTTAAACCTTGCCCCTTGCACCGTAAACCTATGCCTCCTAGTAATTGACTCTTCCACCCTGGAAAAAAGCTTCTGACTATCCATTCTGTCCATGCCTTTCATAATCTTGTAGACTTCTATCAGGTCGCCCCTCAACTCATTCCAGTGAGAACAAACCAAGTTTCTCCAACCTCTCCTCAGAGCTAATGCCCTCCATACGAGACAACGTCCTGGTAAATCTTTTCTGTACCCTCTCCAAAGCCTCCACATCCTTCTGGTAGTGTGGCGACCAGAATTGAACACTATATTCCAAGTGTAGCCTAAGGTTCTATAAAGCTGCAACACGACTTGCCAATTTTTGAACATCAGACAGGCATTTTTGCGGACGCAGACAGGAGTCACGGATGGTGGTCTGCCTCCCTGGAGCTGGGATCCGGGATGTCTCTGGACGCGTCCCAGACATCCTGAAAGGGGAGGGTGAGGAGCCGGAGGTTGTGGTACATATAGGTACCGCTGACATCGGCAGGAAGAGGGAAGGGGTCATGAAAAGGGATTATAGGGAATTAGGTAGACAGCTGAGAAAGAGGAACGCAAAGGTAGTAATCTCAGGATTGCTGCCTGCGCCACAGGAGAGTGAGAGCAGAAATGGAATGAGGTGGAGGATGAATGCGTGGCTGAGGGACTGGAGCAGGGGGCAGGGATTCCGGTTCCTGGATCATTGGGACCTCTTTACGGGCAGGTGTGACCTGTTCAAGAAAGATGGGTGGCACTTGAATCCCAGGGGGACCAATATCTTGGTGGGAAGATTGGCTAGGGCTACTGGGGGGGCTTTAAACTAGAAAGGTTTGGGGGGAGGGAATAGAGATGAGGTGACTGAGAGTAAGGAGGTTAGCTCCCAGGTAGAGAAGGACTGTAGCCAGTATGAGAGGGAGGTTAGACGGGTGATGGAGAAGGGAAGTGCCCAGACCGAGGGTCTGAGGTGTGTCTACTTTAATGCCAGGAGTGTAGTGAATAAAGTAGATGAGCTTAGGGCGTGGATTGCTGCTTGGGGATGTGATGTGGTGGCCATTACAAAGACTTGGATGTCTCAGGGACAGGACTGGGTACTTCAGGTGCCAGGATTCAGATGCTTCAGGAAGGACAGGGAGGGGGGGCAAAAGAGGTGGCAGAGTGGCACTGCTGATCAGGGACAGTGTCATGGCTGCAGAGAAGGTGGATGCCGTGGAGGGACTGTCTACGGAGTCTCTGTGGGTGGAAGCTAGGAACAGCAAAGGGTCGATAACTTTGCTGGGTGTTTTCTATAGGCCGCCCAGTAGTGTCAGGGAAGTTGAGGTGCAGATAGGGAAACAGATCCTAGAGAGATGTAGTAATAACAGAGTTGTCGTGATGGGAGACTTTAATTTCCCAAACATCGAATTGAATATCCCTAGGGTAAGGGGTTTGGATGGGGAGGAGTTTGTTAGGTGTGTTCAGGAGGGTTTCCTGACACAGCACGTGGATAAGCCTACAAGAGGAGAGGCTGTACTTGACCTGGTGCTGGCTAATGAGTCGGATCTCTCGGTGGGAGAGCATCTCAGGGATGGAGATCATAATTCTATCTCCTTCACGATAGCATTGGAAAGAGATAGGATCAGGCAGGCTAGGAAGGTGTTTGTCTGGAGTAAGGGGAAATATGAAGACATCAGGCAGATAATTGGACGAGTAAACTGGAAGGAGGTGTTCTTGGGGAAAAGTACTGAAGGAAGGTGGCGGATTTTCAAGGAATGTTTGACTGGAGCTCTGCACGACAACGTTCCGATGAGACAAGGAGGTTTTGGTAGGTCGTGGGAACCGTGGTGCACGAAGGTTGTGGTGAACCTAGTCAGGAAGAAAAGAAAGGCATATAAAAGGTTCAGAGAACTAGGAGATGTTAAGGATCTAGAGGAGTATAAGGCTTGTAGAAAGGAGCTTAAAAAGGAAATTAGGAGAGCCAGACGGGGTCATGAGAAGGCCTTGGCGGGTAAAATTAAGGAGAATCCCAAGGCGTTCTACAAATATGTGAAGAGTAAAAGGATGAGAAGTGAAGGGATAGGACCTATAAAAGGTGAAGGGGGAAAAGTCTGTGTGGAACCGGAAGAAATGGCAGAGGTGCTTAATGAGTACTTTGCCTCGGTATTCATGGTGGAAAGTGATCTGGGAGGTTGTACTACAGGTTTGCGGAAGACTGAAAAGATTGAGTATGTGGATGTTAAGAAAGAGGATGTGGTGGAACTTTTAAATTCTATCAAGATAGATAAGTCGCCGGGTCCGGATGGGATGTACCCCAGGTTACTGTGGGCGGTGAGGGAAGTGATTTGCAGAGCCCCTGGCGATGATCTTTGTATCGTCGATGCAGATGGGAGATGTTCCGGAGGATTGGAGGATGTGGTTCCTATTTTCAAGAAAGGGAACAGGGATAGCCCGGGAAATTACTGACAGGTGAGTCTGACCTCAGTGGTTGGTAAGTTGATGGAGAGGATTCTGAGGGACAAGATTTATGAGCATTTAGAGAAGTTTAGTATGATCAGAAATAGTCAGCACAGCTTTGTCAAGGGCAGGTCGTGCCTTACGAGCCTAGTTGAGTTCTTTGAAAATGTGACTGAACACATTGACGAAGGAAGAGCAGTGGACGTGGTTTACATGGACTTCAGCAAGGCGTTTGATAAGGTCCCCCATACAAGACTTCTTGAGAAGGTGAGAGGCCATGGTATCCAAGGGGCTTTGGCCTTATGGATCCAGAACTGGCTTGCCTGCAGAAGGCAGAGAGTGGTTATGGATGGGTCTTTTTCTGCATGGAGGTCGGTCACCAGTGGAGTGCCCCAGGGGTCTGTTCTAGGACCCTTGCTGTTTGTCATTTTCATAAATGACCTAGATGAGGAAGTGGAGGGATGGGCTAGTAAGTTCGCCGACGATACAAAGTTTGGTGATGTTGTGGATAATCTGGAGGGATGTCAGAAGTTGCAGCGGGACATAGATAGGATGCAAGACTGTGTGGAGAAGTGGCAGATGGATTTCAACACGGATAAGTGTGTAGTGGTCCATTTTGGCAGGACCAATGGGATGCAGGAGTACAATATCAAAGGTAGGAGTCTTAGCTGTGTTGAAGAGCAGAAGGATCTTGGGGTCCGGATCCACAGGACTCTTAAATCGGCCTTGCAGGTGGAGGATGTGGTCAAGAAGGCGTATGGTGTACTGGCCTTCATTAATCGAGGGATTGAGTTTAGGAGTCGGGAGGTAATGCTGCAACTTTATAAGACCCTTGTCAGACTCCACTTGGAGTACTGTGCACAGTTCTGGTCGCCTCACTACAGGAAGGATGTGGAAGCTATTGAGAGGGTGCAGAGGAGATTTACAAGGATGTTGCCTGGATTGGGAGGCTTGCCTTATGAAGATAGGTTGAGGGAGCTAGGTCTCTTATCCCTGGAGAGACAAAAGTTGAGAGGCAACCTGATAGAGGTATATAAAATGTTGAGAGGAATAGATAGGGTGGATTCTCGAAGGCTATTTCCCAGGGCTGAAATGGTCGCTACGAGAGGACACAGGTTTAAGGTGCTGGGAGTACAGAGGAGATGTTAGGGGTAAGTTTTTCACTCAGAGGGTGATGGGTGAGTGGAATCGGCTGCCGTCGGTAGTGGTAGAGGCGAACTCGCTGGGGTCTTTTAAAAGACTTCTGGATGAGTATCTGGGATTTAGTGGGATTGGGAGTTACAGATAGTTCTATGGCTTGGTAGGTATAGATTTGATCGGTGCAACTTGTGGGTTGTAGTGTTTTATGTTCTACGTTCAATATCCCAGCCGATGAAGGCAAACATGCCATATGCCTTTTTGACTATCTTCTCCACCTGCATTGCCACTTTCCGTGACCAGTGTACCTGTACACCCAGATCCCTCTGGCTATCAATATACTTAAGGGTTCTGCCGTTTACTGTATATTTCCTATCTGTATTAGACCTTCCAAAATGCATTACCTCACATTTATCCAGAACTACATTTGTAAAGCTTTATGTCTCATTACACTCTGTGAAGCTCTGAATCTCATTATACTTTGTGAAGCTTGATGGTTCATTGTACTTTGGGAGGTCTATAAATTATTTCAGATCTGTCATGTATTACAGAATTCACTATGCGTTGTAGCATTGCATGATTCATGACTTAGTGAAGAGTATTACGTAAGTCTTTACCTCTTCATGCCAAAAAAATAGTGGTTCATGCTGAAGTATGGATAGTGATTTGAAAGGAGAATTAGATAGTTCTGTTTACAGGCCATTGCTGATGTTGACTTTCTTGGTTCAAATTCCGATATCAAGGCAGTGAAGAATAGATTCCTGAGCCAAACTTTATAAACACAAACTCCTAATTCCAGAAACACATTCCATGGAGAGTGGAATGTGTAGGTGGGTGGGGGGTTGGAGGTGGGGTTAGGGGGAGTGGTATGGGTCAGGGGGTGTGGAATGGGTGAGGGGGAGTGGAGTGAGGAGGGCAAGGGATGGGTGGAGGGATGAGGGGTGTGGATTGGGTGGGGGGGGGGTGAGGGGTAGTGGAATGGGTGGGTGGTGAGGGAGAGTGGAATGGATGGGGGGGTGAGGGGGGTGGAATGGCTGGGGAGGTGAGGGGGAGTGGCATGGGTGGTGGGTGAGGGGGAGTGGAACGGGTGGGGGGGACGAGGGGGGAGTGGAACGGGTGGGGGGGACGAGGGGGGAGTGGAACGGGTGGGGGGACGAGGGGGGAGTGGAACGGGTGGGGGGGACGAGGGGGGAGTGGAACGGGTGGGGCGGACGAGGGGGGAGTGGAACGGGTGGGGGGGACGAGGGGGAGTGGAACGGGTGGGTTAGTTGGGAATGAGGATGGGTCGGGGAGATGGGAGTGGGATGGGGGAGCAGGGGGAGTGGAATGGGTGGGGCAGGAGGGGAGGGGGAGAGGGGAATGGGTCCTGGCAAAGATGGAGAATGGAATGGGTGGGGGAATGGAATGGGGAGGGTGAGGGGGAGTGGAACGGGTGGGGGGAGTGAGGGAGAGTGGAACGGGTGGGGGGGTGAGGGGGGTGGAACGGGTGGGGGGGTGAGGGGGGTGGAACGGGTGGGGGGGTGAGGGGGGTGGAACGGGTGGGGGGGGTGGAACGGGTGGGAGGGGTGAGGGGGGTGTGGAACGGGTGGGGGGGGTGAGGGAGAGTGGAACGGGTGGGGGGGGTGAGGGAGAGTGGAACGGGTGGGGGGGGTGAGGGAGAGTGGAACGGGTGGGGGGAGATGGGGAGTGGGGTGGAATGGGTGGTGTGGGGAGATGAGTAGGGAGAGAAAGTGGAGAGCAATATTTTGTGTACAATGTATGTTTATCAGGCTGAACATCCAGTTGAATGGAGAACACTGGTCCCAGGGACCCGACCTCAGCAGGTTCACTCCTCATGATATCCACTGAATTCCAAAATGTTGATAAATCCCCACAGCCTCCTCGTTCTTTTGCTGAACGTTGGGCGGCACAGTGGCACATTGGTTAGCACAGCTGCCTAATGGTGGTACAGTGGTTAACACTCCTACTTCACAGTGTCAGGAACCTGGGTTCGATTCCAGGCTTGGGTCACTGTCTGTGTGGAGTTTGCACATTCTTCCTGTGTCTGCTTGGGTTTCCTCTGGGTGCTCTGCTTTCCTCCCACACGCCAAAGATGTGCTGCTTAGATGGATTAACCTGAACAGGTGCCAGAATGCAGCAACTAGGGGAATGTCACAGTAACTTCTTTGCAGTGTTCATGTAAGCCTACCTGTGACAATACCTTGTGTTCTCTTAGTATCAGCTTCTGGATTCAGAGGGTCTAACTTCATTCACAGCTCTCACCATTTAGGGCACTTTTTAACCAAGACAGGAGTTCAAGAAATGTCCCGACTCGAGCACATGCCTTTGTCACCAAAGTCCAGCCTAATCTCTGTTTCTCTCACCATGCATGTCGGTAGACTTGCTGAATGTTTCTCGAATTTTCTGTTTTATTACTTGTATATCTAACAGTCAGCACTGGGGTAAACATGTATGGGAGACGAACAGACAAAGAGGAAATGAAGGCAATGCAGATAATGCTGCTGGTTCCCTCTGAGGGCATACACCTAAGCCATGGCCTTATTTTTGACCCCTCTTGTTAGATAATGCTGACGACCTACATAAGCTAAATATGCTAAATCTGCCCTGACATCTCCGCTTAGGAGGGGAAATGTGAAGGTGATAGACTGAGAGGAGGATTTATAATAAATTCCCCACTGAATGGTATTTTGTTCTGCCCATTTTTAACAAAAGATGCTGAATTTCAGTTTGATGTGAAACGAAAGCTCCAGGTTGGTCATTTCTGTGTTGAGTTTGTTGACGTTTCAGCCCTGCTCACACTGGTCTGGACACTGCATTACTTGCAGTGCTTTAGGAAATGAGCCTGCTCTTTAGTGTAGAACGCTTTGTGTGCATCTCTGCACAGGGGATTATCTGAGAATGGAATTCCTGGACCCCATCCAAAGACAAAATAACAGTCCAGTCAAGTGAAAACAGATGTTCAATCAGCTGCAAGTTAGGCTGGGGGATTGCGCGTAGCACAACTTTGTGGTGGTACTTATCGTATTTGAGGCTTTACTTTGAAAAACAAACCTGCAAGTATGATCCCATTGCAAACGTTCAAATTAATCCTGACCACCTAAGTGAGTTTCTCAGTTGCTGTGAAAGCATTTAGTTCGGTACTAAACTCCTTCAGAGGCACGCTGCCCTGAAATTTCCCCTGTTGAATTGGGTATTTAACCCAATAAATACTTGGTGTTTCTTTAATTCTGGGAATAGCAGTCGTAGTCATAGAGGTTTACAGCGTGGAAACAGACCCTTCGGCCCAACTTGTCAATGCCGCCCTTTTTTTTAAAACTCCTAAACTAATTCCAATTGCCCGCATTTGGCCCATATCACTCTATACCCATCTTATCCATGTAACTATCTAAATGCTTTTTAAAAGACAAAATTGTACCCGCCTCTACTACTACCTCTGGCAGCTTGTTCCAGACACTCACCGCCCTCTGTGTGAAAAAATTGCCCCTCTGGACATTTCTGTATCTCTCACCTTGCACCTTAAACCTATGCCCTCTAGTTTTACACTCCCCTACCTTTGGGAAAAGATATTGACTATCTAACTGATTTATGCCTCTCATTATTTTATAGAGCTCTGTAAGATCACTCGTCAGCAGAGAAAAAAATTCCAATCTATCTAGCCTCTCCTTATAACTCAATCCAACAAATCCCGGTAGCATTCTAGTAAACCTTTTCTGCACTGTTTCTAGTTTAATAATATCCTTTCTATAATAGGGTGACTGGAACTGCACACAGTATTCCAAGTGTGGCCTTACCAACGTCTTGTACGACTTCAACAAGACGTCCCAACTTCTGTATTCCATGTTCTGACCGATGAAATTAAGCATGCCAAATGCCTTCTTCGCCACTCTGTCCACCTGTGACTCCATTTTCAAGGAGCTATGAGCACGTATCCCTAGATCTCTTTGTTCTGTAATTCTTCCCAACGCCCTACCATTAACTGAGTAAGTCCTGTCCTGGTTCAGTCTACCAAAATGCATCACCTCGCATTTGTCTAAATTAAACTCCATCTGCCATTCGTCAGCCCACTGGCCCAATTGATCAAGATTCTGTTGCAACTGGAGATAACTTTCTTCACTGTCGACTATGCCACCAATCTTGGTGTCATCTACAAACTTACTAACCATGCCCCCTATATTCTCATCCAAATCATTAATATAAATGACAAATAACTCTGGACCCAGCATTGATCCCTGTGGCACACCGCTGGTCGCAGGTCTCTGGTTTGAAAAACAACCACCTCTCTACAACCACCCTCTGGCTTCTGTCAAAGAAGCCAATTTTGTATCCATTTAGATACCTCACCCTGGATCCTGTGAGATTTAACTTTATGCAACAACTTACCATGCGCTACCTTGTCAAAGGCCTTGCTAAAGTCCATGTAGACAACGTTAACTACACCACCGTCATCTACCTTCTTGGTTACCCCTTCAAAAAACTCAATCAAATTTGTGAGACATGATTTTCCACTCACAAAGCCATGCTGACTGTCCCTAATCAGTACTTGCGTCTCTAAATGCCTGTAGATCCTGTCTTTCAAAATACTTTCCAACAATTTACCCACCACAGATGCAAGGCTCATTGGCCTGTAGTTCCCAAGCTTTTCCCTGCAGCCCTTTTTGAACAAAGGCACAGTCTCCAATCTTCAGGCACCTCACCCGTGACTATCAATGTTTCAGATATCTCGGCTAGTATTTTATATTTAATTACAGGTGGCATAGTGGTGTTGTTGCTTGATGCGTGAGTAATCCAGAGGCCCAAGGTAATGCTCTGGGGACCTGGGTTCAAATCCCACCACCGCAGATGGTGGAATTTAAAAACTCAATAAAATAACTGAAATTAAAAGTCTAACAATGACCATGAAACATTGTCAGTTGTACTAAAATCCCATCTGATTCACGAATGTCCTTTAGAGCTGTCCTTAACTGATCTGGTCTACACGTGACTCCAGACCCACAGGAACATGAGTGACTCTTAATTGCTTCTGAAATGACCCAGCAAGCCAATCAATTGTATTCAACTGCTATAAACAAAAACAAAAAGCAATAAAACTGGATGGTCCACCTAGTATCAACCTAGACACCTGAAACAACAACAAACCCAAGCTTTTCAACCCAACAAAGCCCTCTCCGGGAGAGCTGTCTCACAGTCTAGTCAAGCAACAGCCTGTCATAGGTATGATTCTGTGATTATGACTTTCAGATAATGTCCCAGACAATGCCATTACCATCCCTGGGTAGGTTCTGTCTCACCTGCAGGACAGACCCAGCAGAGATGGCAGCACAGTGATATTCAGTCCAGAGGGAGTTGCCTTGGGAGACCTCAACATCAACTCAGAACCCCATGAAGTCTCATGGCACTAGGTCAAACGTGGACAAGGGAACTCCTGGTGATTACCACTTACCATCCCTCCTCAGCTGGTGAATCAGTACTCCTCCATGTTGAGCACCATTTGGGAGAAACATTGAGGTGGCAACGGCGCATAATGTACTCTGGCCGTAGGACTTCAATGTCCATCACTAAGAATGGCTTGGTAGTGCCACCACAGACCAAACCAGCTGGGACTTAAAGAACATTGCTACTAGACTGGGACTGCAGCTGGTGGTGCGGGAACCAACAAGAGGGGAAATACATACTTGATCTCATCCTCAGCAACATGCCTGCCACAGATGCATCTCTCCATGACAGTATCAATAGGAGTGACCACCAAACAGTCCTGGTGGATACAAAGTACATCTTCACATTGAATATACCCTCCATCGTGCAGTATAGCACATTCACCATGATAAATGGGATAAACTTCAAACAAATGTAGTAACTTGTTAGTGGGTTTCCCCGGAGACCAGGTATTGCTGAAATTTCAGCCAATGCACAGACTCACAAAAGCCAGTGTCCCAGTGTAAAGACGTATCTTTTATTTGCTCAGGGGTCGCAGGGAGAGATTATTGAAAAGTCCGAGGCCCCTCTAGATGAAGAGCAGCCTGACCTCTCCAATAACTCTGATGTACAATACTTTAGATCAATTATACATTTCCCTTATCAAATTCACCTGCCTTTGATTCGCTTTGAATCAATCATCTTCAGTACACAAGTCATTAATAACACCTGTTACAAACTTTAACCAATCGCATTTTACCATCTGATATAATGGAATATCATTGGTCTGTAGAATCTGGATGCTTCCTCCCTCTATTGCTGACTCAACTTCCTCTATTGCTTAGCAACCCCAGGCACTTTGTTACAAAGGTCAAAGTTAATATTCCCATCAGTTTTCTCCATATCATCGGCTAAATGAGGATGCACATTCTCGTGCCTGAGAAGGCACAGTGTCATCTGGATAGTGAATTAACTCTCTTCATAAGCAGCCTGAGATCCTCACTGTTAGCAATTCTCATTGATAAGAACTTGCACATTCTGAAGGGTTTCATTGTTTTCTGAGAATGTGCATGGAGTCCGAAGAGATAGGTGAGGCGTTGAATGAATACTTTTCTTCAGTGCTCACTAAGGAGAGGGGCCATGTTTTTGAGGATGAATGCGTGATAGAGGCTGATAGGATGGAGGAGGTAGATGTTCTGAGGGAAGATGTATTAGCAATTTTGAAAAACCTGAGGGTTGATAAGACACTTGGGCCAGATGGGATACATCCTAGGATACTTTGGGAGGCATGGGATGAGATTGCAGAGCCTTTAGCTTTGATCTTTGGGTCCTTACTGTACACGGGGATTGTGCCAGAGGACTGGACAGTGGCGAATGTTGTTCCTCTCTTCAGGAAAGGAAATAGGAACAACCCTGGTAATTATAGGCTAGTTAGTCTTACTTTGGTGATCGGTAAGTTAATGGAAAGGGTCCTGAGAGATAGGATTTATGACCATTTGGAAAGATGCAGTTTAATCCAGGATAGTCAGCACGGTTTTGTGAGGGGTAAGTCCTGCCTCACAAATGTGATTGAATTTTTTGAGGAGGTAACTAAGTGTGTGGACGAAGGTAGAGCAGTTGATGGCATATACATGGATTTTAGTAAGGCGTTTGATAAGGTTCCCCATGGTAGGCTCATGAAGAAGGTAAGGAGGTGTGGGATAGAAGGAAATTTGGCTGATTGGATAAGTAACTGGCTGTCTCATAGAATAACACCAGGTTGCAGAGGGACCTCGGGGTCCTTGTGCATGAGTCGCAAAAACCCAGCTTGCAGGTGCAGCAGGTGGTCAGGAAGGCGAATGGGATGCTGGCCTTCATAGCGAGGGGGATTGAATATAAAAGTAGGGAGGTCTTGCTGCAGCTGTATAGGGCATTGGTGAGGCCGCAGCTGGAGTACTGTGTGCAGTTTTGGGCGCCGCACCTGCGCAAGGATATTTTGGCCCTGGAGGGAGTGCAGAGGAGGTTTACTAGGCTGATACCGGAGTTGAGGGGATTGAGCTATGAGGAGAGGCTGAATAAACTAGGCTTGTACTCGTTAGAGTTTAGAAGAATGAGGGGAGAACTCATTGAGACGTATAAGATGATGAATGGGATGGATAGGATAGAGGTGGAGAGACTCTTCCCGCTCAGAAAGGACAGTAGGACTAGGGGGCACAGCCTCAAGATAAAGGGGGGGTGGTTTAGAACAGAGTTGAGGAGGAACTTCTTCACTCAAAGGGTAGTGAATCTCTGGAATTCTCTGCCCGTCGAAGTGGTGGAGGCTGCCTCGCTAAATATTTTTAAGAAGCGGGTTGATGGGTTCTTGATAAGAGAGGGGATTAAGGGTTATGGGGAGAGGGCGGGAAAGTGGAACTGAGCCACAACAGATCAGCCATGATCTTATTGAATGGCGGGGCAGGCTCGAAGGGCTAGATGGCCTACTCCTGCTCCTATTTCTTATGTTCTTATGTTCTTATGTTTTAGTCCAACCGATTTATTTGATAGTAAACTCACAAGCTTTCGAAAGTCCAACGCCGGCACATCCACATCATGTCTCATAGAAGATAGAGGGTGGTGGTGGAAGGAAAATTTTCAGACTGGAGGCCAGTTACCAGCGGTGTACCACAGGGGTCAGTGCTGGGTCCTCTGCTATTTGTGATTTTTATCAATGACTTGGAAAAACGGGCTGAAGGGTGGGTTAGTAAATTTGCTGATGACACCAAGATTGGTGGAGTAGTGGATGAGTTGGAGGGCTCTTGCAGGCTGCAAAGAGACATTGATAGGATGCAGAGCTGGGCCGAAAAGTGGCAGATGGAGTTTAACCCTGATAAGTGTGAGATGATTCATTTTGGTAGGACAAACTTGAATGTGGATTACAGGGTCAGTGGCAGGGTTCTGAGGAATGTGGAGGAACAGAGAGATCTTGGGGTTCACATCCACAGATCTCTGAAGGTTGCCACTTGAGTGGATAGAGCCATGAAGAAGGCTTATAGTGAGTTAGCGTTTATTAACAGGGGGTTTGAGTTTAAGAGCCATGGGGTTATGCTACAACTATACCGGACGTTGGTGAGACCACATTTGGAATATTGTGTTCAGTTCTGGTCACCTCATTATAAGAAGGATGTGGAAGCACTGGAGAGAGTGCAGAGGAGATTTACCAGGATGCTACCTGTTTTGGAGGGTAGGTCTTATGAGGAAAGGTTGAGGGAGCTGGGGCTTTTCTCTTTAGAGCAGAGGAGGATGAGAGGCGACTTAATAGAGGTTTATAAGATGATGAGGGGGATAGATAGAGTGGACGTGCAGAGACTAATTCCTTGGGTGGATGTAGCTGTTACTAGGGGGCGTAAGTATAAGGTTCATGGTGAGAGATATAGGAGGAATATCCGAGGTAGATTCTTTACTCAGAGAGTGGTTGGGGTGTGGAATACACTGCCTGTTGTGATAGTGGGGTCGGACACTTGAGGAACTTTCAAGCAGTTATTGGATAGGCACATGGAGCATTCCAGAATTATAGGGAGTGGAATAGCTTGATCTTGGGTTTGGACATAACTCGGCACAACATTGAGGGCCGAAGGGCCTGTACTGTGCTGTACTGTTCTATGTAATGTGGCTCTGTCTGAAGTCCCCATACCATCAGGCCTTACAACAGCCTGCTCTTGGCTAAAGTGCACAATTACTTCATGAAATACGGCTAATATGTTTAAAATATCACAATCACTTGTTTTAAATCTCTTACTGCATTGACGTATGCAAACTGTTCCTTGTTAGCTTGTAAGACTGATTAAGAGTCATTTAGCTCAATGCTGATAGTTCTGTCAGAGTCTTAAATGCCTAATGGTTTAAAATTTTCTCTAACCTGTGAGGATTTTCTCCCCAACACAACTTAAGACTGGGCGTCCATGAGGGACTGTGAGCCGTCAGCAGCAGCAGTATTGTACTTCAGTGCAATCTGTAACCTCATGGCCTGACATATGCTCCACTCTACCATCACCACAGAGCCAGGGGCCCACCTTCAATGGAGAGTGCAGGAGGGTATGCCAGGAGCAGCACCAGGCATACCTAAAAATGAGATGTCAACCTGGTGAAGCTACAACACAGAATTACTTGCATGCCAAATAACATAAGCACAAGTGACAGACAGAGCTTAGCAACCTCACAGCCAATGGATCAGATCTAAGTTCTGCCACATCTCGTCATGAATGGTGGTGGACAATACACAACTCACTGAAGGAGGAGGCTCCACAAACATCCCCATCTTCAATGATGGAGAAGCCCAGCACATCAGTTAATAAAAGATAAGGCTGAAGCATTCACAGCAATCTTCAGTCAGAAGTGCCAAGTGGATGGTCCTAGCATTGCAGGTGTCAGTCTCCAGCCAATTCTATTCACTTCATGTGGTATCAAGAAACAGCTGAAGATGCTGGGTACTGCAAAGCCTATAGGCCCTGACAATATTTCAGTAATGGCCATAGCCTTGTGCTTCAGAACTTGCTGCTCCCCTAGCCAAGCTGTTCCAGTACAGCTACAATCCAGCAATATAGAAAATCGCCCAGGTATGTCCTGTACACAAGAAACAGGAGGAATCCAACCCAGCCAATTACCATCCCATCAGTCTACTCTCGATCGTCAGTAAAGTGATGGAAGGGGTCATCAACAGCTTCAGGAATTCATCAAGGCTCCTTAGGCAGCACCTTCCAAACCCACAACCACTACCATCTAGAAGGACAAGGGCAGCAGATACACAAGTCACTCCCCATCCTGACTTGGAAACATATCGCTGACCCTTCACTGTCACTGAGTTAAAACCCTGGAATTCAATCCCTAACAGCACTGTGGGTGTACCTACACCTCAGAGTGCAGCGATTCAAGAAGGCAGCTCACCACCACCTTCTCAAGGACAAGGGATAGGCAATAAATGTTTTTCTGCTGAAAAAAATTTTAAAAAAAATGTGGGATGTAGGTGTTGCTGGCTGACCAGTATTTATTGCCCATGCCTAATTACCCTTGGAACTGAATGGTTTGCTCAGCCATTTCAGAGGGCATTACTGTGGATCTGGGCCAGACCGGTGAGGCTGGCAGATTTCCTTCCCCAAAGGACATTGGTGAACTAGATGGGTTTTTACAACAATCGACAATAGTTTCATGATCATCAGTAGACTTTTAATGTTAGAATTCAAATTTCACCATTTGCAGTGGTGGGATTTGAACATTCATCCACAGACCCTGGATTTCTGAATTATTTATACAGTGACAATACCACTTCACAACTCACCGGAAAGCCCTCTTGCTTCTGAGCCAGAGTCTTGACTGGTGGTCCAGTCTGCACTGTCTCTGAGGTGGTAAGAAAAGATCCCATCTACTCCCATGGTTCAGGATGTTAAAAATCCTGTGATGTTCTGTGGAGACGAGAGAGATTTCCCTGGTCTCTTGACCAACCCTTCCCCCTCAGCGGAAGATGTTCAGATTGCTGGTTGTAGAATCTTGCTGTGTACACCAAGATTGCTGGAGCTGAGGCAATACAAATAATACTGACTGCACTCACACTCACTCACTCACTGTGTGAGTGAGAAGGCTTTGCAATCTCGTGGTGTCA
Source organism: Carcharhinus amblyrhynchos (assembly GCF_965287045.1). NCBI lineage: Eukaryota > Metazoa > Chordata > Chondrichthyes > Carcharhiniformes > Carcharhinidae > Carcharhinus > Carcharhinus amblyrhynchos. The sequence continues at coordinate 119,808,793 of NC_137330.1, read as the reverse complement.
CATCAATGCAAGAGTATCTTTACAAAGCCTTACATTTGGAACAACAGCCAGCACCAGTAGAACATTTCAGGCTGAACTACAACCCTTGGAATTCTTTCATTATTCCCAGTTTTGTTTTAGTTGTTTTATTTGGCAAGACGGGAGTGGCAGAACCGAGTCTTAGAAACATTATTCAGAGCTGCCTAGGTGGTCTAAATGGATGAGCACCATATACTCAAAGAGGAATAAAAAAACGCCTAACCATCCTTCGGAGTAATTAAATGGAGAAGGCTGTGACAGAAATACTCATTTCACTGCGGTTCTTCTTTACTTCTTGCTGAATTATGTCACCAACTAGACCTATTACATTCACTTATAAATAAATAGAAACAGATGTGCATGTTCTAACTGTGACAGGTGGTGAATGGCGTTTTATTTAAGTATTTAAACTTTTTAATGATTTGGAATGATACAGATTTATAATTGTGTTAAGTTATTACTTTATGGGCGGTTGTCCTTACTGCAGCACTCCCACAATTGAACATCCTGTGTGCTTTAATGCAGTGCTAATTTTAAATAAACCTGTTCTATCCTAGTTAATAAACATTACACTGAAGCTGACTTTAAACCTTGATGATACCTCATTTCATGACTGCCTTAGTGTTGGGTGATTTGAGCTTTTGTCAGCTTGGAAACTTGGTCATTTAGTGCCACCTTGTGTTCACTAGGAGAGTTTCAGCTATATCAGTGAAAGAAAAATATAAATGGAGAGTTATTGCAGAACTTAGTGATAAACAGGCAACTAGGTGTCTGAAGCAGAGGTTTTAACATCAGAAGTCCAGGATTGAAAACACGTGGTTAAAGATGTTTTTTTATTGACCAACACATGCCAGGAGAAGGCAGCCGGACATGCCAGCTCCTTTCTGAAGTTTACAATGCAATGGAAAAATGGTTGTACCTTTTCAAGAATTAATTTCTCCCACCCACCCTGTCATCCTAACTGGATGCTCCAGTCACATCAGAACACATTATTTACCTTGGCCAATTGCAGTACCTTCTAGCAGAATTAGGAATTCATTGGTCTATAGGCCCAGGGGTTCCTACCCACTGTTACTAAGCAACCTCACTTACATAAATCTGTAAGGTTGAAAGGTTGCTTTCGCACCATAAGCCAGAGAGTTGAAGAGGTGACGTTCCCACTATCTCGCACTGCCTGATTATCAGTGGGAATTGAATACTTTATATACTTTGTGAATACTTCTATACATTGTCTGAAGTATGAGAATTTGCACTGTCTGTGACTTTCTTCTGATAACATGACTGTATTCTGTAGCCTATTGATCCGAAAGGATGTGGCCTGTCCGGTTTAACTCTCTTCCCATTCTGTTCCAGGCCAGTTTGCATTTTGGCCAAGGTGCACAATACATTCAGAAATACTTATTTAAATAAGTATTTAAGCCGCACAAAAGGTTGCTTCAGAAGGTTAGGGGGCATGGAGTTGGGGGTAGGGTGTTAGTGTGGATAGAGGATTGGTTGTCTAATAGGAGGCAGAGAGTTGGTATCAATGGGTGCTATTCTGATTGGTGGTTGGTGACTAGTGGAGTGCCGCAGGGATCGGTGCTGGAGCCTCAGCTACTTACCATTTATATAGATGATCTGGAGGAGGGGGCTGAGTGTAGGGTGTCGAAATTTGCTGATGACACAAAGATGAGTGGAAAAGCAAATTGCGCGGAGGGTGTGGAAAGTCTGCAGAGGGATCTGGATAGGCTGAGCGAGTGGGCGAGGACCTGGCAGATGGAGTACAATGTTAGCAAGTGTGAGGTTATCCACTTTGGCAGAAATAATAGTAGGAGAAATTACTATTTAAAGAGCGAAAAGCTTCAGCATGCTACGGTGCAGAGGGACCTGGTGGTCCTTGTGCATGAGTTGCAAAAACCCAGTCTGCAGGTGCAGCAGGTGATCAAGAAGGCAAATGGGATGCTGGCCTTTATAGTGAGGGGGATAGAATATAAAAGCAGGGAGGTCTTCTGCTACTGTACAGGGCATTGGTGAGGCCGCAGCTGGAGTACTGCGTGCAGTTTTGGTCGCCGCACTTGCGCAAGGATATTTTGGCCTTGGAGGGAGTGCAGGAGAGGTTCACTAGGCTGATACCGGAGATGAGGGGTTTAGGCTATGAAGAGAGACTAAATAGACTGGGCTTGTACTCATTGGAGTTTAGAAGGATGAGGGGAGATCTGATAGAGACGTATAAGATGATGAAAGGGATGGATAGGGTAGAGGTGGAGAGGTTCTTCCCGCTCAGAAAGGACAGCAGGACTAGAGGGCACAGCCTCAAGATGGGGGGAGCAGTTTAGAATGGAGCTGAGGAGGAGCTTCTTCACTCAAAGGGTGGTGAATCTCTGGAATTCTCTGCCCGTTGAAGTGGTGGAGGCTACCTCGCTAAATATATTTAAGTCACGGGTAGATAGGTTTTTGACAGACAAGGGAATTAAGGGTTATGGGGAGAGAGCGGGAAAGTGGAACTGATCCACTTCAGATCAGCCATGATCTTATTGAATGGCGGGGCAAGCTCGAAGGGCTAGATGGCCTACTCCTGCTCCTATTTCTTACGTTCTTATGTTCTTAAATCTAAAATACAAATAAATTCTACAGTAATTATGAGTGTGTCTATGCAAGTAGTACCTTTGTATAAGTAGAAGGCACATTGTGGTTCTTCTTCTAAGTTAATTGCTCCAGTTTAGTAATTTTATTAGCTTTTAAATCCCAGGGTTTTTTGAATCCCTCCAACACCCTCTAACAGTGTTCTGGTACACTAGTCACATAAATATAATATTCAAGTACAAACGTTTAGGAAGTTAAAGAAATGTTGGCATCCATTGAAAAGGAAAAGAATAAAAAAGTAGGAAAGTTTTGCTGCAGTTGTGCAGGGCTTGTTGTAGTCCTGTCCATCTGAGCTATTCTATTCAGAAACAATGGTCTCCTCTCAAATATCTCACTGGCTCATAAATGGGTACCAATCAAGCAGGCTGCTTTATCCTGAATTAGTCAAGCTCCAACCAGTGGAGAGTTTACCCCCAATTCTCATTAACTTCAGTTTTGCTAGGAATCCGTTATGTGGGCTTCATGTCAAGGGCAGTCACACTTACCTCGCCTCTTCAAGTTATTCATCTCATCTATATGTGGATCAGGATTGAGGAGCTGAGTGGCCCTGGTGGAACCCAAAATGAGCATCAGTGCTCATTGTGTCCTCATCAGAGCATCAGAGGTTATTGCTGAGTGTCTGCTACTTGATAGCACTGTCTATGACACCACCTATCGTCTTGCTGATGATCAAGATTAGACTGAGGGGTGCTAATTGGCCAGACTAAATATGTCCTGCTTTTTGTGAGCAGAACATACCTGGGCGATTTTCCATATTGCCGGATAGATGTCAGTCTTGTGGCTGTACTGGAACAGGAGCACTACTTCAGCACTACTGTCAGGGCCGATAGATGTCTTGACATCAAGTAGAGTGAATTGAATTGGCTGAAGGCTGACATCTGTGATGCTGGGGACCTCCAGAGAAAGTCAAAGTAGATCATCCATTCATCACTTCTGGCTGAGGATGGTGACAATAGTTCAGCCTTGTCTTTTGCACTAATGTGCTGGGCTCCTCCATCTGACTATTAGTGGAGCAACTTCTTCCAGTATGTTTAATCGCCCACCACTGCTCATGCTTGCAAGTGGCAGGACTGAGCTTCGCTGTGATCTGTTGGTTATGGGGTCACTTACCTCTTCCATCACATAACTGTTTGGCAAGTAGTTCTGTGTTATAATTTCAAGGTTTACTTTAAGAATGCTTGGTTCTCCTGACATGCTCTCACGCACTCCTCATTGAACCAGGGTGGATCCCCTGGCTTCATGGTATAAAGAGGGATATCGTGGACCATCAGGATTGTTGTTGAATACAGTTCTGCTGTTGATGGCCCACAGTGTCTCACAAATGCCCAGTTTTGAGTTGCTGGATTAGTCAGCAATTTGTTTTATTTAATGCAGTGGAGGGTGTCCTCAGCGTGAAGATGAGACATTGTCTTCTCAAGAACTGCAGTGGTTCACTAATGTCCTTTAGGAAAGGAGATGTACCTTCCTTATTTCTTCATGAGCTGCATGTAACTCCAGACCCACAGCAATGGGGTTCACCCTTAACTGCACACTGAAGTGGTCTAGCAAACCACTCACTTAGAATCAGAGATTCCCTTCAATTTAAAAGAGGCCATTCAGCCCATCAATCCTGCACCGACTCTAAAGTATCCTACCCAGGCACTTTCCCCTGCCCTATCCCTGTAAGTCCCCATATTCACCATGGCTAATCCATCTGCACATCTTGGGTCACTGTCTGTATGGAATTTGCATGTTTTCCTTGTGTTTGCATGGGTTCCCTTCAGTGCTCTGGTTTCCCCTCTTGGTCCAAAGATGTGCAGCTTAGGTGGATTGACTATGCTAAATTCTCCCTTAGTGTCCCAAGATGTACAGGTTAGGAGGAATAGCAGGGCAAATATGTGGATGGGGAGGTGGGTGGGCCTGGTAAGACGCTCTGTCGGTGTAGACTCGAAGAGCTGTGAATGACCTCTTTCTGCATTGTAAGGATTTTTATGATATTGCCCTAGTCCTGCCAGGTCCACACAGCAAGGGTCCTGTCATTCAGCCACTATGAAACTGCTGGGACTTGATGCCACTGGTGGCCCATCTGATCTGCTGGAGCAGCACATTTTCCAGCAGCTGAGTGGGGCAAAGGCTGCCAGTTTTACACTGACCTTACTGCCTTCCAGCTGTGTATGGCTGCAGTGTGTGGCACTCATTGTCTGAACACATCTCACAAAAAGTAATAACACCTAAAATCTGCCATTAAATATGCTTCGTTAGTTTTACTTATCATCTCAGCTGTTCTATCCCTGTTTAAAACCGGCTGCTGAATATTGAATCTTTTTGATTGATTGGTTACGTCTGTGTTATGCAAGTGTGATTTACTTGCCTTTGTGTTTCAGGGTAAGTGATGAGAAGGATGCTCGAGGTTATCTTCAGGCATTGGCAACCAAAATGACGGAGGAGTTGGAGTCTTTGAGGAATTCCAGTTTAGGAGCACGAGCAACAGTAAGGATCTTTTGTCGTTAATGTTTGGCTGTTAATATCCACTAACGCTTTTCGCTCCAGCCCCAAACTTTAATGAACACAGAAACAAGGAAAGGCACGTTGAGCCTGCCTCTCACCATAACTGGTTTATCAGGGCTAAACGTTTCCTCCTAACTTCCCCCATCTCCCACCCAGCCTGTGACATAATCTCCCCCCTTTTTAAAATGTTCACATTATTTCGCATTGAACTTGTCAGTGGTGGCACAATGGGTTAGCATTGCTGCCTCACAGCATCAGGGACCTGGGTTCAATTCTGGCCTTAGGTCACTATCTGTGTGGAGTCTGCACCTTCTCCCTGTTTCCTCCAGTTTTCCTCCCACAGTCCAAAGATGTGCGGGTTAAGTTGATTCGCCATGCTGAATCGCTCCTTACTGTCCAAAGTTGTATAAGTTAGGAGGATTCGCGGGGTAAGTACCTGGGGTTACAGGGATGGGAACTGGGTGGGATGCTCTGTCAGAGTCGGTGCAGACTCAATGGGCCGAATGGTCTCCTCCAGGGCTGCAGGGATTCTATGAATGGAAAAAAGTGTACATTCTAAACAGGCTTCTTGTTGTCACCTATGGTGTACAACCTTGTAAAATAAGGCCCACAGCTCCACATGGGCAGTTCACCAAACCATAAAACAAATAAATTCCAGTAAAAATGAGTGCAAGACGTTTTCAGTTGGGTTCCTTCTATCTTCAGCTTGGCTTGAATTGGAAGCTAAGCCTCAGCTGGAACTTCCAGCTATTGATGGCACATTCTGACTGTTTGAATGAGATGCTTCTTGGGAGTTGCCTTCGTCATTAGGGAGCAATTTGACAGTATGTACTCTTAATACACATGATGTGGGAATGCCGGCGTTGGACTGGCGTAAACACAGTAAAAAGTCTGACAACACCAGGTTTTAGTCCAACCGATTTATTTGATAATACTCACAAGCTTTCGAGGGGACTGCCTCTTCGTCAGGTGAATGGAGAGTTCTGGCCTCAGACAGAGCATATAAAGCACAGACAGTTTAGAGATTACTGATTAAAATGCGAATCCTTACACCTAACCTGCTGTTCAAGACCTGAAATGGCTGACAATGTGAGTGGAAGGAACACTGATCACAGGTTACAGAGTGCTCCTTCCACTCACATTGTCAGCCACTTCAGGTCTTGAACAGCAGGTTAGGTGTAAAGATTCGCATTTTAATCAGTAATCTCTAAACTGTCTGTGCTTTATATGCTCTGTCTGAGGCCAGAACTCTCCATTCACCTGACGAAGAGGCAGTCCCCTCGAAAGCTTGTGAGTATTATCAAATAAATCGGTTGGACTAAAACCTGGTGTTGTCAGACTTTTTACTCTTAATACACCTCAGACAAATGGTTGTCCTTTTTTAACCCCTTCCTTAATTCTCTTTACCTCTGTTTATTTCTCTCAGGATATGCCATGGAAGATGCGCCGGTCTCAGAAAGTAGACATGTCGGCTCGATTAGAACTACAGTCAGCACTCGATGCAGAGATCCGAGCCAAACAGGCAATTCAAGATGAGCTTAATAAGGTCAAAGCAGCTAGCATATCGACTGAGTGGTGAGCTCACTAAGTACATAAATAATTGTGCAAAGGAAGAAGTGCCTGCTTTTCCCAAGTACACCTTTTAACTGTTTTCAGAATTACCAGGTGGTTGCCATAAGAAAATCAACCATTGATGGAGATGAACTTTGCATTCTTATACCAAGTTGTGCCAGCATTCCCAGAATTAAAAATTACCTTTTCACTGTACTGTGGCCACTGGGGATGGTGCTGACTGCTGGCACTTTCACTGTACAGTGGCCACTGGAGATGGTGCAGGCTGCTGGCACTTTCACTGTACAGTGGCCACTGGAGATGATGCTGGCTGCTGGCACTTTCACTGTACCGGTTGTTACTGGAGATGGTGCAGGCTGCTGGTCCTTTGGCTTCAAATTTGAAAGGGAGAAAGCCGCAGTGTGTATAAGGTGTATTTATTTATAAATCAAATAATCATTGAAGCGGTAAGATACAAAAATTACTGAAAGCACGATGTTTAAAACAATAACGTTTATTTAAAACAATTAGTTCACACATTTGTAAAGGGACCAGTGTTGTGAATGCCTTCATGTTGTGATCTTGGATGGGATGACATAGGCTCTCAATCCACAGAGTTCTGTCGGAGCGATACATTTATCCCAAAAATATCCTTTCAATTTAGAAACATGCACTTGGAGGTTGACAGGAAATTGCAAATGCAGTAGAACTTGTACATCATGGGGAAAAGCATTAATATTGAGAGGTTTACTGTCTAGCTCCCCTCAAAGAAATCACACCTCAATATTTCAGCTGATTGAATTTTCCATCCTTTCCCACCTGTCAGTCTGTTAATGCCTAAAACAGTTCATGTCAACTACCCAGCAGCTATTAAATGAATTACTGACCTGAGGTGTTGATATGGGGTATCAATCCAGAATGGGCATCTCCCCATCGTATAGATAGTCATGTGTTTCAGACTTCCTGGCAGCAGAAACTATGTACTTTGCTCAACAACAATACTTCTTGAAGGTAATTTTTAGACTAAGTTTAGTCCGTCTATTTAGAGTCAATTAAAATACAACATAGACATCCTCTGCTCTATCCTGTCTGTAGCAAAATAGACCAGAATTTCTTGATAAAACGTGGCAAGAATCCTGCAGAACTAATGTTTGTAGATGTGTAAGTATGAAGGGGAGCACGTGTTGTGTGTCACTGCAGGAAATCGTTTCGATAAATGTGCTAATTTTTGTAATTTTGTGAAGGAGTCAAGCATAGGTTAGTTAAAAAAGACAGTTCGAGATAAGCAGCAAGAAGGCAGTGGAAGGCATTTGGGGGAGTGAGAGTTTGGGTGCAGTCACACATACTGCTTTGAAGGGGAAGGGAAAAGGCAGAATGTCCAAAGCTAAATGCCCTGGATGAAAAAGGAAATGAAAGTTTAAATAAAACAAAAGGCTCATGACAAATGTCATCTTGAGGGGAATTGCTTGATAGAGCAGACGCAGCACGATTTCGTTAAGGGGAAGTCGTGTCTGACAAATTTATTGGAGTTCTATGAGGATGTGCCTAGGGCGGTGGATAGAGGAGAGCCGGTGGATGTGGTCTTTCTTGATTTTCAGAAGGCGTTTGACAAGGTACCTCACAGGAGGTTATTGCAGAAGGTAAGGGGGCATGGAGTTGGGGGTAGGGTGTTAGCGTGGATAGAGGATTGGTTGTCAAATAAGAGACAGAGAATGGGGGTCAGTGGGTGCTATTCGGATTGGCGGTTTGGTGACTAGTGGAGTGCCCCAGGGGTCGGTGCTGGGGCCTCAGCTAATTACCATTTATATAGATGATCTGGAGGAGGGAACCGAGTGTATGGTGTCGAAATTTGCTGATGACACCAAGATTGGTGGAACGGCAAATTGCACGGAGGGTGTGGAGAGTCTGCAGAAGGATCTAGATAGGCTGGGCGAATGGGCCAGGAAATGGCAAATGGAATTTAATGTTGGCAAGTGCGAGGTGGTCCACTTTGGTAGGAAGGACTATTTCTTACGTGGCGAAAAACTGCAGCAGGCGACGGTGCAGAGGGACTTCGGGGTCCTTGTGAATGAGTCGCAAAAACCCAGCCTGCAGGTGCAGCAGGTGGTCAGGAAGGCTAATGGGATGCTGGCCTTCATAGTGAGGGGGATTGAATATAAAAGTAGGGCGGTCTTGCTGCGGCTGTATAGGGCATTGGAGAGGCCGCAGCTGGAGTACTGTGTGCAGTTTTGGTTGCCGCACTTACGCAAGGATATTTTGGCCTTGGAGGGAGTGCAGAGGAGGTTTACTAGGCTGATACCGGAGTTGAGGGGGTTGAGCTATGAGGAGAGGCTGAATAAACTAGGCATGTACTCGTTAGAGTTTAGAAGAATGAGGGGAGATCTCATTGAGACATATAAGATGATGAATGGGATGGATAGGATAGAGGTGGAGAGGCTCTTCCCGCTCAGAAAGGACAGTAGGACTAGGGGGCACAGCCTCAAGATAAAGGGGGGGCGGTTTAGAACGGAGTTGAGGAGGAACTTCTTCACTCAAAGGGTGGTGAATCTCTGGAATTCTCTGCCCGTTGAGGTGGTGGAGGCTGCCTTGCTAAATATTTTTAAGACGCGGGTTGATGGGTTTTTGATAAGCGAGGGGATTAAGGGTTATGGGGAGAGGGCGGGAATGTGGAACTGAGACACGACAGATCAGCCATGATCTTATTGAATGGCGGGGCAGGCTTGAAGGGCTGGATGGCCTACTCCTGCTCCTATTTCTTATGTTCTTATGTTCTTAAATGTCAAGAGCAAGGTTCAGGTAGTCTATGGAAAGCAGAGGAGAGATGTGAAAAAAATTCATATAGGAATTCAGAATGATCGTAGCTCATCTGGTCAATGCTTCAACTGCAGCTCCCATGAAGATCAAAAATCTGCCTAATTCAATCTTTATATATTCAGTGACCAAGCCTCCACTATTCTGTGGTGGAGAATTTCAAAGATTAATCACCCCTTGATGAAGACATTTCTAGGCATCACCATCTTAATGGAAGTCTCCTTATTCTGAACCTATGCCTCCTAGTTCTAGATTTCTCTACAAAAGGAAGCATTAAGAGCCCTCAAAATCTTATGTTTTGATGAGATCACCTTTCATTCTTCTAAACTCCAATGAATATTGGCCCAGCATGCTCAACTTTTCTTTAATGAGACAGCCCTTCATTCCAAGAATCAGCCTGATGAGCCTTATCTGAACTACTTCTAATGCTACTACATTCCCCATTAAGTAAGGAAACCAAAACTTGGTGTGGTGTCACCAACGCCCTGTAGGATTGTCACAAGACTTACCTACTGTTATACTCCATCCCTTTTGCAACATTCCATTTGCCTTCCTGATTACTTGCTGTACCTACTTGCTAACTTCATGGAATTTATGTATGAATCTTGCATAGACTCCTTACTGTGTGGAAGGAGACCATTCAGCCCATTATGTCTGCACCAGCTCTCTGAAACAGCATCCAACCCAGGCCTTATCCTTGTAACCCCACATATTTTACCCCACTAATCCCTCTAACCCACATGTCCTGGGACACAAAGGGACAATTTAGCATGGCTAATTCACCTAACCCGCACATTTTTGGACTGTGGGAGGAAATTGGAGATCCTGAGGAAAACCTCAGAACATGGAAGAAGGTGCAAACTCCACACAGCCACCCAAGGTCAGAATTGAACCTAATTCCCTAGTGTTGTGAGGCAGCAATGCTAGCCATTGTGCCACCCACTAGTTACTGTAGCATTATCTACATTTTCTAGATTTAAAACAATACTCTGCTTTTTTATTATTCCAACCATTATGGACAACTTGCATTATACTCCATGCACCAAATTTTGCCCCTCATTTAACCAAAACAGATCCCTTTGCAGACTCTATGTCACCCTGACAATTGGCTTTCCTACCTAACTTTGCATTGTGAGCAAATTTAGACACAATATCTCTGTACTTTCATCTAAGTCATTGAAATAGATTGTAAATAGTTGAGGCTCCAGCCCTGATCCCTGCAGCATCTCACCGGTTACAGATTACCAATCTGAAAATGATCCAATTAGAACATAGAACATTACAGCGCAGAACAGGCCCTTCGGCCCACGATGTTGCGCCGACCAGTTACAAAACAATGACCCACTAACCTAAACCAATCCCTTTTCATCCATAAACCTATCCACGGATCTCTTAAACACCCCCAAACTAGGCGCATTTACAACTGCAGCAGGCAGGGCATTCCAATCCCTCACCACCCTCTGGGTAAAGAATCTACCCCTGACATCCGTCCTATAACTACCACCCCTTAATTTAAAGCCATGCCCCCTCGTGCTAGATTTCTCCATCAGAGGAAAACGGCTATTACTATCCACCCTATCTAAACCTCTAATCATCTTATATGTTTCAATAAGATCCCCTCTTAGCCGCCTTCTTTCCAGCGAAAACAACCCCAAATCCCTCAGCCTCTCCTCATAGGACCTCCCCTCCATACCAGGCAACATCCTGGTAAACCACCTCTGCACCCTCTCCAAAGCCTCCACATCCTTCCTGTAATGTGGGGACCAGAACTGCGCACAGTACTCCAAGTGCGGCCGCACCAGAGTTGTGTACAGTTGCAACATGACGCTGCGACTCCTAAATTCAATCCCCCTACCAATAAATGCCAAAACACCGTATGCCTTCTTAACAACCTTATCTACTTGACTCCCAACTTTCAGGGATCTATGTACACATACACCTAGATCCCTCTGCTCCTCCACACTATTCAAAGTCCTCCCGTTAGCCCTATACTCGACACATCTGTTATTCCTACCAAAGTGAATTACCTCACACTTCTCCGCATTAAACTCCATCCGCCACCTCTCGGCCCAGCTCTGCAACCTGTCTGTCTTCCTGCAAACTATGACACCCTTCATCACTATCTACCACACCTCCGACTTTGGTGTCATCAGCAAATTTACTAATCCACCCAACTATACCCTCATCCAGATCATTAATAAAAATTACAAACAGCAGTGGCCCCAAAACAGATCCCTGAGGCACACCACTCGTAACTGAACTCCATGATGAATATTTACCATCAACCACCACCCTCTGTCTCCTATCCGCTAGCCAATTCCTGATCCAATTCCCTAGATCACCCCCAATCCCATACATCTGCATTTTCTGCAGAAGCCTACCATGGTGAACCTTATCAAACGCCTTACTAAAATCCATATACACCACGTCCACTGCCTTACCCCCATCCACCTCTTTGGTCACTTTCTCAAAAAACTCAATAAGGTTAGTAAGGCACGACCTACCCGCCACAAAACCATGCTGACTATCTCCAATCAATTCATTACTCTCCAAATAACTATAAATCCTATCCCGAATAATTTTTTCTAAAACCTTGCCCACAACAGAAGTGAGACTCACCGGTCTATAATTCCCGGGGAAGTCTCTGTTCCCCTTCTTAAACAATGGGACAACATTCGCTAACCTCCAATTTTCCGGTACTATACCAGAGGCCAACGACGACCTGAAGATCAGAGCCAGAGGCTCAGCAATCACTTCTCTTGCCTCCCAGAGAATCCTGGGGTAAATCCCATCCGGACCAGGGGACTTATCTATTTCAGACCCTCCAGAATATCTAGCACATCCTCCTCATCAACTGCAACACTGTCAATTCTACTCCCCTGCAACCCAGTGTCCTCCTCAGCTATATCCATGTCCCCCTGCGTGAACACCGAAGAGAAGTATTGGTTCAATGCTTCACCAATCTCCTCCGGTTCCACACATAACTTCCCTCTGCTGTCTATAACTGGCCCTAATCTTGCCCTAACCAACCTTTTGTTCTTGACATACCTATAGAACGCCTTAGGATTCTCCTTAACCCTATCAGCCAAAGTCTTCTCATGTCCTCTTTTAGCCCTTCTTAGCTCACTCTTCAACTCCCTCTTAGCCAATCTAAAGTTTTCTAGTGCACTACCCGAGCCCTCACGTCTCATCCGAACATAAGCCTCCTTTTTCCTCTTAACCAACGAAAAAACTTTTTTGGTGCACCACGGTTCCCTAGCCCTACCAATTCCTCCTTGCCTGACAGGGACATACCTATCACGGACTCGCAGTAGCTGCTCCTTGAAAAAACTCCACATTTCAGACGTTCCCAGTCCCTGTAATCTCCTAGTCCAACCTATGCTTCCTAATTCTCTCCTAATAGCCTCATAATTACCCTTCCCCCAGCTAAAACCACTAGCCCGAGGTTCATGCCTATCCCTTTCCATCACTAAGGTGAACGTAACCGAATTGTGGTCACTATCACCAAAATGCACACCAACTTCCAAGTCTAGCACCTGGTCTGGCTCATTTCCCAGCACCAAATCCAATATAGCCTCACCTCTAGTTGGCCTATCTACATACTGAGTCAAAAAACCTTCCTGCACGCTTTGTACAAAAACTGAACCCTCTAATGAGCTAGAGCTATAACAATTCCAATCAATATTAGTAAAGTTAAAATCCCCCATAACAATTACCCTATTACTTTCACTCCTAACCAGGATCGTCTCCGCAATCCTTTCCTCAACCTCTCTAGAACTTTTAGGAGGTCTATAAAAGACTCCCAACAGGGTGACCTCTCCACTCCTATTTCTAATCTCCGCCCATACTACCTCAACAGACAAGTCCTCATCAAACTTCCTCTCTGACACTGTGATGCAATCCCTGACCAATAATGCTACCCCTCCCCCCCCCCCACCTCCTTCTCTACTCCGACTAAAACATTTGAACCCCGGGACCTGCAGCAACCATTCCTGACCCTGCTCTATCCATGTCTCTGAAATGGCCACAACATCGAAGTCCCAGGTACTGATCCACGCTGCAAGTTCATCCACTTTATTGCGAATACTCCTCGCATTAAAGTATACGCATTTCAAACCCTGCTCCACCCCACCCCTGCGATGCTGTGCATTGCAGTCCCCATCTATGCCCCCTCACTTTCAACCCCTCTACTCAGGATCCCACCCCCCGTCCGAATCAGTTTAAACCTCCCTGCATAGCCTTAGCAAATTTACCCCCCAGGATATTGGTCCCCCTCTGATTCAGGTGTAGACCATCCCTCTTATAGAGGTCCCTCCTTCCCCAGAATGAGCCCCAATTGCTCAAGTACCTGAACCCCTCCGTCCTGCACCAACCCCTCAGCCACGAGTTCAAACTTTCCCTCTCTCTATTCCTCTCTAAACTATCCCGTGGCACAGGCAAGAGTCCGGAGATAACCACTCTATCAGACTTATTCCAACTATCAGAATTATCCCAACTCTTTCCTTCCTGTTAGTTAACAAATCCTATATCCATGTTAGTTTAGTACCCACAGCACTATGTCTTTGTGTAATGACCTTAAATGTGACACATTATTGAATTCCTTTTGGAAATCTAAATACAAGACATCTACTAGTGCTCCTTTATCCACCTTGCTTGTTACATCCTCAAAGAACTCTAATGAATTTATCAAACACTATTTCCTTTCCATACAATTTTACAGAGTCAAGATTGCTTTATTGTGATTTTCTAAATGGTTTGCTATTACTTCCTTACTAATGGGTTCTAGCATTTTCCCCATTGTCAGGTATTAAGAACATAACATAAGAACATAAGAAATAGGAGCAGGAGTAGGCCATCCAGCCCTTCGAGCCTGCCCCGCCATTCAATAAGATCATGGCTGATCTGTCGTGTCTCAGTTCCACTTTCCCGCCCTCTCCCCATAACCCTTAATCCCCTCGCTTATCAAAAACCCATCAACCCGTGTCTTAAAAATATTTAGCGAGGCAGCCCCCACCACCTCAACGGGCAGAGAATTCCAGAGATTCACCACCCTTTGAGTGAAGAAGTTCCTCCTCAACTCCGTTCTAAACCGCCCCCCTTTTATCTTGAGGCTGTGCCCCCTAGTCCTACTGTCCTTTCTGAGTGGGAAGAGCCTCTCCACTTCTATCCTATCCATCCCATTCATCATCTTATACGTCTCAATGAGATCTCCCCTCATTCTTCTAAACTCTAACGAGTACATGCCTAGTTTATTCAGCCTCTCCTCATAGCTCAACCCCCTCAACTCCGGTATCAGCCTAGTAAACCTCCTCTGCACTCCCTCCAAGGCCAAAATATCCTTGCGTAAGTACGGCGACCAAAACTGCACACAGTACTCCAGCTGTGGCCTCACCAATGCCCTATACAGCCGCAGCAAGACCTCCCTACTTTTATATTCAATCCCCCTCGCTATGAAGGCCAGCATCCCATTAGCCTTCCTGACCACCTGCTGCACCTGCAGGCTGGGTTTTTGCGACTCATGCACAAGGACCCTGAGGTCCCTCTGCACCGTCGCATGCTGCAGTTTTTCGCCACGTAAGTAATAGTCCTTCCTACCATTATTCCTACCAAAGTGGACCACCTCGCACTTGCCAACATTAAATTCCATTTGCCATTTCCTGGCCCATTCGCCCAGCCTATCTAGATCCTTCTGCAGACTCTCCACACCCTCTGTGCAATTTGCCGTTCCACCAATCTTGGTGTCATCAGCAAATTTCGACACCATACACTCGGTTCCATCCTCCAGATCATCTATGTAAATGGTAAATAGCTGAGGCCCCAGCACCGACCCCTGGGGCACTCCACTAGTCACCAACCGCCAATCCGAATAGCACCCATTAACCCCCACTCTCTGTCTCCTATTTGACTACCAATCCTCTATCCACGCTAACACCCTACCCCAACTCCATGCCCCCTTACCTTCTGCAATAACCTCCTGTGAGGTACCTTGTCAAACGCCTTCTGAAAATCAAGAAAGACCACATCCACTGGCTCTCCTCTATCCACCGCCCTAGACACATCCTCATAGAACTCCAATAAATTTGTCAGACACGACTTCCCCTTAACGAAACCGTGCTGCGTCTGCTCTATCAAGGAATTCCCCTCAAGATGCCTCGCTATTTCCTCCTTGATGACAGATTCTAACATGTTATCTACAACAGACGTTAAACTAACCGGCCTATAATTCCCTGCCTTTTGCCTGGCACCCTTCTTAAACAACGGCGTAACATTAGCCGCTTTCCAATCTTCCGGCACTTCCCCGGAATCCAGCAACATCTGGAAAATAACCACTAAGGCATCCGCTATCACCTCCGCCATTTCTTTCAGAACCCTTGGATGCATTCCATCCGGTCCTGGTGACTTGTCCACAATCAGTCCCTCCAGTCTGTCGAGCACCGTCTCTCTAGTAACAATAATGTCATCGATTAAGCTGACTAACTTATAGTTTCCTGCTTTCTGTCTCCCTCCTTTCTTGAATAGAGGCCTTGTGTTTGTAGTTTTCCAATCCACTGGGTCTCTCCCAAAATCTAGGGCATTTTGGAAGAGTTCAATCAATGGCTCTCACTATTTCTGCAGAGCATATCATCCAGGAAACTTGACAACCTTTCAATCACATTAATATTCAAGTACTTTTTCTCTAATTGTTTTTCGTTCTTCCCCTTTGCTCATTGATTTCCTCTTATTCTTTGGATGCTTTTTATGTCTGTTACCTTGAAGACAGATATATGAAGTGCTTGTTCAAAGCCTCTGCCATTTCCTGTTCCCCATTATTAATTCCCAGTTTCATCCTCTAAGGGACCTAATTTCTCCCTTTTTATAGACTGCAGAAACTATCACAGTTTTTATATTTCTTGCTAGAGTAAACTTTTAGTTATTTGACACTCTACCAAAAGGGAATTCTCCACTAAACAAAATTTCTGTAGTGTCTGTTTCTTGACTGGAGGTTTTCTCATTCCTCAGAAGCTGGCAATAACACTTGTTCCCTGGCAGCACTACACTCTTACAACCACTAAAAATTGTCAGACTCATATGTAGTTATTATATGTGGCCTGCCCTCATTCTGGTGTCAGTTTCCCAGTGCTGCGGCAATGTGTTCCCTTGGTGCTGCTCTACACATTTGTACGCTCCTGCACTTTCTCAAAACCTCAATATCTGCAACACCACAATATTACCCAGAAGCTTTCTGATCGTGAAAAACTTGGAACTCATAGGGAACTGGAATATTTGATTAAACAGCACCACACATTCCCCACAGATACTGGACAACATAAGTTTGGCTGTAGTTTACTTATTTTCTTTATTTATTCATAGCATATGAGCGCCGCTGGAAAGCCAGCATTTGTTGTTCATCCTTAATTGCCCTGGACAGAGTGGCCATTACTGTGAGTGAATTCACATGTTGGCCAGACCGGGCAGACTTCCTTCCCTAAAAGGCATTAGCGAACCAGGTGGGCTTTTACAATAATTCATGATAGTTTGATGATCACCATTACTAAGACTAGCTTCTTTTATATTCCAAATTTTATTAATCAAATTTAAATCCCACCACCTGTTGCAGTGGGGTTTGAACCTATATCTCCAGGGCATTAGCCTGGCCTCTGGTTGACTAGTTCAGTGACACTATCACTGTGCCACCATCTGACTGCTCTCACATTTTAATATGTCCCTCTGTTGTTTATTTTGTCATCCCTTGCTGGTTTCTAAAATTTCTCAAATTTCTGGCCTATCATTATTCTTTACAGCATTGTACCTTTTTTTTCAACTTGACATCATCTTTACTTCATTAGTTAGCCAAAGATGGTGCATTCTTCTCATGGCCTTTCTTTCTCAGTGGAATATATATCTTTGTTGCAAGTTATGAAATATCTCCTTAAATGTTTGTCACTGTTTCTCTAACCATCTTATCTTTTAGCTTACTTTTCACTGTGAAAGAAACAACAAGTTATTAAAACTAAATTACATGAAAACGAAGTTTGATTAGAAAAGCATCAACCCTCAAAAAATTTTAAAATTTCCTCACTCTGCAAATTTCCAAGTTAAGTACATTGTCAAAGCAGTATGCCATTGAGCTGTACCACCTACCATACCTGAGCCTAAATTTACCTTGCCTCTAGTAGTTGCTTTTCACAGCACAGTATTTTATCATCCTTCTCTGACTCCGTCTTAGCGAAAGTGAGGTATTTATCAATTATCAAGACAGACTGTCAAATTGCTTGTTTAAAATCTTTGGAAAAACCATTGTCAATTATCATATTAAAGAACCTTTATCCGGATAGATCTTTTCCCATGGAATATACTCTGCATAAATATCTAAAAAAAACTTCCAATGCATTCTGTGGAAAAATTCCATGGGCGGCATTGTTGCCTCACAGTGCCAGGGACCTGGGTTCAATTCTGGCCTCGGGTCACTGTGTGGAGTTTGCACATTCTCCCTGTGTCTGCGTGGGTTTCCTCTGGGTGCTCCAGTTTCCTCCTACTGCCCAAAGATGTGCAGGTTAAGTGGATTGGTAATTCTAAATTGGCCCTGGTGTTAGGGAATTAGCAGGGTTAATATGTGGGGTTACAGGAATAAGGCCTGGGTGGGACTGTGGTCAGTGCTGACTCAATGGGCCAAATATTTTCTGTATTTAATTATCTGTATTTTCTATGAAAATGAGTTTTAAAAAACTCAAATCTCCTCTTCTCTGTTCTTATCAAATCATTTACATATTCTACCAGAGCATAAAATATGATAATTAGGAAGTTTATTCAGTTTGCCTCAAAATTTAGATTGTCTTTGTAAAGTTATCTCAGTTACAATGAGAAAAACTCTCATTTGTTCTCTCCATCTATCTCATTTGCTTTCTCTATCTCTATCTCTCACACTGTCATTGATTTTCTCCCTGCCTCCTCCTCATTCTCTGGAGCTTAATGCACCTACTAAAGTTTATATAAAACCAATGAACAGCTGCAATAAATACAGCACTGTGAATTATGGGTGCTTAGAATCCTTTTTGATGATCTATTTTAGATTTTCTTACATGAAACATCTAGATCTCATTTGCCAAGAAGCTGGGGAGACAGCC
The DNA here is from genome assembly GCF_965287045.1 of Carcharhinus amblyrhynchos. NCBI lineage: Eukaryota > Metazoa > Chordata > Chondrichthyes > Carcharhiniformes > Carcharhinidae > Carcharhinus > Carcharhinus amblyrhynchos. Next base: position 119,790,200 of record NC_137330.1, on the reverse strand, counting down.
CTGCACTAAGCATTGTCCCTGTGTGACTGACTAATTATTGTACCCAGCAGCATCCCTTGTGACTGATGGATTGTAACCAGGGTGTCCAAACAGAGTCCTGCCATTCTAGCATAGCACACAGCCACTGTTCAGCTATAACACTGTCCTCTGGTTTCTGAATCCAGGTTACTATGTACATTAGAAACAGCAGTGGTACTAGTGGGGCTCGGGAGATTTGAAGATTGGAGAGAAATTGGCAGGATCCAGTAATCGTCATCCATGTTGGCACCAGCAACATAAGTAGAACAAGGAAAGAGATACTGCTTGGTATGAGGAGCTAGGCATTAAATTTAAAGTCTGGATTATTACCTGAACCATTAACAAATTGGCATAGGTCCATAAATTAGAGAGGTGAGCGTTGTGGGAGAAGTAGATTGCAGTTCAGTGGGCACTGACACCAGTACTGGGGAAAGTGGGGGCTCAACCATTGGGATAGTCTGTACCTGAACCATGCTGGGACTTTTCATCATATGAGTGACGTAATTGGGGAAGTGAAGGGTTTAAACTAAATTGTTGGGGACAAGGGATCAAATCTGGGAACGAGTGATACCTCAAAGAGTAGAGGCAAAGCAAGAGAGAAGGGTAGTAATGTGGGATATGACAGGGATGAATGGGGAGTACAAATCTTATATACAAGTGGATGTTACCAAAATAATTAAAGGAAAAAACTAAAGGCTCTATCTGATTGCATATAGCATTCCAAATAAAACTAATGAATTGAAGTTGCAAATAAATGAATAAGTGTGACCTGATACTATAACAGAGATATGGCTTCAGGATGATATAGATTATGACCTGAATATTGAAGTATATGGCATTTAGAAAGGACAGGAAACCAGGAAAAAGTGGAGGGGTGACTTTCTAAATAATGATGATATTAGTATAATAGAGGGGTGACCCAATTTCAAGAAGCCAAAATGTAGGAACGGTTTTGGTAGAGATGAATGATACACGCAAGAGGTCACTCAAGGGAATGGTGAACAAAGCCCCCAACTGTAACCATATGGTAGGGCAGGGAATAAATGAAGAAATAATGGAAGTTTGTCAGAAAGGTATGGTGATAATTATGGGGGATTTTAATCTACATACAGACTTAAACACAGTAAGCGAGATGAGAAATTTGTAGGGTGTTTTCGGGATAGTTTCTTAGAACTGCACGTTCTGGTGCCAGCCAGAGAGCAGGCTATACTCATCCTGTAATGAGATAAGATTAATAGTGAAAGTCTCCTTAAGTAATAGTGATCATAATATGATTGACGTCTGTGTGGGTTTCCTCCGAGTGCTCAGGTTTCCTCCCACAGTCCAAAGATGTGTGGGTTAAGTTGATTGGCCATGCTAAGAAATTGCCCCTTAGTGTCCAGGGATGCGTAGGTTAGAGGGATTACTGGGTATAATGTGTAAGGATATGGGTTAGGGCTGAGTGGGATTGTGTTCGGTGCAGACTCAATGGGCCGAAGGGCCTCTTTCTGCACTGTAGGGTTCTATGATCTGTTGAGGCATGAGGCATCCTACTCAGTACTTTGCCAAACCCATCCATGCTCCCCACACTCTGAAACAAATTGGATAGTTAACTCAGCTTTATACTTTAACTCACTACTTAAGTTAGTTTTAGTGAAAGCATAATTTTTAAGCCAGTATCAGAGACATAACTGTTTAGTGCAGTTTACCAGATGAGAAAAGGGGGCAAGGATGTTGAACTGAGTCATGAAGTAGTTTTATGTGAAGTTGGGAGAATTGGGCACTGGAGCCACAGTTCTCCTTGGGTTTGAATGCCCTTTTCTGGTCCCTGATTCTCCAAATGTTCCTACTAAAGCGTGGGTATTGTTTGGCTGAGCACTCTCTATTTAGCTGGTTACCTGGACCACCTTCTGAAAATTTACTTTGTTCTTGTTCCAGCAAATTGCAAGACGGTGAGAAGAGAAACCTAGAGTTACTGTCTGAGATCGAAAAACTCAAGAAGGACATGGAGGAAATGAAAACGGAAAAGGGTATGGGCACCCAGGGCAATTGGCTACTGATCTTATTTGTGCTTCAGTATGCTTTCATCATTCTCTTCAAGATTCTCAAGACTTGCAATCTTTTTATGCCATTATACAAATTAAACAGTGGTGCCAAGGGAGTAGCCTCGATTGTGGATGCATGATATACACTCTCTTGCTTAATAAAAATAGGTCAGAAGTCACATAGTGAACTGATCATTGCTGATGGTTAAGGTTCAGATGTTGAGCTGGTAACTGGAATTGATGATGATTGAAGTAATTGTATTCTCTTAAAAAAAGATGCAAACAAATTGAATTTCTAGGTTAGTAAATCTCCATTTTTATGGTGGGTAATGTGCCAAGTACTGTGGCAAGTAACTCATCACTTGACAAAGTTTGTTCACCATCTATAAGGCACAAGCCAGGAGTGTGGTGGAATACTCCCACTTGCCTGGACGGGTGCAGCTCCAACAAAGCTCAAGAAGCTCAACACCATCCAGGACAAGCAGCCCGCTTGATTGGCACTACATCCACAAATATTCACTCCATTCACCACCAACGCACAATGGCCATTGTGTGTGCCACCTACGAGATGCAGTACAAGAACTCTCAAGGCTCCTTAGACAAAACTTCCCAAACCCACGACCGCTATCGTTTAAAAGGACAAAGGTAGCTGACAAATGGGAACACCACCACCTGGAAGTTCCCCATCAAGCCATTCACCATCCTGACTTGGAAATATAGAACTATAGAACCCCTACAGTGCAGTAAGAGGCTATTCAGCCCACCAAGTTTGCACCAACCACAACCCCACCGCTCCTTCAGTCACTGGGTCAAAATCCTGGAACTCCCTCCCTACAGCAGTGTGGGTGTACCTACACTGTATGGACTGCAGCGTTTTAAGAAGGCAGCTCACCAACACCTGAAGGATAATAAATGCTGGCCTAATCTGTGAAACCCACATCTAATGAATTGAGCTCAGAAAGAATTATTATACCTTGGCTTTGCAACTGGCTGCTACAGTACTTGGCACTAGCACCAGTGTGATCTAAATGATGTTTGAATGTTTCCTCTCAAATTATCACCTCTTGTTCCTTGGTTTTGTTCCATTTTGCATAAAGATGTCACATTTAGGGAACTGGAACCTGTTATTCACTTTATAATATTGTCCTTTAATCTGTAAGTTTTTCCCTTGTTTGGCTTGATTGTGTCAGGTTGTGTAAGTTTTATAACAACCTTTTTTGATATAGTTTAAATAGACAGCAATCTTGCAAGGAAAGGTTTGCAGAAATGACTAGTGTCCATTCACAACATGGTCTAGGAGTCAAAAAGTTGAAATATTGCAATTTGGTTTTGATATTGCAGGAGCTAAAGTTTAAGTGTAAAGTCATTACGCTGTGGTGTTCACTCCTGTGGCCCTCTTGTTCAGTTGAATGGTCCTCCAGGGAAAGCAAATGCTAAATATTTCTTTAAGTTTTAAAAAAAATGCTGCTGTTTTTCTAGGTGTAAAGCACCAAGACTCACAGAATTCTTTCTTGGCATTTTTGAATACACCTGCCTCTCCTCTGGATCAATTCGAAGTGAGTAATTAAATTATACAAGCGTTTAATATAATTGTAAAAATTCTTCTTCCCTTTTGCCCACAGATTTGATCTGTTTTTTGTTTTAGGTGTTTCTAATCCTTTACTGAGTTAAATTGTTCTAAGTATGTGACTGAATGAGAGAGTGACATCGTTAATAAGTTAGCTCTGAAGGAGTTTCTTATCACTTTTAATTTAATTTCTTCCTTCCTCCCTGCCCTGCCTCTCCCCCTCCCCCCACCCTCACCAAATGATGCTACTGTTTCACTGTGGGGAATAGGATTCTCTGTCTTCTTCTTCTTCTTCACTGGTAGACTTTTGGAATGATGTAAGTTCAGAAGCTCTCAACTGATGAGCTGTCCTCCTTGATGAGTGCCAACTCATTGGTTTTGGGAGGGGAAAAACCCCTGTCTGGAAAATACAGTCAATTCACAGAAATCCATACACGCCCATTTCAAAACCTCTACTTAACATTTCAAAATGAGTCTTCAGTATGGAAACACAATATCTACAGAAATGGAGCTCATCTCCCAGCTAGAAGCAAGCAGTTTTTGGGAGTGATAAGGGGACTTATGAATGAGATTGGAGATGGCTTCAGAGAGCAGGATTGTCAGCATTTGCCTTGCTTGCTCAAATCACAATAATTTAATTCTCACTGTCTAACTTTGTTCTTGACAATTGTAGGGAAGCCTGCGCCCTAGGTAGTGAATGTGGTAGTGTCGTGATTATGGAACTGAAGTTCCTCTGCCATTCTGTGAAATTGAATTCAATAAATTTGGTAATTGTTGACTGCTCCTGCAGATGGATTACTCATGCATGTCCATGGATTTAGGAATAACTCAGCTGGTTCAAGGGAAGGAAACCTGCCCCTTAGCCATTCTGTTGTGCATATGAGGATTAATGGCTGCATCTGAATGCCATGTGAAATGGCCGATCAAGTCACTCACCCGTAAAAGTAATAATTCTAAAAAATATTTAAAATTATTATTTTTACACATGAGCACCTTGTTAAGTTATTTCAGAGGGCATTCATATATAAAGCAACCTATCCCATCTCACAGCAACTAGGGATGGACAATAAATCCAGCCACATTTGAAAAACTAATTCAAAAATCATGGTTCACATTCCACAAATGCACATAACATTCAGAGAAAAAGTATTGCCAAGCAATAGAACCTGGAGGTGGTTCATTTCCCCACAGAGTTACAAATTCCATGTTAACATTTACATTGATACAGAATCAATTGCACATTTACTGAAGCTGGATAGGCAGGCAGGCTCGAAGGGCTAGATGGCCTACTCCTGCTCCTATTATGTTCGTATGTAACCCCAACAGTCTTAGCTATACATGATATTTTTAGAACTAAGGTACATCTGCTGCACCTCAGCCACTTTAATTCAAAATATAGCACTTGATTTTGTATCTTTATCAATCACTGACTCAGTGCTTAAAATTTACATTTAAAACATATCTTCCACACTTTGCAAGCAGCCACGGTAATCTGGATCCAACTGCCGGGGCCTGAAGGGACAAGCCAGGTCAACAGCAGATCATCCCAGATATATTAAACCTCTATAAAACATTGGTTTGATGTCAACTAGATTATTGATTCCAATTCTGGGCACAACACTTGAAAGGTGTGAAGGCTTTGGAGAGGTGCAGGAAAGATTGACGAGAATGGTTCCAGGGCTGAGAAATTTCAGTGACATAAATTGGAAAAACTGGGACTGTTATGCTTTGAGAAGAGAGGTTTAAGGTGATTTGATTGAGATATTCAAATTCATGATCTGGATAGAGTAAATTGGGCGAAACTTCCCATTGTGGAAGGATTGAGAACCACAGGGCACAGATTGAAGGTAATTGGCAAAGGAAGCAATGGTTAAAGTTTATTTATTAGTTGCAAGTAAGGCTTACATTAATGCTGCAATTAAGTTACCTCATCACCACAGTGCGGCACCTGTTTGGGTCAATGCACCTAATCAGCACATCTCTGAGTGTGGGAGGAAACTGGAGCACCCAGAGGAAACCCACGCAGACAAGGGGAGAACGTGCAAACTCCACACAGACAGTGACCCAAGCTGGGAATCGAACCCAGATCCCTGGAGCTGTGAAGCAGCAGTGCAACCCACTGTTCTACCATGCCGCTCTGAGCACATGACATGAGGACATGGTGACATGAGGAAAAACTTTCTCATGCAGCAAGTGGTTAAGATCTGGATTGCACTGCCTAAGAGTGGTGGAGGCAGGTTCAATTGAAGCTTTCAAAAGCAAATCAGCATCTGAAAAGGAAAACATTGAGGGGTTACAGGGAAGACTATAAAAGACTTAGAAACAGAAGTAAACCATTCAGCCCATCGAATCTGCTCCGCCATTCAATGAGAAAGGGACAAGGCAAGGGTGTGACATTAGCTTATTTGCTGTATTAGGGGCTGAGCACAGATGTAGCCATCCCAGCTCCAGTCCACAGTTTTTCCTGTAACAAATACAATGGAAGAACCTGTAGGTAAATTATTATAACACAATCTCAGAAACAATGCAATATTACATATAAATTAAACCCAAAGTGAAATTGACTGTATTTTATTTTTTAGGTCCTTGTGAGTGTGACCCATCCTGTAGTATTTTAGCTTTATTTTTTGTCGTACTGTATTTTGGTGCTTTTTAATAAACCCTATGTTGGCAGAATTAGTCACCTAGGTTTGCTGTGCTGATTGCACTATTAATGAGCAGTTGTGCAGAATCCTAATGTAAGGTAATTGAACTGAAATGTTAGCTCTTGTTTCTTTCCCTACAGTCATTGTCTGACCTGCTGAGCATTTCTGTTTTTATTTCAGATCCCCAACGTCTGTAATATTTTGCTTTCATGCAGTATATAAGTTTCCCTTGGATAACATGATGGATTGATCCTAGGTTTCACAAGACACTGGGATAGATTACATCAGTATTAATTTTTCACCTAGTATAGCACAAAGCAAAGGCACCATGCACTATAAACCTCTTGGCAATATTTCTGGTTTAATTAGATAAAAGAAAAACAATGTTGAAAGTGTGAATAAGTTATGGGTTTAATCTGTTAAAATGGAGAGTGAGAGCAGTGACTTGATTGGCCAACAGCTTGCACCTACCCACTTGCACACATGTATGCTGGTGGCCCTTAAGCTCCACACTATCTTGCTCGGGAGAATGTCTCCCTAAACTCAGCATATCAAAAAACGGAACTCTTGGAGAGGAGGATGAGTTGCTTTTGAATACAGAACAGCCATGATTTAATGGAGCAGGGGAGAATGTGGAGTGGCTCGTGAAGTTGGGGGTAATATATTAGCATGGGTACAGTGTTGGTTAACAGACAGGAAGTAAAGATTCAGGATGAAAATGGGGCAGCTTTAAACTGGCAGACTGTGACTAGTGGAATACCACAAGGATCAGTTCTGGCTCCTCAGCAAATTACAATCCATATTAATGACTTAGATGAAGAGGCAGAATAAAGTATCTAAGAATGTTGACAATATGAAGCTGGTTTGGAATGCAAGCTGTGAGGAAAGCACAGAGACACTGCAAAGAGATATCAGTAAGTGAGTGGGCAACAAGTTGGCTGATGAGTTATAATGTGGCAAAGTGAGGGTTTATTCACTTCAGCTGTAAGAATTGACAAAAATATATATTTTCAAAAGGAATGAAACTTATAACTGCTGATGTTCATGAGGAACATGGATGTACTCATTAAAAAAAACACTGAAAGTAAGCCTACAGCCACAACAGTTGAGACCACAAATAGCATTTTAACCATAATTGCAAGGGGAGAGATACAGAAATAAAGAAGGCTGGCTGCAGTTGTGTACGGCTTTGTTGAGATCATAGCTGATTGGGGACCTGATTAGGGACAGTCAGCATTGCTTTGTGAGTGGAAAATCGTATCTTACAAATTTAGTTGAGTTTTTTGAAGGGGTAACCAGGAAGGTAGATGAGGGCAATGCAGTTGATGTTGTCTACATGAACTTTAGCAAGGCCTTTGACAAGGTACCGTGCAGTTGTTGCATAAAGTTAAATTCACGGGATCCAGGGTGAGGTATCTAGATGGATACAAAATTGGCTTCTTAACAGAAGCCAGAGGGTGGTTGTAGTGGGTTGTTTTTCAAACTGGAGGCCTGTGCCCGGAGGTGTGCCTCAGGGATCAGTGCTGGGTCCACTGTTGTTCGTCATTTATATTAATGATTTGGATGAGAATATAGGGGGCATGATTAGTAAGTTTGCAGATGACATCAATATTGGTGGCATAATGGACAGTGAAGAAAGTTATCTCCGATTGCAACGGAACCTTGATCAGTTGGGCCAGTGGGCTTATGAATGGCAGATGGAGTTTAATTTAGACAAATGTGAGGTGATGCATTTTGGTAGCTTGAACCAGGGCTTACTCAGTTAGTAGAACATAGAACATTACAGCGCAGTACAGGCCCTTCGGCCCTCAATGTTGCACTGACCAGTGGAACCAATCTAATGACCCTCTAACCTAAACTATTCCAATGTTATCCATATGCCTATCCACAGACCATTTGAACGCCCTTAAAGTTGGCGAGTCCACAACTGCTGCAGGCAGGGCATTCCACAACCTTACTACCCTCTGAGTGAAGAACCTACCTCTGACATCCGTCCTGTAATTACCACCCCTTAATTTAAAGCTATGTCCCCTTGTGTTAGCCATCACCATCCGAGGTAAAAGGCTCTCACTGTCCACCCTATCCAATCCTTTGATCATCTTGTATGCCTCAATCAGGTCACCTCATAACCTTCTTCTCTCCAATGAAAATAACCTCAAGTCCCTCAGCCTTTCCTCATAAGACCATCCCACCATACCAGGCAACATCCTGGTAAACCTCCTCTGCACCCTTTCCAATGCCTCCACATCTTTCTTATAATGCGGCGACCAGAAGTATACGCAATACTCCAAGTGCGGCCGCACCAGAGTTTCCTACAGTTGTAACGTGACCTCATGGCTCCGAAATTCAATCCCTCTACCAATAAAAGCTAACACACCATACGCCTTCTTAACAACCTTATCAACCTAGGTGCCAACTTTCAGGGAGCTATGCACATGTACCCCGAGATCTCTCTGCTCGTCAACACTACTAAGAGTCCTTCCACCCTATATTCTGTACTCCTGTTATTCTTACCAAAGTGAATCACCTCATACTTTTCCATATTAAACTCCATCTGCCACCTCTCGGCCCAGCTCTGCAGCTTATCTATGTCCCTCTGCAAACTGTAACATCCATCCTCACTGTCTACAACTCCTCCAACTTTGGTGTCGTCAGCAAATTTACTAATCCATCCTTCTACACCATCATCTAGGTCATTTATAAAAATGACAAACAGCAGTGGCCCCAAAACAGATCCTTGAAGTACACCACTTGTAACTGAACTCCAGGTTGAATATTTTCCATCAGCCACCACCCTGTCTTCTATCAGCTAGCCAATCCCTGATCCAAACTGCTAAATCACCCTCAATCCCATGCATCTGCTTTTTCTGCAATAGCCTACCATGGGGAACCTTATCAAACACTTTGACAAAATCCATATACGCCACGTAAACTGCCTTACCCTTATCCACCTCTTTGGTCACCTTTTCAAAAAACTCGATAAGGTTTGTGAGGCACAACCTACCCTTCACAAAACCGTGTTGACTATCCCTAATCAATTTATTTCCCTCTAGATGATTATAAATCCTATCCCTTATAATTCTTTCCAAAACTTTGCCCACAACAGAAGTAAGGCTCACTGGTCTATAATTCCCAGGATGGTTTCTACTCCTCTTCTTGAACAAGGGGACAACATTTGCTATCCTCCAGTCTTCCGGCACTATACCTGAAGCCAATGACGACATGAAGATCAAATCCAAAGGCTCTGCAATCTCCTCCCTAGCCTCCCAGAGAATCCTAGGGTAAATCCCATCCAGCCCAGGGGACTTATCTATTTTCACACTCTTAAGAATTGCCAACACCTCCTCCTTATGTACCTCAATCCCGTCTAGTCTACTACCTGGTATCTCAGTATTCTCCTCGACTACGCTGACTTTTTCCTGCATGAATACTGACAAAAAATACTCATTCAGTGCCTCTCCTATCTCTTAAGGCTCCACGCACAACTTCCCACTGCTGTCTCTGACTGGCTCTAATCTTGCCCTAACCAATCTTTTATTCTTGACATACCTGTAGAAAGCTTTAGGATTTTCCTTGATCCTATCCACCAAAGTCTTCTCATGTCATAAGAACATAAGAAATAGGAGCAGGAGTAGGCCATCTAGCCCTTCGAGCCTGCCCCACCATTCAATAAGATCATGGCTGATCTGTCGTGGCTCAGTTCCACATTCCCGCCCTCTCCCCATAACCCTTAATCCCCTCTCTTATCAAAAACCCATCAACCCGCTTCTTAAAAATATTTAGCGAGGTGGCCTCCACCACTTCAACGGGCAGAGAATTCCAGAGATTCACCACCCTTTGAGTGAAGAAATTCTTCCTCAACTCCGTTCTAAACCGCCCCCCCCTTTATCTTGAGGCTGTGCCCCCTAGTCCTACTGTCCTTTCTGAGCGGGAAGAGTCTCTCCACCTCTATCCTATCCATCCCATTCATCATCTTATATGTCTCAATGAGATCTCCCCTCATTCTTCCATGTCCTCTTCTAGCTCTTCTTAACTCTCTCTTTAGCTCCTTCCTGGCTAATTTATAACTCTCCAGTGCCCTAATTGAGCCTTCACGTCTCATCTTTATATAAGCCTCCTTCTTCCTCTTCACCAGAGATTCAACTTCCTTAGTACACCACGGTTCCCTCGCTCAACCACTTCCTCCCTGCCTAACAGGTACATATTTATCAAGGACTCGCAGTGGCTGCTCCTTGAATAAGCTCCACATTTCAGATGTTCCCAGCCCTTGCAATTTCCTACTCCACTCTATGTATCCTAAATCTCTCCTAATAGCCTCATAATTACCTTTCCCCCAGCTATAACTTCTGCCCTTCGGTATATGCCTATCCCTTTCCATCACTAAGGTAAACATAACCAAATTGTGGTCACTATCACCAAAGTGCTCACCTACCTTCAAGTCTAACACCTGGTCTGGTTCATTACCCAGTACCAAATCCAATGTAGCCTCACCTCTTGTTGGCCTATCTACATACTGTGTCATGAAACCTTCCTGCACACATTGGACAAAACTGACCCCTCTAACGTGCTTGAACTATAGCTTTTCCAATCGATATTTGTAAAGTTAAAGTCCCCCATAACAACTACCCTGTTAGTTTCGCACCTATCCAGGATCATCTTTGCAATCCCTTCCTCTACATCTCTGGAACTTTTTGGAGGCCTATAAAAAACTCCCAACAGTGTGATCTCTCCTGTTTCTAATCTCAGCCCATACTACCTCAATAAAAAGGTCCACATCAAACATCCTTTCTGCCACCGTAATACTGTTCTTGACTAACAATGCCACGCCTCCCCCTCTTCTACCACCTTCTCTGCTCTGACTGAAACATCTGAACCCCGGAACCTGCAACAACCATTCCTGTCCCTGCTCTATCCATGTCTCTGTAATGGCCACAACATCGAAGTCCCAGGCACCAATCCAGGCTGCAAGTTCATCCACCTTATTGTGTATGCTCCTCGCATTAAAGTATACGCACTTCAAACCACCCTCCCACCTGCCAATACTCTGCTGTGACCTAGAAACCTTATCCATGACCACCCTATTCTCATCCTCTTGTACATTGGAGCTACAGTTCAGGTTCCCATCCCCTCTCTGAATCAGTTTAAACCCCCCTGAAATAGCATTGGCAAATTTCCCCCCCCAAGATATTAGTTCCCCTCTGGTTCAGGTGCAGACCATCCCTCTTGTACAGGTCCCACCTACCCTAGAATGAGCCCCAATTGTCCAAGTATCTGAACCCTTCCCTCCTGCACCATCCCTTTAACCATGAGTTCAAACGCTCTCTCTATTCTTCTCCATTCTATCCCGCAGCACAGTTAACAAACCAGAGATAACGACTCTGCTTGTTTTAGCCCTAAGCTTCCACCCTAACTCTCTGAATTTCTGTTTTATATCCCCGTCTCTTTTCCTACCTATGTCATGGGTGCCTACATGAACCACAACTTGGGGCTGGTTCCTCTCCCCCTTAAGGATCTCAAACACTCGATCAGAGATATCATGGACCCTGGCACCTGGGAGGCAACATACCAATCGCGAGTCTCGCTCGTTCCCACAGACTGTCCTATCTGTCCCCTTAACTATGGAATCCCCAATCACTAATCCTGTTCTTTTCTTTCCCCTTCCCACCTGAGCATCAAGGACAGGCTCTACTCCTGAGACCTGTACTCCATGGCTTACCCCGGTTGAGTCTTCCTCCCCAGCAACATCCAAAACAGAGTACATATTTTGGAGAGGAACAGCCTCAGGGGATCGCTGCTCTGACTGCTTCTTACCCCTTCTAGCAGTCACCCATGTATTACTTTTAGGAGTAGTGTGTTGGGGAGAGTTACAGAACAAAGAGATCTAGGGGTACATGTTCATAGCTCCTTCAAAGTGGAGTCACAGGTGAACAGAGTGGTGAAGAAGGCATTCAGTATGCTTGGTTTCATCAGTCAGAACATTGAATACATGAGTTGGGATGTCTTCTTAAAGTTGTACAAGACATTGGTAAGGCTACACTTGGAATACTGTGTGCAGCTCTCGTCACCCTATTATCGAAAGGATATTATTAAATCAGAAAGAGTGCAGAAAAGATTTACTAGGAAGCTATCAGGACTTGATGGATTGAGTTATAAGGAGAAGCTGAATAGACTGGGACTTTATTCTCTGGAGCGTAGGAGGCTGAGGGATGATCTTATAGAGATCTAGAAAATAATGAGGGACATAGACAAGATAGATAGTCAATATCTTTTTCCAAAGGTAGGAGAGTCTAAAACTAGAGGGCATAGGTTTAAAGTGAGAAGGGAGAAATACAAAAGTGCCCAAAAGGGCGATTTTTTCACACAGAGGGTAGTGAGTGTCTGGAACAAGCTGCCAGAGGTAGTAGCAGAGGCAGATACAATTTTATCTTTTAAAAAGCATTTAGATAGTTACATGGGTACGATGGAGATAGAGGGATATGGGCCAAATGCGGACAATCGGGATTAGCTTCTGGGTTTAAAAGAAAAGGACAAGTTGGGCTGAAGGGCCTGTTTCCATGCTGTATGGCCTGGAAGGGTATGTGTGATTTTGGACTCCATATTTAAGGAAGGATATGCTTGCATCTGAGGCAACAAACCAAAGGTTCACTAGATTTGTCACTGGGATGAGATAGTGTCCTACGATGAGAGACTGAGCAAAATTGAGTATATGTTCTCTGGAGTTCAGAAAAGTGAGAGGTGATCTGATTGGAATATACAAAACTCTGAGGAGTCTTGACAGGTTCGACACCAAGAAGTTGTCTGCCCTTGTTGGAAAACCTAAAACGGGGTTTGATAATTTAGAACGGACATACATAGACATTTCTTCGAATAGTTGTTTAGTAATACAGAGTATTGCTGAAAAAATACATTTTGTTGAAGCTTTTCATCTGGCATTCATCAGATCAATCACAACAATATCAATATCATGAAAGAATACAATTTTATATTCTGAGAAGAGTGTGCTTCTTGGTTACCAAGTGGATTCTGGTTGGGGTGTTGCCATGGAGAATGCTCGATTTATTGGTGACTGACAGTTAACTGCCATGAACTGTTTGAAAATTTTAAACCAAGCAGCTTGGCTATGATCATGGTTCTGACTGGTCATTCCCTGAGTACTGAACCAGTGAATGCCTATCGTTTAATTTGTTTAGCCGAAACAACACAATGTGTGTACATGTTCTTTCTGTCTGCAAAGAACAGGTCCTTATGTATTAATATATGTAACTTCCATAAAAGAAAATACGCCACACTCACACATACACATTCACACACATACCTATACTCACACACGCACACACACTCATACTCACATATACACATATACCTATACTGACACACACACACACATATATACCTATACTCACGCTTGTGCACACACACACACGTACAGTTCTCTCACACACTCAGCAACTCTAGTACACGCACAAATACACACTCACACTTACACACACTTATACTCGCACACTCCACACACACACACATTCACACACGCTCACGTTCACACACATACTCACACACCTACACACATACATACTCTGTCTCCCTCTCACACACACACACATGCACTCACATACACACACAGCCACACTAACATGCACATACTCACAGACATTCTCAGACACTCACACACTCACTCACACACACAGTCATTCACACACCTACTCTCTCTCTCACACACACACACACACACACACACACACACACACTCTCTCTCTCATACACTCTCACACACACACAAAAATAATCTTTTAACTCCACAAATCGTCTGTACTATCACATACCAGGCTTTGGGATGATATAAACTGAAATGCAAATAAATGATTGTTTAGCTTCAACATATTGTTGAGATTCTCTAACCCAGGGAATAATGTCTATTTTCTAATAGAGATAATTGCCCTCTCGAGACTCCCTTGCTCCAATGAAAGCTTAGGGATGGATCATACATCGTTCACAGTTTTCACTATTAATTCTGACAATCTTTGCAAAGCTATCTATAAGTTAGCTTTTAATTATAATTGACTTCAAGCTTGTTTGAATGCATTTACTTCAGGGTTGCATATCAGTTTTTCAATCAAATGCTGCCATTTATCTGCAGTTAAAACTTTAATTCCTGAAACAATAAGTTAGAATCTAAAACACAAAAACCAATAACTAAATTTCCACAAGACTATCAAAACCATTTATTATTTTAAACACCTCTGTCAATCTCCCTTTAATCTTCTGTGCTCTAAGGAAAGCACTACTAACTTCTCTAGTATAGCCACATAACTACGTCCCTCATTCCAGCACAACAACACAAGAAATAGAAGCAGGAGTAGACCACCAGGCTGTTCAAGCCCATCCTGATGTGGATATGCCGGCGTTGGACTGGGGTAAACACAGTAAAAAGTCTGACAACACCAGGTTTCAGTCCAACCGATTTATTTGATAGTAAATTCACTAGCTTTCGGGTTAGCCCCTTCGTCAAGTGAATGGGGAGTTCTGGCCTCAGACAGAGCATATAAAGCACAGACAGTTTACAATTTCGCAGTTGCTCTACATCCTGAGCGCAAGTTGAGAAGTTGTAAACTGTCTGTGCTTTATATGCTCTGTCTGAGGCCAGAACTCTCCATTCACCTGACGAAGGGGCTAACCCGAAAGCTAGTGAATTTACTATCAAATAAATAGGTTGGACTGAAACCTGGTGTTGTCAAGCCCACCCTGCCATTCATCCATACCATTCTGGTAACTCCTGTGTATACACTCTCCACATCCAACTGACCACAATGCCAGCTTGGGTTTAATCAATATCTTAAAGATTTGACAGAACTTCCTTGCTCTTTTACTCTTTGTTTGGTCAGTGATTATTATGGGATGTTTGGTGAGTGATGACTGTGCACTTACTATAGGGTATTTGTGGCTGGCCTGTGATTATTATGGGAAGTTTGAATATCCGGCTGGTTTACTATTATAATTGGACTTTCAGTGGCCTTTCGAGGTTAATCTAGAACGTCATTAACTTTGGAAGAAATAAGAGCGCTGTGCTGCTGCTTCAGAACTTTGTGGAGTATTCCTCTATCCTGTTGTGATTGGCTGATGTTTTCCAGACCATTGTGTGCTTCCATTCATTTAATTTGAAGACAACTTCCTAAGACACATAGCTATGTTTCATTTTTCTTACATTTAACCCTTCTATTTTATAACAAAACAAGTATGCCCTCAGTGAAAAGGTAGAAACTGTGCTGTGCTAATATCTGTACTAGTGGAATTTTATGCAGATTGAGTTGGAAGGTAGAGGGCATTTAACTCTTGCTTCACATTTCAGTTAACTCCATTGGCCGTGGTTACAGAATAATGCCTGTTTTATTACTCCTGCCAAATCCCATCACAGTAGCTTGAAAAGTGAGTTCAGTTGTTTAAGAAATACAGAAAGAGAAATCTCGGCCCCTCTCCCGCTGCGGGAATCGTAGCAGGCAAGACCAAAAATCCGGCAGACGGTTCATAAGTCTGTTCAGCTGGTGCGGGAATTTCTGGTCTTGGGGTGTGCATGGCTGGAAAATTCCATCCAGGGTATTGGGAAAAGTGATTGTGAAGCTGTTGATTTGTAAAAACCCAACTACCCTACAGTTAACTAACGTCTAACCGGGAAGGAAACATGCCACCCTTACCAGGAGCCTTCTACATGTTCATGTGATTGACTCGTAACTGCCCTCTGAAGCTATTCAGTTACCAGTTCCATTACTTTACTAAATGCCACCCCTGTCTGAGATGCCTACACCCTGGGAATGATTTTTGAAAAGGTGTTCAGTAATGAATGGTAATAGAAATGATCGATTGTATGGAACAGTTTAATTTGTGTTGTAAGTGCAGCTTACTTTGACAACTTGGGATGTTTCTTTTTGGGAAGGTTTTTATTCCATGTGCCTCAAGGACTGTAACAAGTTTGGAAAGGGGAGAAGTGAGAGCAGGCAGTATCAAAGTAGTAGTCATTGGTTTATTAGTCGTTAACTTGTGTTTCCTTTCTCTGTTGAAGCGTTCTCGTGCCTGTGTTCCAGCTAGCAAAGGCAGACGTGTAAGATTCTGTCTTTGTTTTACTGCGTGTGTATTTATATACATACATATGTATATGTGTGTGTGTGTGTGTGTGCATTGCTATAAGCTCCAATGCTTCTTTTTGTCAGTGCTGCAGCTACATGTTCAGTGTCCTTTTTCTGCCTGAATTCACTTCTTTTTCTCCCGTCTTCAGTGTGCATGTTGCATCTGTTTATTCTTAATTGCTTATGCTGTGCTATTCCAGTCAGGAAGCCATAGTGGTCACATTGTTAACCCTTTTCAATTGTGTTAACCTAGAGGGAAGAGATGACCTTTGATTCAATTTTTACAAAATCAGTATTTTAAGAAAGAATTCTTTTTGCTTCATCACAAGTGTATGTGACTCAAACTAGTTTCGCTTCAAAGGTGCGAAGCATTCAGACTTTCACATTGCCTGCAATGGGATTGTGATTGTAGGGTGTGCTCATACCTCACTCAATGGCTAGTCATGTGGGAAAATTGATATCACTTGATTTTCATTCCATGTATATGTTTTAAAGTAAAACAGAAATTGCTGGAAATACACAGAACATCAGGTGTCATCTGAAAG
The DNA here is from genome assembly GCF_965287045.1 of Carcharhinus amblyrhynchos. Taxonomy (NCBI): domain Eukaryota; kingdom Metazoa; phylum Chordata; class Chondrichthyes; order Carcharhiniformes; family Carcharhinidae; genus Carcharhinus; species Carcharhinus amblyrhynchos. Next base: position 119,773,286 of record NC_137330.1, on the reverse strand, counting down.
AGTTGATTTAAAAATGAAGCTACTTAAAACACGCAAAACTTTAAGGTCAGGTGCAAGTATATTTGTTATCGGGCAATAGAATGACCAAATTAAGTAACACTGACACACTTAGTAAAAATCAGACTGAAATGCAGGTACAGATGGGATCGTTTTGATTAGAGAGCCACAAACCCTTCCATTAGATATAAGCTTAAAATAACTGTCCCTGTTTTCTGACCTCTGAGCCTTTACAGCACGCTTCCAAGCCTAGCCACGACCTGAATTCTGTGGGGTCAAATTGGTTTTGCCTTTGGATCAGGTGCTGAGCCATTTTCATTATAGATGCATGTTATCAAAGGATAAATGGGCACCAGAGAAAGTGAACAAAAAGATTGGCGAAGATGATGCCAGAACTAAAAGATTATAATTACTGGGAAAGACCCTAGGAAAGAGAAGAAGTCTTTAAAATTATGAAGGGGTTTGATAGAGTAGATGTGGGAGAATGGGCGAGGTCTAAAATGAGGAGTCATAAATAGAAGGTTATCAATAATCAATCCAATTGGAATTCAGGGGAGAATGTGGACCTCTGGTTGATGTCCTTTAGGGAGGGAAATCTGCTATCCTTAACTGATCTGTTCTATATGTGACTCCAGACCCATCCTTCTCCTTCAGTGGTCACTCAATAACGATTTTGACTGTCAACGTAAGAAACTGCGTGATACTGGTCATGGGTTCTGTGGCTCCTTGCGTGGCTAACAAACCCAATCCCAGAGCCACGCCTTTGACCGCACACAGCAGGTGGTTTCGGGAGGTGGGTTCTGTCTTTGGACTGTAGACCACTGGGATTCCTTTACCAGGCCTCCTCTCGCCATTGGTGTCCTCAAAGAGTTGTTTCCAATCAGGAGGTTCTTCCAAGTAGGTCCCCTCTGAGCAAGGGTCTGGGAGACGTTGATGTCTATGTTTTATTTCTTGAGGGAAGCCTTCAGGGTGTCTCTGAGGCACTTCCTTTGCCCTCCTCTTGTTCAGGCAAAGATTTGCTTTGGCACTTGGGCCTCTGATCATCCAAAGCAGATGGCAGGTCCAGTGGAGTTAGTTTCAGATGATCATGGCCTCGATGCCCTTGGCTCCTTCAGGGATTTTAAGATGCCTGTCCTCCCTGCTCAGTAAGAAGTCTCACAACCCCAGGTTAAAATCCAACAGGTTTATTTGTTAGCAAAAGCCACTAGCAGTCGGTGTGCTCTCTGCCCCTTTGTCAGATGAGTGGGAGTTCTGTTCACAAATAGGGCATATAAAGACACAATTCAATTTACAAAATAATGATTGTAGAAACTTGCAGTGTGTGTCAATATGTCTGTCTGTGTCAAGGGTGACTCAGCCAGGAGTTTAAGACTCCTGACGGCATCCCTTCTATAATGTGGATTCCAGAACTATACTCTAGCTGTGGCCTATCCAATATTTTATACAGTTCCAGCACAACCTCCCTGCTGTTAAACTCTATGCCTTGGCTAATAAAGGCAAGTATACTATATGTTTTCTTAATCACTTTATTCACTTGTCCTGCTTCCTTCAGGGACCAGAGTACATGCACACCAATCCTTACTGCTTTCCAGGGTCCTACCAGTCATCGTGTATTCCCTCATCATTTTTGTCTTGCCCAAGTATATCACCTCAGACTTATCCGGATTGAAGTCCATTTGCCACTCGTCAGCCATCTGACCAGCCCGTCTCTATGCTCCTGTAATGTAAGGCTATCCTCCTCACTACCTACCACCCTAACAATTTTCATATCATCTGCGAACTTCCTGATCAACCCTCCTGCAAAAAGCATTTATATAAACCGCAGACAGCAAGACCCCAACACTGATCCCCGAGGGGCCCTACTGTACACAGTCTTCCAGTCAGACAAATACTCTACAACCATCTCCCTCTGCTTCCTGCCACTCAGCCAAATCTCTACCAATTTACCAAATATCCTTGGATCCCATGTGTTCTTACCTTCATTACCCCTAAATTATTCTCCCCTTAATCTGGTTTCCAATGGGGGTACCATAAGCATAAACATGGGTCAAGGGTGGAGGAGGAAAAACGCATTGTTAAGATGGCGGCGCAGGCTCGTTGGGCTGAAGGGCCTGTTTCCCATGCTGTGTTGTTCTTTGCTCTGTCAGTCTCCCATGTGGAACCTTACTGAAGTCCAACTAGAATACTTGGACTCCGCCTATATACCCTGCGCCTGCATGCCTCTTTCCACTTCACTGATGAAGGAGCAGTGCTCCGAAAGCTTGTGATTTCAAATAAATCTGTTGGACCATAACCTGGTGTTGTGTGACCGCTCATCTTAGCAAAACCATGCTGATATCCCCCGTGGCGCAGGATATCAGAGTAGCCATGACACAGCTTAAGAACATAAGAAATAGGAGCAGGAGTAGGCCGTCTAGCCCTTCGAGCCTGCCCCGCCATTCAACAAGATCATGGCTGATCTGAAGTGGATCAGTTCCACTTTCCCGCTTTCTCCCCATAACCCTTAATTCCCTTGTCTATTAGAAATCTATCTACCCGTGACTTAAATATATTCAGCGAGGTAGCCTCCACCACTTCAATGGGCAGAGAATTCCAGAGATTCACCACCCTTTCAGTGAAGAAGTTCCTCCTCAACTCCGATCTAATCTGCCCCCCCCCCCCTTATTTTGAGGCTGTGCCCTCTAGTTCTGCTATCCTTTCCAAGCGGGAAGAATCTCTCTACCTTTACCCTATCTAGCCCCTTCATTATCTTATATGTCTCTATAAGATCCCCCCTCATCCTTCTAAACTCCAACAAGTACAGACCCAGTCTATTTAGTCTCTCTTCGTAGTACAACCCCCTCATCTCCGGTATCAGCCTAGTGAACCTTCTCTGCACTTCCTCCAAGGCCAATATATCCTTTTGCAAATGCAGCAACCAAAACTGCACACAGTACTCCAGTTGCAGCCTCACCAGTGCCCTGTACAGTTGCAGCAAGACCTCCCTGCTTTTATATTCTATCCCCCCTCGCAATAAAGGCCAACATTCCATTCGTCTTCTTGATCACCTGCTGCACCTGCAGACTGGGTTTTTGTGATTCGTGCACAAGGACCCCCAGGTCCCTCTTTGCCCTTTAAATAATAATCCCTCCTACTATTATTTCTACCAAAGTGGATAACCTCACATTTGCTATTATTATACTCCATCTGCCAGGTCTTCGCCCACTCACTCAGCCTATCCAGATCTCTCCGCAGACTTTCCGCGCCTTCCATGCAATTTGCTTTTCCACTCATCTTCGTGTCATCAGCAAATTTTGTTACCATACACTCAGCCCCCTTCTCCAGATCTTCTATGTATTTGGTAAACTGTTGAGGCCCCAGCACTGATCCCTGCGGCACTCCACTAGTCACCAACTGCCAACCAGAAAAGCAACCATTGATTCCAACTCTCTGCTTCCTACTAGACAACCAATCCTCTATCCACGCTAACACCTTACCCCCAACTCTGTGCTCCCTAACCTTTTGCAGCAGCCTTTTGTGAGGCATCCTGGAAATCTAAAAACACCACATCCACTGGTTCCCCTCTCTACCGCACTAGTCACATCCTCATAGAAATCCAATAAATTTGTTAAACATGACTTCCCCCATGACGCAGGATATTCCCCGTGATGCAGGATATCTGAGCAGCCGCGTGGCACAGGACGTCAGAGCTGCCGCGTGGCGCAGGACGTCAGAGCTGCCGCGTGGCGCAGGACGTCAGAGCTGCCGCGTGGCGCAGGACGTCAGAGCAGCCGCGTGGCACAGGATGTCAGAGCAGCCGCGTGGCACAGGATGTCAGAGCAGCCGCGTGGCACAGGATGTCAGAGCAGCCGCGTGGCACAGGATGTCAGAGCAGCCGCGTGGCACAGGATGTCAGAGCAGCCGCGTGGCACAGGATGTCAGAGCAGCCGCGTGGCACAGGATGTCAGAGCAGCCGCGTGGCGCAGGATGTCAGAGCAGCCGCGTGGCGCAGGATGTCAGAGCAGCCGCGTGGCGCAGGATGTCAGAGCAGCCGCGTGGCACAGGATGTCAGAGCAGCCGCGTGGCGCAGGACGTCAGAGCTGCCGCGTGGCGCAGGACGTCAGAGCAGCCGCGTGGCGCAGGACGTCAGAGCAGCCGCGTGGCGCAAGATGTCAGAGCAGCCGCGTGGCGCAAGATGTCAGAGCAGCCGCGTGGCGCAAGATGTCAGAGCAGCCGCGTGGCGCAAGATGTCTGAGCAGCCGCGTGGCGCAAGATGTCTGAGCAGCCGCGTGGCGCAAGATGTCTGAGCAGCCGCGTGGCGCAAGATGTCTGAGCAGCCGCGTGGCGCAAGATGTCTGAGCAGCCGCGTGGCGCAAGATGTCTGAGCAGCCGCGTGGCGCAAGATGTCTGAGCAGCCGCGTGATGCAGGATGTCTGAGCAGCCGCGTGATGCAGGATGTCAGAGCAGCCGCGTGATGCAGGATGTCAGAGCAGCCGCGTGATGCAGGATGTCAGGGCAGCCGCGTGATGCAGGATGTCAGGGCAGCCGCGTGATGCAGGATGTCAGGGCAGCCGCGTGGCGCAGGATGTCAGGGCAGCCGCGTGGCGCAGGATGTCAGGGCAGCCGCGTGATGCAGGATGTCAGGGCAGCCGCGTGATGCAGGATGTCAGGGCAGCCGCGTGATGCAGGATGTCAGGGCAGCCGCGTGATGCAGGATGTCAGGGCAGCCGCGTGATGCAGGATGTCAGGGCAGCCGCGTGGCGCAGGATGTCAGGGCAGCCGCGTGGCGCAGGATGTCAGGGCAGCCGCGTGATGCAGGATGTCAGGGCAGCCGCGTGGCGCAAGATGTCAGAGCAGCCGCGTGGCGCAGGATGTCAGGGCAGCCGCGTGATGCAGGATGTCAGAGCAGCCGCGTGGCGCAGGATGTCAGAGCAGCCGCGTGGCGCAGGATGTCAGGGCAGCCGTGAGTGAGGATTGGATTGGGGGCAGCATCTGCCTCACCAATATTAAAGTAACCACAGTCCATTCCTCAATCACATAATCTGTTGCTGACCCTTCCCCCAAGCCCCATTCCCCCCTCCAAATTTGCTTCTCACGGAACAGAAATTAAACTCTTGCTGACCAAAGTATCGGACAGATTTGAGTTTGATCTTCAGCAGGGTTAGCTGAAGCAATATTTTAGCAGCAGAATTTTGCATTCTTCATTTTCTGCTATAAAAGAACCAGTCATTATTAAAACATTCAACATTATGGAACATATATCATCCAATTTGCCATGAGCCTTATTATTATTAATGGCAGAGGGGACAAGCCAGTGTTTCACAATTTATTTTCTGTGACTTAAAGTCTTTCTCTTGCTGTTTCACACTCATTGTCAACTATGGCTTCTGTTTTATAAATTGCAGTTGTGCTGTTGAGAATTTTGCAATGGCCTGCGAATTGCTAATTAAACATCAGGGGCTTGGTTTAATAAAGCTGAAGTTAAACATGTGCATGTGGTATTGGAATGGAAGCTGGGGTGGGCGTTGACACAGCAACCTCCACAATAACAGTTTATCCTGAAGACAAAAGCTGCAGTATTCCTTTCAACGTCTACTCACCTGTTTCTCCTTTAAACTTAAAATCAGTGCTAACTGTATATTTTAATTGGTCGCATAAATTTCTGTAATAATGGTTACCTTTATTTTTAGCAATTAAGATACAGGTAGACATTCAAATGTGGAGCAAAGTCGGTGAATGTCAGGTTTAAGGACTTCATGGATGCTGTCATTTCAAGGCAGCTGAACTGCTGATCCTTGTGGTCTAAGATCACAATGAAAAATAACCATTTGGGAATGACATCATTGGACCATCAGTGCCTTAGGAACCGTATCCCACCAGCATTCAGTACTTTCAGAGAAGAGAAATTGCTCCTGTCTGAAGATTTTACTCAAGGAAATGTAAATGGCATTTAATGATGTCCTTCTGATTGCTGGTTCCCTCTCAGATTACAGCAGAGGCAGTATATAGGCAGTGATTTGCAGGAAACAGGCTCCATCACTTCAGCAATTAGTTTATGGTTTATAGTCTATTCCTGTTAAATTACTCATTATTTGCTTGAGAAAGATGCAATACGTAGTTCAAATTAATATTAAAAGTAAAGCGCAACAGAAGGCATTCTTTCCTCAAAGTCATACGGTGTCCTAATTCAAACATAGACCACTTCCTGTATTGTTGTTAGGTCAAATTCATGGAACTCTCTATCTAACAGCGCTGTGGGAACACATCGCCACACAGGCTGCGGCAGTTCATGTGGTGGGTCAACTACCTCTGGAGCAGTAAGCATGGATTCTGAACTAATGGTTATCAGTGACGCCCACATGCCAATAAACTAAAAAGCTCATATGAATAGATAATTCAAGCTAGGTAACTGAGTTAAGAGGAATCGACTGTGTTGTTGTAGGCTCTGACTAGTTATTTGTATAATACTGCAGTGCAGGAAGTTGCAAAGCAAAGGAATATGCAACTTTGACAGTTTCTTCATCTTAGTCAACATTAAGAGTTGCTCACTTTGAGAAAAAGTGGGAAGTCAGTGTAGTGATAATGTCACTGGACTAGTAATTCGGACATCCAGGTTAGTGCTCTCGAATCATGAGTGATGGAATTTGCATTCAACTAATAGATTTGGATTTTTTTAAATTAATTTACAGGATGTGAGCATTGCTGGCTAGGCCAGCATTTATTGCCCCTCCCTAAATAATATAAAGCTAGTGTCAGCAATGGGAGCCTTGAAATTATCCACTGGCTCATCAGTATCCCTTAGGGAAGGAAATGTGCCTCTTTACCTGTGACACCAGACCTACAGCAATGTGGCTGACTCTTCACTATCCTCTGAAACAGTCAAACCACTCCTTTCAAGGGCAGTTAGGAAGCAGAAACGCATGTTGGCTTTCCTGGAAATGCCTACACCACATGCAAAAATAAAAAAACTGCTAAGACTTCACAGCATGATGCCTCTTTCATATTCTTTAATGAATTGGTATCGTTTATGGATCTCTACAGTTTAGAATGTCAGGTTTCCAAATGAATTCTGTCCAATTCTTAACTCCATTTCAAAACATCAACAGAAGTTACGCTCATATAACCCTTTTAAATTGATTATCCTCTGACAGCTGTGTCTTAGTGAGAGTAGACTCTCTGTTTGGATGTGCCAGCTCCTTGCATGATGTAAGAGCTTGGGTTTGTACCTGTGACCTTCCCACACAGTGGCTCCCAATCTGAATTAACCTTTTGGGAGAGGCAGTGAGTGTGAAAAGAAAAACAGAATTCCACAGCAGCACTGGCACAACCAGGCCGTGTCTGCCTCACTCTCAAAGAGAAGATACCGTAAAGGGATGAAAGGAAGGTAAATTGTTTGATAGTTAGATCATTCCTGTATATTTGCATGGATCACACTGTTTTTAAGTTAATAAAATTTGTTAGATCTGAGACACCTGCACACGTATTATTTAAAGGAGTTTCTTTTCATAGATTGATTCCATTGAGAATTTCAACCTTTCCAATTCTCCATCTGGTGATGAGGTGAAATCACAGGTATATTCTCGCTCTCGATCGCCATCAACAGCAAGTGACGTTGAACCTGTGGAGGTGAGTGCATGGCAGCCTTTGGGCTATTTCCTTCTCCTAAGAAAAAAAGGAAAGTATATCTCTGCTACATTGTACATCTCTCTTTTCTCCCTGATGACAAACTATTTGCAGCTGAGAACGGAAAAGCAAGGAGCCCAATCCCAGTCCTTAGCCACAGCCCTTCACAATCTACGGTGGTACTGTTGGGTGGCATGGTGGCACAGTGGTTAGTACTACTGCCTCACAGCGCCAGGGACCTGGGTTCAGTTCCCCGGGTTTGGAGTCTGCATGTTCTCCCTGTGTCTGCGTGGACTTCCTCCAGGTGCTCCGATTTCCTCCCACAGTCTGAAAGGCACGCTGGTTAGGTGCATTGGCCATGCTAAATTCTCCATCACTGCACCCAAACAGGTGCCAGAGTGTAGCAACTAGGGGATTTTCATGGTAACTTCACTTGCAGTGTTGTAAGCCTCCTTGTGACACTAATAAACTTTAAAAGCTTGCAGTTACTGCCTCAGGAACAAACATCCTGTGTCTTTTTTTCTCTTCCCACTGTTAAATATTGACTCTATTCTCTCTTCACAGATCCTGTCAGATCTGTTGAGATGCTCCAACATTTTCTTTTTTTGTGTCCTGGAATAGTAGATGTAGTTTTCGTCTCCATATTTAAGAATAGAACTTGCATTGCTGCACCAGTGGTTCATTAGATTTGTCATTGGGATGGTAGGGTTGTCCTATGATGAGAAGTCTATCTTCTTTGAAATTTAGAAAAATGAAACGTAAAAGACACAATATACTGAGGAGACCTGAGAAGATAAATACAGGTTGTCACGCCTGGCTGGGGAATCTAGAACACAGGGACAATTATTTCTTCATTCAAAAGGTTGTGTGAATCTTTGGAATTCTGTACCCCAGAGAGTTGTGGATGCCCCTTTGTTGAATGTATTTAATCATAAAATCTCTACAGTGCTGGAAGAGGCCATTTGGCCCATCCAGTCTGCACTGACTCTCCGACAGAGCATCTTACCCAGGTCTATCCCCCTGCCCTATCCCCTTAACTGAATGAATTTACCAGGACCAATCCCCCAAATCCACGTATCTTTGGATGCTAAGAGTCAATTTAACATAGCCAATCCACCTAACCTGCACATCTTTGGACAATGGGAGGAAACCGGACCATTCAGAGGAAACCCATGCAAGACACGGGGAGAATGTGCAAACTCCACATAGACAGTAACTCAGGGCCAGAATTGAACCTAGATCCATGGCGCTGTAAGGATCAGTGCTAAGCAGTGTGCCACCGTGCAGTTGGTTAAGATGGTCAGATTTTTGGTGGGAACCGAGGGATAATGAGGATGGGTGGAAGGTGAAGTTCAGGTAGAAGATCAGCCCAGATTTCTGAATTTGCAGAGCAGATTCTAGGGCTCTTAATTCTTGTGTTCTTCTGGGCTAATGTTACAGGATGTATATTTTATCTTTGAATTCATTTTATTCAATGTAAATATCTGCCAGTTTTAAACTAAATATGTCTAAATCTCAGGAATTCAGTGGGAACTTATTCCCTACCCTTAGTCGCAATGGAGGTGGATGATTGACTGTGGTTTATGGATACTTAAAACAGATTATACCATTTAAGGCTAGTATATTTAAAGTTAATCTCTTTAAGAGGAGCAGGCAGTTGAAGAAGAATATTTTGCCAGTTGTGAGGATATTTCCAGTATGATGATGGTGCTGTGATTTCCTTTTATTCTGTCATAGCCAATCATGCCAGTGATTAAAGCTAATCACCTCTGTTTGAACCTTATTAGGGAACTGACCACCCTCAACGTACAGTCCTGACACCAACTATCAGGTCGTCCTATAGCGGTTCCAGTGTCTCAAACCCAAAGGTAAAACCCTCCACAACTTGGTCTCTTAAAAATTCAGATTTGATCTCCTTTGCAAATTTTATGTGTGTTCTCCTCTTCCTGCACCACTCTCCCACCTTAACCCCTGCCACTGGAGACTGATCTTTCTTTCTTTCTGGCTTGTAGGTAAAAAAGGTAGAAGCCATCCAACCGCCCTGGTGTAATTCAATTGGGGATTTTGCAGTTCTTGGCATTTTTCTCCAATTAATGCTCCTGTAATCTCATCTGCAGAGCAGAAAATAAGAAATAGGAGCAGGAGTAGGCCAACTAGCCCTTCGAGCCTGCCCCGCCATTCAATAAGATCATGGCTGATCTGTCTTGGCTCAGTTCCACATTCCCGCCCTCTCCCCATAACCCTTAATCCCCTCTCTTATCAAAAACCCATCAACCCGCGTCTTAAAAATATTGAGCGAGGCAGCCTCCACCACTTCAACGGGCAGAGAATTCCAGAGATTCACCACCCTTTGAGTGAAGAAGTTCCTCCTCAACTCCGTTCTAAACCGCCCCCCCTTTATCTTGAGGCTGTGCCCCCTAGTCCTACTATCCTTTCTGAAAGATGCACAAACTTTTTGCATTGAAACTTAAGGTTACAGCATGAAAGCTTAATACGTTTTTATGCAATTCACCTGTTTAATTAAATGAGCTTGTGCCTCCTTTCAAGTTACAAAGAAGCAAATTGCTTGCAACTTCATTCTACAGTCACTAACCTTCACTGAAGGTGATTTTCAGGGAGACTGTTTTTAGATCTAGTGATCTATATTTAAAGGAATGTTTGGTAAGAGCAAAGGATCAGATTATTTCACTGTGAGAACATGCGTTAACTCTTCCAGTATAAGAAATGAGCATTAAATGCTGTTCAGAGTTTAATAGTTTTCTATTTCAATAGAAAATTCTCCCGTGGCACAGGCCACGGGAGAATGAGGGCAGGAATGGAATGAGGTGGAGGCTGAATGCGTGGCTGAGGGACTGGAGCAGAGGGCAGGGATTTCGGTTCCTAGATCATTGGGACCTCTTTAGGGGCAGGTGTGACCTGTACAGTAAAGACAGGTGGCACTTGAATCCCAGGGGGACTAATATATTGGTGGGAAGACTGGCTAAGGCTACTGGGGGGACTTTAAACTAGAAAGGATGGGGGGAGGGAATTGTGATGGGGAGACTGGGACCAAGGAGGTTAGCTCCCAGGTAGGGAAGGACTGCAGGTGGTATGAGAGGGAGGTTAGACAGGGGGTGGAGAAGGGAAATGCCCAGACTGAGGGGCTGAAGTGTATCTATTTTAACGCCAGGATTGTAGTAAATAAAGTAGATGAGCTTAGGGCATGGATTGCTGCTTGGGAATGTGATGTGGTGGCCATTACGGAGACTTGGATGTCTCAGGGACAGGACTGGGTACTTCAGGTGCCAGGATTCAGATGCTTCAGGAAGGACAGGGAGGGAGGCAAAAGAGGTGGTGGAGTGGCACTGTTGATCAGGGACAGTGTCATGGCTGAGAAGGAGGATGCTGTGGAGGGACTATCTACAGAGTCTCTGTGGGTGGAAGTTAGGAACAGCAAAGGGTCGAAAACTTTGCTGGGTGTATTCTATAGGCCGCCCAATAGTGACAGGGAAGTTGAGGTGCAGATAGGGAAACAGATTCTAGAGAGATGTAGTAATAACAGAGTTGTCGTGATGGGAGACTTCAATTTCCCAAACATCGATTGGAATATCCCAAGGGTAAGGGGTTTGGATGGGGAGGAGTTTGTTAGGTGTGTTCAGGAAGGTTTCCTGACACAGTACATGGATAAGCCTACGAGAGGAGAGGCTGTATTTGACCTGGTACTGGCGAATGAACCAGGACAGGTGACGGATCTCTCGGTAGGAGAGCATCTTGGGAATGGTGATCATAATTCTATCTCCTTCACAATTGCATTGGAATGAGATAGGATCAGGCAGGCTAGGAAGGTGTTTGTCTGGAGTAAGGGGAAATACGAAGACATCAGGAAGATAATTGGACAAATAAACTGGAAGGAGGCGTTCTTAGGGAAAAGTACCGAAGGAAGGTGGCGGATATTCAAGGAATGTTTGTCTGGAGCTGTGCACAACAACGTTCCGATGAGACAGGGAGGTTTTGGTAGGTCACGGGAACCATGGTGCACGAAGGCTGTGGTGAACCTAGTCAGGAGGAAAAGGAAGGTGTACAAAAGGTTCAGGGAGCTAGGAGATGGTAAGGATCTTGAGGAGTATAAGGATTGTAGAAAGGAGCTTAAAAGGGAAATTAGGAGAGCCAGAAGGGGTCATGAGAAGGCCTTGGCAGGTAAGATTAAGGAGAACCCCAAGGCCTTCTATAAATATGTGAAAGGTAAAAGGATGAGAAGAGATGGGATAGGACCTATAAAAGGTAAAGGGGGAAAGGTGTGTGTGGAACCAGAAGAAATGGCAGAGGTGCTTAATGAGTACTTTGCCTCAGTATTCACGGTAGAAACTGATCTGGGAGATTTTGCTACAGATTTGCAGCAGATGGAAAAGATTGAGTATGTGGATATTAAGGAAGAGGATGTGTTAGAACTTTTGAATTCTATCAAGATAGATAAGTCGCCGGGACCAGATGGGATGTACCCCAGGTTACTGTGGGAGGTGAGGGAGGTGATTGCAGAGCCCCTGGCGATGATCTTTGCGTCGTCAATGGAGACAGGAGAGGTTCCGGAAGATTGGAGGATTGCAGATGTGGTTCCTATTTTCAAGAAAGGGAACAGAGATAGCCCGGGAAATTACCGACTGGTGAGTCTGACCTCAGTGGTTGGTAAGCTGATGGAGAGGCTTCTGAGGGACAAGATTTACGAGCATTTGGAGAGGTTTGGCATGATCAGAAATAGTCAGCATGGTTTTGTCAAGGGCAGGTCGTGCCTTACGAGCCTAGTTGAGTTCTTCGAAAATGTGACTGAACACATTGACGAAGGAAGTGCAGTGGACGTGGTGTACATGGACCTCAGCAAGGCGTTTGATAAGGTCCCCCATGCAAGACTTCTTGAGAAGGTGAGAGGGCTTGGGGTCCAAGGCGCTTTGGCCTTGTGGATCCAGAACTGGCTTGCCTGCAGAAGGCAGAGAGTGGTTGTGGATGGGTCTTTTTCTGCATGGAGGTCAGTCACCAGTGGAGTGCCCCAGGGATCTGTTCTAGGACCCTTGCTGTTTGTCATTTTCATAAACGACCTAGATGAGGAAGTGGAGGGATGGGTTAGTAAGTTCGCCAATGACACGAAGGTCGGTGGTGTTGTGGATGGTCTGGAAGGATGTCAGAAGTTGCAGCAGGACATAAATAGGATGCAGGACTGGGCGGAGAAGTGGCAGATGGACTTCAACGCGGATAAATGTGTAGTCGTCCATTTTGGCAGGACCAACGGGATGAACGAGTACACGATCAAGGGCAGGAGTCTTAGTAGTGTTGAAGAGCAGAAGGATCTTGGGGTCCGGGTCCACAGGACTCTTAAATCGGCCTTGCAGGTGGAGGATGTGGTCAAGAAGGCGTATGGTGTACTGGCCTTCACTAATCGAGGGATTGAGTTTAGGAGTCGGGAGGTAATGCTGCAACTTTATAAGACCCTTGTCAGGCCTCACTTGGAGTACTGTGCGCAGTTCTGGTCGCCTCACTATAGGAAGGACGTAGAAGCTATTGAGAGGGTGCAGAGGAGATCTACAAGGATGTTGCCTGGATTGGGAGGCATGCCTTGTGAAGATAGGTTGAGGGAGCTGGGACTCTTCTCCCTGGAGAGACGAAGGTTGAGAGGCGACCTGATAGAGGTTTATAAAATGTTGAGAGGAATAGATAGGGTGGATTCTCAGAGGCTATTTCCCCGGGTTGAAATGGTCGCTACGAGAGGACACAGATTTAAGGTGCAGGGAGGCAAGTACAGAAGTGATGTTAGGGGTAAGTTTTTCACTCAGGGTGGTGAGTGAATGGAATCGGCTGCCGTCAGTGGTGGTGGAGGCGAACTCGCTGGGGTCTTTTAAAAGACTTCTGGATAAGTATGTGGGATTGGGGGTTATAGATAGGTCTATGGATTGGTAGGTGTTGATGTGATCGGTGCAACTTGTGGGCCGAAGGGCCTGTTTGTGCTGTAGTGTTCTATGTTCTATGTTCTACGTTTTTTCTTTTATAGCCCAAAGCTCATCAGTTTGTCGTGAAGTCCTTTAATACACCAACAAAGTGCAATCAGTGCACATCTCTGATGGTTGGACTAGTGCGTCAAGGCTGCACTTGTGAAGGTGAGAATTATCAATTAGTACTACCTAACGGGTAGTCATTTCAAATGTGAATTCCTTTGGGGTTTCAACATAATTCGAACTATTTTAGTTTAATATTGGCAAGGGATTCTTTCTTAAATATTATTGATAAGTAAGTTATACATTTCTCACTGCTTGTATTGAATGATTTGGAATTTGGCCGCCGTATGGGGGGGAATGCACCTCTGGTTTCTTGTGCATTTGCCAATCCCTTCATCCTATCATTGGTGGCCATGACTTCAGTCAGATGGGCTCTGAACTCTGTTATTCTCTCCATTAGTCTCTGCACTATTCCCTCCTCTTTTAAGACTGTCTTTGAAGCCAAGCTTTTGGACAACCTTCCTAACACACATCCAGACCATAAACACACTGAAGCAGAGGTGGCTTGGCACCCTTTAGCTTGGTGTCAGTTATGTTCCTGTGAAGCACCCTGGAGCATATTATGTTAAAGTTGTTATTTGAATGTAAGGCATTGTTAGTTGACCAGTATAAACAGTGGGCTGCATTAACCATTGACTAATTAAGTGCTGGAGATTGCTGCTCTTGTATTACAATCTCCTGGAGGAGTGCAGTGATGAAGGATAATTCATTAACGAATTCTTCAGGGAGTTTGAAGCTCTCTGAAGCTTCAGAAAAATAGCATTATCCTCACCCTGTTGTACTTAAAAATGGTTTGAATCTTTCCTGGCAAATGTCTCTGTCATGTTAAGGTACATGGAGCGTGAACTGAATTCAAAATCAGTGTAAGGAGACATGCTTGATATAATATGGATTATTCTGTCTTCTGATGTCCCGTGGCTTCACTTTCTGTTTTAGTTTTATGTTTTCTGTTTCCTTCACTTCCCCAACTGGCAGTGCTAGGATATTAGTCGCTACTGTTATTAGCATATCATCTGTTGAATTATCCCATATTATTTGTGGTGCTGAACACTGTTCATGTTGTAACAATTTGTCTCTTCCTCCCCTGCCTTTCAGGCTTCCCTCTGCCCAAGCCTACACTAGGCCACCTGCCCTTCTCCTGGAAACCATGTCCAGATCCACCAAACCCAATCGCTTCTCTCCTCGCACATACGTCCTTCCATACATCAAGCCTGTGGTGCTTTCCAAGAATACATTGAGCGATTTGTTACGTGTTTAGTGGCATCGTTAATTGTGTTGCCGAGCCACTTCTGCTTCAGTGTGTTCATGGTCTGGATGTGTGTTAAATGGGTACTGTTTATGGTGCGGATCATCTATTGAAGTAGTGTCGTGGCATAAATGGATCAAGCAGCAGTTCAAGGAAGCAGCTGACCACCACCTTCTTTAGGGCAGTTAGGGATGGACAATATATTCTGGCCCGGCCAATGCCTTGCACACCCTATGAAGGAATATTAAAGAACAGTCCAGATACTGGCACCAGATTGACTATGTTTAAGCTGCAGGGATGTCCACATCACCCATACCATGACCCATACTGACAACTGCTGATCAATCTGCTTATCTGCTTTGCCATCTCCAGACTGGCGTCCAAACAATGTAGGCAACAGAAGCAATGCTGTGATAAAATTAAAATCATAGGAGTTAAAGATCCCTCCAAAGTAGCCTTTCTCAGTTAGTGTCTCACTGCCAATCTCTCAACCTTCAGCCAACAGCAAATACAATGTGCCCATTGTACTTGGCCACCATAAAGTCCACCATGGCAAGTTCCTGCAAAGGAGTCCTTGGCCTCTCTGCTAGGAAATATCATGACTGGCTTGACAGAATCAAGGGAGAGGTATAGGACTTAATCATATTTAAATGCAAAGCTGTCGCAGACTGGAAACTTAACCACACCTTGTGGGGAAAACAGCAGTCCTTCAGAAATCTGGAAGCAATGTTACAGCTTAAAGCCTACAACATGAAAAGTAATGAGCAAAACAAGTGTCAGAGATCCAACTAATAGTGGAGAGCTGTAACAAGCATAGTTTCTTGGACACTATCATACTTATCTGTGGCCCAAGCTTTCATGAGCTCACTCAACCATGAGCCAAGTTGAAATCTCCAACATAGAAACTAGAAACAGGAGGACGCCATTCTGTTCTTACAGCCTGCTCCGCCATTCAATTTGATCATTGAATTCAATAACCTGATCTGCCCTTTCTCCCATATCTCTTGATCCCTTTAGGACCCAGAGCCATATCTAATTTCTGCTTGAAATCAGACAATGTTTTGGCCTCAATTACATTCTGTGGTAATGAATTGGACTGCAACAATTCGAGAAGGCAGCTCACCACCATCTTCTCAAGGGCAACTAGAGGTGGTCAATAAATGCTGCCCAGCCAGCAACTGTCCCACGAATTAATAAAAAAAATTCCACCCCTAGTTCTGGACTTTCCCACCATTGGGAACATTCTTTCTGAATCTACCCTATTTCACCTTCTCACTCTTCTCACTCCAGTGAATATAATCCTAACCAACTTAGTCTCTTATATAACAGACCTGCATCCCAGGAATTAACCTGGTAAACCCTCACTCTACTCCCTCATAGCAAGGACATCCTTCCTCGGATAAGGACGCCTAAACTGCACACACCACTCCAGGTGTGGCCTCACTAATGCCCTATACAGTTTCAGTAAAACATCCTGATCCCTATGCTCAAATCCTCTTACTATGAAGGCCAACATACCATTTGCCTGCTATACCTGTGCACTTCCTTTCAGTAACTGAAACTAAGATCAAGATTTACTGGGCAGCAGTGATCCCCGCATGCCAATATGCTTCAACTACATATGGGTGCGGGTGAGTGAATAAGTACCCTGAAACTGGGAGCGAGTCTTTTTTTCTTTATACCTCAACATTTTATTGAAATTCATGTTTAATGTTGCCAAACCTTATCTTTCCAAAATGTGCTCACCAACCCCTTGGGTGAGAAGAAAGATGAAATGTGCTCCTGGCATGAAAAGGTTGTACAAATCTGGTCTAGATAGTAATCAATGTACTTCAAGCAGAGAGTAACAGTCAGTGGATTTTTTTTAGGCTTGACAGATTTGTAGTGGTGTTTCCCAGGGGACCCTTGCTTTTCCTGATATACGTTAATGATCTAGATCTTGATGTGCAGGGGACTGTTTCAGTGTTCAAGGATGGCACAAAACTGTGAAGTGGACAATATGGCACCCCAAAAGGACATAGACATGTTGGTGGAGTGGGCAGATAGATGGCAGATGCAGTTCAATGTGGAGAGATGTGATGCATTTTGGTAGGAAGAACATGGAGAGACAATATAAAATAAAAGGTAAAATTCTCAAGGATGCAGGAGTAGAGAGACCTAGGTGTATATGTGCGTAAATCAGGGAGATAGTGACACAGTGGTACACAGAGGGAACTTGGGGAAATAAACAGTGTTGTCTTGAGGAGTGTACATATAACAGAGAAGGAGGTGCTGGAAGTCTTCAAGCACATTAAGGTAGATAAATCCCCAGGACCTGTTGGAGTGTATTCCAGGACATTGTGGAAAGCTAGGGAGGAAATTGCGGATCCCCCAGCAGAGATATTTGAATCATCGATAGTCACAGGTGAGGTGCCTGAAGATTGGAGGTTGGCAAATGTTATGCCTTTGTTTAAAAGAGGCTGCAAGGAAAAGCCTGGGAACTACAGGCCAGTGAGCCTCACATCTGTAGTGGGTAAGTTGTTGGAAGGTATTTTGAGAGACAGAATCTACAAGTATTTAGAGATGCAAGGACTGATTAGGGACAGCCAGCTTGGCTTTGTGAGTGAAAAATCATGTCTCACAAATTTCATTGAGTTTTTTCAAGGGGTAACCAAGAAGGTAGATGAGGGCAATGCAGTTGATGTTGTCTACATGGACATTAGCAAGGCCTTTGACAAGATACCACACGGTAGATTGTTATATAAGGTTAAATCTCATGGGATCCAGGGTGAGGTAGCTAAATGGATACAAAATTCGCTTCTTGACAGAAGCCAGAGGGTGGTCGTAGAGGGTTGTTTTTCAAACTGAGGCCTGTCACCAGTGGTTGTGCCTCAGGGATCAGTGCTGGGTCCACTGTTAGTTATCAATTATATTGATGATTTGGATGAGAATATAGGAGGCCTGGTTAGTAAGTTTGCAGATGACACCAAGATTGGTGGCATGGTAGACAGCGAAGGAGATTATCTCAGATTGCAGCGGGATCTTGATCAGTTGGGCCAGTGGGCTGACGAATGGTAGATAGAGTTTAATTTAGATAAATGCAAGGTGATGCATGTTGGTAGATTGAACCAGGGCAGGACTTACTCAGTTAATGATAGGGCATTTGGGAGAGTTACAGAACAAAGAGATCTAGGGGTACCGGTTCATAGCTCCTTGAAAATGAAATGACAGGTGGACAGAGTGGTGAAGAAGGCATTCAGCATGCTTGGTTTCATCGGTCAGAACATTGAATACAGGAGTTTGCACATCTTGTTGAAGTTGTACAAGGCATTGGTAAGGCCACACCTGGAGTACTGTGTACAGTTCTAGTCGCCATATTATAGAAAGGATAGTATTAAACTAGAAAGAGTGCAGAAAAGATTTATTAGGATGCTACCAGGACTTGATGGTTTGAGTTATAAGGAGAGGCTGAATAGACTGGGACTTTTTTCTCTGGAATGTAGGAGGCTGAGGAGTGATCTTATAGAGGTCTGTAAAATACTGAGGGGCACAGATCAGCTAGATAGTTAATATCTTTTCCCAAAGGTAGGGCAGTCTAAAACTAGAGGGCACAGGTTTAAGGTAAGAGGGGAGAGATTCAAATGTGTCCAGAGGGACAACTTTTTCACAGGGTGATGAGTGTCTGGAAGAAGCTGCTGGAGGTAATAGTAGAGGCAGATACAATTTTGTCTTTTAAAAAGCATTTAGAAAGTTATATAGATAAGATGGGTATAGAGGGATATGGGCCAAATGCGGGCAATTGGGACTAGCTTCGGGGTTAGCTCCACAATATGAACAAGTTAGGCTGAAGGGCCTGTTTTCATGCTGGAAACCTCTGTGACAAAATCTGGGGACCTGGGTTAAAATCCCACCAAACCAGATGGCGAAATCTGAATTCAATAAAGAAATTCTGGAATTAGAAGTCCAGTGATGACCATTGTCAATTTGTCATTTAAAAAAAAACACCTGGTTCACTAATATTCTTTTGGAAAGTGTGTGGACAAGAATATTGAAGGGGAGGATGGTAGAAGAACACTGACAGTTTTAGGGAGATGTTAAGGACATCTCAACTAAAGTACATTCCTGGGAGGAAGAGGAATTGCAAAAGGGTGAAAAATCATCCATGGCTTAATAAGGAAATCGAGGATAACATAAGGGCAAAAATGAGAGCATATAATAATGCAAAGATTAGTGGCAGATGGAGGATTGGGAGAACTTCAAATGCCAACAAAAGGTGACTAAATAAAATATCAAAAATCCTAAAATGGACTATGAAAGGAAGCTAGCTGAAAACATCAACACTGACACCAGAAGGTTGTATCAGTGTATAAAGAGGAAGAGATGTTGGCCCTTTAGAGGATGGAAGTAGTGGGGTAATAGTGGGAAACATGGCAGAGGCACTAAACCAATACTTTGTCTCTGTCTTCACAGGAGAAGATAATAATCCTGTCCCAAAAAGTACAGTGAAATTTGGTGAAATTACTATAACCAGGGAGAAGGTATTCAGTAAACTGAAGGGTTTAAAAGTAGATAAGTCCCCAGGAACTGATGGCCTACACCTTAGGGTATTAAAAGAGATGACAGCAGAGATTGCTGATGCATTAGTTAGGATATTCCAAAATTCCTTGGATTCTGGTGAGGTCCCAGTAGGCTGAAAACATGCTAATGTGACACTCTTATTCAAGAAAAGAGAAAGGCAAGAAGTGGCAAACTATAGAGCAGTCAGCCTGACCTCTAATGGGAAAGCTGTTGGAGTCAATCATTAAGGAGAAGGCGACTGAGCATCTGGAAAAGCAAAACTCAATTCACCAATGTCAACACGGTTTTGTAAAGGGCAAGTCTTGTTTGATAAAGCTGCTAGACTTCTTTGAAGATGGAACCAGCAAGGTAGATAATGGGGATCCTGTGGATGTGATCTATCTGGGCTTCCACAAGGCATTTGATAAGGTGCCATACAAGAGGCTGAAGGTTATATCCCAAGGGGTTGAGGGTAGTGTAGTGGCTTTGATTGAGGATTGGCTGATTGGTAGAAAGCAGAGGGTTGGGATAAATGGGTCCTTCTCCAGGTGGCAATCTGTATCTAGTGGGGTCCCGTAGGGTTCAGTTCTCAGACCTCAACTTTTTACAATCTTTATCAATGATACAGCAGGACAGAGTGTTACATAACAAAATATGCTGACGACACAAAAATAGGTGGGAAAGCAAGAGTGATGAAGAGTTAAAAAGTTTACAAATGGATATTGACAGGCGAGGGGAATGGGCCAGAATCTGGCAAATGGAGTTTAAAGGGGATAAATGCAGGTTATCCATTTTGGCCAGAAAAAAGGACAAATTAGTGTTTAAGTAGGAAACAGATTCAAAAGGTATCTATCCGGGGGGATCTGGGTGTTCTCGTGCATGAGTGTCAGAAAGTGGCTATGGAGGTGCAGAATGTTATAAGGAAGGCAAACGGAATCTTGGCATTTATTGTAAAGGGTCTAAAATATAAAAGTAGAGAAGTGTTACAGTTGTATATGGCATTGGTGAGCTAACACTTGGAGTATTATGTTCAGTTTTGGTCACCTTTGAAGAAGGATTGGTGGCACTAGAGGCAGTTCCAGGTTTGAAGAGGCTCTTGCATGAGGAGCAGTTAACTAGCTTGGTCTTGTACTCACAGAAGAATGAGGGGAATTTGATTGAGGTATATAAAATATTCAATGGGATTGATAAAGTAAATGTTAACAACATGTTCCTACTTCTAGAACAGTCTGGGACAAGAAGTCATAGTTGTACAGTAAGATGGGGGATGTTCAAGACAGAGAGCAGCTTCAAGATGAGGAGCAGCTACTTCACACAGAGGATTGAATCTATGGAACTCTCTCCCAGAATGCAGTGGATACAGAATCAATCAATGGATTCAAGAAAGAGATTGATAAATATTTGATAAAAAGCAGGGATAAAGTTAGGATATGATGGAGATCAGCCATGATCATACAGAATGGAGTGGGCTCATAAGGTTGAATTGCCTACTCTTGATCCTAATTCTTAAGTTCCTAAATTTGCCATTCTTACCTAGCCCGGCCTACATGTGACTCCAGACTCTCAGCAATGTGGTTGACTCCTAAAAGTGCCCTCTGAAATGGAAAGCAGTTAGGGATGGGCAATAAATGCTGGCCCACAGCAACACCCACATCCTGTGAATTAATCTTTAAAAAGCCATTAAAGATGGCAGGATTGGTGGAGAGTGCAGTTAATAAAGCATAAAATTCTGGGCTTTGTTAATAGGAGCATAGAGTAGAAGAGCAAGGGGGTTATGCTGAACTTTTACAGGACACTAGTTAGACGTCAGTTGGAGTACAGTTCTGGGTGCTACACTATCAGAAAGAAGTTGGGGGAAGATTGTAAAAGTGGTGGTTTACAGATTGGAAACAGGCCCTTCAGTTTATAACAGTGGTTCCAGGGATGAGAAACTTCAGTTATGAGGATAGATTGGAGAGGTTGGGACTGTTCTCCTTGGAGAGGAGATGGTTAAGAGGAGATTTAATAGAGACGTTCAAAATTGTGAGTGAGCTGGACAGCATAGAGAGGGAGAAACTGTTCCTGCTCATAAAAGATTGACAGAGCAAGAGCACAGGTTTAATGATTTACAGAAGAAGCAAATCTGATAGGAAAAACAAAATTCACACAGCAAGTGATTCAGGTCAGGAATGCACTGCCTGGAAATGTAATTATGGTTCAATCGAGACATTCAGGAGGGTATTAGATGATTACTTGAATAGAAACAATGTGCAGTGATATGGGAAAAAGGCAAGGGGATGGCAGCAAGTCACAGTGCTCTTTTGGAGAGCCGGTGCAGATACGATGGACCAAATGGTCTCCTCTTTCACTGTAAAAATTCTGTGATTCTGCAGATTCATTATGTGAAAGGTTCTGAGATGAGAAAATCTGAGAAATGTAATAAGTTACTATAATTGCATGTTTTCTTTCAATTATGTGATTAAGACTTCTTGTATTGTTAAACCTCTCAATCGCTGTCATCTTGCACTTATGCCGAGATAATAAGAGACGAGATGTTACAGCCGCACTTGATGAGAGGAGGCACTTTGTGTTGGTATTTCAACTTGCACCCAATGGAAATTTGAGCTCATCCGAAACTCTGCTACCCATATCTTATCTCGCACCCGACCCCATTTACCCATCACCCCTGTACTCACTGACCTATATTGACTTCTAATTAATCAATGCATTGATTTTAAAATTCTCATCCTTGTTTTCAAAACCCTGTTGCAGCTTCCTATTTGTATATTCTTCTCTGAGCCCATAGATATACAAAATATCTACACTCCTTCAATTCTGGTCTGTTCAACATCCCTGATTTTAATCGCTCTATCATTGATATCCTGCTGTAAGCTGCTTAAGCTCTGATTGCCTCCCTAAAATGTTGTCTACCTCTCTTTGCTCCTTTAAGTCACATGTTAGAACCTTTCTTTCTGATCAAGAATTTTGGTCACATAACCCATCAAACTTCAATTGAAAGTGCTTCCTTGAAATGCTTTGGGAGGTTTTATCACATCAAAGATTGTTATTTTTGGTCACAGGGTTGTTTCATTGATTTAAGTTGCTGCTTCATTTTCAGTGTGTGGATTCTCGTGCCATGTGACTTGCGCAGACAAAGCACCAGCCGTGTGCCCCATTCCACCTGACCAAACAAAGGGACCACTGGGGATCGACCCGCAGAGAGGCATCGGCACAGCCTATGAGGGTCATGTTCGGGTAAGAGAGAAACAGCACAAAGCTATGCTTCACAGGTCCAGCTGTATGCAAGAAACCGGTAATTACTCTTCTGTCATCACTAAAAGAAGTCACATTTATGGTACTGTATTTAGAACACATAATTTCTTGCAGCTAAATATTATTCCTTATAAACATTGAAGTTTTAATTGGGGTAAAAAGTCAGAAAACCTTGATGTATATTTCATTGGAAGACCTTACAATTTATTGAGGTACTTGTTCCGCTCTGTTGTTTCAGATGTTTTCAGTTGTTGGCACAGTCACCTCTATGTAGAAATGTGTCAATCCCTAGACGTAGGTACATGATCCACATTGACATTCCGTTGCAGTAGTGTATCATTGCCAGAGGTCCCATCTGAGAGAAGAGAGAGATAATCAAACCTTTTGTGGCTGTTCAAATAGACGTTGAAGATCCTACAATACCATTTATCAGTATAGTACAGGTGTGAATGCCCTTTCACTCTCACTATCTTATTAAAAAGATTAGATTCTCTTGCCCACCTTGCTATTTTTGCACAGTCTCATTGGGTCAAAGAACAAAGAACAACACAGCACGGGAAACAGGCCCTTCGGCCCAACGAGCCCGCGCCGCCGTCCTACTGTCTCAGTGACCTATTCATGATTTTAGTCTACGCCTAACGTGCGAGGATCAGGGAGGTCCAATTTAGGGACAATTTAGTACCCAATCAATCAGCCTAAAAGCACATTGATCATTGGGTCATTGCCAGCTATCAAACTATTCAGGTAACAAGAAAAATAGTGTGTAGTTCAGTCAAGGAAAGGTGAAATCGGCACTGAAACCAGCAAAATTATTTAAAACTTTTTAAACACTTCGAAGTATTGGTGATTTAAAAAGAAATTCCCCATGTGTTCTTGGTGATAAACTTTGCCTTCCTGCTTGCTCCCAGCCTAAATCCCAACCACCAGCTTTTTATCCTCATTAACGCATCTACCGATGGTTGCCAGGAACCCTCTAACCAGTTCACTGCATATTTCTGACCCGCTGAATATTTCCCATCATCACAGAGTGTGGAGCAATGCTTGTCAGTATCCACTTATGGTCATGCAATGGGAATTGTACAGACAGTGATCAGATTACTCAGCATCCAGAAGCAAAGCAATTCTGTCACTTTTAAGGGAAGGTGGCATAAAGCTGATGATTTTCTCCTGTAATTTATTATTTGCTTATTAGAGGGGGGCAGAGATGGTAAGGCTGCAGGAGTGGGAAGGAAGGGAGGAGAAAGTATTTGTTCAAGATGTTTCAGACACCAGGGTGTGATGTAGGTTAGTTGTACAACTGATCTTTCTATGCCCTTCATATAATCCATCCAAGCACTTCAAATACCCTTGTATCCTTCTTTCTATCTTTCAAAATATTGCCTCAAAACTTTTCATCTTTAACTCATCAGAACAGTTTACAAGAATACCAGTTGTAAAGGAAACAACAATTTATACTGCAAGAGAAAAGAGTTGGTTGGCAAGTGGGCTGTGATTGGTCTCTACATGACTGTGCCATATCCCATGCTTTGTGCCTTTTTCAATTAAACAAGAGCTTGGGAGACCACCATTCCTCGATTCATTGTTTGCTGGAGCAGAGGAGTGAAGGAGCAGAGAGAGAGATAAGAATTTACCTGTTAAAAACCTGTTTAAATAAGTTTAAAGCACTTTGTTCCTTGTAGAACTGTTTAAATCATTTAAAAGCATTTTTGCAGGCTTTTTGTATTTACCGCTTTAAGAATTCTAAGGGAGTGGTTAGAAGGGAGTTGTGGCCCAGCAAGCTTTAAATCAGCGCCAGGTTTAAAAAGAGGCCTGGTATAGACAGCGGGCAGCATCGGAGCGGGCAGTGGAGTGAGAGGGAAGCAGAGTGAGCTACTAGGGCTTAATATCAAAAGGGCTTGAGAGAAAAAGGGCCAAGTAAGTTCGTGTGGAAATTTTCAATACTACTAAGCGAATAATGGAGGGGCATGTGATGTGTTGTTTCTGTATGATGTGGGAACTGGTGGACCCCAGGGTCCTTCTCAGTGACCATGTCTGCAGTAAGTGTAGGTTGCTGGAGGAGCTCCAGCTCAAGGTAGATGAGCTGGCCTCTGAGCTACAGACACAGAGGCTCATCAGGGGGAGAGAGGGTGCAAGTGTCAATGGGGTGCAAGTGACACCCACCCCCTCTAGACTGGCTAACTCTAACGGTCAGGAACAAGAGGGGGCTGCCGAGAGGAGGAAGGGGGGTGGGGAGCGGAGGAAGGGGGGTGGGGAGCGGAGGCCTCAGCCTCTCAATCTGCATAACAGGTTTGAGGTTCTTGCTTCCAGTCTGGATGAGGACGAGGGAGGTGAGGTCGGTGAGCAAACTGCACACGGTACAGTGATGCAGCAGGACATAGGTAAGGAGAAGGTGAAAAGGAACGTAGTAGTGATTGGGGATAGTGGGGTGAAGGGTATTGACACTGTCCTTTGTCACAATGACAAAGTGCACAGAAGGGTGTGTGGTCTGCCTGGTGCTCGGGTCCGGGACGTCGCATCTGGGCTGCAGAGGAACCTGGAGTGGGAGGGTGAGAATCCGGTCGTTGTGGTACATGTGGGTGCCAACGACGTAGGCAAAGTGCGAACTGAGGATCTGGGGAGGGAGTATGAGAAGCTGGGAATGGAATTAAAAAGTAGAACCAACAAGGTGGTTATCTCTGGACTACTGCCTGAACCGAGTGCAGACGGGCGTAGGGTTGACAGGATTAAGGAAGTGAATGGGTGGCTCAGGGATTGGTGTGGGAGGAATGAACATAGGAACATAAGAACATAAGAAATAGGAGCAGGAGTAGGCCATCTAGCCCTTCGAGCCTGCCCCGCCATTCAATAAGATCATGGTTGATCTGTTGTGGCTCAGTTCCACTTTCCCGCCCTCTCCCCATAACCCTTAATCCCCTCCCTTATCAAGAACCCATCAACCCGCTTCTTAAAAATATTTAGCGAGGCAGCCTCCATCACTTCAACGGGCAGAGAATTCCAGAGATTCACCACCCTTTGAGTGAAGAAGTTCCTCCTCAACTCCGTTCTAAACCGCCTCCCCTTTATCTTGAGGCTGTGCCCCCTAGTCCTACTGTCTTTTTTGAGCGGAAAGAGTCTCTCCACCTCTATCCTATCCATCCCATTCATCATCTTATACGTCTCAATGAGATCTCCCCTCATTCTTCTAAACTCTAACGAGTACAAGCCTAGTTTATTCAGCCTCTCCTCATAGCTCAATCCCCTCAACTCCGGTATCAGCCTAGTAAACCTCCTCTGCACTCCCTCCAGGGCCAAAATATCCTTGCGCAGGTGCGGCGCCCAAAACTGCACACAGTACTCTAGCTGCGGCCTCACCAATGCCCTATACAGCCGCAGCAAGACCTCCCTACTTTTATATTCAATCCCCCTCGCTATGAAGGCCAGCATCCCATTCGCCTTCCTGACCACCTGCTGCACCTGCAAGCTGGGTTTTTGCGACTCATGCACAAGGACCCCGAGGTCCCTCTGCACCGTCGCCTGCTGCAGTTTTTCGCCACGTAAGTAATAGTCCTTCCTACCATTCTTCCTACCAAAGTGGACCACCTCACACTTGCCAACATTAAATTCCATTTGCCATTTCCTGGCCCATTCGCCCAGCCTATCTAGATCCTTCTGCAGACTCTTCACACCCTCCGCACAATTTGCCTTTCCCCCAATCTTGGTGTCATCAGCAAATTTCGACACCCTACACTCGGTTCCCTCCTCCAGATCATCTATATAAATGGTAAATAGCTGAGGCCCCAGCACCGACCCCTGGGGCACCCCACTAGTCACCAACCGCCAATCCGAATAGCACCCATTGACCCCCACTCTCTGCCTCCTATTTGACAACCAATCCTCTATCCACACTAACACCCTACCCCCAACTCCATGTCCCCTGACCTTCTGCAATAACCTCTTGTGAGGTACCTTGTCAAACGCCTTCTGAAAATCCAGAAAGACCACATCCACCGGCTCTCCTCTATCCACTGCCCTAGACACATCCTCATAGAACTCCAGTAAATTTGTCAGACACAACTTCCCTTTAATGAAACCATGTTGCGTCCGCCCTATCAAGCAATTCCCTTCAAGATGCCTCGCAATTTCCTCCTTAATGACGGATTCTAACATTTTACCTACCACAGACGTTAAACTAACCGGCCTATAATTCCCCGCCTTTTGCCTGGCACCCTTCTTAAACAACGGCGTAACATTAGCCGTTTTCCAATCTTCCGGCACTTCCCCGGAATCCAGCGACGTCTGGAAAATAACCACCAAGGCATCCACTATCACCTCCGCCATTTCTTTCAGAACCCTCGGATGCATTCCATCCGGTCCTGGGGACTTGTCCACAATCAGCCCCTCCAGTCTGTCGAGCAATGGGTTTGCATTTATGGGGCATTGGCATCAGTATTGGGGTAGGTGGGACCTGTTCAGGCGGGATGGGTTGGGTCTGAACCGTGCTGGGACCAGAGTGCTGGCGAATAGAGTAAAGAGGACTGTAGACAGGGCTTTAAACTAATTAGTGGGGGGGAGGGTGCGAGGGTAGGTGACATTACGGGGTCTAGAGTTAAGGAGAGGGTACAGGTAAGGGAAGAGGCCGAGGATGTCCCAATAATAGAGGGAGTAGGCGGCATGAGTATGGTTGGTGGCGTTACGGCAAATAGGGTCCAGGTGAAGGCTGGGATGAAGGCACTTTATCTGAATACACGAAGCATTCGGAATAAAGTGGATGAGCTGGTGGCACAGATCGGCACAAATGGATATGATCTGGTGGGCATTACAGAGACGTGGCTGCAAGGTGACAGGGACTGGGAGCTGAATGTCCAGGGGTATCAAGTGTTTAGGAAGGATAGGCGAGAGGAAAAAGGGGGGGGGGGGGCGTAGCTCTGCTGATTAAGGACAGCATCAGGGTGGTAGCAAGGGATGATATTGGAGCCAAGGAGCAGAAAGTGGAATCGTTGTGGGTAGAGATTAGGAACAGCAAAGGGAGGAAGACGCTGGTGGGTGTCGTCTATAGGCCCCATAATAATGATCTGGAGGTGGGGCGGGCTGTTAACGCGCAAATAAGTGCGGCGTGCAGGAATGGGACGGCCGTAGTTATGGGGGATTTCAATCTACATATAGATTGGTCGACCCATGTTGGACGCGGTGGGCTCGAGGAGGAGTTCTTGGAATGCTGCCGGGATAGTTTCCTGGAACAGTGTGTATTGGAGCCGACGAGGGAGCGAGCTATCTTGGATCTGGTGTTATGTAATGAGGCGAGTAGAATTAGGGACCTTGTGGTGAAGGTTCCTCTTGGGGAGAGCGATCATTGTATGGTGGAGTTTCTGGTGCAGATAGAACATAGAACATTACAGCGCAGAACAGGCCCTTCGGCCCATGATGTTGCGCCGACCAGTTACAAAAACAATGACCCACTAGCCTATACCAATCCCTTTTCGTCCATAAACCTATCCAGAGATCTCTTAAACACCCCCAAACTAGACGCATTTACAACCGCAGCAGGCAGGGCATTCCAATCCCTCACCACCCGCTGGGTAAAGAACCTACCCCTGACATCCGTCCTGTAGCTACCCCCCCTTAGATGGAGGAGGAGAAAGTGGGTTCCCGGACACGCGTCCTTTGTTTGAACAGAGGGGAGTACGGTAGGATGAGAGAAGAATTGGCGAATGTGGACTGGGGGAGCGCGTTGGAAGGTAAGTCTGCTGAGGAGCAGTGGAGGATCTTTAAGGAGATCTTTCTTGGTGCTCAGCAGAAATTTATTCCGATGGTCAAAAAGGACCGTAGGAGGAGAGGTAATAAGCCGTGGATAACGAAGGAGGTGAAGGAAAGTGTTAAATTAAAAGCAGAGGCGTTTAGAGTAGCTAAGAGTAGTGGGCGAGAAGAGGATTGGGAGAGGTTTAAATGTCAACAAAGATTGACAAAGAAGTTGATAAAGAAGGGTAGGAGAAACTATGAAGCTGGGCTAGCGCTTAATATAAAAAAGGATAGCAAGAGTTTTTATAAATATATAAAAAGGAAGAGGCTGGCTAGGGTGAACGTTGGTCCCTTAGAGGATGAGAAGGGGGACTTAGTGGTAGGGGATGGGGATATGGCTGAGGTCTTGAATAACTTTTTTGTTTCTGTCTTCACGGAGGAGGACGTGAATAATTTGCCAGGTGTTAGAGATGGAAGGGTGGTAGGACTGGAGGGTCTTAATCACATTACTGTTACTAGAGAGGTGGTGCTTAACAGACTGGAGGGGCTGATTGTGGACAAGTCCCCAGGACCGGATGGAATGCATCCGAGGGTTCTGAAAGAATTGGCGGAGGTGATAGTGGATGCCTTGGTGGTTATTTTCCAGACGTCGCTGGATTCCGGGGAAGTGCCGGAAGATTGGAAAACGGCTAATGTTACGCCGTTGTTTAAGAAGGGTGCCAGGCAAAAGGCGGGGAATTATAGGCCGGTTAGTTTAATGTCTGTTGTAGGTAAAATGTTAGAATCCGTCATCAAGGAGGA
This sequence comes from Carcharhinus amblyrhynchos, assembly GCF_965287045.1. Lineage (NCBI taxonomy): Eukaryota > Metazoa > Chordata > Chondrichthyes > Carcharhiniformes > Carcharhinidae > Carcharhinus > Carcharhinus amblyrhynchos. The sequence goes on along the minus strand of NC_137330.1, from coordinate 119,744,117 downwards.
AATAGCGAGGCATCTTGAGAGAAAGTGCTTGATAGAGCAGACGCAGCACGGTTTCGTTAAAGGGAAGTTGTGTCTGACAAATTTACTGGAGTTCTATGAGGATGTGTCTAGGGCGGTGGATAGAGGAGAGCCGGTGGATGTGGTCTTTCTGGATTTTCAGAAGGCGTTTGACAACATACCTCACAAGAGGTTATTGCAGAAGGTCAGGGGACATGGAGTTGGGGGTAGGGTGTTAGCGTGGATAGAGCATTGGTTGTCAAATAGGAGGCAGAGAGTGGGGGTCAATGGGTGCTATTCGGATTGGCGGATGGTGACTGGTGTAGTGCCCCAGGGGTCGGTGCTGGGGCCTCAGCTATTTACCATTTATATAGATGATCTGGAGGAGGGAACCGAGTGTAGGGTGTCGAAATTTGCTGATGACACCAAGATTGGTGGAATGGCAAATTGTGCGGAGGGTGGGGAGAGTCTGCAGAAGGATCTAGATAGGCTGGGCGAATGGGCCAGGAAATGGCAAATGGAATTTAATGTTGGCAAGTGTGAGGTGGTCCACTTTGGTAGGAAGAATGGTAGGAAGGACTATTACTTACGTGGCGAAAAACTGCAGCAGGCGACGGTGCAGAGGGACCTTGGGGTCCTTGTGCATGAGTCGCAAAAACCCAGCTTGCAGGTGCAGCAGGTGGTCAGGAAGGCGAATGGGATGCTGGCCTTCATAGCGAGGGGGATTGAATATAAAAGTAGGGAGGTCTTGCTGCGGCTGTATAGGGCATTGGTGAGGCCGCAGCTGGAGTACTGTGTGCAGTTTTGGTCGCCGTACTTACGCAAGGATATTTTGGCCTTGGAGGGAGTGCAGAGGAGGTTTACTAGGCTGATGCCGGAGTTGAGGGGGTTGAGCTATGAGGAGAGGCTGAATAAATTAGGCTTGTACTCGTTAGAGTTTAGAAGAATGAGGGGAGATCTCATTGAGACGTATAAGATGCTGAATGGGATGGATAGGATAGAGGTGGAGAGACTCTTCCTGCTCAGAAAGGATAGTACGACAAGGGGGCACAGCCTCAAGATAAAGGGGGGGGTGGTTTAGAACAGAGTTGAGGAGGAACTTCTTCACTCAAAGGGTGGTGAATCTCTGGAATTCTCTGCCCGTTGAAGTGGTGGAGGCTACCTCGCTAAATATTTTTAAGACGCGGGTTGATGGGTTTTTGATAAGAGAGGGGATTAAGGGTTATGGGGAGAGGGCGGGAATGTGGAACTGAGCCACGACAGATCAGCCATGATCTTATTGAATGGCGGGGCAGGCTCAAAGGGCTAGATGGCCTACTCCTGCTCCTATTTCTTATTTTCTTATGTTCCCCATGAATGCTGCCTTGACCAATTAAAACCAACCTGCCTGTTTTGAATTTAAATAAAGGCTTGGCAGTTAACTGTTCCCTGATGCTTTCTCCATGGCAATGCCTTTACCATTCCAAGTCCATTTGCTTACTACTCAGCACTCTCTTCTCTTGCAGTATAAATTGTTCCCTTTACATTTGGTATTCTTGCAAACTGTCCTGATGAGTACAAGACCAAAGCTTCAACAGCATGTCCGTTTTTTTCAGCGGTACTCAAGTTCTGTACAACCAAACGATTATCTGTCAAAATATACAAATGTTTTCTTTTAGGTACCTAAACCTGCTGGAGTGAAGAAAGGCTGGCAGAGGGCACTAGCCGTAGTCTGCGATTTCAAATTGTTTTTGTACGAAATAGCAGAAGGAAAGGCTTCTCAGCCAAGTGTGGTGGTTAGCCAAGTTATTGACATGAGGTATGTGCAAGTAACTCTTCCTCTTGTGTGTAGTGACCTGCTGTTTTATTCTGTTCGCAGGGACCCTAGCCAATTCCCATGTAGAGAAAGTGTTTCCCTATCAGTGATACTCTGCTGATACCCATTCCTCTTTTAGCATCAGCTATTGTTCAGTTGCTAATACTTCCATCTTCTGAGTCTGAAGGCTGTGTGTTCAAGTCCCAATCCAGAGACATGAGCATAAAAATCTAGGCTGATAACTCGGGTGCAGTACTGAGGGAGCGTGGCACTGTCTGAAGTGCAGTCGTTCGAATGAGGTGTTAAACTAAGGCCCTGGAACCCTCTTAGGTGAATTTAAAATAGCATAAGGCATTTTTTCGAGTAAGAGTAGTGCATTTCTCCCCAGTATCCTGACCAATATATCCCTGCTCAATCAACATCGCTAAAACAGATTAACTGATCATTATTTCCATGCTGTTTGAAGGAACTTGCTGTGCACAAATTGGTTGCAATGTCTCTTAATTACAACAGCGACTTGTGCTTCAAGGAAGCATCTTGTTGGCTGTGAAGTGCTTTGGGACATCCTGAGATTGTGAAATTCATTATACGAATGTCTTTTTAAAGACAATGTGAATATTTCTGTTAAATTAATTTTCATCGCTGTTCAGTCTGTTCCCAAGTCTTTTAATCAAAAGATGCAGAATTTGCATTTACAAATAACCAGAGCACAAATGCAGTTTGCTACCATGCCTTCTGTTTGCTGCTGGCCCTTGAAGGCAGCCTGATAATGGATTCTTCTTTGCCCTCTGACACTGTCAGCAGATCAGTGAGATATCGGTAAGGGCAGAATATTGTTGTTTTGTTTTCTTAAAAAAAAAGTATTTTCTTTTTAATTTCCCCCAGGGATGAAGAGTTTTCAGTTAGCTCTGTATTAGCTTCTGATGTTATCCACGCCAATAGGAAGGATGTCCCCTGTATCTTCAGGGTAAGTGGTAGTGTCGCTATATCCTGAGGTGGGAGGGGAGGAAAGGCTTTAACAACAGCAGAGGGACAATTTTAATAAATGACAGAGGGATTACCGTGAAACCCTATCATCAGAATGTCTTGTTACTTTGGGGCTTCCCTCGTTTGATGGCTTATTTAAATAATCATTGTTTAAAGCCTTTCAAACATTGCAGTGCATTTATTAATTCTTATATTTGTTACTCTAACAATGCAGTTTCCTGTACCTTTATCAGATTATTTCTATATGTTGCTGTTACAATTGTTTACTTTTCCTCTTTTTAATGGATGCTTTCCCACTGTGTTTTCCCCACTATAACTGAACTAGAAATACATTAAGAAAAAGATATAAGAACACAGGGACCCCACATTGACCCAAGATTCGCTGGAGCATAATTCATAGCTCCCTCAAGGTTCTTGGCCCAGACACTAGGCTTCTTTTAGCAGCTAGGTCCCTCTGGGCCCATTTCAATCATTTTCTTTGTTAGTTCATACTGTCTTTTACTATCTATTCCGTCCTCATTTCCCCCATTGTTTTCTCTATGCATTTCCTTTCATAGAAACATAGAACATTACAGCACAGTACAGGCCCTTCAGCCTTCAATGTTGTGCCGAGCTATGTCCAATCCCAAGATCAAGCTATCCCACTCCCTATCATTCTGGAGTGCTCCATGTGCTGATCCAATAACCGCTCGAAAGTTCCTAAAGTGTCCGACTCCACTATCACAGCAGGCAGTCTATTCCACACACCAACCACGATCTGAGTAAAGAATCTACCTCGGACATCCCTCCTATATCTCCCACCATGAACCTTATAGTTATGCCCCCTAGTAACAGCTACATCCACCCGAGGAAATAGTCTTTGCACATCCACTCTATCAATCCCTCTCATCATCTTATAAACCTCTATTAAGTCACCTCTCATCCTCCTCCACTCCAAAGAGAAAAGCCCCAGCCCTCTCAACCTTTCCTCATAAGACCTACCCTCCAAACCAGGCAGCATCCTGGTAAATCACCTCTGCACTCTCTCCAATGCTTCCACATCCTTCTTATAATGAGGTGACCAGAACTGAACACAATATCCCACATGTGGTCTCACCAACATCCGGTATAGTTGCAGCGTAACCCCACGGCTCTTTTTTTTAAACTTTATTCCAATCCAATCAAATCAAATCAAATCCAATTCAGAGTCTCCACAAGTTGAGACATTCCCAATCCAAGCTGACAAGACAGGGCTCTCACCACCTGTCTTGGGATGATCTACATGACCCAAGCTGATTGGAGTAGGTGTAGCTCCTCCTCCAAGGCTTGATCTCATTTGCATCTTAGCCAAACGGCCGAGATGCCACTTGAAAAAGTTGCTTCAAATGAAGCTAAAATGTAACCTAATGACTTCGACCAAGCGCAGCATGTCGATACTACGCTTGATCTTAGCCAGAAGGCCCTCTCACTGTCACCCATCTATTTTCATTTTTTAGAGTCCCAAATCCCTGAAACTCTTAGCTATGATCAATCACCTCTGCCTCCTGAATGTTGCAAAGTTCATCCAGCTCCAGTTCCCTAACGCGGTTTTTAAGGAGCTGGAGATGGGTGCACTTCCCACAGGTGAATTCAGCAGGGACACTAACGGCATCCCTCACCTCAAACATCCTTTCTTCTCCTTTCATTCTCAATATTTATGGGCCTTTGGCCTACTGCTAATCCTATTATTTATGTTCTCTCTCCTCTGTCATAATGTCACGTCTCCATTATTGTAATTGTCTGTCCCTAATTTTCCCTTTGTTTGCACCCTCTCTAGCAATGCCTTCTGTCTCTCCAATTCTCCTTTACTTTTCCTTTTCTCTTTCCTGCTTCTTGCTCCACTTTCTGCATTTTCTCTTTCTGCTTCATGCCACTGTCTCTCTCACACTTGGTCCCTATTTCTACTCTCTCTCTTCCTCACCCTCTACACCAGTCATGTTACTGATTCTATTGGTTCCTCCCTTTGGGATAAAATAGCTACAGTGGTGCAGGTTGGAGTGGCACTAGTTAAGTGCTCAGTGAATCACGAGCACAAGACTTTAAATTAGCTGTAGCAAGGAGGTGCTATTTTCCTGTAAGATAATGGAATCTACCTTTTTCTAATAGCTTAAGAATTCCCATAGATACCTGAATAAACATTAATTTCCTGTACATTGCAGTATTGCTATAGAGGTTATTTGTGATTTCACCATCTGGGTTTCTCAGTTGTGTTAAAGCCCAAAAGACATGAATAAAGCTCATAGAATTAGGACAAATTGCTAACGTGTACCAATAAGTGCTGAATTTGTGGTTGATTTACTTTGAAGTGGGAGCTTACAGTCAAATAATGCCCTGCTCAGGGTTCATGCCTGCAGTCTGCATGTGTTGACTTCCTGATGTTAGCCACATTGTCGGGGGAGAGCACGTATGAAGTGCTAACTGGAGCCCTGGTTTATACCCCCACCTTCCTTTATGAAGATCAGAAGCAGAGTCAACCTGAATTGCATTAGTTTACTTTGTATAGGCCTAGCTGCTGACCTAGCACTGGGGTCTGGCTTTAGGATCATTCTGCTGCAATGCAAAACTTCCACAATTTGATTTATTCTGCCTCAAAAAACAGTGGGAAAACCCTACTTGAACTGAGGAAATGGAAACCTGCTCTTATCTAAGTGTTAGAAATTGATGGAGTACTATATAATTATAAATGTTCTCCCTTTGTCTGACATGTATCTACGTCTTCCCATTTTATGGCACACTGTCTCAGTAAGGGATCACCCAAAAAGCATTTTTTTATCTGCAACCATTGCTCATGTTAACCAAGCCACCTTAATTGTGAATTGCTTGTTTTGTCTGTGTGACGTGAAGCACTATGTTTGCAGCCTTAATGTCTTTGTAAATCAGCTCTTTTGAAATGGCAGCAGGGTTATTTCCTGTGTCTTCTAGATTCCTTGCATGTCATATACCATGGCGAAAAGAAAGGTGAGCTGTTCCCAGGCTCCTGTCAGTACTGCTAAAAGATGATCTGCCCCGTGGTTCATATTGTTCTTTCCTTCATTATGTCACCTCCCACCATCACCACTTGCTCCACGTGTGTTTGAGGATCAAGTAATTGGCGCCTGTTAGTGTGCCTAACAGTTTTGTGTCAGTGATTGCCCTGTTTATAAACAACATCATGTTCGGTAATGCCTTCAGTAAATGTGATCAACTGAACAACAAAGGGTTATTCACCCACTATACCTCTAATGTAAGCCTGTGAGTTTCAGCATAAACAGTGGAATTGCCTCTAAATTTTTATATCCTAGTGAAAAGTGCCCCAGTTTTCTCACCTCATAATTTCATAATGCTTATAGAATGCACATTAAAACAGGAATAGTAAAGTCAGCCCCTTAAGGCTGTTCTGCCAATCAATTAGACCATGAATGTCGTCTGTCTCTACTCCAGTAACTCACTATGTTGCATAAAATTTATTGATTTCAACCTTGAAAAGCTTCAATTGTCTCAACATCCATTGCCTTTTTCTGAAGAACATTCCAGATTTCCGTTACACCTCCTGTGGAAAAGTGCTTCCAGATTTCACTCCTAACTAGCCAGCACTGATTTTAAGAATTTGTTCTTCCCTCTCGATTCCCCAATCAGAGAAGATAATTTGTCTACATTTACTTTTTAATGATTTAAAATAACTTGATTCGATCTTTCCACAATCTCTCATACTCAAAGAAATACAAGCCATGTTTATGAAACCCGGCCCTCCACCTGTAATTTAACCTTCTGAACCAGTGGTGGACAACTCAGGATTCTGCATGCAGCCCACACCAGATCTTGTTGACCTTAGTCAAAAAGTTACCATATTATATTCATTTCCATCCGTGTAGCTTTTTTCCTACTGGTATAGCTGAAGTGACACGCATGTAAAGCAAGTACACATGTAGGGGCATGCTGATTGCACACAACATTGACTGTGAGAGTCGTGTGTTCCCTCTGTGTTCAATCAAGCATAAATGTTTTTACCTCTTAATGTTGATGACAGCTATAGTAATATACGAATGGTGAAGAATTTTCTATAACTTTATAAAATATTCAGCATGTATTAAATGTATTCAATCTTATCCAAGGGTCATAGTTAGTAAATGTGCCCAATTTCAAATCTTGCACCCCTGAGTTGAAGGAGGGCCATTCACACAGCCCATTCACTAGCCTTGGTTGCCCATCACTGGTCTAAACCCTGATAGCATCTTAGTGAATTTCTCCTACACCCTTTTCCTGGCCTTGATATCCTTCTTAAAGCAGTTACCAAAGCTAAATACAGTATTCCAATTCTATCCTAACCAATGATTTCTAAAATTCTCCCCATCAGATTTTTTTCTGTCATAATCTTATACCCCACATGATAAAATCGAGGATACCATGTTTTCTAACTTAACCTTTTCTGCCATTTTTAAAGATTTCCATATCTGAATTCCTGTTGTGCCATATTATAGTCTGTAGAAGCCCACCTGCTAACAATGTTAGACTGGAGGGATGATTGTTATCTGGTTTAACCCTTTTGAACCAAAAGTGTTACATTTGCAATCTTTCCAGATCCAAATGTCATAGAGTGATAGAGGTTTACAGCATGGAAACAGGCCCTTCAGCCCAACTTGTCCATGCTGCCCTTTTTTTCAAACCCTAAACTAATCCCAGTTGCCTGCATTTGGCCCATATCCCTCAATACCCATCATACCCATGTAACTGTCTAACTGCTTTTTAAAAGATAAAATTGTACCCACCTCTACTACTACCTCTGGCAGCTTGTTCCAAACACTCACCACCCTCTGTGTGAAAGAATTGCCCTTCTGGACACTTTTGTATCTGTCCTCTCCCACCTTAAACCTCTGCCTACTAGTTTTAGACTCCCCTATCCTTGGGAAAAGATATTGATTATCTACCTTGTCTATGCCCCTCATTATTTTATAGACTTCTCTAAGGTCACCCCTCAGCTTCCTATGCTCCAGAGAAAAAAGTCCCAGTCTATTCAGCCTCTCCTTATAACTTAATCCATCAAGTCCCAGTAGCATCCTAGTAAATATTTTCTGCACTCTTTCTAGTTTAATAATATAAGAACATAAGAAATAGGAGAAGAGTAGGCCATCTAGCCCTTTGAGCCTGCCCCGCCATTCAATAAGATCATGGCTGATCTGTCGTGGCTCAGTTCCACATTCCCGCCCTCTCCCCATAACCCTTAATCCCCTCTCTTATCAAAAACCCATCAACCCACGTCTTAAAAGTATTTAGCGAGGTAGCCTCCACCACTTCAACGGGCAGAGAACTCCAGAGATTCACCACCCTTTGAGTGAAGAAGTTCCTCCTCAACTCCGTTCTAAACCGCACCCCCCTTTATCTTGAGGCTGTGTCCCCTAGTCCTATTATCCTTTCTGAGCGGGAAGAGTCTCTCCACCTCTATCCTATCCATCCCATTCATCATCTTATATGTCTCAATGAGATCTCCCCTCATTCTTCTAAACTCTAACGAGTACAAGCCTAGTTTATTCAGCCTCTCCTCATAGCTCAACCCCCTCAACTCCGGCATCAGCCTAGTAAACCTCCTCTGCACTGCCTCCAAGGCCAAAATATCCTTGCGTAAGTGCGGCGCCCAAAACTTCACACAGTATTCCAGCTGCGGCCTCACCAATGCCCTATACAGCCGCAGCAAGACCTCCCTACTTTTATATTCAATCCCCCTCGCTATGAAGGCCAGCATCCCATTCGCCTTCCTGATCACCTGCTGCACCTGCAAGCTGGGTTTTTGTGACTCGTGCACAAGGACCCCAAGGTCCCTCTGCACCGTCGCCTGCTGCAGTTTTTCACCACGTAAGTGATAATCCTTCCTACCATTATTCCTACCAAAGTGGACCACCTCGCACTTGCCAACTTTTCTATAATAGGGTATAATATCCTTTCTATAATAGGGTGACCAGAATTACACACATTATTCCAAGTGTCGCCTTACCAATGTCCTGTACAACTTTAACAAGACATCCCAACTCCTGTATTCAATGTCCTAACCGATGAAACCAAGAATGCCGAATGCCTTCTTCACCACTCTGTCCACCTGTGACTCCATTTTCAAGAGGCTATGAACATGTATCCCTAGATCTCTTTGTTCTGTAACTCTCCCCAACGCCCAACCATTAACTGAGTAAATCCTGCTGTGGTTCAATCTACCAAAATGCATCGCGTTTCATTTGCCTAAAATTGAACGCCATCTGCCATTCGTTAGCCCACTCGCCCAATTGATGAAGGTTCCACAGCATTTGGAGATAACCTTCCGCACTGTCCACCATGCCACCAACCTTGGTGTCATCTGCAAACTTACTAACCATGTCCCCTGTATCCTCATCCAAATCATTAATATAAATGACAAATAACAGTGGGCCCAGCACTGATCCCTGAGGCACACCCATGGTCATAATCTGAAAGACAACTCTTTCTGGCTTCTGTCAAGAAGTCAATTTTGTATCCATTTAGATACCTCACCCTGGATCCCGTGAGATTTAACTTTATGCAACAACCTACCATGCGGCACCTTGTCAAAGGCCTTGCTAAAGTCCATTGAGACTTTAAGAGATTGTGATCAAAACCTTTATTATTTACACTCTGACTTTCCTAGAAAGTTGGAATACTATTGGAGTCCCACTATCTCTTTCACTACATGCTCACCAATGTTTCAGTATTATACTGCTATTTATAAATTAACCCATATAAGTGCTTCTGTGAAAATCAATAGCATCTCCTCTGTTCCTTCCACCTCTACGGAAAAAATTTCCTTTTTTAATCTTCAGTAAGCCCCACCCTCTTCATTGTTTATTTTAAGTAAATGTAATAGAACACTACTATTTTCACTTCAGTTTCCCTGGCTTGCTTCAAAGTTCCTCACCAAAGTGAAGAAGCTCATCCTCAGCTCTGGCAACAGTCCAGATGACCAAAAAGTCCACCCTTTCCCTCGGCTTAGATATCAGCTGTTCAGAAGCCAACCAATATGGGACTAAGTATCACATTATATTGTCTAATTTAGCCAGACTTTGGCCTTATACCTGCTTTCCTGGTATTTTGTGATGAACAATAATTCTTCAACTCAAACTGACTAGAGAGCAATAATAACATCTTTATGTTGATATGGAATAATTCTCATAGTGAGGTCAATGGATCTGATCTAAGTGAGTTGTGGCAAGAAGTTTGGGGCGTGGTATACATACTGTAGTTTAATACTAATGCACAATAACTCAAATTGAAATATGAATACTACTTTTTAAAATTTTTTCATGGGATGAGGGCTTTGCTGACAAAGCCAGTATTTGTTACCCATTCCTATCAGCCCTTGAACTGAATGGGTTGCCACACCAGATCAGAGGACAGTAAAGTTTTAATTGCAATGCGGCAGAATCACATGTAGGCCAGACCAGGTAAGGATGGCACATTTCCTTCCCTAAAAACCATTAGTGAACCAGGTGGGTTTTTACGACAATTGACAATGGTTTCATCATCACTATTACTGAGATTAGCTTTTAATTTCAGTTTATTAATTAAATATAAATTCCACCAGCAGCTGTGGTGGGATTTTAGCCCTTAACCACAGAACATTAGCCTGGGCCTCCTGGATTACTAGCCCAGCGACATTACCATCAAGCCACTGTCTTTATTATTATCATGCAAGCCCACGTGTGCGTGTTCTACACTGGAGATAGCTTCCATGTCAATAGACTTTGATTCTGTCCCCAGGTATTACATTTTTGTCACTGTAATGTTTTGCCTGCTGCCACCATAGTTTTCTGCCTGATCCAACTTATTGTTTGTTTGGTCTTCTTTGGAGAAGATTGTCAATCAGACAATCAGATATTGGTCTGAGGATGTTCTTATTATTGCCTGAGTATATTCCCTTACTATGAAAACTATCACCATTTCTCAGTTGTATCACTTGGTTACACTGGCTGTGAAAAGTAACAAATCTTTGTGATAGTGGGCCGTCATCATATTTTGGACCCATTTCTACATTCACCCTTCTTCCTCTTTTCATCCCCATCTTTGGCAAAGGGGCTGTGGTAGTTCAACCCCTTCTGACAGGTAGACCTCTGATATAGCTTTTCTCTTCTCTGCCTTAGGTTCCGCTTACAGCAGAACCTGGTAGGTGGGTTGGGCCCATTAAACAGACCCCGAAACTCCATTCCACACGCGATCGTAAAACTGCGACGCATATTAAGGTATTTTTACTCTGTACAATTAATGCTGCTCCTTCCTCAGGGAGATGACAGTTCCACATCTTTGCAACCCCTGGTATGTACTCCTTGGTGAGGTACACCCTCTAAGGACTACTTACCCACTCTAGACCAGAACTGAATATGATGCTTCTCTTACTCTTCCCCAGAATAGAACTAAGACTGAACAAGACTTCTTAAAATACTTCATGGACGTCTTTTTTCCTTCCTTATTTAATTTTTCTTTCTCCGCAAGTGCACTGCAACCACATAACTCATGAGCAGTTGTTTTTCAAGTGAACTTGTTTATTGATGAATAAAAATCGTATTTTGCGCTAGACGACAATTGCAGTGGGGTCACAGTTATTCATTAATGACGATTGATGCTGGAACCTGCTAGACAATTGAAAATTCCCAAATTCCCAGGTTCAGATTAATTTATCTGGCATGATCAGTTTTTCCAGAGCAAAAAGAATTTCTTTATCTAATATCAAGATGCAGTGTATCGTGACCACAAGGACTGCAGCAGTTCAGCTCCGCTTCTTTGGGCTTCTAAGGCTGTGCAGTAAAAGCAGATTTAGCAGCATGCCATTGCCCCAGGAACACTTTGTTTTAAAAGTGCTGATGACTCCCAACTCCAACTAACCATCAATCCCTCCAAATTGACTTGAGGGTACAGCTAATGGGGACATGGATAAGTGATGTTCCGTTATTGATGAAGTAAAGCTGGCTCTGAAAATTGACCATGTACAGCACAGTGGTTAGCATTGTTGCCTCACAGCACCAGGGACTCGGGTTCAGTTCTGGCCTTGGGTGACTGTGTGGAGTTTGTATGTTCTCCCTGTGTCTGTGTGGGTTTCCTCTGGGTGTTCTGGTTTCCTCTCATAGTGCAAAGATGTGCAGATTAGACAGATTGGCCATGGCAAATTGTCTCTTGGTATCCAAGTTGTTTAGGTTAGGGAGATGAGTGGAGTTAATGTGCAGGATTACAATGATAGGGTGGGGAGCCTGGGTAAGATGCTCTGTCAGAGAGTCAGTGTAGACTTGATGGGCCAAATGGCCTCCTGCGCTGAAGGGAGTCTATATTTTTCAGAGCCATAGATTTTCCTTGGCTCTCTTTCCTGTGGGATGTGTGAATAGCACAAGTTGAAAGATCCTCCCTGGATCACTGGAAGTGACAGTGAAAATTTCACATTTACCAGTAGAGCATTAATCTAAATTACTGAGCTCTGTGAAAATCTGTTTTGGAAAAGTTTCCATGATCTTATCAGGACTGCAATCTTAATGCTGATTGGATTTGGATTATCAAACTCACTTTAACATGGGATTATTAATCTGTGCCTGGTTTAATCACTCTCATTGTGATGTGGGAAGATGGAGGGAGGGAAAGCATTCAGTTCCACACTGTGGTGTAATTGGTGAGACAGGAGCTGGGTGATTTGAATTACTTCTTTCTTGCAACCCCCAACCTCCATGAAGTATGTTAGAAATGACAGAATAGAAGGGGGAGCATTCAGCACATTTTGCCTGTATGAGATAGGATGCCATGTTTCTGTTATATGTTGCATGTACTAACACGAACTGTAGTCATTAAACCATGTGATTATGTCATCATGAAGCAGTAGCATCATAAATGTGAGAACATTGTTTTGCTTAATAAGTCTGGAATGGTTTTGGAAATACATTAGTTTTTAAAATGGCTACATGTATTTTAATACTCTTTAAGGAAGTGATGTGATTATACCACCACTTATAAATCTCATCTTTCAACATTTATCAGACTTGTTGACCAAGGCGTTTCTGTAGTTGTGAAAAACGATGATTATTAGCAGCAAAAGCATGAATTTGTCTGTTTATTATCATTTACCGTTAATACATTAAATAAATAATGAGGCATTTTTAACCACCTTGCAGAGTCAACTCCTCTGAGTCTACCAGGTCACTGTTAGCACCCGAGATAATTAAAAATAAAAATTATACCCTGGAAGTAGCATCCTACTAGATCGTTCCATTGTATGTAAAACATACATTCAACTATATGTATAAGTACAAATCTCGGCTTAGCTTGTTGCTTTCTTCCAGGACTGAAGTAGCAGGGCTTCTTCAGAGGTCAAAATTGGTGAATGTAAAAGACCTCATGGAATAAAGAAAATTTCTCCCCACTGATTCAGCGAACGTTTATCCCTCAAACAACACCAAAAACAGACCAGTTGATCTCTTTGTTTCTGGGAGTTTGCAATGTGCTAATTGCAGGCGAATCCACTACATCAGGACAATGACTACATTCTAAAATTGCTTATTGGCCATAAAACATTTTGGGACTCATGCTTATGCGAGGTGTTGTATAAATACAATTCATTCCTCTTCTCACTGCCACCATTAGAAGTTGGTGCAGAATGAGATCAAGCCTCAGAGTTCTGTTTTTAATTTCCTTTTTTCAATTGCTACAGCAATCACTTTTCTTCTCTCTATCTTGTCTTCTCCTCTCCTCAAACGGCTGTTGCAGCAGCAGGCAGCACCCACCCAAGAGTAACCTTCTGTTCGCTTACAAGTCACTAGTTCAATCCATAGTCTTTCCAATCCTAAAGATACTGAGGCCAGTTTTAATGCTCATTTAGAGCATGAATCTGCTAATCTAATCGCATGTTCAGAAAGTGCAGCTGAAAATAACAGAAAGCTTGGAGACTAACAAGGTGGATTATTTTCCATTCTTGCATATTAGCAAAAGGTTTTAATGTTCCAATGAATGAGTATCAAAATATTGGCAATAAAGGCTTAGTTTAAACTAGGCATCTCTGTGAAAAAGCAAAGTGTGTGGCCATTGAAATGGGAAAATTGATTAATAGGTTTCTGTGTCAAATCTGCCTGAAATAGCCAGAGGACTAGATTTGATCCTAATGTAGCCTTTGTAATTGACTCCAGTAGCACTGACAAATGGTTAGTACCATTTACCCAATGTGGTTGATAAGTATGGATGATATAAATGGTGTTGAATGTGTTAGTATAAACTGGCCGTTTAAACTATAGACATCTTTATAAAGATTTTTAGGTTTTGATTCTGTTTGTAGGCTAACAGCTGAAATGTAGTTTACACATTGTTTTTACATATAGGGTCTAGAATTATTTTTAAATAGGTGCTGATGTCAAAGAAGGTAGAGCATTATCTATGTCAACATAAGTCAGCCACACAGTGGAATCATCAAAGGGTTGAACAAGCAGGGTTTTTTTGCACGATCTGGTTTTCCACAGTCAGTTAGTTCCAGATAATCTAACAGAGCAAGTTAAAGCACATGAGGCGAGGGTAAAATGAAACAGTGCAGACAATTTAACTCTGATTATCGCTGCTTGAGTTTTCCCCTTAACATCGCTTCATTCCTTGCAGGTTACGGCCTCCCAGCTGTCAACATCCAATAATAAGTGTTCAATCCTGATACTGGCTGACAGCGAGAATGAGAAAAATAAATGGGTAGGATTGCTAAATGAGCTACACCGTATCCTGAAGAAGAACAAACTCAAGGATCGATCAGTCTTTGTTCCGAAGGAAGCTTATGACAGTGCCCTGCCACTTATCAAGACAACACAATCAGCTGCCATAATAGGTAGGAGCCAGCTGGCTGCCTTTTCACTAAAGTTGATTTCTTTCATCGTGTAACATCATAAAGTACAATCACCTGCCAGTTTACATATTATAATAACAATAACCATAAGGCAGTATGGGATGTCCTGATAACATGAAAGGTGCTATGTAAGTTCAAATTTTTCCTTTTCTTTAAATTCAACATTTCAAGAACTTTCAGTCAGATTTTCCTGTTTTATTTCCAGTGCTAGTTATGCCAGAGCAGTCCTTAGGGAGTGCCATCTTTTAGACAATCAGTTGAGGCTTCATCTTTTCAGGTGGAAGTAAATCATTCCTGAGTCCTGGCCAGCATTTACCAAAAGCTGGTAAATTTAAAGATCAGCTTGCCATTTAACTCGCATTGTTTGTGGGACCTTGCTCTGTGTAACTTAGCTGCTGTGTTTGATATTGTGGTAACTTCTTTACAAGAATGCATTGTTTACAAGAAGTTTGATCTCCATATAATTAAATAACAAAGTTTAACAATTACAGTAACTCAGCAGAACAGTAATAGGAGCACAAGTAAAACAGGTCTTGCTTGCACAACACTCTCGCCACTCATGCTCAGAACCTCAACAGCCGCCAGTAAGACAATTACATAGGAGAAAAGTTAAGCCAAAGTTATTCACAACCTGGAGGATAGCTATTGGATTGGGTAGAAGTACAGCTGTTGATCTTAAATCCAAATATGTAAGACACAACAAGTATTTTCTTAATGTTTCTTTGTATACTGTGTGGCAAATTCCCAACAGTGATAATATCCTGACTTTAACTTCATTCGGTATGTCACATGCTCACTCCAAATCATTGATGTGAGATCATGCCAGATTTAACTTGAGCTTCATTGTCATAGTGGAAGCCTAATCCTACTTGAATGTGACTGAATAACATGGAGGCTATCGACAAAGGACCTCTGCTTTTTCCTTTCACTGAGAAAAACATCCCAACCCACTTTATAGAGACTTAATCAGACAAAAATGTACTCCCAAGCCAAGATGTGGAGATGTTGGACTGGGGTAAACACAGCAAGAAGTCTGACAACACCAGGTTAAAGTCCAACCGATTTATTTGATAGTAAACTCACTAGCTTTCGAGGTCTCCCTCTTCATCGGGTGGCTGGAGAGTTCTGGCCTCAGACAGAGCATATAAAGCACAGACAGTTTACAGATTACTGATAAGAATGCAAATCTTTACACCTAATCTGCTATTCAAGTCTTAAAGTGGCTAACAGTGTGAGTGGAAGGAGCACTGAGCACAGGTTAAAGAGATGTGTATTGTCTCCAGACAGTACAGTAAGTGAGGTTTTGCAAACCCAGGCAAGTCACGGGAGTTACAGGTAGTGCGTTATGAACCCAAGATCCCTGTTGAGACCGTCCTCGTGTGCGGAACTTGGCTATCAGTCTCTGCTCAGCGACTCTGCACTGTCGTGTGTCGTGAAGGCCATCTTGGAGAATGCTTACCTGAGGATCAGAGGCCGAATGCCCGTGACCACTGAAGTGTTCGCCAACAGGAAGGGAAGAGTCTTGCCTGGCAATTGTCACGAGATGTTCATTCATCCGTTGTCGTAGCATCTGCATGGTCTCCCCAATGTACCATGCTTCGGGACATCCTTTCTTGCAACATATTCGGTAGACAACGTTGGCCAAGTTGCAAGAGTATTTACCGTGTACCTGGTGGATGGTATTCTCACGTGTGGTGATGTCATCCATGTCGATGATCCGGCATGTCTTGCAGAGGTTGCTGTGGCAGGGTTGTGTGGTATTGTGGTCACTGTTCTGCTGAAGGCTGGGTAGTTTGCTGCGAACAATGGTCTGTTTTAGGTTGCGTGATTGTCTGAAGGCAAGAAGTGGGGGTGTGGGGATGGCCCTGGCGAGATGCTCGTCTTTATCAATGATATGTTGAAGACCCTGGAGAAGATGTCATAGCTTCTCCGCTCCGGGGAAGTACTGGACGACGAAGGGTACTCTGTCCACCGTGTCCCGTGTTTGTCTTCTGAGGAGGTCGGTGCGGTTTTTCGCTGTGGCGCATCGGAACTGTCAATCAATGTGTCAAGCGCCATATCCTGTTCTTACGAGGGCATCTTTCAGCATCTGGAGGTGTCTGTCACGATCCTCCTCATCTGAGCAAATCCTGTGTATATGGAGGGCTTGTCCACAGGGGATGGCTTCTTTAACGTGTTTAGGGTGAAAGCTGGAGAAGTGGAGCATTGTGAGGTTGTCTGTGGGCTTGCCATACAGTGAGGTGCTGAGGTGACCGTCCTTGATGGAGATGCGTGTGTCCAAGAATGCAACTGATTCTGGAGAATAGTCCATGGTGAGCCTGATGGTGGGGTGGAACTTGTTGATATCATCATATATCTAGTACATCTACCTAATCATATGTCTACCTAATACGTTGCAAGAAAGAATGTCCCGAAGCATGGTACATTGGGGAGACCATGCAGATGCTACGACAACGGATGAATGAACGTTGCTCGACAATCACCAAGCAAGACTGTTCCCTTCCTGTTGGCGAACACTTCAGTGGACACGGGCATTCGGCCTCTGACCTTCGGGTAAGCATTCTCCAAGGTGGCCTTCACAACACACGACAGTGCAGAGTTGCTGAGCAGAGACTGATAGCCAAGTTCCGCACACACGAGGACGGTCTCAACGGGGATCTTGGGTTCATGTCGCACTATCTGTAACCCCCGTGACTTGCCTGGGTTTGCAAAACCTCACTTACTGTACTGTCTGGAGACAATACACATCTCTTTAACCTGTGATCAGTGCTCCTTCCAATCACATTGTCAGCCACTTTAAGACTTGAACAGCAGGTTAGGTGTAAGGATTCGCATTCTAATCAGTAATCTGTAAACTGTCTCTGCTGTTATATGCTCTGTCCGAGGCCAGAACTCTCCATTCACTTGACGAAGCTTGTGAGTTTACTATCAAATAAATCGGTTGGACTTAAACCTGGTGTTGTCAGACTTCTTACTCCCAAGCCAAAGGAGGCAATGTTGGGGGTTAGCTTGATCAGAGACATCAGTTCAAAGGAGGGTTTTAAAGGAGGAACATTTTGTTCTTTGACTTTAACTTAAAACTGAGGCTAGCAGCCTGATATGCTCAGTGAAATGTATCACTTATCTGAGGAGGACCACAGCACATATAGAACTGGTGGCCCGGTGACACAGTGGTTGGCATTACTGCCTCACAGTGCCAGAGACCCGGTTCAATTCCCGGCTTGGGTCACTGTCTTTTGATTTGATTTGATTTATTATTGTCACGTGTATTAACATACAATGAAAAGTATTGTTTCTTGCACTGTCAGTGTGGAGTTTGCACATTCTCCCCGTGTCTGCATGCATTTTCTCCAGGTGTTTCTCTTTTCTCCCACATTGCAAAGATGTGCAGGTTAGGTGGTTGGCCATGGTAAATTGTCCCTTAATGTCAGGGGAACTACCTATTGTAATTGCATGGGGTTGTGGGGATGGGGCCTGCGTGGGATTGTGGTCAGTACGGATTTGATGGACCAAGTGGCCTCCTTCAACAGTGTAGGATTCTATGATTCTAACATGTTCATGGAACCCAAGATCCAGTATTGAGCTGGTCTCAGGCCTTCCAAGTGAAGTTCTTCATTGTTGGCTATAAGCCTGAAAACACACCATAACCAATTTCCGTGCCAAAGTCACTTTGGGCAGTCCAAGGTTTTAGTCAGCCAAGCAGTACTGCTTAAAATCAGGAGACCCGGAGGACTACTGAACAAAGAGAATTCTGATTGGTACTGTATTACAAATTGGTGCTGAGATGTGCTGTTAAGGCACTGTGACACTGGGTCATATTGATTTGAGACCTCATATTAGCACTATGTGGCTGTATTTAGTATCTTTGTTAGGATGAAATGTTGACCAATAAGATGTAGATGCCAAATATTAACAGCTGTTGCCCTCATTGTTGCTGAATTCCAGATCATGAGAGGATAGCACTGGGAAATGAAGAAGGATTGTTTGTAGTGCATGTCACCAAAGACGGTAAGTGGATTTCTTTCTTACCCACTTCCACTGAGCAAGTCCTATACAATTCCACATGCACTTAAATTTCAGTTTTATTGCCAACATGAACAGCAAATGTGTTCCATACCTTTATTCCTTACATTTTTTAATCCCCTGTAACTGTTTATTTGTCATGTAATTTATATGAAATGTTTCTTCTGGAGTTTTCTCAGATGAGATCTTGTAGCTGGAGAAAGTGTGATGGTTTAATTAAGGGATGCTCAGCTTCTTGGAGTGGGGACTGATATAAATGTCACAATCAGACTGGGTTGCAAGTAGTTACATAGAAATATGAAGCCCAGTGCATAAAAAAATT
This sequence comes from Carcharhinus amblyrhynchos, assembly GCF_965287045.1. NCBI lineage: Eukaryota > Metazoa > Chordata > Chondrichthyes > Carcharhiniformes > Carcharhinidae > Carcharhinus > Carcharhinus amblyrhynchos. Next base: position 119,725,151 of record NC_137330.1, on the reverse strand, counting down.
CCAAGCTCCTGCTCCATACACACAAACTGCTAGTCTCCCATGTCAGATTCAAGTCCCTTTCAGATCTACAAACTGCAGGAACTCAGAATGTTCAAATGTAATCAGTGTTTGGTGGAACTATTTCCTAAGTAAGAGCTTCCACTAGAATCATAGACACCCTACGGTGCAGAAGGAGGCCATTCAGTCCATCATGCTTGCACTGTTGATAGAGCATTCCCATAACCCCCCCTTATTTACCATGGCAGATCCCACTAACCCACACATCCTGGGATGCTAAGGGGCAATTTATCAAGGCCAATTCACCTAACCTGCACATCTTTGGACTGTGGGAGGAAACTGGAGCACCCAGGGGAAGACCCACGCAGACACGAGGAGAAGGCGCAGACTCCATACAGACAGTCACCGTGGGTGGACCTGGGTCCCTGGTGCTGTAAAGCAGCAGCGCTAGCCACTGTGCCACCTCCAACTCATACTAAACTGTTTCAGAAAAGTTAAAAAACATTGGAAATGGGGATGTTCACTGATTGCACAGATGTTTAACACCAATTGCGACTCCAAAGATACTGAAGTAGTCCATGTTCGTGAGACATGAGCAACATCTAGGCTTGGGTTGATAAGTGGCAAGTAACATTCGTGCCACACAAGTGTCAGGATTGGCCATCTCCAACAAGAGAGGATCTAAGCATCCCTCCTTAACATTCAATGGCATTACCATTGCTGAATCCCTCACTATCAACATCCTGGGGGTTACCATTGACCAGAAACTCAATTGGACTAGCCATATAAATACTGTGGCTACAAAAACAGGTCAGACGCTAGGAATTGTGGAGGTCAACTCACCACCTGACTCCCCAAAGCTTGTCCACCATCTGCAATGCACAAATCAGCTGGAATACTCTCCACTTGCCGGGATGAGTGTAGTTCCAAGGGCACTTGAGAAACTCAACACCATCCAGGACAAAGCAACTCCTTGACTGGCGTCCCATCTATCATCTTAAACATTCACTCCCTCACTGTGGTAGCAGTGTGTACCATCTACAGGATTCACAGCAGCTACTCATCAAGGCTCCTTCAACAGCACTGTCCAAACCTGTGACCTCTACCAGCTGAAAGGACATGGGAACACCACCACCTGAAAAGTTGTCTTCTGGGTTACATATAATGGTGACTTGGAACTATATTGCCATTCCTTCGTTGTCACAGGGTCAAAATCCCAGAACACCCCTTGCTAACAGCATTATGGGTATATGCACGTCACAGGGACTGCAGCTCACCACCACTTTTTCAAGGGCAATTAGGGATGGCTTTGTCAGTGACACTCACATCCCATGAGGTGAATTAAAAATCAGTGTTTTTTTTTTGCATGGAATGTCTTGAGATTGTGAAAGGTGTTATAGAACTGTATGTAAGTGAAATGAAAACTTTTCCTTTCCTTTTCTCTTTGATAGAAATTATCCGTGTTGGTGATAACAAGAAGGTCCATCAGATCGAGCTCATCTCAGGGGAGCAGCTGATTGCTGTCATTTCTGGACGGAACCGGCACGTCCGCCTCTTCCCCACCTCTGCCCTTGACGGCCGAGAAGGCGATTTCTTCAAACTGGTGGAAACAAAGGGCTGCCAAACGCTGGTATCGGGATCAATGCGCCATGGCTCAGCCACGTGCTTGTGTGTGGCCATGAAACGGCAGGTGCAGTGCTACGAACTCAACCAGAGCAAAACTCGTCACAAAAAGTTCAAGGAGATCCAAGTCCCGGGCAACGTGCAGTGGATGGCTATTTTCAGCGAGCGCTTGCTTGTCGGCTATCAGTCCGGTTTTGCCAAATACCCGCTGCAGGGAGACGGAGGTCCCATCAGCTTACTCCATCCTGATGACCATACACTCTCCTTTATCACCCAGCAGCCTAACGATGCAATCTGTGCAGTGGAAATCTCGGGCAAGGAGTATTTATTGTGTTTCACTACTGTGGGCATTTATGTGGACTGCCAGGGTCGAAGGTCAAGGCAGCAGGAACTGATGTGGCCAGCTATTCCCACAACATGCTGTAAGTTGTTTGTTTCTTTTACTTGTAAATTTGGGGTGTGCCAGCTAATCGATGAAGGTAAATCTAATTCTCAGTACTTGACCAACACAACCCAAAAGTGCCCTGGTCCCTGTGTGTTGAATTAGTCAATTCCAGCACTCAGGGAGCCTCCAAATAAAAAGAGCGAGCACCTTCACTGGAGGAAACCAGATGAAAAAGAAACAACATTTTCTTTTTATATCAACAATATTCCTTTCCTAAAACATGTGGGAATTTCCCAAAATTTAACACATATGCAACTTTATTTAGATAGCATCCTTAACATAATAAAACATCCCGAGGCATTTCACACAGCTCTTATAAAGCAACATTTGACAAATATATGAGGGCAGGTGAACAAAAGCAAATACAAAAGTTATTTGGAAGGAAGGTGGTGGTATAGCCAGTGAATTCCAGAGTTGGGGAATTGACGGTTGGAGATGAAGTCACCAGTGGTGGAGGAATTAAAATCTAGAGATGCTCAAGAGACTGGAATGAGAGGACTTGTGTTAGATATAGAACATAGAACACTACAGCAGAAACAGGCCCTTCGGCCCACAAGTTGCGCCGATCACATCTATACCTACCAAGCCATAGAACTATCTGTAACTTACAATGCCATTAGATCCCATATACTCATCCAGAAGTCTTTTAAGAGACCCCAGCAAGTTCGCCTCTACCACCACTGACAGCAGCCTATTCCACTCATCACCACCCTCTGAGTGAAAAACTTACCCCTAACATCTCCTCTGTACTTGCTTCCCAGCACCTTAAACCTGTGTCCTCTCATAGCGACCATTTCAGCCCTGGGAAATAGCCTCCGAGAATCCACCCTATCTATTCCTCTCAACATTTTATAAACCTCTATCAGGTCGCCTCTCAACCTTCGTCTCTCCAACGGAGAAGAGACCTAGCTCCCTCAACCTATCTTCATAAGGCATGCCTCCCAATCCAGGCAACATCCTTGTAAATCTCCTTTGCATCCTTTCAATAGCTTCCACATCCTTCCTGTAGTGAGGCGACCAGAACTGCGCACAGTACTCCAAGTGGGGTCTGACAAGGGTCCTATAAAGTTGCAGCATTACCTCCCGACTCCTAAACTCAGTCACTCGATTAATGAAGGCCAGTACACCATACGCCTTCTTGACCACATCCTCCACCTGCGAGGCCGATTTAAGAGTCCTATGGACCCGGACCCCAAGATCCTTCTGCTCTTCAACCCAGCTAAGACTCCTACCCTTGATATTGTACTCCTGCATCCTGTTGGTCCTGCCAAAATGGACCACTACACATTTATAAATCTCAGGGGTAGCAACAAAACCCTGGCCAGATTTGAAAGCAAGGATTATAATTTTGAGATTGAAACTTCAATGGGTCAACAAGCACAGGGATTTTTGATTTGGTTCATTATTGTCACATGAATTAGTGTACAGTGAAAAGTATTGTTTCTTGTGCTATAGAGTCATACATACTGTTCATAGAGAAGGAAAGGAGAAAGTGCAGAATGTAGTGTTACAGTCATAGCTAGGGTGTAGAGAAAGATCAACTTAATGCAAAGTAGGTCCATTCAAAAGTCTGACAGCAGCAGTGAAGAAGCTGTTCTTGAATCAGTTGGTACGTAACGTCAAACTTTTGTATCTTTTCCCCGACAGAAGAAGGTGGAAGAGAGAATGTCTGGGGTGCGTGAGTCCTTGATTATGCTGGCTGCTTTTCCAAGGCAGCGGGAAGTGTAAACAGAGACAATGGATGGGAGGCTGGTTGGCGTGACGGATTGGGCTATATTCACAACCCTTTGTACCTTCTTGTGGTCTTGGACAGAGCAGGAGCCATACCAAGCTGTGATACAACTAGAAAGAATGCTTTCTTTAGTGCATCCATGAAAGTTGGTGAGAGTCATTGTGGGCATGCCAAATTTCTAGATGTTAAGTGAACAGGACAGGGTGTGAATTGGGGCATGGGCAGCAGAGCTTTGGATGATCTCAAGCTGATGGAAGATAGAATGTGGAGTGCTGGCTCAGACTGTATTAAATAGTCAAATATAGAGATTAAAAAGGCATGGCTGTGGGTTTCAGCAACAGATGAGGTGAAAAAGAGCTAGAGCTAGGCTATATTATAAAGATGAAATAGATGGTCTTCATGATAGTGTAATAAGTGGTCAAAACGTCAGCTAGGGTCACACATGACACCAGGGTTGCAATCAGTCTGGTCCAGCCTCAGGCAGTTGCTAGGAAAAGTAATAGAGTTAGAGGCTCAGGTAGAGAATTTGTGCTACAGAACAAGACAATGGTTTCAGACTTTTCAATATTTAAATGGAGGACATTTCTACTCATCCTGAACTGAATGTCATTCAAGTAGTCTTTACCCGGAACATTGCTGTTAGCGCAATGAAATGTCCTGAAGATTTTCATACAGGGCCCTGTTCCTTACAAAGAAAGACCACAAAAAGATTCTCCAACCTCAGTAAAAAATGATGAGTTTTTCTGCCATGAACACATACTTAGTACAGGATTTAGAAGTGTTCATCACTTCATACACAAAGCCCCAGGTCCCCTTGTGATGAGTCAGAGAAGGCACTGTTAATACTGAGAAGAGCATTATGCAGCATTAACAGTACAATATACTATTCTAAAGGCAAATTATTGCAGATGTTGGAACCTGAAACAAAAACAGAAATTGCTGGAGAAACTCAGCAGGTCTGACAGAGGAGAGAGAATAGAGCCAACGTTTTGAGACTGGATGACCCTTCATCAGAGCTGAAGAGAAAGAAAATTGGACAGGATATGTACAATGAGAGTGGTGTGCCATAATTGGAGAAAGGGAATGTAGGTGATGATGAGAAAGGTGCTAAAAGTGTCCATTATGTGATTGGAATGTGTGAATGGCAGAACAGAGATACAGAGGTGACCACTTTGCAGAACACCTTCAGTCCATCCGCAAGCAGGACCAAACCTGTCACTTAACCACACCACTCTTCTCCTCTGTCCACATGTCTGTCCTTGTCCTTTTGCAGTGTTCTAGCGAACCCTTAAGCAAACTGAAGGAACAGCATCTCATCTTCCGATTAGGCACTTTACAGCCTTCCAGACTGAACACTGAGTTCAACAACTTCAGAGAATGAACTCTCCCCTCCACCTTCACCCCATTTCTATTTATTTTATTTCACTTTTTCTTTTTATATCATTTGTCCATTTTTATCACTTTCTATTGCCATTTTTATTTTTCCATTTCTGAAATCTCAACCTCCGTCTTGTCTCCAACCGCCCCCCCACCCAGTAATTCCAATTACTTAATGGACACTTTTAGCACCTTTTTCAACCTTTACCATGTCATTGAAATTCCCTTTGTCCAATTACAGCACCACACCTCCCCGCGTCCCCACCCCATGGTATAAGTCTTGTTTGATTTTCTTTGCTTTCAGCTCTGACAGAGGGTCATCCAGACTCAAAGCATTGGTTCTATTCTCTCTCCACAGATGTTGTCAAACCTGCTGAGATTTTCCAGCATTTTATATTTTTGTTTCAATAAATTATTCTGTTGCTAACTTGGACCATTATTTACCTGCACATATCTCTTTTTAAGGATTTCTGTTATGTCTGGTGCTATCTTGTTTCAATTCGATATGTGGAAGGAAGCGTTACACCTGCTGGTCTCTACTTCAAATGTCTATGCATGGAATTCCTCGCTGGGAGAAGGCGCAGAGAGGCCAATGGATTCCTCTGGGCAGTGAGGGGCATGGGAAAGGTCAAACGATTCTGGGAATGGTGGGGTATGGGAACCTGTGTAAGGAGTCAGAAGAGGAGGAATCAATGACAAAAACCAAAAACAGAAAGGAAAATAAGAAAGGTGATGGACAAAGAAACCAAGGTCCAGATTTAAACAAGGCTTCAGTGAAAAATAGTGGGAACAGGACCAGTAATGTTAAAAAAATAAGCCTAAAGGTTTTGTGCCTTAACATGTGGTGCGTTCACAATAAAGTGGATGAATCAATTTAGCAAGTGGATGTAAACGGTTTGAGAAGGGATTTTGACAATGTGGAATCTATATGGGGAGAGCTAAGAACACCAAGTGGCACGGTTATATATAGACCCCAGAAGACTCTATTGATGTTGGGAATGACACCAAACAAGAAATTAGAGACACATGCGAGAAAAGAACATCTGGAATTATGGGTGACTTTAATCTGCATGTGGGTTGGACAAATCAAATCACTCACATTACCATAGAGGAGGAATTCCTGGAGTATATATGGGATTGTTTTCTGGATGAATACATTGACGAACCACATAGGGAACATGCCATCTAGACAGGATATTGTGTAATTTTATGGTTCAGATCAGAAACTCCAAAGTGTTTTATGGAGCCCACCTGAATCACAGGCTTTGCATAGAACCAGAGAAGATAGGAGCAGGAGGAAGCCATTTGGCCCTTTGAGCCTACTCCACCATTCATTACGATCGTGGCTGATCATCCAACTCAATAGCCTAATCCTGCTTTTTCACCATAACCTTTGATCCCATTCACCCCAAATGCTATATCCAGCCACCTCTTGAATACATTGCATCTTAAATTTGGCGAGGATAAGTATAATAGGTCTCACTTCAGGTATGATTCAAATGACCCACTAGGGAGCTTTTATCAAACAAAGTTTGTTTAAGAATACAGTTAACATGTATAATAAGAAAATTACAAGAACTCTGATTCAGAGGGGGGGTGGGGTCTTGAGTAGCAGGGGTGAAAGTGAGGGGGGCACAGATGGGGACTGCAATGAACGGCATCGTGGGGGTGAAGTGGAGCAGGGTTTGAAATGTGTATACTTTAATGCGAGGAATATTCGCAATAAAGTGGATGAACTTGCAGCGTGGATCAGTACCTGGGACTTTGATGTTGTAGCCATTTCAGAGACATGGATAGAGCAGGGTCAGGAATGGTTGTTGCAGGTTCCGGGGTTCAAATGCTTCAGTAGGAGTAGAGAAGGAGGTAGAAGAGGGGGAGGGGTAGCATTATTAGTCAAAGATTGTATCACGGTGTTAGAGAGGAAGTTTGATGAGGACTCGTCTGTTGAGGTAGTATGGGCTGAGGTTAGAAATAGGAGAGGAGAGGTCACCCTGTTGGGAGTCTTTTATAGACCTCCTAAAAGTTCTAGAGAGGTTGAGGAAAGGATTGCGGAGACGATCCTGGATAGGAGTGAAAGTAATAGGGTAATTGTTATGGGGGACTTTAACTTTACTAATATTGATTGGAATAGCTATAGCTCTAGCTCATTAGAGGGGTCAGTTTTTGTACAAAGCGTGCAGGAAGGTTTCTTGACTCAGTATGTTGACAGGCCAACTAGAGGTGAGGCTATATTGGATTTGGTGCTGGGAAATGAGCCAGACCAGGTGCTAGACTTGGAAGTTGGGGTGCATTTTGGTGATAGTGACCACAATTCGGTTACGTTCACCTTAGTGATGGAAAGGGATAGGCAGGAACCTCGGGTCAGTAGTTTTAGCTGGGGGAAGGGTAATTATGAGGCTATTAGGAGAGAATTAGGAAGCATAGGTTGGACTAGGAGACTACAGGGTCTGGGAACGTCCGAAATGTGGAGTTTTTTCAAGGAGCAGCTACTGCGAGTCCTTGATATGTATGTCCCTGTCAGGCAAGGAGGTATTGGTCGAGCTAGGGAACCGTGGTGCACTAGGAAAGTTGATTCGCTGGTTAAAAAGAAAAAGGAGGCTTATGTCCGGATGAGACTTGAGGGCTCAGATAGTGCACTAGAGAGCTTTAGATTGGCTAGGAGGGAGTTAAAGAGAGAGTTAAGAAGGGCTAAAAGAGGACATGAGAAGACTTTGGCTGATAGGATTAAGGAGAATCCTAAGGCGTTCTATAGATACGTTAAGAACAAAAGGTTGGTTAGGGCAAGATTAGGGCCAGTTAGAGACAGCAGTGGGAATTTATGTGTGGAACCGGAAGAGATTGGAGAGGCATTGAACCAATATTTCTCTTCGGTGTTCACGCAGGGGGACATAAATGTAGCTGTGGAGAACACTGGGTTACAGGGTTGTAAACTGGACAGTACTGCAGTTGACAAGGAGGATGTGCTAGTTATTCTTGAGGGTTTGAAAATAGATAAGTCCCCTGGGCCGGACGGGATTTACCCTAGGATTCTCTGGGAGGCAAGGGAGGAGATTGCAGAGCCTCTGGCTCTGATCTTCAGGTCGTCGTTGGTCACCGGTATAGTGCCAAAAGATTGGAGGTTAGCGAATGTTGTCCCATTGTTTAAGAAGGGGAACAGAGACTTCCCCAGGAATTATAGACCGGTGAGTCTTACTTCTGTTGTGGGTAAGGTTTTAGAAAAAATTATTAGGGATAGGATTTATAGTTATTTGGAGAGTAATGAAATGATTAGAGATAGTCAGCATGGTTTTGTGGAGGGTAGGTTGTGCCTTACTAACCTTATTGAGTTTTTTGAGAAAGTGACCAAAGAGGTGGATGGGGGTAAGGCAGTTGACGTGGTGTATTTGGACTTTAGTAAGGCGTTTGATAAGGTTCACCATGGAAGCCTTCTGCAGAAATTGCAGATGTATGGGATTGAGGGTGATTTAGGAAATTAGATTAGGAATTGGCTGGCGGATAGGAGACAGAGGGTAGTGGTTGATGGTAAGCGACATGGAGTTCAGTTACGAGTGGTGTGCCTCAGGGATCTGTTTTGGGGCCACTGCTGTTTGTAATTTTTATAAATGATCTGGATGAGGGTATAGCTGGGTGGATTAGTAAATTTGCTGATGACACCAAAGTCGGAGGTGTGGTAGATAGTGAGGAAGGGTGTCTTAGTCTACAGGGAGACTTGGTCAAGTTGCAGAGCTGGGCCGAGAGGTGGAGGATGGAGTTTAATGCGGAAAAGTGTGAGGTAATTCACTTTGGCAGGAATAACGGATGTGTAGAGTATAGGGCTAACGGTAGGACTCTGAATAGTGTGGATGAACAGAGGGCTCTAGGTGTATGTGTACATAGATCCCTGAAAGTTGGGAATCAAGTAGATAGGGTTGTTAGGAAGGCATACGGTGTCTTGGCGTTTATTGGTAGGGGGATTGAATTTAAGAGCCGCAGCGTCATGTTGCAACTGTACAAAACTCTGGTGCGTCTGCACTTGGAGTATTGTGTACAGTTCTGGTCCCCACATTATAGGAAGGATGTGGAGGCTTTGGAGAGGGTGCAGAGGAGGTTTACCAGGATGTTGCCTGGTATGGAGGGGAGGTCCTATGAGGAGAGACTGAGGGATTTGAGGTTGTTTTCATTAGAAAGAAGGTGGCTGCGAGGGGACCTTATTGAAACATATAAGATGATCAGAGGTTTGGATAGGGTGGACAGTGATAGCCTTTTTCCTCGGATGGAGAAAGCTAGCATGAGGGGGCATAGCTTTAAATTTAAGGGGTGGTAGTTATAGGACGGATGTCAGGGGTAGGTGCTTTACCCAGAGGGTGGTGAGGGATTGGAATGCCCTGCCTGCTGCAGTTGTAAATGCGCCTAGTTTGGGGGCATTTAAGAGATCCGTGGATAGGTTTATGGATGGAAAGGGTTTGGTTTAGGTTAGAGGGTCATTGTTTTTTAACTGGTCGGCGCAACATCGTGGGCCGAAGGGCCTGTTCTGCGCTGTAATGTTCTATGTTCTTATCAATTACAACAAGAAACAAAACAACCACTATAATATATAACTTTTAACATATATATCTAATGTGTTCCAATCAAACCAATCCCATAGACAAAAGACCTTTTTCACAGGTTTAACACAGCAAAGACTAATGCCCACGTGCTCCTGGACATGATACCTTTGGATGAAGTCTGCAGTTTTCAGAACAGTTTGAAGTCAGAACAGCTTCCCAAAACAGGGATTCATAGGTAAACCACCAACAGTCGATCCTCCCCTTCAGAAAGGCAGGACCTTGCTTTCAGCTAACCAGCAGAATTTCCAAAAAACAGGGGGGTGAGAGAGAGGTAGAGACTTCTTTTCAGCCTGATGCCCCTTCGAAAACTAAAACTCAAACTAAACAGCAACACAAACTGAAAACAAAAGAACTCCTGTCACCTGACCTGCCAACCCGTTTTTCTCCTAACAACGCAGAGTTATAAACATCCCAGTAAAAATAAACAAATGCCCATTTAAGTAGCAATAAAAACTCTCATAGACAGCCCAAAAACAGTGAGAAAACCAAACTGAAAATGTTTGCTCACAACTGCAGAGTACATTCTTTGGAAAAAAAACACTCTTTAAAGAGCCCAGTGGATTGCTGTAGACAATGAGAGATATAGTAAGAAGTCTCACAACACCATAGAACATAGAACATTACAGCACAGTACAGGCCCTTCGGCCCTCAATGTTGCACTGACCAGTGGAACCAATCTAATGGCCCTCTAACCTAAACTATTCCAATGTTATCCATATGCCTATCCACAGACCATTTGAATGCCCTTAAAGTTGGCGAGTCCACAACTGCTGCACGCAGGGCATTTCACAACCTTACTACCCTCTGATTAAAGAACCTACCTCTGACATCCGTCCTATAATTACCACCCCTTAACTTAAAGCTATGTCCCCTTGTGTTAGCCATCACCATCCGAGGTAAAAGGCTCTCACTGTCCACCCTATCCAATCCTTTGATCATCTTGTATGCCTCAATCAGGTCACCTCGTAACCTTCTTCTCTCCAATGAAAATAACCTCAAGTCCCTCAGCCTTTCCTTATAAGACCTTCCCACCATACCAAGCAACATCCTGGTAAACCTCCTGTGCACCCTTTCCAATGCCTCCACATCTTTCTTATAAAGCAGCTTGTGGGATTACTATCAAATAAACCTGTTGGACTATAACCTGGTGTTGTGAGAATTCTTACTGTGTTTACCCCAGTCCAACACTGACATCTCTACATCATGACAATGAGAGATTCCAGTGGATTTCTGTAGACAGTGAGAGATACCAATGGATTCCTGTAGACATTGAAAAATCCCAGTGGATTCCTGTGGAGAGTGAGGGAGCCCAGCGGATTCCTGTGGATAATGAGAGATCCCAGTGGATTCCTGTAGACTCCAAAAGATCCCAGTGGATCTGTAGACAGGGAGAAATTCCAGTGGATTCTTGTAGATGGAGAGCCTAGTAGATTCCTGTGGATAATGAGAGATCCCATAGATTCCTATGGACAGTGAGCGATCCCAGTGGATTTCTGTAGGCAGTGGAAGATCCCAGTTGATTCCTGCAGACAGAGAGAGATCCCAAAAGATTCCTGTGGACAGTGAGAGATCCCAATGGATTCCTGTAGACAGAGAGATCCCAGTGGATTCCTGTAGACATAGAGAGATCACAGTGGATTCCTGTAGACATAGAAAGATCCCAGTGGATTCTTGTAGATAGTGAAAGATCCCAGTGGATTCTTGTAGATAGTGAGAGATCTCAATGGATTCGTGCAGACAGTGAGCGATCCCAGTGGATTCCTGCAGACAGTGAGCGATCCCAGTGAATTCCTGCAGACAGTGAGCGATCTCAGTGGATTCCTGTAGACAAGGTAATATCCCAGTGGATTCCTGTAGACAGTGTAAGATCCCAGTGGATTCCTGTAGACAGTGTAAGATCCCAGTGGACAAATCCAGCAAGTTCTTTAAAAAGACAAGAAATTAAGGATGAGGTGCCACTATTTCAAAGCAAAATGCAGAGTGGCGCAAGTCGCCCAGCATATTCTTAAGAATTACAATTCACACACCAGTAACGAAGTTAAGTTTTAACCCCCTGCATTGCTGGCCAGTTTGAACATCCATAATACCATGTATCGTTAACACTCTGATGTGAGGAGGAAGAAGCCAGCAAGCTATTCCATTTTTTGCTTCCCTCGAAAGGTCAAATTAGACTTTGGAGTTTAAATCAGATTATTTCAAGCTATAGCAGAGGAAGCCTGTAGCACACATGTGGTATACAGATTGCAGAACAAAGGAATACAACAGCAATTAAAATTCTGGCTCATCTGCAAGTATTTAACAAAAACCAATCAAAATTGTACACTCATTCAAAAGTAATCAATATCCAATCCCAAGTAATAGTTCTGATTCCTTCATTTGTTTCCCACAATAGTGATTCACCAATTACAACAACCCTACGCTTAACTGATTACAGTATCCAGTCACCAACAGAGCATGTATTGATAGCTACATTATCAATAAACATGTCTATAGTTCTTAACTTTCTGACACCCTGGGGAGTGACATCAGAACACACTGCAGTCTTGGACTGTTACTGAAGCAGTGATGTATTAGTTACAGTCCTCTCGTGGCCCATCAATGTCCTTTTAGCCATTGTTTTTGTAACTGCACCTTGCAGCTCAAACAGCTTTCCCAGCCTTTGTTGCAGTGGATGATTTTTAATCCTTTCACACTCAAACCAAAGTATTCAGTAGACTGTACAGTCTACCAGATTTGCTGCTCCCAGTGTGGTCTCCTCTATCTTGGGGAGATTAAACGCAGATTGGGGAAGGGTTTTTCCGCTGCTCTCAGCCCAAGACTGGAAGTCCCACCTGAAGAACAGACCTTTGCATGCTCTGCGCCTCACCCACTGCCATTCCCCTGGTGGGTGGGAAGGGAAAATTCCTTACTGGGTGACTGCTTTGCGGAACACCTTCACTCAGTCCGCAAGCATGACTCCCACCTTCCGATCGCTTGCCCTTTTAATTCAGCACCCTGCTCCATGCCCTCGTGTCTGTCCTCGGCCTGCTGCAATGCTCCAATGATGCCCAATGCAAACTGCAAGAACAGTTCATCTTCCGATCAGCACGTTACAGCCTTTTGAACTCAACACTACGTTCAACAACTTTAAATTGAGAACTTGTCCCTCTGTCTTGAACCCCCCACCCCACCTCTTTGTTTCCTTTGTCCCAATACAACCTCACCTCTCCTCCACAGGGCCACCTGTCACTTCTTTTTCAGTTTTACTCCAACTGAACACTGAACTTCTCCTATTAACAGATTGTGCTGTTCTACCTCAGGTCACTGTTGGCAGTTCTTTAGTCCTTAATGCCACCATTACCACCCTGTGTGTCTTATGTCCATAGATCTTTGTCAATCTCATTATTGCTCCGACCTTTCCCAGTCCTTCCATTCTACCTCACCTCCCTCTCCAATTATATAATTCACTATTTTTCTCCCCTCTTCAGTTCTGTAGAAGGGTCATACGGTCTCGAAATGTTAACTCTGTTTCTCTCTCCACAGATGCTGAGATTATCCAGCATTTTCTGTTTGTATATCATTGACACATTATAAACTGTCCACTAAGATTCAGTCCTTTATGATACAGTTTCCTAAAGAGAGTAAAAGGTTTCTGCGGTGCTGGGTATAGTGTACAGTAGATGGCAGTCATGCACTATGCAGCATAACATTTGAAAGTAGCTTGATTTGAAGGTTGCAAGATTATGAAGGGCACAAACAAAGTAGGTCCAGACAAACTATCAAAGTCCAAATAGACAAACTGTGAGTGACAGATCTGGTGTACAACAAGAATTTGCTCCAACTCTGCTCAGTGGCTGGTGGGGCTATAGAATCATTGAACTGTGCAATGCAAGTACAGATTGTGTTCTTCCAAACTCGGACTGTGCCTGGAGAGAGGGCTGGACCTTTATTACACGCTGGAGGGAAATGCTGGTCAGTACAGGCGTCTTGCTGTTGTCAGTGGTGATGAGAGCAGTCCCTTCAAACACAGAGTGATACAAAAAAACCTTTGTACATTGAAATGTTATGGCTCAAATGTAATAGCTCTCTGCAATATTGGTATGTTACTCTAAACAGTCAGTGTCTGAACACCATTAGGTGAGGCTATTCTACTTTGCATCGTGATATAATTTATTGTAGAAAGGTCAGGACTTGACTGTCAGTTGCGTTGTGTTTCTGCAGGTTACAATGCTCCATATCTGTCAGTGTATAGTGAGAATGCTGTAGATGTATTTGATGTGAACACTATGGAGTGGATTCAGACAGTTGCACTAAAGAAGGTATGTTCAGTTCCTTTCTTCACTTTGCTTATATTATCTGTTCCTTACAGTGATATGGGAAGGGTAGACGGTGGCACAGTGGTAACATCACTGGACCAGTGTTCCAGTTTAATGCTCTGGGGACATTGTTTCATTCGCATCACAACAGCTGGTGGAATTTGAATTCAATGAACAAATAAAGCTAGTCTCAGTAATGGTGACGATGAAACTTAGCATAGCTCCAGATGGGTTTTTACAACAATTTAATGCCCATTAGAGAGGGGAATCTGCCATCCTACATGTGACTCCAGACCCACAACAATATGGCCAACTATTAACTGCTGTCAGATATAGCCTAGCCAACCACACTGTTCAAGGCAGTTGAAAACAGGCAGCAAATTGCCAGCAATGTCCACAGCCCATGAAAGAATCGAGGGATTTCACAGTGAGCGTTGCCTAACTTTCTTCCTTCTTGCTCTATTTCCTTCCTCCTTTCTCTACCTCTATCAGATCACTCCAAGACCCCCATCTCAGTGAATGTAACTTGAGTTTGCTGACTCCCCCACTATAACTAAATCCCCTTATCCCAGGTATCTGATTCTGTTTCTGATTCTGGTGCATTTTTCTCAAGATGGGAACTCCAGCACTTACTTCCTTTTATATTCTGTATCTCTTGTGATGGTCCCACACTCCATTATCCCTCTAAATTCATTTTGTATCTATGAGCTAAATGACTTGTATACATTTATTCATCCAGTCTTCAGAGCTTGTCTGTTTAAAATGTAATTTTAATTTCAATTTGCATCCTCTGGCCCTACCTCTCCTGATGTGGAGATGCCGGCGTTGGACTGGGGTAGACACAGTAAGAAGTCTCACAACATCAGGTTAAAGTCCAACAGGTTTATTTGGTAGCAAAAGCCACTAGCTTTCAGAGCACTTGTTGCCCCTTCATCAGGTGAGTGGGATTTCAGTTCACAGAGCATAGAAAGACACAAAACCTACCTCTCCTGACAGTTTATTAATACCATACCCTATCAGTACGTATCTAATGTATATAACTGCTGTGATGCACTGTTTGGAAATTCCATGTGGTGGGAATAAGTAGGGAATCAATGATGTATTGCTGGAGAAATTCCTTGTGAGATTAGTTACTGAGAGCTCCTCTTCTTACAGGTTCGGCCACTTAATACAGAGGGAACGCTTAACCTACTAGGGCTCGAGACAATCAGATTAATCTATTTCAAGAATAAGATGGCAGGTACGTCTAGTAAGTGCTTTTAATCTTTAATGTACTTAGTTATTTTAAGGGTTTTTTAACAGTAGCCAGCATTGCTGAACCATTAGTCTTGTGTGCAGCAGCAGCATTGGATATTTGGCCATGAATTAACATTTAAAACCTATGACCTCATTAATCGTGGCTATTCCTGTGGTCATTACTGACGATGACTCTTTCCCTGTGCTGGTTCATGTCATCCTATCCCTATATCCTGACGTGTACCTCAGCTAACCCACTTTGTATCAAATACAAACAATATAATTACTGAATAATGTTTGGTTCATACATAAAAACAGAAATCCAGTCACTTCTTGCTACATTGCTTGACATTTAAATGATCTTGTCCTTTCCCTGGGAGGGAGTGGTCAATATACAGAAATCTCTCACAGCAATCAGCTAGTGACTGATCTTGACGTGTGGCTTTGGATCTCGATGCCTCAGAGGAATATCTCAGCGTGCCAACATCAGTAACTAAACATCGCAACGATAGCAAAGGCCCTCAAGCAAGTTATTGCCAAAATGATCAATAATAGAAAGTTGTCACAATACTTTTGTAGACCATCTGGCAGTTCAATAATTCTCACTGAGCTGTTTCTTTCACTCCTGCAGAAGGGGACGAACTCGTTGTCCCTGAAACATCAGACAACAGTCGCAAACAGATGGTCAGGACCAGAAGCAAGCGGAGATATTCCTTTCGGGTGCCTGAGGAGGAAAGGCTTCAGCAGAGGAGGTGGGGCAGAGCTTCTAGAGCCAGAGAAAACACATGTCCCCTGTCCCCTTCTTACCCCGTTATCCTGTCCTCTCGATACCCAGTTACCCATTGGATGTCCATTCCCCCCTCCCAGTATCGTTAATGTGTGAGACATGGACTTTCTTTTGTTGGTACTTTGCAAAGTACAGCTCTGAGCGTCACTCCAAAGGGAGTTGAATTTCTCTGTTTGCAACATGTTCATGCTGTAGCAGCAGTGAGTCCTCCTTACCAATCCAGCCTTGCCCTCCAACAGCTGGTTCTCAGCCTAAATTAGTCCTTGAGTTAAGGCAATAGAAAGTGTGAAGCAGGTTGTTCCATGTGTTTCAGCGTCCAGCCAGAGAGCATAAACAGTGAGTATTACCTTCCCAACTTGGGAGCCACTGGGAGGGGTAGAGAAACAGAAGAAAAGGAGAGTTACTTCGTTCTGAATTAATTTGAATGTGAGATAATTTTAGATTCCTTTTCTCTTTCAGAGAAATGCTTCGAGATCCAGAAATGAGATCCAAGTTAATCTCAAATCCGACTAACTTCAATCATATTGTCCACATGGGCCCAGGTGATGGAATACAGATCTTGAAGGATTTGCCGATGGTAAGTTAGCTGAGGATGCTCTGTTCAGGGTCCGTCCATTAATAACAGCAATTTACATTCTGGAATATAGTTAAAGCATTAAAATATTTCAAGGCCCTTTGTAACTGGGTCAAACCCTAACACTAATAGAAATTAATAATACACTGTTTCTCTTTAAATGTCGAAGATCAGCAGCCTTGTGTAATTTGTTACTTCTTTACTCTTATATGTTGGGTTTTTATATGCCTGCTAATACCTTTCTGTACCATGATTACCTGGAACTGATAAATTTCATGCTTGTTTTCCTTCTTTTCTATGACGTTCCTTTCCTTCTGTTGCTCTATGAATAGACAGGCTCCCCACATCCACCCCACAATAATCAATTCAGCCCGATCTCTACTCCAACCAACTTCGAACATGTTTATCACATGACTGTCCACTCTGCTGAGAACTTCCTCTGCCACGATCCCCTCATCTGCTCCCCTCCAACAGACTCTGCCTGCAGTTCACCACATTCCATAACATCAAGGGTATGGTGTGTGTGCTGACCTCAATAACCCATTTGCCGTGCCTTGTGTGTGTGCGTGCGTGTTTGCAGGTGGCACTAATCCAACCAAACCTTGCATCACTCCATCTGCTTTGGCCCTTCCTGTTTCCTGCAAATTTGGTGCAAAGCTTTCAGCATTCTCCTCCAGGGACACAGGTTTCTGACCTCACTTCTGGGATTGAGGTGGGAACGGGGGCCTGGAGGGACTTGTAAACAGATATCAAGAGGAGAAGAATCAGCATTAAGTCAATTCAGTCTGTTCCTGTAGAGCTTCTGAAAGGCAGACTAACAAGAGAAACAGCAAGAGGCAAGATTAGACTGGCTGGGCCCATATCTACTGGAGTTCAGAAGGATGTGCAGTGATCATATTGAAATATAGGATTCTGAGGGGAATTGACGTTTCACCTTGTTAGAGAGACTAGGGGACAGAGATTAAAATTAAGGGGTCTCCCATTTAAGCAGAAACTGAGAAGAAGGGTCATGGGTCTGTGGAATTCTCTTCCCCCAGTGAGTGGTGGAGGCAGGGTTACTGAATATTTTAAGACAGCAGTAGATAGATTCTTGGCCAACATTACAGTCTAATTTTGCCAGACATAGCTGGGAATGTGGAGTTAAGGCCACAGTCAGGTCAGCTGTAATTTAATTGAATGATGGAGCAGGTTTCAGAGGCCAAATGACCGCCTCCTGCTCCTGGTTTGAATGTTTGTATCTTCAAAGAATTTAAACGGAGCATAAAGAAACTATTCCAAAACGGGGTAAAGTTAAGATAAAGAAATTTCTGATAAAAGACAAAAATTAGCTTACATTCCTATAGCATCCTTGATATCTGAGGATGTCCCAAAGTGTTTCACAGGCAATGAACTATTTGTGAAGTGTGGTCGTCACTGTTGTGAGAATTGGAGCAGCTGAGTGTGCACAGCAAGATCCCACAGGCAGCTGTCTGACAATAACCAGATCAGATGTTTTTGTGATTTGACTGAGGTAAAAATTAGCCAGGGGATATTTTCCATCTACCTGAAAGGGTAAATGGGATCTCGGTTGAACATCTTATCAGAAGCATCTCCAGCAGTGCAGCACTCACTCAGTACAGCACTAAAATGTCAGTCTAGATTGTGGTTCAAGGTTGGAGTTTGTCTGGAGCCCACGACGTCAGATTTAGAGCCAGAGTTGATCCTTTAATATTTTACAGTGTTTAACCTGATGGCTGATTTCTGCTGCTTAATGTGCTCTGTTATTTTAAACTTGATCTGATACCACCTGTAGATGTGTCTTGGTGCAATGATGTGCACAAACCATCAAGATATTCCCCAGAAATCTTCAGATTCAAATCAAAGTAAAATGCTGCAGATATTCAAAATAAGAACAAAGAAGTGGGAAGAACTAACGAGGAGAGGCAGCATTTGTGAAGAGTGTAAAGGACTAACATTTCAGACCAGTCACCAGTTCCAATGAAAGAGCATTAATCTGAAATGTTAACTCGGGTCCCCTCTTCATGGGAGCAGTCCAACCTGCTGAATGTTAGCATTAATGCTGGTTTTGAAGAGAAAATACCATGTGGTAAAACCGGGGGCTCATGCTGCTTTGAATTTGTGCATGTTGTTTGTCACTGAGCTCTAGTGCTTTAAGCTGTTCCATTTCGCCATTGCAAGTCTCCATTGCGGGGGACAGACAGTCTTGAATTTACATTTGTTTGATCTATTATTGCCGTTGGTGATGGCAGCTCTCCAACCATTGCCATTTTGTGTGCTGGGCATGATAACAAACTGAGAATGTTACACAAACTGGGAATGTCGTTGCATTATCATTAGGGCTCAGTAAGAGTTGGGATATCCTGTTGATGTTGTACAAGACATTGGTAAGGCCACACATGAAATACTGTGTACAGTTCTGGTCACCCTATTACAGAAAAAATATTATTAAACTAGAAGGAGTGCAGGAAGGATTTACTAGGATGTTTCCAGGACTTGATGGATTGAGTTATAAGGAGAGGCTGGATAGACTGGGACTTTTTTACTCTGGAGTGTAGGAGGCTGAGGGGTGACCTTGTAGAGGGCTATAAAATAATGAGGGGCATAGAGAGGGCATAGGTTTAAGGTGAGAGGGGAGGGATACGAAAGTGTCTAGAGGGGCAATTTTTTCACACAGAGGGTGGTGAGTGTCCGGAACAAGCTGTCAGAGGTAGTAGTAGAGGCAGATACAATTTTATCATTTAAGAAGCATTTAGATAGTTACGTGGGTACGATGGGTATAGAGGGATATGGGCCAAATGCAGCATGGACAAGTTGGGCCGAAGGGCCTGTTTCCATGCTGTAAACCCCTATGACTCTATAAGAAGTCTCACAACACCAGGTTAAAGTCTAACAGGTTAAATTGGAATCAGGAGCTTTCGTAACGCTGCTGTATATTATAAGTGGGGCAGTGCAATGCTGATCACTCAACTCAACTCCAAAACCACCATTTTCTCCTGTGTCAGGACTCTTCGCAGAGTTGTGTTGTAAATATCAAGTGTAGTAGCATGCGCTATAGCTTGGGAGGTTTTGCCCCATCACATCTGCCAATTCTAACAACAGAACAGAAGGAGTATCTGTATTCTCACAGGTACTGTTTATTTGCTGTATGCTGAGCTTCCCCAGTTGGTTCTCCCAGTGGAGTCTTAAACTGTGCTGACCAACCATCACCATGTTTAGTCGCCAGCTGGCCTGTGCAGAGCTACTTGAGCTCAGTTTTTGTGGTGCAGTGATTGACCTCAGCTCTTCTTTGCAATGATCCAGCGAGCAAGTACAGATAGATACAAGATCACTCGTTGCATTGTGTGCTGCTTTTCACTGCTTTGTCTTCTGTGCAGAGTGACCATTTGGGCAAGGCACTGAAAGGTGTCTAATGTTGCTCTAATCTCTTCACAGTTCAACTGCACCCTTGCAGCATTTTAGAAATGGACTGAAATTATACTTCACAGTGATGCAGTGGTTAGCAGCGCTGCCTCTCAGCACCAGGGACACGGGTTGGATTCCCAGCTTGGGTCACTGTCTGTGTGGAGTCTGCACGTTCTCCCCATGTCTGCGTGGGTTTTCTCCAGGTGCTCTGGTTTCCTCCCACAGCCTGAAAGATGTGCTGGTTAGGTGCATTTGCCGTGTTAAATTCTCCCTCAGTGTACCCGAACAGGGGCTGGAGTGTGGCAACAAGGGGATTTTCACCGTAACTTCATTACAGTATTAATGTAAGCCTAATAAATAAACATTAAACTTTTCACAAGTAGTTAGTTCTGTTCAACTATCAGTGAAACTGACTGGTTCAACGATAAAACTAAATCTTTAAACAAAAGTCTCTAAAGTGATAATCTCTTGGCTCCATTTGTTTAAATAGCTGAGATATCTTAGTTGGTTCTTTATCAATCTCACCCCATTTCTCGCTAGAATCTCCGGCCTCCGGACGAGAAGAGTCGGACAATGTTTAGCGCTTCCGTCAGCATTCCTGCTATCGCCCGTTCTCGCACAGAGCCAGGACGCTCCATGAGTGCCAGCAGTGGACTGTCAGCAAGTAAGATATTTGATGCTCGATCTGTTTCCTTACAGAACCCCCTGGGATAATGGACCTGTTGTGAAAAGCGTCACTTGATATTGTTAATGTGCAGTTGCTGCTTCCTCATTAACTGTAAGATAGCCAGAAGTTCATTTTGTATTTTGATTAAGTGAAGAAGGGTTTCCCGAAACCTAAATTTGCTTTTCAACATTTTAAACCTTTGCCTCTTGGCCTGCCTGTCAGATGTCACTGCAACAACTTGCATTTAAACATAAGATTTATCCTTAGGAGCTTCATAAATAGTCATGAGAGACAAATGGGTGTCAGACTGGAAAAGGAGAGCCTTGGACATTGGGGTGGATGCTGGGGATTTGGGGGTGGCTGTGGTGTAGTATTATTGTCACGGGACTCGTCATCCAGAGACCCAGGGTTATGCTCTGGGGACCCAGGTTGGAATCCTACCACAGCAGATAGTGAAAGCTGAAGACATTAAAAATCTGAACCATTGTCAATTGTTGGAAAAACACATCTGGTTCACTAATTCTTTACATAGAAACACAGAAGATAAAAGCAGGAGGAGGCCATTTGGCCCGTCGAGCCTGCTCCACCATTCATTAAGTTCATGGCTGATCGTCCAACTCAGTAGCCTAATCCTGCTTTGTCCCTTTCTCCCAAGTGTTAAATCTAGCTGCCTCTTGAATACATTCAATGTTTTGGCATCAACTACTTCTTGTGGTAAAGAATTCCACAGGCTCACCACTCTTCGAGTCATAGAGGTTTGCAGCCAACATGTCCACACCGCCCAATTTTTACCAATAAGCTAGTCGCAATTGCCCACATTTGGCCCATATCTCTCTGTACCTATCATAACCATGGAACTGTCTAAATGCTTTTTAAAATGACAAAATTGTACCTGTTTCTACTACTACCTCTGGCAGATTGTTGGATGAAGAAATATCTCCTCACCTCCATCCTACATGGTCTACCCTGAATCCTCAAATTGTGACCCCTTGTTCTGGGTTCCCCCACCATCGGGAACATCCTCCCTGATATCCTTACCCGATCTGACCTACATGTGTCTCGAAACCTACAGCAATATGGTTGACTGTTAACTGCCCTCTGAAATGGCTGAGCAAAACACTCAGTTCAAGGGCAATTAGGGATGGGTAATAAATGTGTAGCAACACCCATGTAGTCGAATGAAGAAAAAAAATGAAGAGAAGAAAGGAGAAGGATGGAGTTTCAGAGGATAGGATTCCGGCAACTAAGAGACCTGGCACCAAATGTAGTTCAAAATACAGACAAGCAGAAAACCTGTCTCCAAATCGGAAAACATTTGGAGGCACAAATGACAAGATAAGCAAGATACCCACTGGCTACACAATAATGGAAATATGATTATTGGTGTGTATGGGACTTCCCCAGTGAAG
Source organism: Carcharhinus amblyrhynchos (assembly GCF_965287045.1). NCBI lineage: Eukaryota > Metazoa > Chordata > Chondrichthyes > Carcharhiniformes > Carcharhinidae > Carcharhinus > Carcharhinus amblyrhynchos. The sequence continues at coordinate 119,703,021 of NC_137330.1, read as the reverse complement.
TCCCTGGAATATTTTACGTTAATAAAGGTGCAACTCAAGTGAAAGTTGTTGTTGGATATCTTGTGATTTTATTTTTGATTAGATTTATTGTTGCCAGGTGTATTAGTATACAGTGAAAAGTATTGTCATGTATTTCCCTCATGAAGCTCCATTTTTCCAATCAGCAGCATTTGCCACATCCTCACGCTGCAGTGTAATGGAATTGGCTACCTCGGTGTTTCACTGCACTGTAATGGAATTGGCTATCTCAGTGTTTCACTGCACTGAAATGGAATTAGCTATCCCGGTGTTTCACTGCACTGTAATGGAATTGGCTATCTCGGTGTTTCACTGCATTGTAATGGAATTGTCTATCTGGGTGTTTCACTGCACTGTAATGGAATTAGCTATCTCGGTGTTTCACTGCAGTATACTGGAATTGTCTATCTCGGTGTTTCACTGCAGTGTGTAATGGAATTGTCTATCTCGGTGTTTCACTGCACTGTAATGGAATTGGCTATCTCGGTGTTTCACTGCACTGTAATGGAATTGTCTATCTTGGTGTTTCACTGCACTGTAATGGAATTGTCTATCTTGGTGTTTCACTGCAGTGTAATGGAATTGTCTATCTCGGTGTTTCACTGCAGTGTGTAATGGAATTGGCTATCTCGGTGTTTCACTGCACTGTAATGGAATTGTCTATCTTGGTGTTTCACTGCACTGTAATGGAATTGTCTATCTTGGTGTTTCACTGCAGTGTAATGGAATTGGCTATCTCAGTGTTTCACTGTAGTGTGTAATGGAATTGGCTATCTCGGTGTTTCACTGCACTGTAATGGAATTGTCTATCTGGATGTTTCACTGCACTGTAATGGAATTGTCTATCTCGGTGTTTCACTGCAGTGTGTAATGGAATTGGCCATCTCACTGTTTCACTGCAGTGTGTAATGGAATTAGCTATCTCAGTGTTTCACTGCACGGTAATGGAATTGCCTATCTCGGTGTTTCACTGCAGTGTGTAACGGAATTGACTATCTCGGTGTTTCACTGCACTGTAATGGAATTGGCTATCTCGGTGTTTCACTGCACAGTAATGGAATTAACTATCTCGGTGTTTCACTGCACGGTAATGGAGTTGGCTATCTCGCTGTTTCACTGCAGTGTGTAATGGAATTGGCTGTCTCGGTGTTTCACTGCACTGTAATGAAATTGGCTATCTCGGTGTTTCACTGCAGTGTGTAATGGAATTAGCTATCTCGGTGTTTCACTGCAGTGCGTAATGGAATTGTCTATCTCGGTGTTTCGCTGCACTGTAATGGAATTGACTATCTCGGTGTTTCACTGTAGTGTGTAATGAAATTGGCTATCTCGGTGTTTCACTGCAGTGTGTAATGGAATTGTCTGTCTCGGTGTTTCACTGCTCTGTAATGGAATTGGCTATCTCGGTGTTTCACTGCAGTGTGTAATGGAATTGTCTATCTCGATGTTTTACTGCAGTGTGTAATGGAATTGTCTATCTCGGTGTTTCACTGCAGTGTACTGGAATTAGCTATCTCTGTGTTCCACTGCAGTGCGTAATGGAATTGTCTATCTCGGTGTTTCACTGCAGTGTAATGGAATTGTCTATCTCGGTGTTTTACTGCAGTGCGTAATGGAATTGTCTATCTCAGTGTTTCACTGCAGTGTACTGGAATTAGCTATCTCTGTGTTCCACTGCAGTGCGTAATGGAATTGTCTATCTCGGTGTTTCACTGCAGTGTAATGAAATTGTCTATCTCGGTGTTTCACTACAGTGTGTAATGGAATTGTCTATCTCGGTGTTTCACTGCAGTGTGTAATGGAATTGTCTATCTCGGTGTTTCTCTGCACTGTAATGGAATTGTCTATCTCGGTGTTTCACTGCAGTGTGTAATGGAATTGTCTATCTCGGTGTTTCACTGCAATGTGATGGAATTGGCTATCTTGGTGTTTCACTGCAATGTGTAATGGAATTGTCTATCTCGGTGTTTCACTGCAGTGTGTAATGGAATTGGCTATCTCGGTGTTTCACTACAGTGTGTAATGGAATTGTCTATCTCGGTGTTTCTCTGCACTGTAATGGAATTGTCTATCTCGGTGTTTCTCTGCACTGTAATGGAATTGTCTATCTCGGTGTTTCACTGCAGTGTGTAATGGAATTGTCTATCTCGGTGTTTCACTGCAATGTGATGGAATTGGCTATCTCGGTGTTTCACTGCAGTGTGTAATGGAATTGGCCATCTTGGTGTTTCACTGCAATGTGATGGAATTGTCTATCTCGGTGTTTCTCTGCACTGCAATGGAATTGGCTATCTCGGTGTTTCACTGCAGTGTGTAATGGAATTGTCTATCTCGGTGTTTCTCTGCACTGCAATGGAATTGTCTTTCTCAGTGTTTCACTGCACTGTAATGGAATTGTCTATCTCAGTGTTTCACTGCAGTGTGTAATGGAATTGTCTATCTCCGTGTTTCTCTGCACTGCAATGGAATTGTCTATCTCAGTGTTTCACTGCACTGTAATGGAATTGTCTATCTCGGTGTTTCACTGCAGTGTGATGGAATTGTCTATCTCGGTGTTTCTCTGCACTGTAATGGAATTGGCTATCTCGGTGTTTCACTGCAATGTGTAATGCAATTGTCTATCTCGGTGTTTCACTGCAGTGTGTAATGGAATTGTCTATCTCGGTGTTTCACTGCAGTGTGTAATGGAATTGGCCATCTCGGTGTTTCACTGCACTGTAATGGAATTGGCCATCTCGGTGTTTCTCTGCACTGTAATGGAATTGGCTATCTCAGTGTTTCACTGCAATGTGTAATGGAATTGGCTATCTCGGTGTTTCATGTGTTGTTGATGTTTTTACAGGATCCACAGCACAAAATGGAAGTGCCCTTCGAAGAGAATTCTCAGGGGGAAATTACGTTAACAAACGTCAGCCAATGACGTCCCCATCTGACGGCTCTCTGTCCTCTGGTGGGATGGATCCCGGAAGCGATGTGCCAACGAGGGAGTTCGAGCGTGATGTAATTGCTCTGTCTAATATTTCCCCACTTGTCCCAAATTCTAGTTCCCACTGAAATGAATGTAAAGAAATCAAAACTATTGCAATTGTGAGGCTTTATCACTTCATCATTATCAGTCATCTCCAGAGTTTAAGCAACCCCACCCCTCAGTCCACCCTCCACTGTCAAACCACCTCTCCACCCCCCCCCTCATTATTCAACCATCCCACCACCCCCACAGCCCATTGTCCAATCAGTCTAAACCATCCTCACTGTCCAATCCCCCCCAACTGTCCAACCCCCCCACACTGTCCAACCACCCCCCCCGCCCCCCCCTCACTGCCTAACACTTCACTTTCCCACCCACAGCCCACTTCAGTCTGTTCCATTCTCTGCCCCGTCCCCTCCACAGCTCCTTATCAGACATGTCTCTCTGTGGCTGGTCTGAGGACATTATTTGGTGTGAAGTTCAGTGTTAGCTTCACTCTCTGAGACACCAGGGAAAGCTGGATTTCTCCATCAGTCCATCTGCTTTCTTGGTGAATAGTTTCTTCTGCTCCTGTCCCACACATTACCAGATTTACTAAATGCAATTTCAAAGCTTGATTAAAAAAAACTGGTATTAAACCAAAACCAAGTTTGTTAAACTTCTTTCCGTTAAAATCACCCAGTTCATTGCTCTTCAAGATCCAGTCCAGCACAAACTCTATGGGCCAAATGGCCTCCTCCTCACAGAATTGTTACACTGCAGAAGGAGGCCATTTGGCCCATCATATCTGCACCAGTTCCTCAAACGAGTATTATGCCTCCATGCAATTCTCCTGCCATTTCCCCATATCCCTGCATATTGTTTCTATTCGAGTAATCATCTTATCCCCTCTTGAATGCTTCGATATAACCCACTTCCGCCACACTTCCAGGCAGTGCATTCCAGACCCTGATCACTCGCTGTTAGAGAGTTTTTTTCCCGCATTGCATTTGCTTCTTTTGCAAATCATCTTAAATCTGTGCCCTCTTATTCTCGATCTTTTGATGAGCAGGAACAGTTTCTCCCTGTTTACTCTGTCCAGTCCCCTCATGATTTTGAACATCTCTATCAAATCTCCTCTTAGCCTTCTCCTCTCCAGGGAAAACAGTCTCAACCTCTCCAATCTATCCTCAGAAGTTAAACTTCTCATCCCTGGAACCATTTTCGTATATCTCTTCTGTTCTCTCTCCGATGCGTTCGCATTCTTCCTATAGTGTAGCACCCAGAACTGTACACAATATCTGGCTCTCTCAGGGAGGCAGTGGTATAGTCACTGAACTAGTAATCCTGAGGCCCAGGGTTCGAATCCTGCCACAGAAGGTGATGAAATTTGAATTCAATAGGAACATGTGATTCTAGATCCACGGCAATGTGATTGGCACTTGAAAAACTGCCCTCCGGGATGGACAACAGATGCTGGCCCAGCCGGTGACACCCACACCCCATGAAAAAGCTGAGATCTAACTAGTGTCTTGTACAAGTTCAGCACAGCCACCTTACTCTTGTACTCTATGCCTCTGTTACAATGGTTTTCTTGTTGTATTTAAAAACTGTGGTAGTAGCCAAAGTACCAGCGTGGTTCCAAAATGACCCAACTATAGGATCCTGAATGTCCATTCAGAGTGAAACATTCAGAAATACAATTGGTATTGTATTTCTTTTACTTCAATTACAAAGAATTAGCATTGACTATTAGACATATAGGAGTTATATCTATCCACTCATAGTTAAGGTTACATCATGCATACATAACAGTATAATGTCCAATTAAAACATGTGCATATTATATCATCAAACAATGATAGTTATATCTCTGACCACTGGTATCTCAATCTCCCTCTCGATTTTTCCTTGTTTGAACTGTCATATTATTCGATTAGATAGTCCTTGAGTGTTATCTGAGCTGTTAATCCCAGTCATTTGCACATAGCTTTCCATGTGTGACTGAGGTTCAGCTTGCTTATGTGATTTATAATCCTTTCAGCCCTATCAAAAGAGCCTAGAATAATGTATTCTTTATTAACCGCTCTCTCCACCTCTCCGGCCACCTTCAATGATCTATGCACAAATACATCCAGGTCCCTCTACTCCTGCACCCCTTATTGAATTTTACCCCTTGTTTTATAGTCTTTCCATGTTCTTCCTACCAAAATACATCACCCCACTTCTCTGAATCTGCTAATATTTCACTATTCACATTTATACCTTGCTTTATGTTTTACTTTTCCAACCAGCACTTTGCCTTGTTTATGCCGATGTTTCCGTTCTTCCCTTTAATAATGTGACATTGGAATGTTAAGTCCTACTTTTTACTTCGGAATTGGAATCATCCTTGCCACCCTCCTCCAGCCTATATCTACCCTGATCCTAATTTAAACTCCTTGGGAAACCTTTGTAAATATCAGAGAGCAGGAAATCAGAGCACTTCCCCAACACCATCAATCTAAGTTCTCAATGTCAGTTAGAAATCCTCCATTAGCTCCATTCTCAAAGCCAGAGATCAGTTGTCCTCCATGTAATAAATCTGATGATACAGTTTTCACAAGATCAACGCGTCAGGGGAGGCCACTGTATTCACCTTAATTATCCACCCAACTTTGCAAGCCCCATTAAATCACCACTATCTATGAAGTTTTAATTCTGCGATTTTGCCTATATTATTCTGTCCCATTTAGAGAAAATTCTAAATGTTGATCGCTCTTTGCATGAAGAAGTTCCTCCTGATAATTGTGGCTTTCCAATTCTAGCTTGTGGCATCCGTCACTCTCCTGTTCCCCTGCCCCCCACCCCGCCACATTCCCATTTTTGATTTACCTCGACATAGCATTCCGAATATTCAGGGGTTTCCCTCCCTGTGTATATAGAATAATAAGTGAAATAAATCCGAGGTACCATTGGGTACTGAGGATGTGTCATACTGTCAGTGCGGAGCTGTGAAATCAGCAGCACTGTAATACTCCTCGCACGCTCACAAGAAGCAATGCCTCAGCACATTGCATGTTTGGAACTGTCAGAAAATACAATTCCTTCTGAATCAGCTTATCCTTTTAGTAAAGAATTGGATCCTCTCTGAGTAGAGGAGCTGACTCAGAGATTAATCAATGGAGCTGAAAGATTTACATGTGGTTTAGAAAAATATAGAAATTCTGGGGAAGGTAATCAAGATAATCATTGTTTGGTTATAATTGTAGTGTCCTGCTGCTTAACGTGCAGAGTCACAGAGCAGTACAGCATGGGAACAGGCCCTTCAGCCCAACCAACCATGCCAGCTCTCCCAGTTAGTCCCAGTTACCAGCATTTGGCCCAGAGATCGAGACTTCTATTCTTAAATGTTGTAAATTTAATAAATATCTATGGTACCAGGAAAGTAAATGAGCACAAACTGCTGGATTTTTATTTTGAATGGTAAGGAGAGCTGTCATCTGCCTCTGGTTCCTCATGCACTGTCTCAACCTCAGGGTATTCATGATTGGGCAATTAATATCGTCCAGTGTTACCCACATCCCAAGGACAGCTTTTTAATAAATGTCTTTTTCTCTTTTCAAGTGTTCTTATGTTGCATCACTTTGTCATTCAGATAAAGGAGGATAGTTGCTTGCCTGTGGATATGGAATAGGAATTAGGAGCGAGAGTGGACACTTCCAGCCCGTTCCGCTTTGGACCCTATTACAGCAAACTTGTGTTGATGCAATGGGTGAATCCCACAGAGTGTAACCATATCAATCATCCTTTGTTCTCTTCCAGGATTCTGATTCTCCGAGACACTCAACAGCTTCCAACAGCTCCAACCTGAGCAGCCCACCCAGCCCCATCTCGCCTCACAAACCACAGTCACTCCTACTAGAAAATACTGAGCACGTCAACTGGGAAACATGAGATTGCTGAGCTCTGCAAGCAGTTCCAACATATCAGCCCTTACTCCTGTCTCTCTGCACCCAGCCTTACTCTGCTCTCCAACCTGTGTGCCAGGCAATTGCTGCAGATCCGTCAAAAAGACACAGGAACATTGTGGATTCAGGGACAAGGCCTGATGTCATAAACCTCACACACACACACACGCACACACATATATATAGACACATCACGCAGGAACCTCTCCCTGCTGACTGCTTTTCTCTCTCTTGTAAAAAGAAGAAAGGCAGCTTTCTTTCCTTTGAGTGACGTTAGCTGCTCTTTAGGGTTGTTGTGGGTGTATTCTGTTTTATATTTTAAGAAATGGAATCTTGGTTAAGTTGTGTAACTGATGTTTAAGGTGTTGTTTCTCATTGCAGCTCTGTAGCCAGGTACACACTCAAGAGTAAACAGGATTCGGGGGGAGGGTGGGGGTTGGAATGCAGCCTTGACGTTTATCATCGCTTTGATCTCTTCCAAAAACATCAAGTGCCAGCAGGCATTCCTTTCTCTGTTACTATTGCAATCAGGCTTCTTTTAATTATTATTTTATTTTGCAATAATGATATGTGTACATCTGCAAACAAATCACCAAACCTTATTTTGCTAAAAGAAAAACACACAAAAAAATTCTTTTGTGATATAGAATATATATAAAGTATATATATATAAAGTTGTGTATAGTTTTACTTGTTGAAACAATGACTGAAGGAAAGGTTACTTTGTGTGTGGTGTCACGGTCCCTGCTGGTAGATTCTTATATATAGTTCTTCAGTGTAGTACCCAAGACACAGCGGAAATTTAAAGTTTTTAATAAAACAGAAGTGGAAGCAGCAACTTTGAAGCTAAGGTGAAAAGTACTTATAGCCACAGTTCTCCAGCAAATAAAAGTACAATCTTTCGATGGAAAATGATTGAGTTATGTTGCATGTTGCAAAATTAGAAACAAGTGCACTAGTTTCAAGAGTCTGCCAGGTTCAGGGAGATCTGCTGATTCTGTCTGAATAAAGAATGCCCATTTTTGTAGTCATTTGAAGACAGTATTTGATTAAACACCCAGATATCGGAGTAACATTATATATATTTTTTTGTACACCATATGCAGCTGACATGTCAGGAAGTAGCTGCCCTGTCACCTCCTCGTGTCCGCTTTGCCACATCCCTCTCCTGATATTTATGTATTGTTACACTAAACAAAACCCTGGAGTCAGACAGCCTGGGACACTGAATGCTTTAATGGTTAGTTTGCTTCTGCCAAGCAAATAATTCCTACATTCTCTCTGTATATTCAAAGCCCATCAGTTCCTTGTTTCCATCAACTGTTCCACTCTTTCCTTTCTGTAACAAGGAAGGGATATAAAGTTTATCGAGGAAATTCGAGTACATAAAAGAATGTTTAATTCACAGCTAAGAGTGCAAAAACATTTTGGCAAACCATTATACGTTTAGATGCTGATCGGAGTTGTTGAGCAGTGGACTGGTGGGGGAGGGCTTGGGGCAGCAAATCTTTGAGTTCTTGTGTTTAGGGGCATCAGGAAGGTGAAGAGAAATGTGAGTGGGTGAAACAAGTACCTGACTGCACTCTCCTTCCCACATACTTAATCACACTCCTGGCCTGTGGATAAAGTAAAAGTGGTTTTCATTTTAAATGAATGAAATTTCAGATGAGTTTGACATTGGATTTTAAAGTGTCTTTGAGCTTTTGCTTCTATGACAGGAAGATGTGAGAGTTAAAGTGGGAAAGGTGGAGATAAGCTTCCTGCTCGAGTATAGATAAGGAGGGAATGTGGGAGCTGTCAAAACCCAGCTGTGAATTGTAAACATTGAACTGTGAGCAAAGGGGAGAATACACTAGTGTTGGTGTTCAGTGGGGACTGACATGCTTTGACTATGGCAATTTCATATCATTTATTTTCAAGAGTTTTTAGGGTTTTCCCCCTTTTGTAAGATTATTGTACAGTTTTGCATGTCTTAGATGTAATCAGTTTTTTAAAATTTCTTTTGGTTTAGGTTAAAGGCTGACTTCAGTAAATTAATTGCTTGGCTTTCTCACTCCTTTTTGCCCTTAATGTTTTTAGGGGTTAATTTGTAAGAGGAACTATTGCTGATTGTAGATTCTTTTGCACAAGAATATTTAAGGTGGTCAGTCTGGCTATTAAAGACCAGCCACCATTATTTTATGTTGGTGACACACACTAAATATTAACCAAGACTTTGATGTATTTCAATAAAACAGGGAAATGTTACAAATTGTTTTGTATTGTTATTGCTTTTAGAGTGAGCCAGGCAGCTCTGTCTGGTTCCTTGAGGTTGGATCAGTCGGCAGACTTGGTTTTTAATAAATTGAGAATCGAGATTAGTTTGATATTATGTCAAAGTGTCACTTCTCCTAATCGTCCTCCCTTGAAGGTCTCCCGCTGGCCTGGAACCGCATTCCTTCATTCCCATACAGGCCACGTGTCTGCAGAGGGAGGGACAGAGTTGGGTGTTTCCTTTCTCCCTGGGGATATTTTGTTTGTGTGTGTAGATGGAGACCATTTTATCTGCTCAATCCCAATGAGTTAAAGAACTCAGAGAACAGTTTTAACATTATTATTTAATATTACGAAGTGGTTGGCCATTTATCTGATGGTTCTTTACAACCTCCTGAGGAGAGTAGATCAGTTTCTGATGGCAGTGAACATCTCTTTACTGTTTCAGTGTAGTTGTCGTTTGTAAAAGGATCACTTTAGAAGCAGAGTCACTATAAGAAATCTGGCTGATAATCATACACATCCAGTGCCTGTTAACTGCGGTGACATGATCTGGTCATTAGTGAGGTTGATTGAGAATAAATCATGTGACAATGATTGGGTAACCGGTAAAACTGTGAAGGTTTATCAGTGTACTGAGTTGTACAGTAAAGTGCTACCAGAGCAGCAACCAGCTAACAAAAACTTTTTTTAATAACCGACAACAGTGTTTAAAGAAACACAGTAGGTGACAAGAAATAATTTGTTATTATAACATGGGAGACACCAGGTTACAGCCCCTGTTTCGGTTGATGATGGACCTGATGTCCAGTTTAGTGTGTGATAGGCGGATGGGAACAGAAGCTACTTTCTGTGCTGTTTGTTAGATCCTGCCTTGAAATCGGTTTGTGGGAGTCGCAACCTAAAGTTGTCTTTTGCTAGTTAACTTAAGAACTAGGAGCAAGAGTAAGCCATCTGGCCCCTCGAGCCTGCTTCGCCATTCAGTAAGATCATGACTGATTCTTTTTGTGGACTCAGCTCCACTTAGCTGCCTGTCCTTAATTCCTTTACTGTTCAAAAATTTATCTATCCTTGCCTTAAAAACATTCAATGAGGTAGCCCCAACTGCTTCACTGGGCAGGGAATTCCACAGATTCATAACCCTTTTTGTGAAGAAGTTCCTCCTCAACTCAGTCTAAATCTACTTTCCCTTATTTTGAGTCCATGCTCCCTAGTTCTAGTTTCACCTGGCAGTGGAAACAACTTCCCTGTTTCTATCTTAAGACTATTATATTATTAGACTATAAAGGGAATAGATATGTTTCTATAAGATTTCTCCTCATGCTTCTGAACTCCAATGAGAATAGACTCAGTCTCTCCCCATAAGCCAACCCTCTCAACTCTGGAATCAATCTACTGAATCGCCTCTGCACCTCCTCCAGTGCCAGTATATCCTTTCTCAAGAAGACTAAAACTGTACACAGTACTCGAGGTGTGGCCTCACCAGCACTTTATACAGCTGCAACATAACCTCACTGTTTTTACACGCTATTGCTCTAGCAATTAAGGACAAAATTCCATTTGCCTTAATTACCTGCTGTACCTGCAAACCGACTCCTTGAGATTCCTGTACAAGGACACCCAGGTCCCTCTGTACAGCAGCATGCTGCAATTTTTTTACAATGTAAGTAATAGTCCATTTTGCTGTTATTCCTATCAAAATGAATGGTCTCACGTTTATCAACACTGTACTCTATCTGCCAGACCTTCGCCCACTCAAATTATCTATAATCCTTTTGCAGTCATTCAGTGTCCTCTGCACACTTTGCTCTTCCACACATCTTAGTGTCAGCTGCGAATTTTGACACATTACACTCAGTCCCCAACTCCAAATCATTTATGTAAAGCAAACAATTGCGATGCCATCACTGATACCTGAGGCACACCACTAGTCACTGATTGCCAACCAGAAAAACACCCATTTACCCTCACTCTTTGCTTTCTGTTAGTTAGCCAATCCTCTATCCATGCTAACACATTACCTGTAACACTGTGCACCTTTACCTTATGTGAGTCTTTGATGCTGCACCTTGTCAAATTTCTTCTGGCAATCCAGATACACCACGTCCACAGGTTCCCCATTACACACTACACATGGAATGTCCTCAAAGAATTCCACCAAATTAGTCAAACATGAACCCATGCAACAATTTATATCCAGATGGCGCACTTTTTTTTTTCCTTGATGATAGATTCAAGCATTTTCCCTACGGCAGAAGTTAACTAGCCTATAGTTACCTGCCTTTTGTCTACCTCCTGTTTTAAGCACTGGTGTCACATTTGCTGTTTTCTAGGCCATGAATTTTGGTAAATTATTACTATGATAAGCTCATCATTAATATCAAGCAGCTGGAAGAGGAGGCAAATTAATGCAACAACTCTTCAGGGAGGTTGGGGGCTGGTTTTAGACAGATACCTGAAGCAAATTCTTTTAAAAAAAACAACTGAGCAAAGGTTGACAGTGGAAATATTTAGTCTCGGTTGAGATTGTATCGAAATTGTCCATTCTTCTCTTTCCAGCTACTATTTCTCCATAGATTTGGGAAGAACATAGGAAATAAACAGGCCTTGATGTCTGCTTCATTGTGAGATCTCCATCATCCCTCTGCAAGTTTTAAAAACCCATTGCTCTGTCTTCAATGACCAAGTATCCACAGATCACAGCCAGGGGAAATAGACTTAGCAGCTATTTTAGCAAACCCCTGCAAACTCTAAACCTGCTGTAGATTCTGACAGTTTAGATACAGTGATCTGTACAGAGAGGCTGCAACTGCATTTCTGTACATTGGCTGCAGGTGTTTAACTTGTCAGGTGGGTAGAACAAGCTCTCAATTAGCTCCTGCTGCTTTTAAGCTTTGATTAATGTATACGTTCTCAAGACGTGAACTCTGAATCCTGGAGACCGGAGTTACTGATACAACAAAAAGAAACACAGTGCTCAGGAACACGACTAGCAGCCAGCTCTGATGGCAAGGGGAAGTCCTTACTCCAGGAGCATGTGTTTTGATAAAATAAGACAGCATGCAGTAATGTGCCCAAGGCCACAAACATGATTTTAATTGAATATCATCATGACAGGTATACAAAAAACTGGTCAATAATCACTGCTAAAATAATTCATTATTTCCTCACTAATTCACTTCAGTATGATACAAAGTCAAATGATTTTTCATTAATCAATACAGTAAAATCTCTCAAATGCTCCCTCCTTAGGGGAAGTGGAAACGTTCCCCAAACATAATTCCTCTTGCTATCAAAGAACACTCTTGCCTGGTTACTGCAGTCCTGTGTTCAGTGGAAACCACAATTCCTTTAAACAGGAAGTGAAGATTGTGTTTAAAAAAAAATACACAGTAAGGTGGTTAGTCCATCAGCCTCTCCCATTCCCCCGTGTCTCTCTCCAATTTCATCCAGTCCTGACCTTCCTGCACCAACCCCTTCCATGTTATGGGCTGCTGCCTCCTTGCTCAGCCTTCCTGCTCCAGTATTTTTGGTAGGCCTCCTCAAACAAGTGCTTACAGGCGATCCGTGCGTTGAGCTTGCTGCAGATCAGGAAGGAACCAGCCATCTTGCGGTGGAGGGAGTAGGTCTCCTCTGGCGGAGGAACTAGTCTATGTCGCAGCATGATAGGGATCAGACTGTGGATCCTCTTGGTGGTGTTCTGATTCCCAAAGTCAAAGGGCTCTGCTGATGAAAAGGCCTCACCAAGGATCATCACGGCATCAACATGGGCATTTTGCATAACCTTTAGTGGAAAAGATGAACAAACAGAACTTTTATAATCTGAGTAAATATACACTGTACAAGTCTCCAGTGCGTATCCATCAGCTTTTCTTTTCAGGATTATTCAGAGTTGTTATAGTGCAGGAGGAGCTCCCTGTGTCTACACTAACTCTCCCTAGGAGTTTACTGCCCTTGCCGTCAGATAAGAAGTTAATTTTCTCTTGAATGTCTCAAATCAAAGCCTCCTCTGTCAGTCACTCTTGGACACTGCATTCCAGCTGCTAATCACTAGCTGAGGAAACATTTCCTCATCGCCATGCTACTTTTGCCAATTAACTTCAATCGATTCTCACCCTCCCTCCAATGGGAACAGTTTCTATTCTGTCCAGACTCATCACCATTTTCAATCTGTCAAATCTTTCAATCTTCTTCAGTGATTTTTGTCTTCTAGCCCTGTGGAGATACCTGAGCTGTGATTTACCCAAATAAACCTGGTCTCCATTAATAAGTACAATCACTGGTCTTACTCTAGTCCCAACATAGGCTCGCGCCTCATCGCTCCTTCAGGAACCTGGTTTCCATCTCCGTCACTTCTTTTAGATACTTTACAATGTTTAAGCTTTACAGTAATTTACAGAATGCAAGGTTGACAGTTAACTCTCCCTCACACTCACCAAACTCCATTTCTGGAGCTCATACCTCCCATTCTGTTCATTGCGTCCTTCAGCCCAAGTTTTCCGTGCACTGACATGTTTGTTGGAATTTTACCGCCCAGGCAATCGGAGCAGCCGAGGGGCAAACAGCAGGAAGGTCCATTGATCTCAGGCAGGATTTTACAGTTTTGTGATAAGTGAGGTGGTAAAATATGGCCTATGGTTTATTTAATTATGGCCAGAGCAGACAACTAAGAATAGGAACCATTCCTCTTCTCCACACCACAATGCTGAGGCCACATCAGTTGGCACATTGGGAAACACATCTAACAACACAAAGGATGATAATCTTCACTTGGGAAGTACAAGCCTGTAGGGCAGGTGGAGTGATTCAGGTTAAAGCTCCCCCTTTTATAACAGCAATGGAAAGGCCAACATGAAGTTCAAACCTCACCCTTCCACATTACCTTCTGATACTATTAAAAAGCCCCTCTTACCTTGGTTTCATAGCCAGTGAGAAATTTCATCGCAATCGATTTGCTCAGCACCTGTGCTCTGTCCCCAATGGCTGCAGAGTGCACAATCTGTTGGGTAACAGCAAATTTTAGAAACAGGAACAATACCAGAGCAATTCCTACACAGCTCTCAACCAGTGAGCCTTACTTCTGTTGTGGGCAAAGTTTTGGAAAGGATTATAAGAGATAGGATTTATAATCATCTAGAGAGAAATCATTTTATTAGGGATAGTCAACACGGTTCTGTGAAGGGTAGGTCATGTCTCACAAACCTTATTGAGTTCTTTGAGAAGGTGACCAAAGAGCTGAATGAGGGTAAAGCAGTTGATGTGGTGTATATGGATTTCAGCAAAGCATTTGATAAGGCTCCCTATGGTAAGCTATTGCAGAAGATATGGAAGCATGGATTGAGGGTGATTTACAGGTTTGGATCAGAAATTGGCTAGCTGGTAGAAGACAGAGGGTGGTGGTTGATGGGAAATGTTCATCCTGGAGTTCAGTTACTACTGGTGTACCTCAAGGATCTGTTTTTGGACCACTGCTGTTTGTCATTTTTATAAATGACCTGGATGAGAACGTAGAAGGATGGGTTAGTAAATTTGCGGATGACACTAAAAGTCGGTGGAGTTGTGGACAGTTTTGGATAAACATATGGATGATATTGGAATAGTGTAGGTTAGATGGGCTTTAGATTGGTTCCACAGGTCGGCACAACATCGAGGGCCGAAGGGCTTGTACTGGGCTCTAATGTTCTATGTTTAGTGCTATGTTTAGTTGCAGGTTACAGAGGGACATAGATAAGCTGCAGACCTGGACTGAGGTGGCAGATGGAGTTTAATGCGGAAAAGTGTGAGGAGATTCACTTTGGAAGGAGTAACAGGAATACAGAGTACTGGACTAATAATGGTAAGTTACTTGGTAGTGTTGATGAGAGATCTCGGTGTCCATGTGCATAGATCCCCGAAAGTTGGCACCCAAGTTGATAGGGTTGTTAAGAAGGTGTACGGTGTGTTAGCTTTTATTGGTAGAGGGATTGCATTTCGGAGCCGTAAGGTCATGTTGCAACTGTACAAAACTGATGCAGCCGCACTTCAAGTACTGCGTACAGTTCTGGTCACTGTATTATAGGAAGGATGTGGAAGCATTGGATAGGGTGGAGAGGAGATTTACCAGGATGTTGCCTGGTATGGTGGGAAGGTCTTATGAGGAAAGGCTGAGGGACTTGAGGCTGTTTTCATTAGAAGAAGGTTAAGAGGTGACTTAATAGAAGCATATAAGATGATCAGAGGATTAGATAGGGTGGACAGTGAGAGCCTTTTTCCTCGGATGGTGACAGCTAACATGAGGGGACATAGCTTTAAACTGAGGGGTGAAAGATATAGGACAGATGTCAGAGATAGTTTCTTTACTCAGAGTAGTAAGGGTGTGGAATGTCCTGCCTGCAACAGTAGTGGACTCGCCAACATTAAGGGCATTTAAATGGTCTTTGGATAAACATATGGGTGATACTGGAATAGTATAGGTTAGATGGGCTTTAGATTGGTTTCACAGGTCGGCGCAACATCGAGGGCCGAAGGACCTGTACTGCGCTGCAATGTTCTATATTCTACAAATGATCCAGCCACAAGAGCAGGTTAGAAACCAGTGGGGAGTAACTCGCCAAAGCCTGTCCACCAAGAGTGATGGAATACTCCCCACTTTACCTGGGTAAGTGCAGCTCTAACAACATTCAAGAAGCTTCACATCATCCAAACAAACTAGTTGCTTGATCAGTGCCTCATACACCTCTTTAAAACTCATTCACCCCAACACTGACACACAGTGGCAGTAATGTGTACATCTACAAGATACTCTGCAGCAACTCACCAAAGGTTCTTTAGGCAATAGTTTCCAAATCCACAGCCACTACCAGTTAGAAGGACAGAGGCAGTTGGCTCGAGGGAACACCACCCCCTTCAAGGTTCCTCCCAGAACACACACCATCCTGACTTGGAAATATATTGCCATTCTTTCAGTCGTTGGGTCAAAGTCTTGGAACATCCTAACAGCACTGTTGGTGTACTTACACCACATGGACTGCAGTGGTTCAAGAAGACAGCTCACCACCACCTTTTCAAGGGCAAGTGGTGATGGGTAACAAATGCTGGTGATGCCCTTATCCACGAATAAGTGCAGACTGGCTTGTACATAGAGTGGGTCTTTTACCAACAAAATAGGAGCAATACCATTAATCCAGGGACAATATGTTCAATGCCTCTCTGCCCTGATCACTTGTCAGGGCAGCACAGTGGTTAGCACTGCTGCCTCAAAGCATCAGGGACCCGGGGTCGATTCCCAACTTGGGTCACTGTCTGCGTGGAGTTTGCAAGTTTTCCCCGTGTCTGCATGGGTTTCCTCCAGGTGCTCTGGTTTCCTCCCACAGTCTGAAAGGTGTGTTGGTTAGCTGCATTGGCCGTGCTAAATTCTCCCTCAGTGTACCCGAACAGTGCCAGAATGTGGCCACTAGGGGATTTTCACAATAACTTCATTGCAGTGTTAATGTAAGACCACTTGTGACAAATAAACTTTAAAGCTTTAAGTAAATGTCTGAATTGAATTCTGTAATGATTTTGAAGAAACAATATATTTTAAGATACTTCTCTTGCCTCAATGTAAGTGTCAGTAAAGTCTTCATCAAAGCCCCTCGTGGCTCCAAAATCCAACAAAGCTACCTGAAAGTGAGAGAGAAATTTATTTAAGAAACTTGCTCTGCAATGGTCCCAACTGGCTGACAATGCCTCAAGGTAAAGGAAATTCCAATAACCTTGCATTTTCATAATCATCTACCACCTTCCATCTCTCCCGTACCCTTTACCCTCCCACTATAACCTCCCCAACCCATGTGCCTACTCTCCCCCTCATCTCTCCCATCCACCCCTACAGCCTCTGCTAGCAGCACAACAGACTGTAACAGAGTGAGTTTGATTCCCACGTGTCCCGAGCGTGCAATGCCCTGTACAAATCAGACAGTTAATGGACCCAGAGTGTCTCACCCCACAGAAACACCCACCTTGCCAGTCTCTGGGTTATAGAAGAAGTTGGACCAATTTGGGTCAGTCTGCATGAAGCGGAATTCAAAGAGTTCCCGCAGACAGAGTCGGAGGATGTTCTCACTGATCTGAAACATGGGAGGACAGAAAGTCATCAGACACAAGCAGAGACAACAAACACGAGCAAGTTTTCCCCATCAGAAGGATGTGATCGCACTGGAGGAGGGTGCAGAGGAGATTCACCGGGATGCTGCCTGGGATAGGACATGTAAGTTATGAAGAGAGTTTAGATAGGCTTGGGTTGTTTTCTCTGGAGCAGGGAAGACTGAGGGGCGACCTGATTGAGGTGTTCCAAGATTGAGGGACATGGACAGAGTGGATAAGGAGCAGCTGTTCCCCTTAATTGAAGGGTCAGTCACGAGGGGACAGAGGTTCAAGGTGAGGGGCAGGAGGTTTGGGGGGGATTTGAGGAAAAAAGTTTTTACCCAGAGGGTGGTGACGGTCTGGAATGCGCTGCCTGGGAGGGTGGTGCAGGCGGGATGCCTCACATCCTTTAAAAAGTACCTGAATGGGTACTTGGCACATCATAACATTCAGGGCTATGGGACAAGTGCTAGTAAATGGGGTTAGGTGGGAGTTCAGGTTTTATTAATGTGTTGGTGCAGACTCGATGGGTCGAAGGGCCTCTTCTGTCCTGTATGATTCTATCATTGATAACAGCAGCTCCTCATGTGAGCAACTTTCATCCCAATAACCAGCAAACAGAACCTGATGATTGTGAATGTAGCCCAGTCCATCACACAAACCAGCCTGTCATCCACTGACTCTGTCTACACTTCCTGCTGCCTCAGAAAAGCAACCAGCATAATTAAGGACCCCACGCACCCCAAACATTCTCGCTTCCACCTTTTTCCATTGGGAAAAAGATACAAAAGTCTGAGGTCACATACCAACCAACTCAAGAACAGCTTCTTCCCTGTTGCCATCAGACTTTTGAATGGACTTAACTTGTATTAAGTTGATCTACATTCTGCACTCTCTTGTTTCCTTCTCTATGAACGGTATGCAATGTCTATAGCTCACGAGAAACATTTTTCACTGTATGTTAATACATGTGACAATAATAAATCAAACAAACTGGGCCAACACTACAGTACTGAGGGATGCTGCTTTTTAGATTAAAACATTACTTTGACTGAGGGATAAAGGCCACGACACTGGGGAGAACTCTCCCCACCAACCCCCACCCACCAGCGTGTCCCAAAATATTTCAATTCAGCACCAAGTTAGTAACTGCCTCATTTGAAAATCTCTGCTAAACACTGCATCTCTGACCATGCAGCACTCCCCTCAGCGTAAGACAGGAAGCTGAAATGTGGGATTGCTGCTCTGGAATGTGATGATATCACAACCTCTCTGACTGACAGTGTTACACTGAGCCACACTGAACACAGGTAAAATCCAGATCTTTGGCAGCTGCTGTGTAAAAGACATTCATTACATCTACAAGTACTCTCTTTCAGGGTGAACTGAAACCACATCCCATCCACCCAGACAAAGTGAATCCAGCCTTTCCCCACTCACCATGAAGAGTAAATCCTGGTGAACTAATCCACACCCAGACTCTCAAAAGCCTTTCATCCCCACAGAAGCCACTCCTTCCCTTCACAACTCCACTTCCTCCATCCTCTACAGCTCACTCCTGTGCTCACTGCCTGCACTCAGTGCTAAGCTGAGTCTTTCAGCTTGAACCTACAGCAACGTGTCTCTGTTTTAGCCACAGATTGAGTTGAGCCCAGCAGCAGCACACAGACCCAAGCCGGGTTCTCGCTCTTACATGGTTCCTGGTCTCTTGGTCCAATTGCTCTGCTTTGTCCAATGGAAAACCAGGCACCAGCTCCGTAGTGAGGATACGTTTGCTGCTCAGATGGTCAATAACCCGAGGCACATAGAAAAAAGGATCATCCTGCACCAGCTCCCTGTACCAGGGGAAAGAGAACAGATTAACAAACCGCTGAGGACCAGGAAGCTCCACGTCCCGAGAGGAGCCGACACCAGCACCAGGAGGGGAGGGGAGAGGAGAGGGAGAGGGTGGCAGAGCCAATACTGACACCAGGAGGGGACGGGGCGGCAACACTGGCCACATGGGGGAGAGGAGAGGAGAGGATGGCAGGGCCGAGACTGACACCAGGAGGGGAAGGGGCAGCAGAATCAGCAAAAGCAGCTCCAGTACTTCACGTGTAACTCTGCATTAACAAACACTGCCAGCAACGTCAGTATCATACCCGACCCTCCACTCCACATGGTGGTTAAGGAAGGGGAGGCGGTGCCTCAGTGTGGCTGCATTAATACAGCAATAATGTGAGAACTCCAGCTTGAATCCCACCACAGCACATGGCGAGTAAACATCATCCTTGTGGCCTCTGCCAGCCAGAAGGTGAAGAATCTGCAAATGCCTCCCCCTCCCCCAGAGTCACTCACTCTGATGTGGAAATATCTTGTTTTGTTCATTCCTGGGACATGGACATTGCTGGCTGGGCCTATATTTATTACCAGCCCTAATTACTCTTGAGCTGAGTGTCTCATTCAGACACTTGAGGCATTTCAGAGTCAGAGTCAACCACATTGCTATGGCTCTGGAGTCACACGCAGGCCAGATCAGGTAAGGACAGCAGGTTCCCTTCCCTAAAAGGATATTAGTGAACCAGACGGGTTTTTCCAACAATTGACAATAATTTCATGGTCATCAGTAGACATTTCAATCCAGATTTTTATTGAATTCAAATTTCACCATCTGCAGTGGCAGGATTTGAACCCGGGTCCTTGGAACATCATCCCAGGTCCCCGGAACATCATCCCGGGTGCCCAGTCTAGTGACAATCCCACTATGTCAATGCCTTCCACTGGCCACTTCCAACAACACAGGGACTGCAATGGTTGAAGATGGCAGCTCACCACCACTTTAAGGGTAATTAGGGATGGTAAAAACTGCTGGCTAACCAGTGATACCCATATTCTATAAAATAGCAGTTTTTAAAATTTAACTTTAATAAAGGTAGATTTGGGTGATTGAGGGGACATCCTCTCCACTATTATCACCATTTACTCCCCTCTCAGCTTAGTACTGAATCCCAAAGGCAGAATTATTTACACTCCTGCCCCGGGGAATCCCTACAGGGAGGCTGTAGATGGCTTAACATCCAATGAATAGTGAGTACATCGGATGCAGACTCCAGTCCTGCCGTGTGTACGAGTGTGGGGAGCGTGGAAATGTGCACATGTGCATATATGGGCAATGGTGAGGAGGGTGACTGTTCACCAGCATGCACACAATCCCAAACATACCTAAACTGTTTGTAACAAGCTGCCTCCCTCTCATAGTCACATTCCAGCGAGAGCTCCCGGCTCATCACCTCGATCATGTGCTCAGGAAACAAACCTAATGTTAAAAGGAAAGAGTTTTTTAAATGGTTTCCAGCAACCAACTGGCATCTCAGAAACAGAATCTCAATAAGAATTTCCACTTCATGTTGCGAGAAGCTTCCGAGAGAACTGGTAACAGAAAGTGACACCAAGCAGGACAAGTAACAGAAAGCCGTGAGGTTTTAAGGACACTGTGCACCACAACAAGGATGTACTTGTGCAGTGTGGTCTCTGTGTAATAATGCAGGAAATTCAGCAACTAATGGCACACAGCAAGATCCCACAAGGTGATAATGACTTTTTAATTACAGGAATTAGAACAAAGAACAACACAGCACAGGAAACAGGCCCTTCGGCCCAACAAGCCCACGCTGCCATTGAGGGATAAATATTCGTCAGGACACAAGGGATAACCAGGAAGACAAGATTTGGGTTAACGTCTGATGCAGGGTCGAGGGGAGGGGTAGAGATGGTGGAGGGACACGCCCCCCCCCCCCGCCAGAGGTTAGGCGATTTTTGTATAAATCTCAGCTTTCTGGTGATGGAATGTAGTTGCCCTGATAAGGAACATTGGACCTGGTTTTCTGGATGGTAGCCAGCTTGGCGCTGAATGTATTCTGTTCAGTGAAGAGGCCAGTGATCAAACAGACATAAATCGGATATTCTTAGTAAAACAATAACTGCCAGATGAGTGTGAAAACAGGAATCGCACCCATTTTCTGAGTGAGCTCATATCCACAATCGAATGGTACTCAGGGAAAAAAAGGTCCAAATGCGATTCTCACCAGCAGGGGGAGTGGGTGGAGCCTATTCACATCAGGAACCCAGCTGTTGAATTCTAGTGGCATCATGGTGCAGGCACCCTGATGTCTGACTGCACTGTCACTGCCACCCCACCACCCCTATTCACCAGCCCCCTTCCTCCCGGTCATCACCCAGCCAATCTCCATCCCAAGGCGCCTCCCATCCCCACCCCCCAACTGATCAGCCACCCACCCACCCCACTGAACTATTTGTATGAAATTCTCTGGACACCAGGATAGTTGATGAAAAAGCAAGGCTCTATTGGGGGTGTATCAGTAACCACAGATGAAGGAAACATTAATTAGACTCCCCATCTCTCCACGCCGCAGTCTGGTTTAAGCCCACTCAATGCAGAGAGGGTGTGAGTGAGGTAATAATTGGGACAATTTACATCTCTGTATACACAACTCAACTCACCTTCAGGTAAAGCATTACTCATGTTCATTACTGTTATCAGATTGGCCACGTCACTGGTAATGCTCTGAACAACACCGGGATACTGCCAATAAAAACACAGGAAAACTGTTAGTACCAGAACACAAACACACACACCCAGGCTGGACCCCCGTCCCAAGGATCTTAACCACTCATCCCCACCCCACTCCAGGCTAGAAACGCTCCCCCCCACCCCCAGCCCAGCCCGAAGGCCATAAACACTCCCCCAGGCTGGGACTCCCTCCACAAACACCCCAAACCCCCCTAGGCTGAGATCCCCTTCCCCATTCCCAATTGCTGTCCCTTAAGCCGTGAACCCCTCCCACCCACCAACCCACCTCCAATCTTCCCTGCCCCAGAACTGAGTCTCCCCCAGGGCAGCAAACTCCACCCCCCCCTCCCCCACCAATACTGAGACCTATCCCCAGAGCATTACCCCATTTCCCAACACTAGCCCCCAGCAAACCAATCCACCCCCTCCCACTGGGGCACAATCCTCACCCACTCCAAGATCTCAGGCTGCGACCTTCCCCTAGACTGCAGGGTACAGCCCCCCGCCCCCCAGCCCCAATATGCTGCACAGCGTGAATATAAAACACAAGTCAGTGACGCACGAGGAGAATCTGAGATTAGATCCGAAAACCGGAACAGGAACTGAGGAGAAAAGTGAGGGAGAGAGGCAGAGAGCTGGAGGCGGGGAGCAATTTCAGAGAGTAGGGGCTCAGGAATTAAAGGCAGGAAAATGAGTGGTGCAAGGTCTATGATTAGAAATTGACAGATGGGCAGCATAAGAGGGGAATACAGAGATAGGGAGGGATGTGGGGATTGGTGGAGATTACAGAGATAGGGAGGGATGTGGGGATTGGAGGAGATTACAGAGATAGGGAGGGATGTGGGGATTGGGGGTGATTACAGAGATAGGGAGGGATGTGGGGATTGGAGGAGATTACAGAGATAGGGAGGGATGTGGGGATTGGGAAAGATTACAGAGATGGAGGCGTGTGGGGATTGGGGGAGATTACAGAGATAGGGAGGGAGGTGGGGATTGGAGGAGATTACAGAGATAGGGAGGGATGTGGGGATTGGAGGAGATTACAGAGATAGGGAGGGACGTGGGGATTGGGGGCGATTACAGAGATAGGGAGGGATGTGGGGATTGGGGGAGATTACAGAGATAGGGAGGGATGTGGGGATTGGAGGGGATTACAGAGATAGGGAGGGATGTGGAGATTGGAGGAGATTACAGAGATAGGGAGGGAGGTGGGGATTGGAGGAGATTACAGAGATAGGGAGGGAGGTGGGGATTGGGGAGATTACAGAGATAGGGAGGGATGTGGGGATTGGAGGGGATTACAGAGATAGGGAGGGATGTGGGGATTGGAGGGGATTACAGAGATAGGGAGGGATGTGGGGATTGGAGGGGATTACAGAGATAGGGAGGGATGTGGGGATTGGGGGAGATTACAGAGATAGGGAGGGATGTGGGGATTGGAGGAGATTACAGAGATAGGGAGGGATGTGGGGATGGATTCTTACTCCCTCTGAAGCGACATGGGCTGCAGTGTTTTGTGTGACCTCTAGTTTGGAGGGTAAATTTTGGGAGGTCAGTGCAGACGGTGTCTGGTCAGGGTTAGAGAGAGTGACTGTAGGGCAGAAGGTTTCAGCAGCTGACTCAGACAGGACCGAAGTTGGTGATGTTAACTGATGTTAGAGGTGAGAATGGGCAGTTTGCTAGCTGGTAGGAAGCTCAGGGTCAATGTGTCAGAAAGGCTGTGAACAGACTGCTGCCAAGAACAGGGCTGGAAAGATGGCTAATATCACAGCGTAGAGCAGTGAGATGGAAAACACAGAGACACGAGTCTGCCCACATTAATAACAGCTAGAACCCATTCAGCGCTCAAACAGGTTAGCAAGGTGAGAATCACGAGATACAACCTGAATCTTCATGGCCACTTCTCTCCCGTCATTCAGCTTGGCCAGATGGACCTGCCCAATGGACGCTGCAGCAAAGGGTCGGTCTTCAAAAAACTCCAGATCATCTTTCCAACTGGGCCCCAATTCGCTGCTCAGCACTTTCTGGAAAAAGACAAACCCAGCAAGAGGTGAAAGTGGCAACCAGCAGGAGCACAGCGGGGGGGACAGGCTGGGGCAGGGGCGGTGGGCTCGAGCCTGCTCTGCCATTCAATAAGATCATGGTTGATCTTTTCATAGATTCAGCTCCACTTACCCACCACTCACCATAACCCTTAATTCCTTTACTGTTCAAAAATTTATCTATCCTTGCCTTAAAAACATTCAATGAGGTAGCCTCAACTGCTTCACTGGGCAGGAAATTCCACAGATTCACAATCCTTTGTGTGAAGAAGTTCCTCCTCAACGCAATCCTAAATCTGATTTCTAGTTCTAGTTTCACCTGCCAGTAGAAACAACTTCTCTGCTTCTATCTTCCATATTCCCTTTATAATCTCATATGTTTCTATAAGATCTCCCCTCATTCTTCTGAATTCCAATGAGTATAGCCCCAGTCTACTCAGTTTCTCCTCATAATCCAACCCTCTCAACTCCAGAATCGACCTAGTGAATCTCCTCTGCACCCCCTCCAGTGCCAGTATATCCTTTCTCAAGTAAGGATACCAAAACTGTACACAGTACTCCAGTTGTGGCCTCACCAGCACCTTATACAACTGCAACATAAACTCACTGTTTTTAAACTCCATCCCTCTAACAATGAAGGACAAAATTCCATTTGCCTTCTTAATTACCTGCTGTACCTGCAAACCAACTCCTTGAGATTCCTGCACAAGGACACCCAGGTCCCTCTGCACAGCAGCATGCTGCAACTTTTTACCATTTAAATAATAGTCCATTTTGCTGTTATTCCTACCAAAACGTCACATTTATCAACATTGTACTCTACCAAACCCTCGCCCACTCACTTACACTATCTATATCCCTGTGCAGACTTTCAGCGTCCTCTACACACTTTGCTCTGCCACTCATCTTAGTGTCATCTGCAAATTTTGACACAGTACACTTGGTCCCCAACACCAAATCATCAATGTAAATCATCAACAGTTGTGATCCCAACACTAATCCCTGAGGGACATCACTAGCCACTGATTTCCAACCAGAAAAACACCCATTTACTCCCACGCTTTGAACAAAGAACAACATAGCACGGGAAACAGGCCCTTCAGCCCAACGAGCCCGCGCCGCCATTTCAACATTATGAGTCCCCCCTCCACCCATGACCCTTGTCTATGCTTATGGCATTCAACATCGAGGGAAGACTAATTTAGGGACAATTTGTTACACCAATCAGCCTAACAGCACATCTTTGGGGTATGGGAGGAAACGGGAGCACCCGGAGAAAACCCATGCAGGCACGGGGAGAATGTGCAAACTCCCGCAGACACTGGCCCAAATCCACGTATCTGCACAGCAAACAGTGATAGTCACTGAGCTGTCGTGTTGCCCAGCATCTGGTCCAGTTTAAGCGTACGCTAACAATGTGAAGTACTAGGCTACTCTCGAAACAACCAAGAGCAACCTTCGTACGACCCATTGCGTGTATGCCCCTTGTTGGACAACAAGGCGGACCAAAGCACCTGTGGATTAAAAGAGACAAACATCAATATCACCCACATCCTTATACACACATTCAAGGGAATCCCCAAATGAAACAAGTGAGTCAGAAAATATGTTGGAAGGTCCATAGGGAGGCGCAGGGAGCGGGCGCAGGGAGCAGACACAGGGAGCAGACGCAGGGAGCGAGTGCAGGGATCGGACAGGAGGCTCTTACCATCATCTGTTTACTCGGCATGAAGTCGGCACTCTGTCGAGCCCGTTCAAAGATTTTCTGTAGCTGAGGATTGATGAAGGAATCATCTGGAAAAATGCAAATAAAACAGAAACGGTCAGGGATACCAGGCAGAAGCTCAGACCAGATAACAGTGAGGCTGCTTCACTGATTAACAATAAGATATCTCACAACACCAGGTTAAAGTCCAACATGTTTATTTGGGAGCACAAGCCACTAGCTTTCAGAGTGCTGCTCCTTCGTCAGGTAACTGGGAGTTGTGTTCACAAACAGGGCATATAAAGACACAAACTCAAATTACAAGGTAATGGTTGGAATGCGAGTCTTTACAGGTAATCAAGTCTTAACAAGTGGGGGTATGGGGATGGCCTTGCCAAGATGTTCACCTTCATCAATGACATGTTGAAGGCTCCGGAGAAGATATCGTAGTTTTTCTGCTCCGGGGAAGTACTGGACAACGAAGGGTACTCTTTCGCCGTGTCCCGTGTTTGTCTTCTGAGGAGGTCGGTGCAGTTGTTCACCGTGGAACATCGGAACTGTCGATGGATGAACTGAGCGCCATATCCTGTTCTTATGAGGGCATCTTTCAGCATCTGGGGGTGTCTGTTGTGTGTTTAGGGTGGAAGCTGGAGAAGTGGCACATCGTGAGGTTATCCGTGGGCTTGTGGTACAGTGAAGTGCTGAGGTGACCATCCTTGGTGGAGGTGCATGTGTCCAAGAATGCAATCGATTCCAGAGATGGTGGGATGGAACTTGTTGATGTCAGCATAGAGTTGTTTCAGTGATTGTTCACCGTGAGTCCAAAGGAAGAAAATGTCATCGATGTATCTAGTGTATAGCATCAGTTGAGGGTCCTGTGCGGTGAAGAGGTCTTGTTCAAACTTCCACAGGGCTGTTGCCCTCAACTCGACATGTATGCCCAAGCTGTTAGGAGATGCGTCAATGCCAAATTCATCAGCTGCACTCACAAGACAGCCTCAAACATCACCCAAGCACAACGCAACGCCATCCGCGCTTTCAAGACCAACCGCAACACTGTCATCAAACCAGCAAAGCAGGGGCCATTGTCATACTGAACAGAACGCATTACTGTAAAGAAGTGTACTGACAACTAAGCAATGAGGAACACTACAGACAGTTACCCACAGATCCGACCAACAACCGTCAACTCAACAGACTGATCAAAATCTTTGATCCAGATCTTCAGAGCACCCTCCATGCTCTCATCCCATGTACTCTCTGTGTTGGAGATTTCTACCGCCTCCCAGAAATACACAAGACAAACACACTCGGCCGTCCTATTGTATCGAGCAATGGGACCCTGGGCGAGAACCTCTCTGGCTATGTCGAGAGCATCCTGAAAGCCATTGTACAAAGAACCTCCAGTTTTGTTGTGACACTACGGACTTTCTACGGAAACTCGGCACACGTGGAGCAGTTGAACCAGGGACACTCCTCATCACAACGGATATCTCGGCACTCGGCACCAGCATCCCCCACGACGATGGCATTGCTGCAACTGCCTCAGTACTCAATGCCGACAACTGCCAGTTCCCAAATGCAATTTTACGACTCATCCGCTTCATCCTGGACCACAATGTCTTCACCTTCAACAACCAGTTTTTCATCCAGACACACGGAACAGCCATGGGGACCAAATTCACACCTCAATATGCCAATATCTTGATTACCTGTAAAGACTCACATTCCAATCATTATTTTGTAAATTGAATTTGTGTCTTCATATGCCCTGTTTGTGAACAGAACTCCCGCTCATCTGATGAAGGGGCAGCGCTTGTGGCTTGTGCTACCAAATAAACATGTTGGACTTTAATCTGGTGTTGAGACTTCTTACTGTGCTTATCCCAGACCAACGCTGGCATCTCCACATCATCACCGATTAACCTCACCACCAACAATACAAGCTCACATGTTGAAACCAAAAGAGAAAATGCTGGAAAATCTCAGCAAGTCTGGCAGCATCTGCAAGGAGAGAAAAGAGCTGACATTTTGAGTCTAGATGACCCTTTGTTAAAGCTAAAAGGCATAGAAACTGGGAGATGTTTATACTGCAGGGTGAGGGAATGAAAGATGAGTCATAGCCACAGAAACCAGAGTTTTTCTGTGCCTTTTAGCTTTGACAAAGGGTCGTCTGGACTCGAAACGTCAGCTCTTTTCTCTCCTTACAGATGTTGCCAGGCCTGCTGAGATTTTCCAGCGTTTTCTCTCTTGGCTTCAGATCCAGCATCTGCAGCAAGTTGCTTTTATCTCACATGTTGAAATTGCACACAGAATCTCTCACTGCTCTGCACTGGAGTGACACATACGAGAACGCTAAAGGGAAGAAGAGAGGGTGAAGGAACCGAGGGGGAGAGAGAGCAAGAGAGGAAGGGAGAGCGAGAGGGTAAGGTAGAGAGTGGGAGAAGACCGAGAGGGGGTGGCAGGATCCAGAGAAGTTAAGATAGAGGAGGTGGTGGGGACCCAGGGGCGGTGGTGGGGACCCAGGGGCGGTGGTGGGGACCCAGGGGGTGAGGTAAAGAGGGGCAGGGTTTTCATCAGCTTTCTTTCCCTAGATTTACGGAGATGGTGAGAGCGGGTTAATTGTGGAGAATTGTACAGACTAGCTATCCACAGTCTCTGCTGCCAATTACAGGGTGATGGAGAGGCGCCAATGTACAAACCTTCATGTGAATGTGGTATGGGGCTACAGGAGAACAACTTCACAACCCCCATGGTCACCTTGAGAGCTCTAAGCAGAAGGCAGTTTGCTCTGTCCTAATTGCTATGTGACAAACAAAATGGTGGGAGAAGACAGCTTTGAAAACGTACAAGGAATGAGGGTTCACTGGGTCAGTGAAATGGAACTAACAAGTCTTCCTTATTTCATTGAAAGAGGAACTTGGGAAGTGAAACTTTTTTAAATAAAGTGATTCCCCTGCTGAGTTATGGCAGGAAACAGGAAAGTGTGTCATCATCAGAGATTCCATAACACCTACCCTGAAACAGCAGCAACACTGGGGGGGGGAAAGGCAAATTGTGCGGAGGGTGTGGAGAGTCTGCAGAAGGATCTAGATAGGCTGGGCAAATGGGCCAGGAAATGGCAAATGGAATTTAATGTTGGCAAGTGTGAGGTGGTCCACTTTGGTAGGAAGAATGGTAGGAAGGACTATTACTTACGTGGCGAAAAACTGCAGCAGGCGACGGTGCAGAGGGACCTCGGGGTCCTTGTGCATGAGTCGCAAAAACCCAGCTTGCAGGTGCAGCAGGTGGTCAGGAAGGCGAATGGGATGCTGGCCTTCATAGCGAGGGGGATTGAATATAAAAGTAGGGAGGTCTTGCTGCAGCTGTATAGGGCATTGGTGAGGCCGCAGCTGGAGTACTGTGTGCAGTTTTGGGCGCCGCACCTGTGCAAGGATATTTTGGCCCTGGAGGGAGTGCAGAGGAGGTTTACTAGGCTGATACCGGAGTTGAGGGGGTTGAGCTATGAGGAGAGGCTGAATAAACTAGGCTTGTACTCGCTAGAGTTTAGAAGAATGAGGGGAGATCTCATTGAGACGTATAAGATGATGAATGGGATGGATAGGATAGAGGTGGAGAGACTCTTCCCGCTCAAAAAAGACAGTAGGACTAGGGGGCACAGCCTCAAGATAAAGGGGAGGCGGTTTAGAACGGAGTTGAGGAGGAACTTCTTCACTCAAAGGGTGGTGAATCTCTGGAATTCTCTGTCCGTTGAAGTGGTGGAGGCTGCCTCGCTAAATATTTTTAAGAAGCGGGTTGATGGGTTTTTGATAAGAGAGGGGATTAAGGGTTATGGGGAGAGGGCGGGAAAGTGGAACTGAGCCACAACAGATCAGCCATGATCTTATTGAATGGCGGGGCAGGCTCGAAGGGCTAGATGGCCTACTCCTGCTCCTATTTCTTATGTTCTTATGTTCTTATGTCACTAAATCCCACTGAGAGACATGAAGCCCAGACATCTGCACATACAGATACCGGCCTCTCCACTGTCACAGGCCATTGTGTCTGTCCTGGCTCAGTACTATCCAGTTAGTCCCACGTCCCAGCACTTTGCCCTTAGCCCTATCAATACTTAGCCCATGTCCTTTTGCAAGTTATTACTGAAGATACCTTTCAGGAATCTTGCCCCAGATGATCATTCACTCATTCCGAATGTTTTCCTCAGCTCCACTCTGTCAATCATCTCCTGACCAAAGTAAACTCTCTCAGCTCCGCTAAGTTTGCCTCCTCGGTTCTCTCTCTAAAGCCTCGCTATCCTTGCTGTTGTGTAGCACCCTGATTCTAATGGAACACACTAGTTGAGACCGAGCCAGTGTTTTATTTACACTGCCGCATTACTTCCTCACTTTTGTCTCCTAATCTGTTATTTATAAAGCAGGGGATCCCGTGTGGTTTTTGTAACACCCTTATCGACCTGGTGTACAAACGCCCGTGCCCCGCCTCTCCCCGTCCAGGCGCCCCTGTCCCGCCCTACCCCCTCACCCCATCCCAACATCCCCCGCTCTCCCCATCCCTGTGCCCCCAGCTCTCCCTGTTCCTGTGTCCCTGTTCAGCGTTGTGACCTTTATTTTATTCTGTCCCTCATTGTTCCTTCAATAAATGTATCACATTTATTGGCATGGAGTTCCTCTGCCCTCTATCTGTCTGTGTCTGTCTCAGATAAGAACATAGGAACATAAGAAATAGGAGTAGGCCATCCAGCCCTTCGAGCCTGCCCCGCCATCCAATAAGATCATGGCTGATCTGAAGTGGATCAGTTCCACTTTCCTGCTTTCTCCCCATAACCCTTAATCCCCTTGCCTACCAAAAACCTATCTACCCGCGTCTTAAATATATTTAGTGAGGTAGCCTCAACCACTTCAACAGGCAGAGAATTCCAGAGATTCACCACCCTTTGAGTGAAGAAGTTCCTCCTCAACTCTGTTCTAAACTGCGCCCCCCCGCCCGCCCCCCCCCCCCCCCCATCTTGAGGCTGTGCCTTCTAGTCCTGCTGTCCTTTCTGAGCGGGAAGAACCTCTCCACCTCTACCCTATCCATCCCTTTCATTATCTTATACGTCTCAATAAGATCTCCCCTCATTCTTCTAAACTCTAACAAGTACAAGCCCAGTGTATTCAGCCTCTCCTCATAGCTCAACCCCCTCAACTCCGGTATCAGCCGAGTGAACCTCCTCTGCACTCCCTCCAAGGCCAAAATATCCTTGCGCCAGTGCGGCGACCAAAACTGCACACAGTACTCCAGCTGCGGCCCCACCAGTGCCCTGTACAGTTGCAGCAAGACCTCCCTACTTTTATATTCAATCCCCCTCGCTATGAAGGCCAGCATCCCATTCGCCTTCCTGACCACCTGCTGCACCTGTAGGCTGGGTTTTTGTGACTCATGCACAAGGACCCCAAGGTCCCTCTGCACCGTAGCATGCTGCAGCTTTTCACCCTGTAAGTAGTAGTCCTACCTACTATTATTCCTACCAAAGTGGATAACCTCACACTTGCCAACATTGTATTCCATCTGCCAGGTCCTCGCCCACTCGCTCAGCCTATCTAGATCCCTCTGCAGACTTTCCACACCCTCCGCACAATTTGTTGTTCCACTTATCTTTGTGTCATCAGCAAATTTCGACACCTTACACTCGGTTCCCTCCTCCAGATCATCTATATAAATGGTAAATAGCTGAGGCCCTAGCACCGATCCCTGGGGCACTGGTGGGTGTCGTCTATAGGCCCCCGAATAATGATCTGGAGGTGGGGCGGGCTGTTAACGCGCAAATAAGTGCGGCGTGCAGGAATGGGACGGCCGTAGTTATGGGGGATTTCAATCTGCATATTGATTGGTCGACCCATGTTGGACGCGGTGGGCTGGAGGAGGAGTTCTTGGAATGCTGCCGGGATAATTTCCTTGAACAGTGCGTGTTGGAGCCGACGAGGGAGAGAGCTATCTTGGATCTGGTGCTATGTAATGAGGCGGGTAGAATTAGGGACCTTGCGGTGAAGGATCCTCTTGGAGAGAGTGATCATTGTATGGTGGAGTTTCTGGTGCAGATGGAGGAGGAGAAAGTGGGTTCCCGGACACGCGTCCTTTGTTTGAATAGAGGGGAGTACGGTAGGATGAGAGAAGAATTGGCGAATGTTGACTGGGGGAGCGCGTTGGAGGGAGGGTCTGCTGAGGAGCAGTGGCGGATCTTTAAGGAGATCTTTCTTGGTGCTCAGCAGAAATTTATTCCGATGGTCAAAAAGGACCGTAGGAGGAGAGGTAATAAGCCGTGGATAACGAAGGAGGTGAAGGAAAGTGTTAAATTAAAAGCGGAGGAATTTAGAGTAGCTAAGAGTAGTGGGCGAGAAGAGGATTGGGAGAGGTTTAAATGTCAACAAAGATTGACAAAGAAGTTGATAAAGGAGGGTAGGAGAAACTATGAAGCTGGGCTAGCACTTAATATAAAAAAGGACAGGAAGAGTTTTTATAAATATATAAAAAGGAAGAGGCTGGCTAGGGTGAACGTTGGTCCTTTAGAGGATGAGAAAGGGGACCTAGTGGTAGGGGATGGGGATATGGCTAAGGTATTGAATAACTTTTTTGTTTCTGTCTTCACGGAGGAGGATGTGAATAATTTGCCGGGTGTTAGCGACGGAAAGGTGGTAGGACTGGAGGGTCTTAATGACATTACTGTTACTAGAGAGGCGGTGCTCGACAGACTGGAGGGACTGATTGTGGACAAGTCCCCAGGACCGGATGGAATGCATCCGAGGGTTCTGAAAGAAATGGCGGAGGTTATAGTGGATGCCTTGGTGGTTATTTTCCAGACGTCGCTGGATTCCGGCGAAGTGCCGGAAGATTGGAAAACGGCTAATGTTACGCCGTTGTTTAAGAAGGGTGCCAGGCAAAAGGCGGGGAATTATAGGCTGGTTAGTTTAACGTCTGTGGTAGGTAAAATGTTAGAATCCGTCATTAAGGAGGAAATTGCGAGGCATCTTGAAGGGAATTGCTTGATAGAGCAGACGCAGCACGGTTTCATTAAAGGGAAGTCGTGTCTGACAAATTTACTGGAGTTCTATGAGGATGTGTCTAGGGCAGTGGATAGAGGAGAGCCGGTGGATGTGGTCTTTCTGGATTTTCAGAAGGCGTTTGTCAAAGTACCTCATAAGAGGTTATTGCAGAAGGTAAGGGGACATGGAGTTGGGGGTAGGGTGTTAGCGTGGATAGAGGATTGGTTGTCAAATAGGAGGCAGAGAGTGGGGGTCAACGGGTGCTATTCAGATTGGCGGATGGTGACTAGTGGAGTGCCCCAGGGGTCGGTGCTGGGCCTCAGCTTTTTCCCATTTATATAGATGATCTGGAGGAGGGAACCGAGTGTAGGGTGTCGAAATTTGCTGATGACACCAAGATTGGGGGAACGGCAAATTGTGCGGAGGGTGTGGAGAGTCTGCAGAAGGATCTAGATAGGCTGGGCAAATGGGCCAGGAAATGGCAAATGGAATTTAATGTTGGCAAGTGTGAGGTGGTCCACTTTGGTAGGAAGAATGGTACGAAGGACTATTACTTACGTGGCGAAAAACTGCAGCAGGCGACGGTGCAGAGGGACCTTGGGGTCCTTGTGCATGAGTCGCAAAAACCCAGCTTGCAGGTGCAGCAGGTGGTCAGGAAGGCAAATGGGATGCTGGCCTTCATAGCAAGGGGGATTGAATATAAAAGTAGGGAGGTCTTGCTGCAGCTGTATAGGGCATTGGTGAGGCCGCAGCTGGAGTACTGTGTGCAGTTTTGGGCGCCGCACCTGCGCAAAGATATTTTGGCCTTGGAGGGTGTGCAGAAGAGGTTTACTAGGCTGATACCGGAGTTGAGGGGGTTGAGCTATGAGGAGAGGCTGAATAAACTAGGCTTGTACTCGTTAGAGTTTAGAAGAATGAGGGGAGATCTCATTGAGACGTATAAGATGATGAATGGGAAGGATAGGATAGAGGTGGAGAGACTCTTGCCGTTCAAAAAAGACAGTAGGACTAGGGGGCACAGCCTCAAGATAAAGGGGGGGCGGTTTAGAACGGAGTTGAGGAGGAACTTCTTCACTCAAAGGGTGGTGAATCTCTGGAATTCTCTGCCCGTTGAAGTGGTGGAGGCTGCCTCGCTAAATATTTTTAAGAAGCAGGTTGATGGGTTTTTGATAAGAGAGGGGATTAAGGGTTATGGGGAGAGGGCAGGAATGTGGAACTGAGCCACGACAGATCAGCCATGATCTTATTGAATGACGGGGCAGGCTCGGAGGGCCAGATGGCCTACTCCCGCTCCTATTTCTTGTGTTCTTATGTTCACTCCACTAGTCACCAACCGCCAATCCGAATAGCACCCACTGACACCCACTCTCTGCCTCCTATTTGACAGCCAATCCCCTATCCACGCTAACACCTTACCCCCAACTCCATGCCCCCAACCTTCTGTAACAACCTTTTGTGCAGCACCTTATCAAACGCCTTCTGAAAATCGAGAAACACCACATCCACCGGTTCCCCTCTATCCACCGCACTAGACACATCCTCATAGAATTCCAATAAATTCGTCAGACACAACTTCCCCTTAACGAATCCGTGCTGCGTCTGCTCTATTAAACAATTCTTCTCAAGATGCCTCGCTATTTCCTCTTTGATTACGGATTCAAACATTTTTCCTACAATAGACGTTAAACTAACCGGCCTATAATTCCCTGCCTTTTGCCTGCTACCCTTTTTAAACAGTGGCGTAACATTAGCCGTTTTCCAATCTTCCGGCACTTCCCCGGAATCCAGCGAGGTTTGGAAAATAATCACCAAGGCATCCACTATCACCTCCGCCATTTCCTTCAGAACCCTTGGATGCATTCCATCCGGTCCTGGGGACTTGTCCACAATCAGTCCCTCTAGTCTGTCGAGCACTGCCTCTCTCGTAACAATGATCTCATTCAGGCCCTCCACTCCTACCATCTTTCCATCGTTAACACCCGGCAAAGTATTTGCGTCCTCCTCCGTGAAGACCGAAGTAAAAAAGTTATTCAACGCCTCAGCCGTTTCCCCATCCCCTACCACTAAGTCCCCCCTCTCATCCTCTAAGGGCCCAACATTCACCCTAGCCAGCCTCCTCCTTTTTATATATTTATAAAAACTCTTACTATCCCTTTTTATATTTAGCGCTAGCCTAGATTCATAGTCTATCCTTCCTTTCTTTATCAACTTCTTCGTCACTCTTTGTTGATATTTAAACCTCTCCCAATCCTCTTCTCGCCCACTACTTTTAGCCACTCTTAACGCATCAGCTTTTAATTTAATACTCTCCTTTATCTCCTTCGTTATCCACGGCTGATTATCTCTTCTCCTACTATCCTTCTTTACCATTGGAATAAATTTCTGCTGAGCACCAAGAAAGATCTCCTTAAAGATCCTCCACTGTTCCTCAGCAGACCTACCAACCAATCTGCGCCCCCAATCTACATTTGCCAATTCCTCTCTCATCCTATCGTACTCCCCTCTGTTCAAACAAAGGATACAGGTCCGGGATCCTACTTTCTCCTCCTCCATCTGCATCAGAAACTCCACCATACAATGATCACTCTTCCCAAGGGGATCCCTCACAACAAGGTCCCTAATTCTACCTCAGATACATTACTGTACTCTCTGCTGTTTACTAAATTTGCAAATTTCACCTCATCTACACCATTGAGAGATGTCTGTATAACAAAATCCAGATCACTAATCTGAAAAGTAGCTGTGCTCCCTGTGTACACCACTTGGGGACACTGTTGTAAATGTCCCTCCATCTGAAACAGCAACCGTTCAGCACGACTTTCTGCTCTCCTCCTGCTCTCTCTCTCCTCCGTCCCCCATTCTCCCTCTCTCTCTCTCTTTCCCCTGTTCTAACCATCTCTCTTTCTCTCTCTCTCTCCCTTGTTCTATCCCTCTCTCTCTCTCTCTCTCTCTGTCAGGACTCTCCTGAGTTGCCCATTCCCACACAGTAGGACTTTGGTAAATAGGAATGTTCATGTCTCCTGAACATAAAAAAGGCCAGCTCGGTTTATTTAGGTTTCACACATGTTCTAATATCAGAGAGAGGAATTGGCAGTGCCAGGTCTGTTTATTTCCATCTCTAACACTGACCATCTCCACTCCTGTCTCAGCTCAGTGCTGCTGGAACACTTATCCATGTCTCTGTCAGGTCCAGATACAACACACTTCAGACTGCACTTCCAATTATCCTCTGCACACTCGAGGTCACCCAAAACCCTTGTCCATGTCTAACACACACCCATTTACCCATCTCCCTTGCACTCGCCGACTTGCAGGGACTCTTGGTCCAGCAACACTATAATTTTAAAATGACCATCTTTCTTTCCAATCCCTCGGCCCCACTGCCCTCTGGTATCTGGGCTCCTTTAATTTTGGCTCCTCGTGTATCCCTGAATTTAATCATTCCACCAATGATAGCCCAACCTCTGGAATTCCCCCTCCAGCTCGCATTGCTGCTTTAAGATGCTCGTTAAAACTACCCCTTTGACCGAACCTTTAGTCTTCTGATCTAATGCCTCCTTAATAATCAGGTTGTGTTTAAAAATACCGTGAACTGACTTGGGATGTGTCGATCTCATATAAATTTAAGCTGATTAATTGAACCATGTGGCCCATCTACAAAACAGTGGCTGAAAAATATACCATCCAGTTTTAATCAGTGATTAACAGCCCTTTGCGTCGATGTGAATAAACTGGTTGTAAACTGCACAAACACTAGCTGTGTTCCTGTCCACACGTCTGTGGGACACAAGGAAAAGAGGAGCATTTAGAACACAAATGATCCAATGAACTTTTGTGCAGTGAGCGACTAGTGAAAATAAACTCTTTAGAAAAAACCCAGATTTTAATAAACCCACACCTAGCTGTAAAAGTATTCCAGGACGTCAGGGAAATGCCAAGTAAAGTGGGAAGTAGCTCTCAGCAGCGTCTGTTTACAGCAAGTTTTAAACTGATTATATTTTGACAACCTCCTGTATTAAAGATCACTTTGGAAGTCCAGTCTGAAGTTCATATTCGGAAAAGGGCCAATTAATCCCCTATGTTCTGCTATCAGGAAGTTACAGCAATGGGATTACATGTTTGCTTTCCATAGCTTTTCCGACCATTACACTGCCAGCTAACATTAAACTGCCTTAATCCAAGATGTGCTTTTCCTGCTCCACTGAACTGACAGCAGGGTGTAAGTAAAACCTGCCAGGAATATAGCTGTAATTACATCTCGCTGAGACTTCATAGTAAGTTTCCATTATAAACTGGCAGGAGCACGTACAGTGATATAGCTCATAGAAAGTCAAAGGATACAATACACTGTGACGGCAGAGTTAGCATTGTACCCCAGATCTTTAAAAGTTTCAATCATAGATTCCTCAATCATTACTGTCAATCATAAGAACAAGTGGAGGACATTCAGCCCCTTGAGCTGATCCCAGGCAGTGGCACAGTGGTACTGTCAATGGAATAGTAATCCAGAGACCCAGGGTGATGCTCTGGGGACCCAGGTTCAAATCCCAACTCAGCAGGTGGTGAAATTTGAACCCAATAAAAATCTGAAACAAAAAGTCTATGATGACCATGAAACCATTGTCAATTGTCGGAAAAAACCCATCTGGTTCACTAATGTCCTTTAGGGAAGGAAATCTGCCGTCCTTACCCGGTCTGGCCTACATGTGACTCCAGAGCCACAGCAATGACCAGTTCAAAGGCAGTTAGGAATGGGTAGCAAATGCTGACCCAGCCAGCAACAGCCCCAAGCCATGAATAAATAAATCAATCAGAACACCGCTGATGTGTATTTTAACTCCATCCAGCTGCTGTGGTTCCATAGTCTTTCATGCCAAAGAATCTTATTCTGTTTGTTATTTGGACCTTGCACTTTACCTAGTCTCAATAAAAGCAGAAATTGTGGCTGTTTCTTCTCAGGCCTCCTATAGGATGACACTAGAGAATCATAGAATCCCTACAGTGCAGAAGGGGTCCATTCGAATCTGCACCAACAATCCCAGCCAGGCCCTATTCCCATAGCCCCTCGTATTTACCCTGTTAACACCCCTGACACTGGGGTTAATTTAGCATGGCCAATCCACCTAACCCGCACATACGATGTTGTAGTTTGTTTGAAAGCTCCTTTTACAGCTGATTTGCTGAGCTGGGGTTTCAGGAATTTTTTGTTCCACGTTCAGATTGTAGGAACAGAGATTCAGTGTAACAGAGTGCTCCCAGCCAGTGTAAATAAAAGTTACACAAATGAATTATTTAAACAGAAAAAAACAAACATTTTCACTACCCAGTGAGGAAGCGTTTCCTGATAACATCTCC
Organism: Carcharhinus amblyrhynchos; assembly: GCF_965287045.1. Classification (NCBI taxonomy): domain Eukaryota; kingdom Metazoa; phylum Chordata; class Chondrichthyes; order Carcharhiniformes; family Carcharhinidae; genus Carcharhinus; species Carcharhinus amblyrhynchos. The sequence goes on along the minus strand of NC_137330.1, from coordinate 119,665,059 downwards.
CCAGACAGCCTGGCTCTAATTTAAAGATTATACCCTCATGTTCTGGACTCTCCCACCAGATGAATAATATCTATTAACTTGATCAATTCCTTTAATCATCCCAACACCCCAATTAGATCACTATTTGATCTTCTATACTCAAAGGAACAAGCCTTGTCTATGTCAACAGTCCTCACAGTTCAACCCCTCAGTCCTGTAACCACTCTGCTGATTACTAAAATGTGGAGTTCAGAAGTGAACGCAACATTCCAGAGGAGATCTAACCAAAGCTTCACATAATAACTACCTCAAAATAAAGACCAATATTCCATTAGTCCTTTTAATTATCTTCCATACTGTAATATTTAATAATTCAGTAATTGATGCCCCAAGTCTCTGTTCACACACAGGCTGGAATTTTACCAGCACTCGGGATGAGTGAGGCTTGCAGAGCGGCATTCTCCGCCTGCCTCATGTGGGATATTACCAGCCTTGGACGGGCAAGGTGGTAAAATTCCAGCAACAGTTCCTGTGCCACCATTTGGAACGCGGCCAAATCTATCCTTTATACCGAGAACCCCCTGCTCCATAGATGATGCGTTACCAGAGTTTGTAGTCCATTAGGTTCACTGTATCTCAGTTTTACATTATCTGGGAAGCTGCCGTTCCCTATGCTGTGCTGTTGCGGAGGAGCTGGTTCAACGTGGGAAAGTTATGGAGGTGTTTATTTATTAGTGTCACAAGTAGGCTTACATTAACACTGCAATGAAATTACTGTGAAAATCCCCTGGGCTTTCCTTCCAGTCCTCAGGATTGCTGTTGTTCATTGGGTTACATTCCAAGCCAAGTTTCAATGATTCTCACATCACTGACATGCAGCTGGCTTGGCTATCTCCAGTTCTCCTACCAAGATGCTGCCATTATCTCAATTCTTTTTCCCTCAAAGCGCCATCATGGCACAATGGCAGAGCGGTTAGCACTGCTGCCTCACATCGCCAGGGACCCGGGTTTGATTCTCGGCTTGGGTCACTATCAGTGTGGAGTCTGCACATTCTCCCCATGTGTGTGTGGATTTTCTCCAGGTGCTTTGGTTTCTTCCCACAGCCCAAAAGGCGTGCTGATTAGGTGCATTAGAACATAGAATATAAAACATTACAGCACAGTACAGGCCCTTCAGCCCTCGATGTTGTGCCGAGCTATGTCCGAACCCAAGATCACGCTATCCCACTCCCCATCATTCTGGTATGTTCCATGTGCCTATCCAATAATCGCTTGAAGTTCCTAAAGTGTCCAACTCCACTATCACAGCAGGCAGTGCATTCCACACCCCAACCACGCTCTGAATCTACCTCAGACATCCCTCCTATATCTCCCACATGAACCTTATAGTTATGCCCCCTAGTAACAGCTACATCCACCCGGGGAAACAGTCTCTGCACGTCCACCCTATCTATCCCCCTCGTCTTCTTATAAACCTCTATTAAGTCACCTCTCATCCTCCTCCGCTCTAAAGAGAAAAGCCCCAGTGCCTTCAACCTTTCCTCATAAGATCTACCCTCCAGACCAGGCAGCATCCTGGTAAATCCGCTCTACACTCTCTCCAATGCTTTCACACCCTTCTTATAGTGAGGTGACCATTGGCCATGCTAAATTCTCCTTCAGTGTACCCGAACAGGCGACTAGGGATTTTCACAATAACTTCATTGCAGTGTTAACATAAGACTACTTGTTACTCATAAATAAATACTTAAACTGTCCACCCAGGTCTCCCCCAGCTCGTCCTCCTGGCATTACTCCGCTGACAGTCTCCCACTTAAGCTTATTATGCAGCTCCCTCCACACGAAGAGCCATGTGTCACGGAATTGGATGAGGAACCCAAAGGTTGAAGGTTCAAACCTCATCACAGTAAGCTTGGAGATAGAATTTTTAAAGGTATCTGAGAACAGACAACTGCAACAATCATTTTGATGGCAAAACCTGGAGATTTCTTGGGCTAACTTATTTCTGATTCTCATGTCACACCAGACACTGATCAAGAAATTAAGTTTAAAATTTCCATTGTGCTCAAATCCCTCTGTCAGGTAGATAAATAGAACAGGCTCGATAAGAAGAATGGCCGACTCTTTCTTAAATTTGTTACACAAATCTGACCACTAATATCAGCTTATTACAGATTAAACTGATTCTATTCCAGGCCTCAATATTGTGGTCGTTTCTAACCTACACAGCTTTCAGAGTATGCCTTCTTCTGAGGGGTGGAGCACACACCTTGTAACGAAGTGTGAACATTCATTCAGTGACACAGTTGAGAAATGGAGGTCTCAACAAATTGGTTTCCATCTTTGAGACTAACTCTGTGGGATTTTATAAACCTGCCAGCAATGAGAACCTTTGCGGAAGGGAACTGGAAAATTTGGCCAAAAGTCAACTGATTTTAGGCTGTTCTCTGAATTTCCCTGTCCCACTGCTGATGGAACCAGATAATCCTGGCCAAAAGCAAAAGACTTGCATTTCAATAGCGCCTCTGACTACCCCAGGATGTCCCAAATCATTTCACAACCAGTAAAGTACTTCATGAAGTTCAGTCATAAAAGCACAGCATCGTAAGAAACTGGAGTAAGTCATTCGACCCAATGGACTGCTCTGCCAATCAGTAAAGATCATGGTTGAGCTGAGTGCAGTCTCTCTCCTGCTTGTCCCCCATAACCTTCAACTCCTTTATTAAGCAGCAATCTGTCTAACTCAGCCTTGTATATATTCAATGACCCAGCCTCCACCGCTCTGGATTGAGAATTCCAAAGACCAACAAACCTTCTGACCAAAAATTTCTCCTCATCTCTCTTAAATGGGCAACCCCTTATTTTTAAGCTGTCGCCCTGGTTCTAGATTCTCTTGTGAGGGCAAACATCCTCCCAGCATCCAGTGTTTCAATAAGATCATCTCTTATTCTTCTAAACTCCAATAAGGACAGGCTCAAACTTTCCTCATAACTCAACCCCTTCATCCCAGGAATCAGCCAAAGGGAGGTGATGGCCTAGTGGTACTATCGCTAGACCATTAACTCAGAAACTCAACTAATGTTCTGGGGACCCAGGTTCGAATCCCACCTAATTGAATTTGAATTCAATTTTTAAAGATCTGGAATCAAGAACCTATTACGATTCTATTCTCTTAGTCTGCTGTTTTGGTATCATTAGTAAGTTTATTTATTAGTCACAAGGAGGCTTACACTAACACTGCAATGAGGTTACTGCGAAAATCCCCGAGTCGCCACACTCCAGCGCCTGTTCGGGTACATTGAGGGAGAATTTAACATGGCCAATGCACCTAACCAGAAAGTCTTTCGGGCTGTGGGAGGAAACCAGAACACATGGAGGAAATCCACACAGACACAGGGAGAAAGTACAGACTCTGCACAGACAGTGATCCAAGCCAGGAATTGAACCCGGGTCTTTGGCGCTGTGAGCCGGCAGTGCTAATCACTGTACCTAAAGGCAGGGAGTAATTTGAGGAGATAAAACGAGAGTCTTCACACAAGAAAGAGACTCAATAAAACAAATGGGGCTTTTATCATTGTGAATCACCTTACATCAAATCCATTCGGCCCCCCTAGGCTGTAGCAGCATTTGTGCTTCATGAGTCTCCTTCTCTCCCATTTCATCACACCCCATCAACATTTCATTCTAATCCTCAGCTTCCCCACAACCATTCACAGTGGGAACCAGTTGTGTATTTAACAGATATCAAATATATTCAAGAGGCGGCTGGATATAGCACTTGGGGTGAACGGGATCAAAGGTTATGGGGAGAAAGCAGGATTAGCCTATTGAGTTGGATGATCAGCCATGATTGTGATGAACAGCAGAGCAGGCTCAAAGGGCCGAATGGTTCCTCCTGTTTCTATATTAGGGGTTGGGCAATTAGTAAATATTGGCCTTGGACATCAGGAAGATCTCACCTGCCCTTTTTCAAATCGGTCACCTTAACGGTGCATATAGGGCATCAACTTAATGTGTCATCTGAAAGACAGCACCTCTGACAAAGCTGAAGTCCCTCAGTGCTGCACTTTTAGATTATGAGCTCCAATCATTGGAGCAGAACTTGAAGGCAGAACCTACTGAGTTGAAGGTGAGAGTAACAGCGACTAGAAAAGTGAATAGCCTGTGTCTGAGTTTAAATTTATTTATTAGTGTCACAGGTAGGCTTGCATTAACACTGCAATGAAGTTACTGTAAAAATCCCCTATTCGCTACACTATCCCTCCCCAACTTCCTGCTGGGTTACTTTGTGATTCTTCCATGTTGTATCGATATTCCTTTCTAGTTAGCGTATGTACTTGCTGCTCACAATGCCATCTCCACTTTATTGAAGTGGTCAAATGTATATTGGACAATCAGTTTGGATAGTAAATGGAGCCACCTTACCTTGAATGCTCAGCATCTGGCCCAGTTTGAGAGCAGCACCTCGCACCTTGCATAAAGTGTTCACAATTCTCTCAGCATTAGCTTCAGATAAGAAGGGACTGCCTTCCATCATCGCTTTCCCACCTGCTGAGGGACAGAATCAACCCAACATTAAAATAAGATAGCAAATTCAGGAACACATGGCTGAACACACAGCCTGTTCGAACTCTAACATCTTACACTGACAATCCCATAGGGACAATGGACAAGGTCCATGGTACCGGACACTGCCAGAGCTAGAATAAAACCGAGTAAACTGAGGGGAGACCAAGAGGGGGTGGGCAAGGGGGCGTGTCCGAGGAGAGGGGAGGTATGACCGAGACCAGAGTGGAGGGGCCCATTTCCAAAACAAAAACGCTGGAGAATCTCAGGGGTCTGGCAGCATCTGTAAGGAGAGAAAAGAGCTGATGTTTCAAGTCCAGATGAGCCTTTATCAAAGCTCAAATATCTCTCTGTTTCACTCTCCTCCCTTACCGATCGTTCTCTTCCCACCTTGGCAATTCAGCATTTTACCAACAAGCAGTTTATTTTGAACCGGACTGTATTCACACTGGACTTAATGGCGTAATGGCAAGTGACAAATGGCTCACCACCTTTCTGGGTGCTTGTACACCTGATATTTTCTCAGCTTCATCTTAACCTGACACTGCTGTCAACTGAACTTAGTCTTCTATAATCCAGCTTTATTTGGCTATGAGATAGCAAGACTCAAGTTTGTAAGAGGTAACCTGAGCTTTAACAGATACAGGAACACAGAGATGCACTGAATATAGAGTTAAAATGGGTGAAGAGCAGTGAGAACAGGAGAGAGTATGTTATTCTATCCGAACCGAGAGTAATCTATGAGCATCAAGCAGGGACTGGAAGGAAGTAAGAGGTTTGAATGCGGCCTTTAGACATTAAACAGAAGATGACTTGTTTTTTAAATTAATTCTTGGGATATGGGCATTACTGATACACACTGTTGCCACTGTTTATCGGTGGTGGTGAGACTGGATGTTTGTGAATAAGCTGCCAATCGAGCGGGCTGCTGTATCTTGGGTGGTGTTGAGCTTCTCGAGTGTTGTTGGAGCTGCATTCGTCCAGGTAAGTGGGGAGTATTCCATTACAATCCTGACTTGTGCCTTGTTTGTAGTTCTAGCTTTGTGGGTCAACGTGAAAAACAACATGGGAGCTCTTCACCAACTAGAACTAGCTTTCCCACACAAACACGCTCCAGGCTCCTGCAGTGTTGTATCAAACAAAAAGCAATAACTAACTGTATCTTTGATGATTACAGCCTCAGGAATCTGCACAGACTGAGTCAGCCTCAACGCAATGACAAACAGAAATGACAGTCAGGATGCTTCTGTGATTGTACATGGTGGCTCCAGTCAATGAAGCTGGGTTATAGTGAGGCAGCTCTGAGACATGGGTCCACACACCCCAGCCTGATCTACAAACCAACGTATGGTCACTGGGTGGAAATCCTCCACATTGGTAATGCAGAATCAGAATTCAAAACTTCACACAGACAACAAGCCCACCTTCAATAAACAACTAAAAACATTTACATTAAAATTAGAACTATATTTTGCGAAGAAAGCCATGCTTTAAATTCATCACCCATACAGGAATGGGCAGGAGAATGGGGCAATTTCATTATTTCATCCATTCATGGGATGTGGGCATTACTGGCTGTACCAGTATTTATTGCCCACCCGAGGGCAGTTAGTTCTGACTGTGGGCCTGGAGTCACGTGTAGACCAGGTAAGATTTTCCGACAATCGACAATGGTTTCATGGTCATCAGTAGACTTTTAATTCCAGATTTTTATTGAATTCAAATTTCACCATCTGCCATGGTAGGATTTGAACCCTTGTCCCCAGAAGATTACCCAAAGGCTCTGGGTTAAGTTTTAAAGTTTATTTATTAGTGTCATAAGTAGTCATAATTAGTGTCACCGCAATGGAGTTATTGTGAAAATCCCCGAGTCACCACACTCTGGCACCTGATTGGGTACACTGACGGAGAATTCAGCATGGCCAGCACGTCTTTCGGACTGCAGGAGGAAACCGGAGCACCTGGAGGAAACCCACGCAGACACGGGGAGAACATGCAAACACAGACAGTGACCCAAACCAGGAATCAAACCGGGTTCTCTGGCTCTGTAAGGCAGCAGTCTAACAAAGTCCCACAAAGGAGATTATTGTGCAAGATTAAAGCAAATGGGATTGGGGTAGTGGATTGAGATGGATAGAAAACTGATTGGCAGAGAGGAAACAAAGAGTAAGAATTAACGTTTCAAAGTGGCAGGTTAGTGGAGTACCATAGGGATCAGTGCTGGGATCCAGCTAGTCACAATATATATTAATGATTTGGATGAAGGAACAAACTGTAACATCACAAAGTTTGCAAATAATACCAAGTTGAGTGTGAGGGTGAACTGTGATAAGGATGTAGAAATCCTTCAGAATGATCTGGACAGGGTGGGCGAGTGGGCAAATCAATGGCAGATGCAGTGTAATTGGGATAAACGTGAGGTTATTCACTTTGGAAGCAAAATCAAGAAGGTAGATTACTACCTGAATGTCTGTAAATTGGGAGAGGGGAGTGTGCAGCAGTACCTGGGTGTCCTTGTGCAACAGTCACTGAAAGTAAGCATGCAGGTGCAGCAGGCAGTAAAGGCAAATGGCATGTTGGCCTTCATTGCAAGGGGTTTTGAGTACAGGAGCAGAGATGTGTTGTTGCAATTATACAGGGCCTTGGTGAGGCCGCACCTAGAGTATTGTATGCAATTTTGGCCTCCTTTTCTGAGGAAGGATGTTCTTGCTCTCAAGGAAGCACAGCAAAGGTTTACCAGGCTGAGTCCAGGGATGGCAGGACTGAGATATGAGAAGAGATTGACTAGGTTAGGATTGTTTTCACTGGAGTTCAGGCGAATGAGGGGGGGAGCTCAGAGAGACTTATAAAATTCTAACAGGACAAGACAAGATAGATACAGGGAGGATGGTCGAGTTCAGAACCAGGGGTCACAGTCGGAGGATACAGGGTAGACCATTTAGGACGAAGACGAGAAGATATTTCTTCACCCAAAGAGTGGTGAGCCTGTGGAATTCATTACCACAGGAAGTAGTTATGCCAAAACATTGAATGTATTCAGGAGGTGGCTGGATATAACACTTGGGGTAAATGGGATCAAAGGTTATGAGGAGAAAGCAGGATTAGGCTATTGATTGGACAATCGGCTATGATCATGATGAATGGTGGAACATGCTCAAAGGGCCAAATGGCCTGCTGCTGCTCCTATCTTTTATGTTTCTAGCCACTGTGCACAGTGGTTAGTATTGCATTATTAGTCCAGAGACAATACTGCCACACTACAGCTTCCCCTATACAATAACCAGAGGCTGAGACACAACACACTGGCGTTATTTCCAACACAGTAAGGAAGATAAAGAGCAAACTTAATAGAGTTCTTCTTAAATTGTGAATAGCTTTGACAAGGAAGAACTGTTGTTTCTGATTGGGGAAAGGAGAAGTCATCCATTTAAAAGTTTGATGTTTCTCTACTTGGCGAGTGGAGGAACTTCGAATGCTTTGTCTCAGCTGAGGCCATCATGTCTTTGAAAGGAAGATAAGTCCTTAAAGCAAGAAACACAGCAGGGATATAGTAGGATCACTCCACAGACACAATAGGCCGAATGGCTTCCCTCTGCTCCTCTAAGACAAAGAATGAGACAGCAGAGAATTTCTGGGAGAGGCAGAGAGGCGCTGGAGATCCAGTCTCTGCCATCACTCAAAAGCTGCAGATAAATAACTCCCACTGTACAAAACTGCAACTAAAATTCCTAAAAACACCAGGCAAAATGCTGTCAACTTCCCAGCCCCCTGACACGAGGTTTAAATTTGGGAATGAAAGTCTATAATTTAATTTGAAATGGAATGAGATTTAAGTGTGGGCTAACATGAGGAATTTTATAGTCTGAAAATAACAGCAGGGGGAGAGAAATGAAGGAGATACTGTCCCCTCCGCTGTGGTTCCTGTACCCTGAAACTGCACTTCACAAGGTAATGGAGTGGCTATAAAGCACTCTGGGGACATCCCAAGGTCACGGGCAGTGTCGAAATACATGTTTGTTCTGAATCTATTTACCCCTCGGAAGCTATTCTGAAATATTTGTCCTCTCACTGCTTCTAAAAAAAGATGCCAGGAATTAAATGGTGAGAGCTGTTAAAGAGGGGCCTCCTCCTACAAATAACAAAACAACTGCAGCAGGCTATCCGGCAGCCTGCACAAGCTGGAGTAGCTTTTTCTAGCAGACGAGTTTCCTCTAGTCCTTCTGGCACTCGCCCGAGGAGATTACAGCAAAGTGACCTTGGAGAGAGACCAGGCACTTTCCTTTGAGCCTCGGCACTTGTGTCCCGCAACAATCTGCCACTCTGCTAAGCTCCCCCATGCCACTGTTTATATAGGTGCTGTTTTCTCTAGCTCCCATGTACTGCTCATGCTGTGTTTATGTTCAACAGGTTATTTAGATGAAGCTGATAAGGAGTTCAAAAACACACACAGGACATAGTAAGCGTGTGGGGAATCCCGACACAGCAGCCTGCAAGCTCTGTAATAAATCCCTCACAGAACCAGGAACTGTACGGCCTATTATGTCTCTACCAATCTACTCTCTGTCAGCTCTCATTAACCCTTTTCTCTTTCTTTCAGGTTCTCCTTTTTCCCACTCTCCGGAATATATTGCCAGGCTTTGCTGCATAGAGTGAACTGGCTGCTCACTTGTGGGACTGTGGTGTTTTTGTTCTTCTGGCTGGAGTGGGGAGAAGTCAAGAACTAGGGGTCACAGGCTAGGTCACTTAGGGTTGGGATGAGGAGAAACACTTTCACTCTTGAGGGAGGTGAACCTGTGGAATTCTCTACCCCAGAAGGCGGTAGAGGTCAACTCACAAGAACGAAATGGATATATTTCTAGATTCTAGAGGTGTCAAGCAGAATGGGAACAAAGTGGAGGTACGATATTGAAGTAGAAGAGCAGCCACGATCATGTTGAATGATGGAACAGACTGAGAGAACTGACCCCTACTCATATTTTCTATGTCAGATCAAACAACTGGACAGAGTGACACCATTGCAGCAGAGGTCACTGTCCTGGAGGAAGCAGCTTCTCTGTTTCTATAAGGACAGCCACTCAGTGAAAGCACTAGGTGGAATGTAACCCTGAAAAGGAGTCAGGCAGGGCAGGGAGAATTTACCAGAAATATTAAAAACAAAGTAGGAGTGCTGCTGCCAAAAAGCTGTGGGACAATAACACGTGAAAATACAGTTGCGAGAGAGAGAGAGAGAGACCTATCACAATCAATACTGATTACAGAGCCAACCTTCAGAAACAGTCAACTGTGCCACTTCAGGCAAAGCTACTGAAGGTCAAACATCACGTTTCTCCATGATGGTCAATCTCTCAATGTCAGCTTTATAAAACAGGACGGCAGGCGGCGAGTCCCAGAAGCAGTTTACAACATTGTTGTGTATTTGTTTAACACTGTTGGGGAAGGTAGGGTCACTGAACATCACAGATACCAGGGTTTACAATACAGATGAGAGGAATGGATGGAGCAGGAGATAGAAATCGTGCCATCAGGGGAGAATCCACAACTCGGAAATTACAGAGAGGTCATACTGGGTGATATCAGGAAGCACTTCCTCACAAAAAGGGCAGGGAATTCTGGAAAGGAGGGGGTGGGAATCCGGAATGGGCAGTAAAGGAAGGCCATGTGTGGAACAATAACCACAGTGAGAATCCAAAGCATTTCGTGGTTGGGACAGGGCCCCTGACACTCTTCCAACTCCAAGGTCTAGTGTTGATAATATCTAACCACACTATTCATCTAATAGCTCCAGCAAGTTATTAGTAACACTGAGACTGCTTGATCAACACTCCAACCTGCATTCAGATTGGTTCCTAATACACACACACACACACACACACACACACACACACACACACACACACACACACACACACACACACACACACACACAGTCTTACAGTGCAGAAAAGCCCCCTTGACCAGACAGTCGCACCTTTCTCCATATGGCCTATGCTATCGGCCATTTTAATGCAGACTACTGGGTTTCAGAACCGAGGAGATCCCAAGGGCTGACAACCCTGCATTCGTGCATCCTCCCTTCAGTCCCCACTGCACCCCAGAATAAACCCTCTGTCCTTAACTCTCCTGAACGCAATGACTCAGTGAGGTGGAGGAAAAGGGCTGGTGACAATAGAGATCCCAGGATAGAAACTAGGCCTCTGGGTATTAGCACAAAGCAAGGCAGAAACTCGCAGGGCTTCCTCTCCTGTTGCGGAATTGAATTTCCCAATGACTGATGTCAGGCTAACTGGCCTATAGTTCCCAGTTTTCTCTCTCCCTTCTTTCCTAAATAGTGGCGTTACATTTTGTCACCTCCGAATCCACACCATGGTCTGGGACATTCTGTGAAATCACAATCAGTGTAGTCACTGTCTTTGTGGCCATTCTTTTGGAAACCAAGGACACAAGCCATTGGGTACAGGGAATTTGGCAACTTCTAGATTCATTCATTTTCTGATTTTTTTTAACCAATAATATTACATCGCCAATTCCCCAGCTTTTCTGGTCATATTTTTGATCTACTGGGAGGACAGGTACAAAATATTTGTGTATCAAAACCGTTTCCTTATTCCCCATTATATTTCTCAGTCTCAAAGAGTTTACCTTAGCTACTCTCTTCCCTTTTACAATCTGAAATGTATGCGTGAAGAATTGGAAGCTTACTACAATCTAGCCTGAAGTGTTCATGTTCTGAATTATACACTAGGCAAGTCTTGATTTGTCTTCCTAAGATCACTAACATGCTCCTTTAGCAGCAGTTGAAACATTCCCTCATAGATTAAAAACTCTTACTTAATCTCCTTCGTGAGCCATAAATGGACTGTTTAACATTTGATTTGACGCGTATTGGTATACAGTGAAAAGTATTGTTTCTTGCACGCTATACAAAGCATGCTGTTCATCAAGAAGGAGAGGGTGCAGAATGTAGTGTTACAGTCACAGATAGGGTGTTGAGAAAGATCAACTTAATATATGGTAGGTCCATTCAGAAGTCTGACAGCAGCAAGGAAGAAGCTGTTCTTGAGTCGGTTGGTACGTGACTTCAGACTTTTGTATCTTTTTCCCTACGGAAGGTGGAAGAGAGAATGCCTGGGGTGGGTGGGGTCCTTGATTATGCTGGCTGCTTTTCCAAGGCAACGGGAAGTGGAGACAGATTCAATGGATGAGAGGCTGGTTTGCATGCTGAACTGGGCTACATTCACAACCATTTATGTTTCTTGCAGTCTCGGGCAGAGCTGGAGCCATACCAAGCTGCGATACAGCCAGAAAGAATGCTGACTATGGTGCATCTGTAAAAGTTGGAGGCATATTGAACATGCCAAATTTCCTTAGTCTTCTGAGGAAGTAGAGGCATTGGTGGGCTTTCTTAACTATAGTGTCAGCATGGGGGAACCGGGACAGTTTGTTGGTGATCTGGACACAAAAATGTGAAGCTCTCGACCATTTCTACTTTATCACCATTGATGTAGACAGGGCATGTTCTCCTTTACACTTTCTGAAGTTGATGACAATCTCCTCCTTTCTGTTGACACGGAGGGAGATTATGATCGCCGCGGTAGTTCACCAATTTCTCTATCTCATTCCTGTGTTCTGTCTCATTGCTGTTTGAGATCCGACCCACTATGGTGGTGCTGTCAACAAACTTGAAGATCAAGTTAAGAGTTTTTATAGACTATATAGTTTTGGAGAATTATGAAACATTTACTTAAGTGGTCACTATTACTGAGAACTAGAGACCAGAGCTGGGATCCTGGAATGCTAGATTAAACCCTGATCAATGCCCAATCCTGGACCTTTTGAATTTAAAGGTGAGAATAATACTAATTGAATCGTCAGTCAGTCTCTTACACTCCACTCAAACTTCTTTAGGCATGATTACTGCTTTCTCCACAATCGCATACAAACACCATTTGACACTGTCAATTCATTCCGAGTCACCTTCAGAAGGTGCAGTACAATCAGATACTGCTGTTCAAATTTAGAAGAGATAGATTCTAATTTAAGCTCTCCTGTGTTGCTTTCAGTCACAATGACATTTGCCCACAGGTTTCTACAAGTTTGCACGATAGCACCACTCCCTGCTTGTCGCCACAGTTTGAAGAATGTGGATATTTTATTTCGCAAAAGGACAGATGTATTTATTTTTCTCTTTCAAGAGAGCCCAAACAGATTAAGCATGTACTTACACATATAAAAAAGACACAGACACTTTTGTACACATGCACAGACACCCACGTGCATGCATACGGATGGACGGACGTTCAGAAGCCTAAACTCAGTGAGCAAGCTTCCCTCACAATTACTGGGAGAAACTGCTGGAGATGCCAGCCAGCTCATCACCAACTTACAGGGAGAAGCTGGAATTACAGTTAGATTCCGGAATGATAAGAACATAAGAACATAAGAAATAGGAGCAGGAGTAGGCCATCTAGCCCTTCGAGCCTGCCCCGCCATTCAATAAGATCATGGCTGATCTGTCGTGGCTCAGTTCCACTTTCCCGCCCTCTCCCCATAACCCTTAATCCCCTCTCTTATCAAGAACCCATCAACCCGCTTCTTAAAAATATTTAGCGAGGCAGCCTCCACCACTTCAACGGGCAGAGAATTCCAGAGATTCACCACCCTTTGAGTGAAGAAGTTCCTCCTCAACTCCGTTCTAAACCGCCTCCCCTTTATCTTGAGGCTGTGCCCCCTAGTCCTACTGTCTTTTTTGAGCGGGAAGAGTCTCTCCACCTCTATCCTATCCATCCCATTCATCATCTTATACGTCTCAATGAGATCTCCCCTCATTCTTCTAAACTCTAACGAGTACAAGCCCAGTTTATTCAGCCTCTCCTCATAGCTCAATCCCCTCAACTCCGGTATCAGCCTAGTAAACCTCCTCTGCACTCCCTCCAGGGCCAAAATATCCTTGCGCAGGTGCGGCGCCCAAAACTGCACACAGTACTCCAGCTGCAGCCTCACCAATGCCCTATACAGCTGCAGCAAGACCTCCCTACTTTTATATTCAATCCCCCTCGCTATGAAGGCCAGCATCCCATTCGCCTTCCTGACCACCTGCTGCACCTGCAAGCTGGGTTTTTGCGACTCATGCACAAGGACCCCGAGGTCCCTCTGCACCGTCGCCTGCTGCAGTTTTTCACCACGTAAGTAATAGTCCTTCCTACCATTCTTCCTACCAAAGTGGACCACCTCACACTTGCCAACATTAAATTCCATTTGCCATTTCCTGGCCCATTCGCCCAGCCTATCTAGATCCTTCTGCAGACTCTCCACACCCTCCGCACAATTTGCCTTTCCCCCAATCTTGGTGTCATCAGCAAATTTCGACACCCTGCACTCGGTTCCCTCCTCCAGATCATCTATATAAATGGTAAATAGCTGAGGCCCCAGCACCGACCCCTGGGGCACCCCACTAGTCACCAACCGCCAATCCAAATAGCACCCATTGACCCCCACTCTCTGCCTCCTATTTGACAACCAATCCTCTATCCACGCTAACACCCTACCCCCAACTCCATCCATTCTTCAAAACTTCATCTAGTCGTTTCTCTTTCCAAATGCCAAGTAATGAGTTTCATAATTCAAGCTTTTCCTTTTCCATTCTACCTTCCAAAATTTGTTGAGTTTTTAATACTGCCCCCTGCCAGACTGCAGCAGCTGAAGGGGCCCCATCTCAGTGACTCCTGCTTCTGCACTCAGGTAGCAGGAAAAGCTCAGGCCACGAGCTTCCTGCAACATGGAAAAGCCCCAAGGTTTACTAGAAAGAATAAGAAATCCTCTCCCACTTAGTCCAAGTGTCTACTGCTGAATTTAACATTAATCCTGAAAGAACTTGCAAAGGGATGGGAATTGGGCAAGAATAATTGCTCCCTATGAGATAGCAAATTTCAACAACTCTCCATGAATGCAGAACAATATCGGACAACAAGTTAAAGGAGGAAATATTGGAGGGATTAGGAGTGGAGGAATGTGTGTGTTGACGGGAGATATAGTGGGTGAAAGCTCAGTCTTAGTGGTGTGAGGAGGATCTTAAAGCAGAGAGGAGATGAGGAATGGCACAGGAATTTGCAGAGGGAATTCCATCGCATGGGGACTAGACTGAAGGAGGTATGGCTACCAGTGGTGGTGGGATTGAGGAGCTAGAGAAGCCCAGAGGACTGGAATTGGAGGGAAGCAGAGTTTGGCAGAGGGGGTACGATGCGTGGAGGCGAGGCGAGAATGAGGCTCTCTTTTCTCTTGAAACATCTCCCACAGCACATCTCAAGGCTTCTGCCATTAACCATCTCATTCGCTGGTCTAGGCACAAACCTCCCACGAGATCAAACAGCTGGCCAAACAAAGAGGGTTTTCACCAAAATAAAAATATGCTCTCTCCAGGAACCACTTGCATTGATCAGGTTCCAGACTCAAACCCATCACAGCTCCAGGTTCACTGCAGACACTGAGGTAATCTCATCCACCTCAGACATCACCAATGAGTCACACAATGCAGAAAAGGCCCTTCAGCCCTTCAAGGCACAAATATTCTGAGATTCTACCCAGTTTTCCATGAAAATGTTATGTGATCCTCAAATATCGGCTCAAATTTTCCCGTGGTGGAGGTGACTTGCTATGGACTCACCAACAGGATCTTTTGGTCTCACCAAGGTCGATAGCAATTGACATTTCTCACTCGTGCTGCTGACTGGAGTCGACTTTGGTGTGACTGGAAGATTCCCATGGCGGGTAAGGTTAGAGAATTCCACACTAAATCTTCAAACTGATTCTTCGACAATGCACCAAAAATAGAATCATTTGGTTTAATTGCACCTCATGAATCGCTGGCTCTGATGTAGTCACATCTTACATACATAAGAACATAAGAAATAGGAGCAGGAGTAGGCCATCTAGCCCTTCGAGCCTGCCCTGCCATTCAATAAGATCATGGCTGATCTGAAGTGGATCAGTTCCACTTTCCCGCTTTCTCCCCATAACCCTTAATTCCCTTGTCTATCAGAAACCTATCTACCCTTGACTTAAATATATTTGGCGAGGTAGCCTCCACCACTTCAATGGGCAGAGAATTCCAAAGATTCACCACCCTCAGAGAAGAAGTTCCTCCTCAACTAAATTGCCCCCCTTATTTTGAGGCTGTGCCCTCTAGTTCTAGTTTCCTTTCTAAGTGGAAAGAATCTCTCTACCTATATCCTATCTAGCCCCTTCATTGTCCTGTAAGTCTCTATAAGATCCCCCCTCAGCCTTCTAAACTCCAACGAGCACAGGCCCAGTCTATTTAATCTCTCCTCATAAGCTAACCCCCTCATCTCCAGTATCAGCCTGGTGAACCTTCTCTGTACTCCCTCCAAGGCTAATATATGCTTTCGCAAATACGGGGACGAAAACTGCACACAGTACTCCAGTTGCGGCCTCACCAGTGCCTTGTACAGTTGCAGCAAGACCTCCCTGCTTTTATATTCTATCCCCCCACATCTACTAAACCTCTACATATCTCTCAGCCGCCCCCCCAGCTGAGTGGAACCATTGTTGCACACAAGGTTTATGGTAATTACAATATAACAGGAAGCCTAATGACTCAAAAACTCCTCACTGATGATAGTTGCATAAATGGAGCTGCCTGTTCTCATCTTATCCCGAGAGGCAGGAGGTTGTGAGTTCCAGTCCTACACTAGAAATTTGACCCAGTACAGTACTGAGGGAGTGTAGCACCATTAGGGGGTGACTCACTCAGGTCACCATAAGAAACTCTCGTGCGCTATTCGAAGATCAGGAAAGTTCCTTACTCTCCTCCTCCTCCTCCCTTCACATAAATTTCTCAGAGCTCCACATTAACTTGAAAGGCAAGTCAAATACTGACCTTCCAATAAGGTTTTAGGAGGCCCTGCTCTTATGGTGCCAGTTATAGAAAAATTGAGGAAGGCAGGAAATTTGAGATATCCACTCTCACCAACTTTTACAGATGCACTATAGAAAGCATCCTTTCTGCTCGTATCACAGCTTGATATGGCTCCTGCTCTGCCCAAGACCACAAGAAACTACAAAGGGTTGTGAATGAAGCCCAATCCATCACGCAAACCAGCCTCCCATCTATTGACTCTGTCTATACTGCCTGTTGCTTCGGAAAAGCAACCAGCATAATTAAGGACCCCACACACCCCAGACACACTCTCACCTATACCTTCTTCCTTCGGGAAAATGATACAAAAGTTTGAGGTCACATATCAACCAACTAAAGAACCGCTTCTTCCCTGTTGCCATGAGACTTTTGAATGGACTTACCACACATTAAGCTGATCTTTCTCAGCACCCTGGCTATGACTGTAGCACTACATTCTGCACTCTCTCCTTTACTTCTCCCCATGTACTCTATGAATGGTATGCTTTGTCTGTATAACACGCAAGAAACAATACTTTTCACTGTATACTAATACATGCAACAATAACAAATCAAATCACATAACGTAGGCAGGTTCAGTTATTAACCCACACTTTGAAACAAATCACCCAAAGCACTGACGAACCTGCCCTTTAAGGGATCTTGCCGTGCACCCCAGACTGCCTTCAAAATAATTCACAAGATCCAATGTGCTATTAAGGAACGATACTGAGGGCGGCGGAACGGTGTCACAGTGGTTAACACTATCTCTTCTTTCCTCCCACACCACCCTTTCCCAAGGTTGGGCATCTTGACAGACGGATGAAAGTACAAACCAAATATGTACAGACATACCTACATTTACATAGACGATCTGGAGGAGGGGGCTGAGTGTAGAGTGACGAAATTTGCTGATGACATGAAGATGAGTGGAAAAGCAAATTGCGTGGAGGATGTGGAAAGTCTGCAGAGGGATCTGGATAGGCTGAGCGAGTGGGCGAGGACCTGGCAGATGGAGTACAATGTTAGCAAGTGTGAGGTTATCCACTTTGGCAGAAATAATAGTAGGAGGGATTACTATTTAATAGGCGAAAAGCTGCAGCGTGCTACGGTGCAGAGGGACCTGGGGGGTCCTTGTGCATGAGTCGCAAAAACCCAGTCTGCAGGTGCAGCAGGTGATCAAGAAGGCAAATGGAATGCTGGCCTTTATAGCGAGGGGGATTGAATATAAAAAGTAGGGAAGTCTTGCTGCAACTCTACAGGGCACTGGTGAGGCCACAGCTGGAGTACTGTGTGCAGTTTTGGTCGCTGCACTTGCGGAAGGATATATTGGCCTTGGAGGGAGCGCAGAGGAGGTTCACTAGGTTGATACTGGAGATGAGGGGGTTGGACTATGAAGAGAGACTAAATAGACTGGGTCTGTACTCATTGGAGCTTAGAAGGATGAGGGGGGATCTTATAGAGACGTATAAGATAATGAAGGGGACGGACAGGGTAGAGGTAGAGAGATTCTTCCCACTTAGAAAGGATAGCAGGACTCGAGGGCACAGCCTCAAGATAAGGAGGGGGCAGTTTAGATCGGAGCTGAGGAGGAACTTCTTCACTCAAAGGGTGGTGAATCTCTGGAATTCTCTGCCCATTGAAGTGGTGGAGGCTACCTCGCTAAATATATTTAAGTCACGGGTAGATAGGTTTTTGATAGACAAGGGAATTAAGGGTTATGGGGAGAAAGCGGGAAAGTGGAACTGATCCACTTCAGATCAGCCATGATCTCATTGAATGGCGGGGCAGGCTCGAAAGGCTAGATGGCCTACTCCTGCTCCTATTTCTTATGTTCTTATGTTCTTATACGGCAAGGTGTTTAGAAAGGAGCAGAATCACAGACTGAATCACAACACCAACATCAACAATCAGTGCTGGATTCATTCAGTCAGAGTTAATACCAGTGGCTTCACAGTGCCAAGGATCTGGATTCAATTCCTGTTCGAGTCACTGTCTGTGCAGAATTTGCACAGTCTCCCTGTGACCGCGTGGGTTTCCTCAGGGTGCTCCGGTTTCCTTCCACAATCCAAAGCTGTGCAGGTTAGGTTGATTGGCCATGCTAAATTGCCTCTTAGTGTCAGGCATTAGTAGGGTAAATAAGTAGGGTCATGGTGACAGAGCCGGGATAGGATTGTGGTTGGTGCAGACTCAATGGGCCAAACGGCCTTCTTCTGCACTTAGGGATTCTATGATTCTATGAATATGGTAAATAAAACAGAAGGGGCAAAACAACAGCAAACAGGAGGATGGGGAAGAAAAGATGTAATGGGTTCCAAAATAAGACCTCAAGTAAATACTGATCCTATCCTGTGGACTCCCTGTAAATACTGACCCTGTCCTGTGGGCCCCCTGTAAATACAGACCCTATCCTGTGGGCTCCCTGTAAATACTGACCCTATCCTGTGGACTCCCTGTAAATACAGACCCTGTCCTGTGGACTCCCTGTAAATACAGACCCTGTCCTGTGGACTCCCTGTAAATACAGACCCTGTCCTGTGGACCCCCTGTAAATACTGACCCTGTCCTGTGGACCCCCTGTAAATACTGACCCTGTCCTGTGGGGCCCCTGTAAATACTGACCCTGTCCTGTGGGGCCCCTGTAAATACTGACCCTGTCCTGTGGACCCCCTGTAAATACTGACCCTGTCCTGTGGACCCCCTGTAAATACTGACCCTGTCCTGTGGGGCCCCTGTAAATACTGACCCTGTCCTGTGGGGCCCCTGTAAATACTGACCCTGTCCTGTGGGCTCCCTGTAAATACTGACCCTGTCCTGTGGGCTCCCTGTAAATACTGACCCTGTCCTGTGGGCTCCCTGTAAATACTGACCCTGTCCTGTGGGCTCCCTGTAAATACTGACCCTGTCCTGTGGGCTCCCTGTAAATACTGACCCTGTCCTGTGGACTCCCTGTAAATACTGACCCTATCCTGTGGACTCCCTGTAAATACTGACCCTGTCCTGTGGGCCCCCTGTAAATACAGACCCTATCCTGTGGGCTCCCTGTAAATACTGACCCTATCCTGTGGACTCCCTGTAAATACTGACCCTGTCCTGTGGGCCCCCTGTAAATACTGACCCTATCCTGTGGACTCCCTGTAAATACTGATCCTATCCTGTGGGCCCCCTGTAAATACTGACCCTATCCTGTGGACTCCCTGTAAATACTGATCCTGTCCTGTGGACTCCCTGTAAATACTGATCCTGTCCTGTGGACTCCCTGTAAATACAGACCCTGTCCTGTGGACCCCCTGTAAATACAGACCCTGTCCTGTGGGCTCCCTGTAAATACTGACCCTGTCCTGTGGACCCCCTGTAAATACTGACCCTGTCCTGTGGGGCCCCTGTAAATACTGACCCTGTCCTGTGGGGCCCCTGTAAATACTGACCCTGTCCTGTGGGGCCCCTGTAAATACTGACCCTGTCCTGTGGACCCCCTGTAAATACTGACCCTGTCCTGTGGGGCCCCTGTAAATACTGACCCTGTCCTGTGGACCCCCTGTAAATACTGCCCCAATCCTGTGGGCCCCCTGTAAATACTGATCCTATCCTGTGGACCCCCTGTAAATACTGATCCTATCCTGTGGACCCCCTGTAAATACTGATCCTTTCCTGTGGACTCCCTGTAAATACTGATCCTATCCTGGGCCCCCTATAAATATTGACCTTTTTCTGGGCCCCCTGTAAATACTGGCCCTCTCCTAGGGGCCCCTGGTAAATACTGACCCTACCCTATGCACCCCCCTGTAAATACTGACTCTATCCAGCGCATCCCCTATAAATACTGACCCTACCCTGAGGGCCACCTGTAAATAGAACATAGAACATTGCAGCGCAGTACAGGCCCTTCAGCCCTCAATGTTGCGCCGGCCTGTGAAACCAATCTAAAGCCCATCTAACCTACACTACTCCAATATCATCCATATATTTATCCAATGACCATTTAAATGCCCTTAATGTTGGTGAGTCCACTACTGTTGCAGGCAGGGCATTCCACACCCTTACTACTCCCTGAGTAAAGAAACTACCTCTGACATCTGTCCTATATCTATCACCCCTCAGCTTAAACCTATGTCCCCTCGTACTAACCATCACCATCCAAGGGAAAAGGGTCTCACTGTCCACCCTACCTAATACTCTGATCATCTTATATTCCTCTATTAAGTCACCTCTTAACCTTCTTCTCTCTAACGAAAACAGCCTCGTCACTCAGCCTTTCCTCGTAAGACCTTCCCACCATACCAGGCAACATCCTGGTAAATCTCCTCTGCACTCTTTCCAATGCTTCCTCATCCTTCCTATAATGCGGCGACCAGAACTGTATGCAATACTCCAAGTGTGGCCGCACCAGAGTTTTGTACAGCTGTAACATGACCTCATGGCTCCGAAACTCAATCCCTCTACCAATAAAAGTTAACATACCGTATGCCTTCTTAACAACCCTATCAACCTGGGTGCCAACTTTCAGGGATCTACGCACATGGACACCAAGATCTCTCTGCTTATCCAAACTACCTGGCGGGTCAGGCTCGAAGGGCCAGATGGCCTACTCCTGCTCCTATTTCTTATGTTCTTATTATCTTACCATTAGCCCAGTACTCTGTAATCCTGTTACTCCTTCCAAAGTGAATCACGTCACACTTTTCCACATTAAACTCCATTTGCCACCTCTCAGCCCAGCTCTGCAGCTTATCTATGTCCCTCTGTAACCTGCAACATCCTTCCGCACTGTCCACAACTCCACTGACTTTAGTGTCATCTGCAAATTTACTAATCCATCCTTCTACACCCTCATCCAGGTCATTTATAAAAATGACAAACAGCATACGGAGCCTACCCTGGGCCCTCTGTAGATACGGAGCCTACCCTGGGCCCTCTGTAGATACGGAGCCTACCCTGGGCCCTCTGTAGATACGGAGCCTACCCTGGGCCCTCTGTAGATACGGAGCCTACCCTGGGCCCTCTGTAGATACGGAGCCTACCCTGGGCCCTCTGTAGATACGGAGCCTACCCTGGGCCCTCTGTAGATACGGAGCCTACCCTGGGCCCTCTGTAGATACGGAGCCTACCCTGGGCCCTCTGTAGATACGGAGCCTATCCTGGGCCCTCTGTAGACACTGATCCACACCAGGGGGATGATTCCCTTCTGTAAATACTGACTCTGGTCGGGAAACTCCTGTAAAGATTAGTACACTCCTGGAAAGCCCCTATAATCACTAATGTGCTACTGGGAATCCCTTCTGAATACTGACACACTCCCAGTTACTTCTGAAAATCATTTCAAAGGTGACTACACCTCACAAAGTTTCATTGCTGTAAAGCGCTTTGGGATATCCAATAAGCATACGTGGTAAAGCATTTTCCGTTCCAAAGGCCTTGTGGAAAGGTTCTTCAGTATACCACCCGACATCCACAGGAATCTATGCCATCCCACAATGCAGACTCACAAATGAAGACAGCCAGTCCAAGTTCAGCGTGAACTGGTGCTGCGAATTATATCATCATATCCTGCTCTCACCCTCATCAGATCTCATTTTATATCCCTTCTTTTACATACTTTACATTCCTTTTGTTGGCCTTAATGACTACTAATGCGGACCTCTCCCCATTCCAGTAACTCTCAGAAACATTGTTTCTATCTTCCCAATTAATTCTCCAAGTAACATTCCCAACTCTGGATAAAAGCAAATTACTGCAGATGCTGGAATCTGAAACCCAAAGAGAAAAAGCTGGAAAATCTCAGCAGGTCTGGCAGCATCTGTAAGGAGAGAAAAGAGCTGACATTTCGAGTCCAGACGACCCTTTGTTAAAGCTAAAAGGCATAGAAAGTGAGAGATATTTATACTGCAGGGTAAGGGAATGAAAGATGAATCATACCTTGTTTTTGTGGCTAATTCTAACTCTGTGCCCCTTGTTATCGCTGGACTTGACTATTTTAACACACTCATGACTAGTCTCCCACATTCTACCCACTAAATGAGAATTAATCCAAAACCTCCATGTCCTTAATGATACCAAATCTCATTCATTTTACCCCATACTCACCAACTTGCTCTGGCTCCAGGTCAAATTCCTCCATGGCCTCCCTCCATCACCCAATTCTCTCTTTAACCTCCTCCAGCCCCACAACTCTCTCAACGTATCTATTCTTCTCTTGTACATTCCCAATCCTATTCACTCCACCTCCAGCTGCCCACGTTCCAAACTCTGGAATATCCTCCCTACACATCTCCACCTATCTACTTTGCTTTCCTCCTTCAAGACACTCCTTAAAAACCTCTCCTCAGACCAGGCTTTGGGTCACCCGCCCTAATGCTGCCTTATGTAGCTGTGTAAGAAGTCTCACAACACCAGGTTAAAGTCCAACCAGCTTATTTGGTAGTAAAACACACAAGCTTTTGGAATGCTGTTCCTTCGTCAGGTGAGTGGAGAGCTCTGCTCACAAACAGGGCAGAACTACCCACTCACCTGACGAAGGAACTGCGTTCCAAAAGCTTGTGGGTTTTACTACCAAATAAATCTGTTGGACTTTAACCTGGTGTTGTGAGACTTCTTACTGTGTTTACCCCAGTCCAACATCGGCATCTCCATATTATGTAGCTGTGTGTCAGGCTGATTCTAAAAACACGCCTGTCAACTGACTTGTGACATTTCATGGTATTAAAAGGTGCTGTATAAACGTCGTTGTTTCTCAACCAGTCCAAACAGCCCTTTTGTGCAAGTTCCACCCACTGCAACCAGTTTCTGCCCAATAAGAAGACAGTTCAGTCACAAGTGACAAGAACAGAAACAGGACAGACTGACGGACCCAGACCTCACGTCCATGACCAGCAGCTGCTCTCTGAGGAGTACAGTACCTCAACGCTGAACATGCTTCCACTTACCCTCCCGCTCCTCAGGCCTCCACGTCTTCTTGGCAACTTCTGCCAAGGCACCAATTCCAAGACCTACAGCCAAACCTGTTCAAAGAGAAACAAGAAGTGTGAGTACTTGGTCAGGAAGCCATCTGCATCGACAAGAAGAAGATTATTGAGGAATTCAAATAATCTCCCTGCGATGGCTCATTGAGGAAGGTACAGTAAGCATTGCCAGAATGGCCTCAGGTGCCTCCAAGCTAACATTCGTTAACTCCCCAGTCAGCCTGGATTATAATCAGAAAGTCACCACAGAATCTTTCCAAATCCCCCTGAGCAAGAAGACTGACCTGGTTTTCAGAATCTCATTCAGTAGATGGCACCTTTGGCAGTGCAGCGCTCCCTCAGTGCTATAATGGAGCATCAGCTAGACTCAACTGGACAAAGACCATAAACTAAATTTTGCGGAGAGAAAAGTGAAACAGGTTGTAGAGGATTCCTTCCGCCTAACTAATTGGTCCACTAATATCCTTTAGGGAAGGAAATCTGCCAGTCTGTCTCAATCTGGCCTACACCTGACTCCAGTCTCTTAGCAAAGTGGTTGACCGTTGACTCCCTCTGGCAAGCCACTCAGTTATATCACAAAGAACAGGACATTCGGCCCTTCTAACCTACTCTGGCAATCAATAAGATCTTCTACCTTAACCCCACCTTGCCACAGTATCCTCATATTCCCTTAATGCCCAAATATCTACCTTGAGCATGCTCAATGACTGATCATCCATGGAATCCCAACCTTTTGGGTGAAAAGATTTCCCCGCATCTCAGTCCTAAATGGCTGAGCCCTTATTCTGAGACTACGACACCTTGTTCGAAACTCCCCAACCAGGAGAAACATCCTCCCTAGCAAACCCTTCAAGCGCAGTGGCATAGTGGTTTGCGCTGCAGCCTCACAATGCCAGAGGCCCAGGTTCGATTCCCAGCTTGGGTCATTGTTTGTGTGGAGTTTGCACATTCTCCCTGTGTTTGTGTGGGTTCCCTCCGGGTGCTCCGCTTTCCTCCCACTGTCCAAAGACATCCAGGTTAGGTGGTTCGGCCATACTAAATTGCCCTGAGTGTCAGGGGAAATGAGCTAGTATAAATGCATGGGCTTATGGGGATAGGGCATGGGGGGACTGTGGTTGGTGTAGACTCGATGGGCTGAATGGCCTCCTTCTGCACTGTAGAATTCTATGATGATTCTAATTGCCCAACTACCGATGTTGGGCTGACTAGACTATAGTTCCCTCTTCCTCCTTTTTCGAGTAGCAGAATAATGTTTGTTACCTTCTAATCCATGGGGATCGGTCTAGAATTGAAGGAATTCTGGGAAGTTAAAAACCGTTGTGGCTTTTTGTATTCCATGGGGTGCAGCAATCTCAGCATTTCTTGCCCATTCCTGATTGCCCTTGAGAAGGTTTTCTCTTTATGTTTACCCACCAACAGGTTTCTGCCCCTTCCAGTTGGTTCCAATGTTTCCACATTCCAAGGGAATCATAATCAACTAAATTTCACCGTAAGAATGTAGAAATCACTCCACCATCTAGCAGAGATTTTCCACTCAAAGAGATGGGCAATTGTAACCAGTAGCACAAAGTAAAAGTGATGCAATAGCACATTGCCTAAAATCAATCAACCTGACGTAAAATGGGGGTTGGGGGGTGTGGTGTGTGTGTGTGTGTGTGCGCCTGTGAGTGTGCGTGTGCGTGCCTGTGCGTGCATGTATGAGAGTGTGTTGTGTGGATGACAGACAATGTCTGCTCACTATCTCCCAGCTCTCTCCTCTTGATAAAATTACTCCCAGAGGATGATAAATGTTTCAAAATTATACCAAACAAGGTAAGAGACACAAAATGTACCAGGTAAAACTGCACGACACCAGGCGGTGCCTGAATGAGTACATGCTTCACTTGGCCTGGACTTGCTGAACAGGTTGCCTCCTGTCTGACCCGCCCTTTTAGCTGGAGCACTCTGAGTTGACAGTACCAGATCCAGCAGCTGTGAGCCTCACACAACAGCACCTGTCCACCCTTTGGCTGACAGTTCCAAGGTTTCTCTCACAACTAAGGTCAATTGAGTTGCTGGCATGGTCTGACAGCGATATTTACAGAGCAGTTCAAAATGATGAAAGATTGTTCTGCAGGAAATAGGGAGAGGCTGACTTCACTGACAGGAAGGTCAGTAACGAGAGGATGGTTTAAAAGGTGAGCAGCAGCGATCATTTTAAAACATAGTGGGTTATGAGAATTGCCCGAAAGGGTGATTAGAATAGTAAGTTTAAAACTGGAATTAGAGAAATGCTTCAAAAGTAAAAACTAGCAGGGCAATGGGGAAAGAGCAATATAATTGGACTAACATGAAGATCTTTCAAAAGGGTTGGCAAAGACACAATGGGCCGAACAGCAGCCTTGTGTACTGTATCATTTGATGTGATTCCATCTGCCCTCCGAAAGCTCCTCTGGTTGGGAAGAAAACCTGAATTTACTGGAGCAAGATGGTTAATAGGGATCAGATCGGTGGCACAGTGGTTAGCTCTGCTGCCTCTCAGAGCCAGGTGCCGGGTTCAATTCTGGCCTCGGGAATTGAGTTTGCATGTTCTCCCTGTGTCTGAGTGGGTTTCCTCCGGGTGCTCTGGTTTCCTCCCACAGTCCAAAGATGTGCATTGGTGCACTGGCCATGTTCAATAGCGCCTTAGTGTCAGGGGGATCAGCAGGGTTAATACATGGGGTTATGGGGATATGGCCTGGGTAGGATTGTAGTCGATGCAGACTCAATGGGCTGAATATCCCCCTGTAGACATTCTAATCTATAAAATCAGCCTGGACAGTATTTGGGATGGTCAATACTGATTGATGAACTCTAACAAGATGGTATTATTTAGGGTTCATACTCAAAGCAAAAGGTACATTTTTTTTCCCCCTCAAAGAAATTATCAGAATGTGGAATCTATTAGTACAAGGAGCTGATGAAACCCAGTCAACAAACTCAATCAATGCTTCTAAAAAATAAGACAAAGGATAAAGGGTAGGAAAGCAGGAAGAGGGGAGATACAGCAACTCCAACGTGGGGCTAGCACGAGATGGGCAGATTTACAGCCCAAACAGGAGTCCCTGTGGACAGCTGCTAAGTAAGCACAAATTCTCACTAAGGCCTAGCCACACCGGGTGGACACTGCAACCCTCATCCCCCACCCATCCTGACTGCTGTTAAAGTCAGCCCAAGGAACCGCAGTTACTTAAGGGGGAGATGGTTTACTGTGAAGTAATAACTAACTATAAATAGAAAGTTTTGCAACTCTCCAAATGCCTCAGACATCACACTCAAGTGTTGAAATATATAAAAACAAAGCAAGAAAGCCAGGCATTCTGTACTGCTTTGATGCTGGCCTACAGTCAGAATTTTAGAAGCACCTGCCATTCTGTACATTTCCCTCTCCCAAATGTAGTTAAAGTCTAAATGAGCTCCCACTATGACCCGGATTTTGTTCCGGATTGTGTCAGGCAGGTTCAGGGAAGGGAGTAGAACATCTCGCAACAACAGCTAAATGGTGTTTTCACATGGAGGTGAATGTGTGACAGATTGTCCCGTCTCCCTGACACTGAACATCAAGATCATTATTTGTATTAATTAACACATCCCCATCAGGCCACTACGCCTGAACATGGGAGATGTACCAACACTGAAATAACCCCACAGCACTGCACAGCTATCCAGACAAATCTATAACTCTCTACTTAACATCTCTCCACACTAAAGCCTATCAATATCTGCCAGCAAGTGAACCTAGTTCCCAAACAGCCTTTCATCTCCAATCTTACCCGTTGCCGCCAACCTCTTCAATCACCTCGAACTTAATTTCTCCCACACCAGCCTCACTGGAACTCCAGACTTTGCCTAATACAGTTAACAGAATCTTCACACCCACCTGAACAGGCAATACCCTCCAACAACACAGTATTCTTTCAGTGTTGTTAAACAATCTGGACCCACAGCCTCCGAGTTGAGGAGAACCAGCAAGCACTCAGTTAGAATAACACTGGCTCACTTGTCCTCCCCAAATCAATATACAGGATTGATGGACAAGTTCGCTGCCGGTCACCACGACACAAAGTGACAGACACAGAAGGGTCAGAAAACGCTCCAAGTGCCTTACCTCCAAAGTTGGCCAGCCGACCAATTCGAGTGGATGGTACTTTGCGTTCACGTGCCCGCTCGCTGAGCTAGGGAAATAAAACAAAGACAATGAGGTCAAATGAAGGGGAGGGCGAGAGAGAAACCTGTCCAAAGCCTCAGGATGTGCCAGTGTGTCAACTGTAGCTCAGCTGCTGGAACAAAAAGAATAGTCATGGATTCAAGTCCCACTCTAGAGACCAGAGCACAAAAATCTATGCTGATTCTCAGAGTGCTAGGGTCCCAGCACTAATCCCTACAATACTACTAATCACTGCCTGTCATTTGGAAAATGACCTGTTTATTCCTACTCTTTGTTTCTTGTCTGCCAACCAGTTTTCTATTCTTCTCAATACACCACCTCCAATCCCATTTAATTTTATGCACTCATCTCTTATGACACTTCGTTGAAAATCTTCTGAAAGTCCAAATAAACCACTTCCATTGGCTCCCCCTCATTAACTCTACTAGTTACATCCTCAAAAAATTCCAGTAGGTTTGTCAAGCATAATTTCCCTTTTGTAAATCCACGCTGACTGTCCAATTCATCAATTCTTTCCCAAGGGCTCTGTTGTAAGTTTTTTTTAATAATGACTCTAGCTTTGTCTCCACTACTGACACAGGGTGGCACAGTGGTTAGCACTGCAGCCTCAGAGCGCCAGGTCCCAGGTTCAATTCCGGCTTCCATCGCTGTCTGTGTGGGTTTCCTCTGGGAGCTCCGGTTTCCTCCCACACTCCAAAGATGTGCAGGTTAGGTTGATTGGCTATGGTAAATTGACCCTACCATCACAGGGATTAGCAGGATAAATGCATGAGGTTACAGGAATAGAGATGGGGGAGATTATGGTTGGTACAGACTTGATGGGCCAAATGGCCTCCTTCTGTACGGTAGGCGTTCTATGACCTTCCCCCCCCCCACCCCCGTTCAGACAATCATGCCTGTGCCAGCTCTCTGAACTAGTCCCACACCTCTGCTCTTCCCCTACAAAACAGTAAGAAGTCTCACAACACCAGGTTAAAGTCCAACAGGTTTATTTGGTAGCACAAGCCACTAGCTTTTAGAGCACTGCCCCTTCATCAGGTAAGTGGAAGTTCTGTTCACAAACAGGGCATATAAAGACACAAACTCAATTTGTGAACAGAACTCCCACATACCTGATGAAGGGGCAGCTAGTGACTTGAGCTACCAAATAAACCTGTTGGACTTTAACCTGGTGTTGTGAGACTTCTTACTGTGTTTGTCCCAGTCCAACGCTGGCATCTCCACATCATGGCTTTCCCTAGAACCCAAGTATTTATCCAATTTCTTTTTTAATTCTCTTCTGAACAATCCCAGTATGTTATTGCTACATTGACAATTTAAGATCATGAGTCGAGCTGGTAACATGACCCAGTTATACTTTAACACACAGAGACCCATCTTCTACAACCAAAAGGAATATGTTCAAGCCTTGCACTTTTTTTTGAATCACTCAGGAGTTTTGGGAGCCTATAGTTCCCCGTTACTTTCCCCATGACAACACCTCAGCCAGAGTAGATTTGGCACCCAATCTGCTCCTGTAGTATAAATTGTGATTATTTGAAATTCTTGTCCAGATGAGTGCAGGACAAAAACCTTCAGAAACGTGTCTCTATTCAGCCATATCCTTTCTGTATGTTACTACCCAATCTGCTTTCACTTTTCCTTTATTCAGACAGTGCATTCCAGATCACAAAGATAATTCTCTTCATTTCTATTAATTTTTTAGCCATTTAGCTTAAATCTATCCCCTCTGGTCACTAATACCTGTTGTTGATAATGGATTCTCCTCATTTACTCTGACAAAATTGTTTGTGATTGTGAATGCCTTGATTAAATCTCCCCTCAACCTTCTTTGCTGTAAGGAGAGTAATAGAAGAGGATTTCTTGGAACATCCCAGGATTGTGGAAGGCA
Organism: Carcharhinus amblyrhynchos; assembly: GCF_965287045.1. NCBI lineage: Eukaryota > Metazoa > Chordata > Chondrichthyes > Carcharhiniformes > Carcharhinidae > Carcharhinus > Carcharhinus amblyrhynchos. The sequence continues at coordinate 119,635,567 of NC_137330.1, read as the reverse complement.
CTGTCGAAGTGTAAGCTTTTCTTCCTCTGATTTTTGGGATTGGTCTCACTGGTCTCATCTGCATCACTTTCAGTCTAAACTGAAGCTTAGGATTACAGTGACCAGTGCCACACATCCCCTGGGCTCCGGTTTGTGGGGTACTGTAGTACGTCATCCAGGACTTTGCTGTCCATAATACTTTTCTCTTTTCATCCTGAAAGAGAGTGAAAAGGGAAGACTACAAAGAGGCTGAATACTATTGAAGGGGCAGGGTTTAGCTGCAGACTGCAGTCTTCAACTCCCAAAAATGGGTTTGACTAACAAAGAGCAGGAAAGTAATCCAGGAGGAATTGGAGTGCATCGGAGAGTTGGCGACTGTGTTTCTTTTACACCCTCCCCAATGACTAAAGGTCACCAGTCTTATACGGTACACAATCAAAGTAAAAACTATTTAAGCGGATAAAACACATACACAAGTAGGGATTCCAGCTGGCTGGAGAACAAGCATACTGGACTCATTAAGCTTTCATGTCTCAAACTTTTCTCAAAGCACACTAAAAAAGGTTATTGGACCATAACTTTTTATTTATTCATTTGTGGGACATGGGCGTCGCTGGCCAGCATTTATTGTCCATCCCTAGCTGCCCGAGGGCAGTTGAAAGACAACCACATTGCTGAGGGTCTGGAGTCACATGTAGGGCAGACCAGGTAAGGACGGCAGATTTCCTTCCCTAAAGGACACCAGTGAACCAGATGAGTTTTAATGACAAACAGCAATGGTTTCGTGGTCATCTGTAGATTCTTAATTCCAGATTTTTTTTAATTGAAGTCAAATTTCACCATCTGCAGTCACAGGATTCGAACGCGGGTCCCAAAAACATTAGCTGAGTTTCTGGATTAATAGTCCATCACCTCTACTATCTAACTTATCCTTAATATACAAGTCACAGCACTACTGAAAGAAAAACTTGCAGTTATGTAGCACCTTTCATAACCTCTAGATCCCCCAAAGAGCTTTGCAGTCAATAAGGTACTGATTGCATTGTGCTTGTATTGTAGGAAACACAGCAATTGGTACGCAGCAAGCTCTCAAATAAACAGCAAGGAAAACTGATGGTGAGGTTCGTTCTTAAAGCTCTTTGACAGGGTCTCCTGTTAAAGGCAGTCCAATAATAAGTCACTACTATCCAAACGTGGAATGTCAGTAGTCGACTGGGATGTGTAATAAAACAGATAGCTAAATATTTGAGAATTTGATTCTAAGGAAATGCTGTGGTCTCATTAGTACCCTGCTCCCAGTCTTATACCAGAAACCCAAGCAACAAATGCAGAACTGAGGGACTGAAGCACTCTGAGGCACCAACTTGCACAGAAGGTCCCGTCAGCTGTATCAGTTAGTCTCCATATTTAAGGAAGGGTGCACTCTGAGGCAGTACGGCAAAGGTTCATTAGATTGATTCCTGGGATGAAAGGCTGAGGTCTACATTCTCTGGTGGAGTTTAGAATGGGGAATGATCTCATTGAAATAGTCAATATTATGAAGAAGCTTGACAGAGTAGATAGTGACAGGGTGTCCCCCCCGGCCAGGAATTGTAGAACAAGTGGATATAGTTTCAGGATAAGAGACTGATTTAGGACTGAGATGAGAACTGTCTTCAATCAAAGGGTTGTGAATCTTCGGAGTTCTCTAGCCCAGTGGGCTGTGGACGTTCCAAATTATTTAAAGGCTGAGATAGATAGATTTTTGATCTCTGAGAATGAAGGGATATGGGGAGTCGGTGAAAAAATGGATTTTAAGTTAAGATCAGCCATGATCATATTCAATGGCTGAGCAAAGCTACATGGCCAACTCCTGCTCCCATTCTGAATGCTTCCAAAAATCACTTAGAAAAATTATTTTGTCATTATCATTTATTCTCGTGGGAGCTGTTTTATGCAAAGTGGCTGAATTATAATAATTACTAGAAACATAGAAACTAGAAGCAGGAGTGAGCCGTTTAGTCCTTTAAGCCTGCTCTGCTCTGCCATTCATTTTGATCATGGCTGATCAGTGAATTCACTATCCTGATCCCCTTTGCCTCCCCTTTAGCCCCAAGAGCTATATCTAATTTCTTCTTGAAATCAGACAACATTTTGGCCTCAACTACATTCTGTGTAGTGAATTCCACACATTCACCACCCTAAGTGAAGAAATTTCTCCTCACCTCAGCTCTAAAGGACTCCCCTACCATTGGGAACATTCTTTCTGAATCTGCCCTGTCTAACCCTGTTAGAATTTTATAAGTTTCTGCGAGATCCCCTCTCACTCCTCGAAAGAGTGAATATAATTCTAACCAACTTAATCTCTCCTCATATGACAGACCTGCCATTCCAGGAACCTTCGCTGTACTCGCTCTATAGCGAGGACATCCTTCCTCAGATAAGGACACCAAAACTGCACACAGTTGGCGTCACCAACACCCTATACAATTGCAGCAAACCATCGCTATCCCTACATTTCAAACCTCCGAAGACCAACATACCATTTGCCCTCTTTACTGCCTGCTGTACCTGACCGCTTATTTTCAGTGACTGATGCACGAGGACTCCCAAGGTCTTGTTGAATATCCACCTCCCTCAATTTACACCCATTCAAGTAATAATCTGTCTTCCTATTATTGCTACCAAAGTGGGCATTCTCATATTTATCTACATTGTACGGCATCTGCCTTGCAGATGCCTATATTCAGCCCGTCCAGATCACACTGAAGCAACTCTGCATCCTCCTCACAGCTCACCCTCCCACCCAACTTTGTATTATCTCCAAATTTACAGATGATACATTCAGTTCCCTCTTCCAAATCATTAATATATAAAATGAACAGTTGGGGTCCTAGTACAGATTGCTGCGGAACCCCACTAGTCACTACCTGCCGATCAGAAAAAGATCCATTTATGCCAACTCTTTGCTTCCTATCTGCTAACCAGCTTTCTATCCGTCTCAAGACATAACCTGCAATCCTGTGTGCTTTAGCTTTACACAGTAGTCTGTTATGTGAGACCTTGTCAAAAGCCTTCTGAAAATTTAAATAAACCGCATCCACTGGTTCTTCTCAGTCAACTCTGCTAGTTACATCCTCAAAGAATTCCAATAGATTCATCAAACAATGCTGAGTTATGAAATCCTTTTTAATAGACTCCAGCAACTTCTCCAATAACGAGGTTAGGCTCACAGGTCTATAGTTCCCCGTTTTCTCTTTACCTCCTTTTGTGAAAACAGACTTACATTGGTTCCTACAGATTGGAGGGTAATTAGAGTCCAAAGAATTTTGGAAAATAACCACCAATGGATATATATTTCCAGGGCCATTTCCTTAAATTCTCTGGGATGAAGATCATCAGGACCTGGGGATTTATCTACCTTCAATTTCCCCAAATCCATTACTTCATTAATGCCGATTCCCTCCAGCTCCTTACTAAAACATGTTTCTCTCAGCACTTCTGGCACATTATTCACGTCTTTCTTTGAAAACAGTATGTAGTTTCACAACACCAGGTTAAAGTCCAACAGGTTTATTTGGTTACACAAGCTTTCAGAGCGCTGCTCCTTCATCAGGTGAGTGTAGGATTTGTTTCACAAATAGGGCACATATAGACACAGATTCAAGCGCAAGATAATGGTTCGAATGCGAGTTTTAACAGGTAACCATGTCTTTACAGGTGCAAACAATGAGAGTGGAGAGAGAAGGAAGCACAGGTTAAAGAGGTGTGAATTGTCTCAAGCCAGGACAGCTAATGAGATTTTGTAAGACCAGGCAAGTCATGGAGGTTACAAGTAGTGTAACATGAACACAAGATCCCGGTTGAGGCCGTCCTCAGGCGTGCAGAACTTGGCTATCAGTTTCTGCTTGGCGATTCTGTGTTGTCATGTGTCTTGAAGGCCACCTTGGAGAACATTTACCCGAAGATCAGAGGCTGAATGCCCATGACCGCTGAAGTGTTCCCCAACAGGAAGAGAAAACTCCTGCCTGGTAATTGTCGAAGTGTCCATTCATCCATTGTCATAGCGTCTGCATGGTCTCACCAATGTACCATGCTTTGGGACATCCTTTCCTGCAGCATATCAGGTCAACAACGTTGGCTGAGTCACAAGAACATGTACTGTGTATCTGGTGAATGGTGTTCTCATCTGAGATGATGGCATCTGTGTCAATGATCCAGCATGTCTTGCAGAGGTTGTTGTGGCAGGGTTGTCTGGCATCATGTTCTCCTGAAAGCTGGATCACCAGGCAGGAGTGTTGCCTTCCTGTTGGGGAACACTTCAGCAGTCAAGGCATTCAACCTCTGATCTTTGGATAAGCGTTCTCCAAGGCGGCCTTCACGACAGCGCAAAACAGCCAAGCAGAAACTGAGAGCCAAGTTCTGCACACATGAGGACAGCTTCAACTGGAATCTTGGGTTCGTATCACACTATCTTTAACCCCACAACTTGCCTGGTCTTACAAAATCCCACTAACTGTCCTGGCTTGGTGATTCACACCTCTTTAACCTGAGATAACTCTCTCTCCACTCACATTGTTTGCACCTGTACAGACTTGATTACCTGTTGAAACTCACATTCCAACCATTATCTTGTGATTAAGTCTATGTCTACATACGCCGCATTTGTGAAACAAATCCTGCATTCACGTGATGAAGCAGCAATGCTCTGAAAGCTCGTGCTATTAAACCTGTTGGGCTTTAACCTGGTGTTGAGAGACTACTTACTGTGTCCCCCCCAGTCCAACACCAGCATCTCCACGTTGTTCCTTTGGGAAGACTGAAACAAAGTACAAGTTTAATTCCACAGCCATTTCTTTATTCCTCCTGTTAGTGATTAAAGGAGTTCATTTTTTTTCTTTACTTATCTATAGAAACTCACAGTTTTTAATGTTGCCTGCTAGCTTACTTTCATACATTTTTCTCCTCTTAAATCAATCACTTGGTCCTCCTTTGACAAATTTTAAACTGCTCCCAATCCTCACGCCTATTGCCTTTTCTTGCCAATTTGTATGCTTCTTCATTGAATCTGATTCTATCTCTAATTTCCCTTGTAAGCCATGGTTTGGCCGCAATTCCAACTCTTGCGCCAAACAGGAATAAACAACTTCTGGAGTTCACCTGCTCGTTCTTCAAATGTCTGCCATTGCCAATCCACTGTCTTTCCTTTCAATAATGTTTCCCAGTCCATCATGGTCAATTCATGCCTCATATTTATTGATCCTGGTCTCAGAATCAACTACATCACTATCCACCTTGACAAAGAATTCTACCATTTTATGGTCACTCGACCCCAAGGGTTCTCTCAACTAGACTGCCAACTAATCTTTTTCATTGCACAACACCCAGTCCAAGATGACCTGCACCACACCCCACGCCCCTATCACCCACCCCTCCCCAAGGAAATCACTCCCGATCCTGCCCAGTTTGTACAGGTCCCACTCCCTAGAAGTGGTCCCAATGCCCCAGGAATCTGAAACCCTCCTCACACCATCTCTTCAGCCTCATATTCATCCTACATATCCTGTTGTTTCTGCTTTGTCTAGCACAAGGCACCGGTAGAAATGCTGAGATCACTACCTTTGAGATCCTACTTTTCAGCTTGCTTCCTAGCTCCCTATATTTTCCTTTTAAGACCTCATCCCATTTTTTCACCTATGTCATTTGTACCAACACGTACAACCACCACTGGCTGTTCGCCCTCCCCATTCAGAATGTCGTGCAGTTGCTTTGAGACATCTTTGACCCTAGCACCAGGGAGGTATCATACCATCTTGGGAGTCACATTTACTGCTTCAGAAATAGAACTTAGAAAAATACAGCACAAACAGGCCCTTCAGCCCACAAGTTACCCTGATCACATCCCTACCTACTAGGCCTATCTATAACCCTCAATCCCATTAAATCCCGTGTACTGATCCAGAAGTCTCTTAAAAGACCCCAAGTTCGCCTCCACCACCACCACCGATGGCAGCCCATTCCACTCACTCACCACCCTCTGAGTGAAAAACTTACCCCTGGCATCTCCTCTGTCCTCAGAAATGCCTATCTAATCCCCTACATGCTGCAAATCAAAGGCAGTGGCGTTGGCAGAGGCAGTGATGTACTGGTATTGTACTAGTACTAGTGTATTGGTAATCCAGTAATGCAGAGACCCAGCGCAATGCTCTGGGGACCTGGGTTCGAATCCCACCACGGCAGATGGAGAAATAAGAATTCAATAAAAATCTGGAATAGAAAGTCTAATTTAATCATTGTTGATCGTCATAAAAACCCATCTGGTTCACAAATAAATCTGCTATCCTTATCCGGTCTGGTTTATATGTGACATCAGATCCACAACAGTGTCCTCTTAAATGGCCCAGCCAAGCCGCTGGGTTGGACGGCAATTAGGGATGGGTAATAACGACAGCAATGCTCACGCATCCCACGAATGAATAACAAGAAAATTGGTTGAAAAAAGTGTTTTGGTGTGAAAGGTATTACATGAACACTTTTGGAATGTGGTTTTCTGGCGAGTTCTCCATGCTCTATAACAGGCTGGGGTGACTGAAGCATTCTGGTTATTCCTGGATGCAAGTGTGTCACTGCGTGGACGGATAGGTGCATTGCTTGGTGTACCTGTGGGTGATGTGGGAAGCAGGCACAGACTAAGCTGGCAGTCCAAGCATAGGGAACTGAGGAATGTCTATTCGAGGTCTTTAAGATGACTGAAGGAATTGGTAGACAGAAAAACATTTTGCTGAAATGCGGACATCAGAACAAAGGAATCATTACCTTAAAATTAGACCAAGGCCATTCAGGTGACATCAGGAAACACTTATTCACACAACGGGTAGTGGAAATCTGAACTCGTCCCCTGCCCCAGCGCACCCCAGAAAGAAAACTGTTGAATCTAACAGTCAAATTAACAATTTTTTTTTTATTATTTATTCATGGGACATGAGCATCGCTGGCCCAACCAGCATATATTGTCCATCCTTAGTTGCCTGAGGACAGTGGAGAGTCAACCACATTGCTGTAGCTCTGGAGACATGTGTAGGCCAGACCAGGTAAGGACGGCAGATTTCTTTCCCTAAAGGATATTAGTGAACCAGATGGGTTTTTCCGACAATCGACAACGGTTTCACGGTCATCAGTAAATTCTTAATTCCAGATGTTTTTATTGAATTCAAATACCACCATATGCCTTGGCAGGATTCGAACCCAGGTCCCCAGAACATTAGCTGAACTTCTGGATTAATAGTCTAGCGATAATGTCTCTAAGCTGTCAGCTTCACTACTAACAATATCAAAGCCGAGATTAGTTAAAGGTTACAGAAGCAAGGGGGCCTGATAGAGCAAAGATACAGATCCATCATGATCTAATTGTATGATAGATTAGATACAAAATGCTCAATGATCTGTTCCTATTGCTAATGTACAATGGTGTATGTAAGCTCCTTAACTTTATTTTTTTTTAATGTGTTTGCGTATGCGTCTAGTTTTCTTGTGTTCTCTCTTCCAACTCTTCATCCTTTCTCCCACCTTTTTCTGTCAGGAAAAACATACAAAAAGTCTGAGGTCACATACCAACCGACTCAAAAACAACCTCTTTGCTGCTGCTGTCAGACTCTTGAATGGACCTACCATCTATTAAGTTGATCTTTCTCTACACCCTCGCTATGACGGTAACACTGCATTCTGCACTCTCTCCTTTCCTTCTTTATGAACAGTATGATTTATCTGTACAGCACATAAGAAACAATACTTCTCACTATATACTAACACATGAGACTAATAATAAATCAAATCAAATGCATCTGATCCTGCTACTGGTAAATTGTAATAGTAATGATTTCATTAGTATAAATTAAATCATAAAATCCTAATGGGGTTCAGGAACAGAAGCACCCAGGGTTGTATGTACGTGAATCACGGAAGGTGGCATTGCAAGTATTTAGAAAAACGATATGGGACCCTTGGCTTTAAACATTTGGGCATTGAGTACAAAAGCAAGAAATTATGCTAAATCTTTTTAATAACACTGGTCAGGTCTGAACAGAAGTGATATGTTCAATGCTGGGCACCATACTTTAGGAAGAATACTTTAGGAAGCAAGGCCCCAGCATGGTAGCAAAGATGGGGGAGCTGAGTTCTGGAGAAGCTGGGATTGTTCTCCTGAGGCCAGCGAAGTTGAGGGGAGACTTAATTGAGGCATTCAAAATCATGAACAGTTTTGGATAGAGTAAATACAAGATAACTGCTGCCAATGGCAGGAGGGATCAGTAGCCAGAGAACAAGGTTTTAGGGTAATTGTTGGAAGCAGAGGGTAGCTGAGGAGAATGTTGTTTATACAGCAGCTATTGGGATCTGGACTTCACAACTGAAATTGAGAATTAGATAAAGACTTGAAGGGGAAGAATTGCAGAGCTGAGGATGGAGTGGGGAAGTGGTTTTGTTACTAGATTGAGTGAATTATATAACTGCAGCTGCTTGTTGATCAGAGCTGTGCAGTAAGACTAAGGGGCGATTCTAAAATTACACTCTCCACATCAGCGCAAACGTGGCCAAGTAACTTGAGCCCAACATTTCTTTCAAGAGTGAGTGAACAGCAAAGAGCAGCTTCCGGCAGCTTCTATCACCCACGTGGACTTTAAGTTTGCAATCGCTCATCAATATGTTGGGATCAGCAGAGTCCAGCCACACTGACAAAGCGGCTGTAGAATGGGACGTACCATCTGTCTGTAAGGCTTGTCTGTGGGAGTCACTTTGGCCTCTCGGGCCTTGTCAATATCTTCAGCTGTTAGCCCACTGACGGAGCGGTGGTCTTGATGGAAGGATCGCCTCTGAGTCCCAGACGAGAAAGGGCCGCTTGATTCCCTGGAACGTCCAGCAAAGACGCCAGCTTCCTTCTCAGGAGACGCTGGGTCAAAGGCCACAGAGTCAACAGGCTCCTGGTGAGTGTCTGCAGCGAAGTCTTCCGTTGACCCCTCAGAGGCCGTGCCATCAAGGTTCCACTTTGAAGCAAAATCTGTGTCCAGTTCCGAGAGGTTCTCTTGCTGTGTCACAACGTCCTAGAAATCAGAAAATAAATAAATAAAAGGCAGGTATTTCATCACTAGAAAAAGCCCAGGAAAGCCCAAAGCACATCTCCTATATAACAGATAAATCACTACTGGTGATAAAACATGGGCAGCAGGCAACATGCCTTTGGAGGGAGGTCAGAGAAGGTTCACTAGGTTGATTCCTGGGGTGAAAGGGTTGCCTTATTCAAGTTAAAAGTTTATTATTAGTCACAAGTCAGGTTACATTAACACTGCCAATGAAGTTCATGTGAAAATCCCCTAGTTGCCACACTCCTGTGTCTGTGTGGGTACACTGAGGATAATTTAGCATGGCCAATGCACCTAACCAGCACATCTTTGGGCTGTGGGAGAAAACCAGAGGAAACCTACGCAGCCATGGGGAGAACATGCAGACTCCGCACTGACAATGACTGGAATCGAACCTGGTTCGCTGGCACTGAGAGGCAGCTAACCACTGTGCCTCGCCAGAAGGGTTGAGCAGGTTAGGCCTACACTCAGAGTTTAGACAAATGAGAGGTGACATTCCCCTCATAGGAGAATCTGGGATGGACACAGATGCACAGTGGTTAGCACTACTGCTTCACAGCTCCAGGAACTCAGATTCAGTTCCAGCCTTGGTGGATGTGTGGAATTTGCATTATCTCCCTGTGTCATTGTGGATTTCCTCCCACACTCCAAAGATGTGCAGGGGGTTAGGGAGATTTTCCATGATAAATTGCCCCTTAGTGCCCCAAGGTGTGTAGGTTAGGGAGATTAGCCATGGGAAATGTGTGGGGTTATAGGAATGGGGCAGGGTAGAGGACCTGGGTAAGATATTCTATCAGTGTCGGTGCAGACAATGGGTCAAATGGCCTCTTCTGCATTGTAGGCATTCTATATTATTGAAACATTTAAGATTCTGGGGGACTTGACGGTTTAGATGCTGAGAGGATGTTCCCTTCATTGGGGAATCTAGAACGAGGGGGTATAGGTTAGAAAATAGGGATCTCCAATTCAAGATGAAAGTGAAGAACGATTTCTTCTCTAAGGATCGCTAGCTTTTGGAATTCGCTTCTTCAGAGAACAGTGGAGGCTGGGTCATTGAACATATTCAAGTCTGAGTTGAACTAATGTTTGATCTATAAGAGAGTAAAAAAAATAGAATCCTACAGTACAGAAGGAGGCCATTTGAACCATCAAGTCTGCACCAACAATAATCCCATCCAGGCCATATCCTCATAACCCCACAGTTTTACCCTACTAATCCCCCGACACCAGGGTCAATTCATCACGGCCAATAAACCTAACCTGCACATGAGGACCAGGCAGAAAGTGAGGCCACAATCAGATCAGCCATGATCTTACTGAATGGTGAAGCAGGTGAGGGACCAATTGGCCTACTTCTACCACCACCTTCTCAAGGGCAGTTAGGGATGGACAATAAATGTTGGTCTAGTCAGCAATGCTCATGTCCCCTGGGTGAATTAACATATATAAAACATGTTTCTGTACCTGCACCTTTCCCACTGCCGTACTGAAAGCATCTTCGGCAGATGCCTGCCAGTCCCTGGCCACTGCCAGGGCTTCCCTGCTCGACACAGCAGCACGCATCTGCGTGGTCTGGTTTTCAATGATGGCCTGGCTTAGCTTGGCTAGGCCCCTCATCAACATGATCACATCACTGGCCATGGTGACGTTTCCGATTTAATTTTCCACTGCAGAAACACAAGACACAAATCAACAAGTGAATACCAAAAGAGGAAACACCCCAGCAGATGACAGCACCCTGGAACAAAGCTGCATTTCAAACTCAAACTTCCTCATTTGTCTCAGAGATCACAAAGCCCGTCACACACTGGCAACAACAGGAATGGTATTCGGTAGTTAAAAGTGACATATCTTTTGTATCCACGATTATGCTCAATGAAAACGGCCACATTGTATTTATACATCACTTTTAATGTAATCAAAAGTCCAAGGCACTTTACAGGAACGTCAGACAATAAGCAATGAGCCACATGAGACAGTGTTAGGCCAAGTGACCAAAACCTTGGGCAGACAGATAGATTTAAGGAGTGTCTTAAAGATGGGAGACAGTGGCAGAGTGGTATTGTCAATGGACAGTAATCCAGAGACCCAGAGTAATGCTCTGTGGAGCCCAGTTCAAATTCAAAAATCCTAAGTCTAATGATGATCATTGATTGTGGTGAAAACCCCTGCTTTAGGGAAAGAAATCTACCATCCTTACCTGCTCTACCCTGCATGAGACTTATCCGGCAAGTCACCAACCCACCCAGTGGCACCCACGTCCCATGAATGAACAAAAAAAAAAGTAAAGTGGGTCGAGAGAGATGGACAGGTGTAGGGAGGGTATTCCAGAGTTTAGAGCCTCGCCAATTAACAGCACAGAGGGGGCAATTAAAATCAGAGTACGATGCATGTCTCAGAGAACCACAGAAGAATTTACACAGATGTAGAGGGATGAGAATTTTTAAATCGCGGCATTGCTTAACTGGTAGGTCAGTGAGAACAAGGATGATGGGTGAATAAGACTTGGTCAGGACACTGGCAGAGTTTACAGAGGATGGGTGTTAGGGAACCTGCCAGGAGTGAGTTGAAATAATCAAACCTAGAGGTAAACGGAGGCGTGGATGAGGGTTTCTGCAACTATTAGCTGAGACGGGGCAGACCAGGCCAATGTGGAGGTGGTGGAAATAGGTCACGTCAGTGACAGCATAGTTATGTGGTTACAATAAATCTGGTTCAACGTCAGGAAATGGATGGAGTTGGCAGGCAGCAAGGTACTGGAGTAGCTTTGATCTTCTGTTACCAATCCTACTGAACATGTCTATTTTTATCTGGTTAATAAGCAATTCTATAAGAACATGAGCAATTGAAGGAGGAGAAGATCATACAGCTCTCCAGGCCTGTTCCAGTTGATCAACTGCACTTTTCCCACCCACTCACCATAATCGCTTGAGTCATTAAGTTCAATCACAATTCTGGATGTACTCAATAGCTGAGCCTCCCCATGTGAATACAGGAGGTGGTGTACTCCACCCGCCTCAGTTCAACACCAGCCAGTGACAGATCTCTCTAATTCTACCTGGTGTAATCACCCTCCATCCACCCTCAGCCTCTGCCCCTCCATTACCCAATCTTCAACCTACTGACCTGCATCCTCACTCCCTCAGGAACACGTGATTTCCTCCCCCCCCACCATTGCTGCTCAAACTGCTCCATAATCCTCAACACCACCCCTGCCACGCTGCTGCCTCCCTCCTCACCCTCAGGAACCTCCGTGAAACCTGCTTCTCTGCTTCACCTTGTCCGAGTTTCCACACACTGCTCAGGCAAGACCCCAGGACTATTTCATCAAGTTTGGATGCCATGAGCAAAGGGCCAGAGTTATTCTCCCAAGACAACACATTTTGCTCGCTGACGTCCTAGAGCAGTAAATGTGTTAAATGCTGCTCAAAGGACAGGGCACAGCAGATCAGTACGTACCATGTCCTAAATCCATGGATCCTCCTGGTTAACGGACATCATCCTCCTCAAAACCTCAACCCCACCACGAGAACCTGTACCAAGGCTGCTCCATTGCACTAGCCTCTTTACTGCTTTGCACAATCAGCAATTTCCCAAAGTCTGCAGAACATTCCAGAATGGTGGTGTTGTATTTAGTGGTGGCTCACTCTTGCCTCCAAGTCAGACAGTTCAAGTCCCACTCTTATGTGATGCCCGAGTTTCCCATCACTTAATCTGGGCTGACACTCCCCGTCCCGAGGGAACGCTACACCGTGGGGCTGACACTCTCCGTATTGAGCTACACTGTTGGTGGAAAGCTGGAGATGTCAGCTCTCTCTAGTGAGCATAAAAAGGTCCCACAGCAAACAGAAACAGAGAGATATTTCAAGTCCAAAACCTGGAAGGTTAACCATTTCTCTCACCACAGCTGCTATCAGACCTGCTGAGTTTATCCAGCATTTTGTGTATTTAATAACAGTTGCTGTGTATAACGTGGCTGTTGTACAGTTACAATGCTTCAAAAATAATTCAATAGCTGCAGAGGCTTCCTGAGGTTGTGAATGCTGCTACAGAAATGTACATTCACTCTTTTCTCTCATTCCTCCCCCACAGTTGGCACGAGGGCTCCATAGCGTTCAGGAATTGGAAGAAAACCAGGAGTGTCATCCTTACAGAAAAAGGAACTAGATTGCAGTCCTCAGAAACCACGGACTTCCTTCAAAGGAGTTGTTTGTGTTGAGCGATATGGTTTAAGTAAACTCACAGCTGCTGCTAATGGAGCAATACCAGGACATGTTAAAGGGGAAACACTACTTTCACAGATACTCGATTACAACACTGTGCCCCAAGAGTGCCGGGACACACCAAATCTCAGCAGGCTGTCTGTGACAGGAGCAATTAAAAAAGATCAGCTTCTATATTGTTACTCAGTCATAGCATCCGAGCATCACTGACAAGGTCAGAATTTATTATCCATCCCGAATTGCCCTCGGGATGGTGGCACGAAGCTACACTTTTAAACATAACTAAGGGGCTTTCTGAGCCGTTCCAGCAGTCAGTCAGGAATCAACCACATTGCTGCGGGCCAGGAGTCACTAACAGGCTTCCTTTCCTCAATGACATGAGAATCGGGGGGGCTTAGAACAATGGGCAATTTCATGTTCAGCATCACTAAACTCCTGACACTTCTCATAATCTCAATGTCATTCAAAGATAATTAATTCCTTCTGTAGTCCCAGCTATTGTCCCCATTGGAACTTGTGTGAAAACTGTTTTCCGGTTGGGATTGGTGTGTACTAGAAGGTGACACCACAGAAGGTGACAGATAACTTACAATGGACTCTATTTTCATTGGAAGGGAGGTTGTTTGTATTAAGGAAGGTATATTTGCTGTTGATATTGTGATTAAATCAGCGTGGTGTTTTAATAGTTTATCATTGTGAAATTATAATGCATTGGAATTGTAGTGTGTGTGTTTGGATTGCAATGCATTTGGATGAATTGTTTAAATAAAAAGTTGTAGCAGAGAGGAAAAAGAGGGATGAAAAGGGCAGAGTGAATGAAAAGAGCAAGGAAGCCAAAGGGAGAGAGGGAACGAAAAAGAAAATAAAGCACACTTACTTATATCAATCATGGAAAATGGTTTCTCAGGAGGTGTAATCAGAAAAATGAAGAACAAAGAACAACACAGCACGGGAAACAGGCCCTTCGGCCCAACGAGCCCACGCCGCCATTTTAACATTGAGTCCCCTCTCCACCCATGACCCTTGTCTGTGCTTATGGCATTCTGCATTGAGGGAAGAGGAAAAACAAACAATGATACTGGCTGTCAGAGATGGGTTTTAAATAACGGATACCAGAAAAACCCAGCAGGTCTGGCAGCATTTGTAGGTAGAGCAAATAGCGTTAACATCTCAAGAGGTTTTAAAGGATGGTTACTGAGTGGTTGACGGAGGGAATTCCAGAGCTTCAACCACTGAGGAATGGCCACAAAACAGCAGGGCAAAGAGAGGAGCTGGAAGTGTAAAAAGAAGTCAGTCAGAACAAATCCCTGGAGGACTACTTAGGCGAGAGAAGTTTTTGAAAAGGGCAAAACAGACTATGAAGGTATTTATGGACAATCATAAATGATTGGCTCCCACAGCCTGTGATGGATTCTCTTGTCATTTTGTCTGAGCAAAGAGACCGGTTTACAGTCAAGGTTGATGGCATCTCATGTGTGGCATTAGTTTAAGTCTTGATTTGCATAACTTATTGCAAACACTGCACATGTAGTCAGTGTTGGAGGGATAGAAAATGGCATTAGAGTGCAGTGCAAAGCCATCTTGAGAGTTCTCCTCAAATCCCTCCCACCCCCATGAAGCTCAGCTCTATGAGCATGTTCCCAATGTCAGGTATACAGCACAAGAGTTGGGGATTTTGTCGTGAGGTATTAATGGATCTCAATTCCAGTTGTTTGATGTGATGATGGTAGGTTGTTGAAGTTTCTCATCCATAAAGCAGTGACGCAAGAACATTGTCTGGTAGACTTTGATTTTTATTCAGGGATGAACTCCACGCTCTTTCCAAAGTATGTGTGTGTCAACCTGCCAAACACAGCTTGCTTTTCCCAGGCGATGTCTGATTTTGTGATTCAGTGTAATATTATTGGAGAGGATACTCCCAGGATAGTAAAATGTTTGTACTGAACGCAGGGGTGTGTGGCCAGGGATACAAGATCTCTAACATCTTCAGACTCATCAGGCCAAAGAGTTGAGGCTAGAGCACAGCAATCAGCTGAATGTCCTCTGGAGTATCTGCTTCGAGAGCAGCTGTCGTCTGCAAATAAGGGCTCACTCAATAGCTCAGCCATTTTGTACAGAATCTTCAACAGTGCCTCCCAGTTTATTGTATCAAAAGCATTGCTCAGGTCAACAAATACATATATGTGGTCCTTATTCTGTTCACAGGACTTTTCAGCAAGGCGTTTGATAAAGTCCCCCACACAAAGCTTATTGAGAAATTGAGGGGGCATGGGATCCAAGGGGACGTTGCTTTGTGGATCCTGAACTGGCTTGCCCACAGAAGGCAGAGAGTGGTTGTAAATGGGTCTTTTTCTGCATGGAGGTTGGTCACCAGTGGAGTGCCCCAGGGATCTGTTCTGCGACCCTTGCTGTTTGTGATTTTTATAAATGACCTGGATGAGGAAGTGGAGACACGGGTTGGTAAGTTTGCCGATGACACGAAGGTCAGAGCTGTTGAGGCTAGTCTGGAGGGATGTCAGAAGTTACAGCGTGACATAGATAGAGTGCAAGACTGGGCGGAGAAGTGACAGATGGGCTTCAACCCGGATAAGTGTGTAGTGATACATTTTGGCAAGTCCAACGGGATGAAGGAATATAATATTAAGGGTAAGACTCTTAGCAGTGTGGAAGATCAGAAGGATCTTGGGTTCTGGGCTCATAGGACTCTCAAATCAGCTTCGCAGGTAGAGGATGTGGTTAAGAAGGCGTATGGTGTACTGGCCTTCATCAATCGAGGGACTGAGTTTAGCAGTCAGGAGATAATGCTGCAGCTTTATAAGACCCTGGTCAGGCCCCACTTGGAGTACTGTGCTCAGTTCTGGTTGCCTCATCACAGGAAGGATGTGGAAGCCATTGAAAGGGTGCAGAGGAGATTTACATGGATGTTACCTGGATTGGGCGGCATGCCTTATGAGGATAGGTTGAGAGAACTCAGTCTTTTCTCCTTGGAGAGACGAAGGATGAGAGGAGACCTGATAGAGATAGAAGATGTTGACAGGTATTGATTGGGTGGATTCTCATAGGCTTTTTCCCAGGGCTGAAATGACTATCACAAAAATATACAGGTTTAGGGTGCTGGGGAATAGGTACAGAGGAGATGTCAGGGGTAAGTTTTTCACTAAGAGGGTGGTGGGTGAGTGGAATTGGCTGCCGTCGGTGGTGGATTCGATAGGGTCTTTTAAGAGACTTCTGGATGAGTACATGGGACTTAATAGGATTGAGGGTTATAGATAAGCCTAGTAGGTAGATATGATCGGTGCAACTTGTGGGCTGAAGGGCCTGTTTGTGCTGTAGTTTTTCTACGTTCTATGATTTTCTTGATCTGGTGATCCTTGGCCAAGATTTATGAGCATCATGAAACTTACCCAAGTTTTGGGTGCACCACTAATATTGGTGTTTCCCTTTTACAAATCCTAAAACCTCAGATGCCATGTTATAAGTTTGACTTTTTCCAAGAATCTTTATTGCAATATGTCCTCCAGGGTATCACTCCTGTGGTTAAAATTGTTTTCTAGTTCTTGTTTTTCAAGAATAGTTACATCAAACTGCCTTTGAAATTGAAGGCATTGAGCCACAATCTTCAAAGAGACAATACTCCTGACAAGCCAATGACCAAGACCAGCATTCTGCACCTCAAAAGCAGATGGAGCTCACGGCATTGAGATTCTCGGCTGTACAGTAACGTATGTGGTAGTGTTTGTGCCTGGGGTGCATCCATGTTGTTTTCTGTCTGTCTGTTTACTGCCAGACTGTGTCTGAGACGGGAGTTTGCTCTGCCAATGCTGTAGTGTCCTAGTACTCCTCTCCACGTGTTACAGTCTGTGTCCACTCAGTTACTGAAATCACCAACATAATGAGTGTGCTCTGCTGGAGTTCTTCTCTAATAATCTCACAGAAGTCGTTACAGAATACTTCTTCAACCCTTCCCTGCGTGCATCATTGTTGAAGCATGATTGTGATCCAGTGTAGCATGTTGGCTACTAGCAAGACTTGAATGAAAAATCAGGAGTTAAATGCTAATCTCTTAAGAAGGGAGTCAAGCTGGCATGCTAGCTCAGATTAAACGGCAAAGCCTAAGCCTGACTCGGCAATCCAGAAGAATGTGTGCCGCCTGAATCAAACTCCTGAGGTCAAGAAGCCTCCATAAGCATTGTTCTGCTTACCATGTCTACGTTGTATCTGTTCAGCATTCTGGCTAAGAAGACCGTTTCGCACATGATCTCCTTTTGTTATCAAGATGTGCTCTGACATTCCATGAACCAAGCTTTATATGATTACTCCTTCACATTTTGACCGCGGTGAATGGATAACCAGCCAGGAGCAGTAAGCTGGTAGGTGCAGGGAGAGCAGACTGTGTTCAGGGTTCCTTTCGATCCCCTTCCCCAGACTGGGGAAGAGCAGCGCTGCACCTGAAAAAGTCTGTTGTCTGGCCTCAGGATACGAGCTCCACATCTGACCCGATCCGATTTGAGTGACTATCACCCTGATCACAGTAATATCCTCTACCTGCCCCCATCACCTCTGGGTTTGGTTGTTGAACCTATGCATTGAGTATATTGAAGTGAGTGGGGCTCGTGTGAGCCTCTCTCACTTCCTTATCCAAGGCAACTAATATTGGTGTAATGAAGCAGCTGAGAGGATGCAGGTTTGAGTTTGGAGCTGTCCTTCTTCTATATAAAATGCCTCATCTATCCTTGACATTGCCGTCTAGTCCCCTGTAATACATGTGACCTTGTGACCACTGACTGACGTACAACTTATTTGTTAACAGTAGCTGAGGGTTTTGAGACCAGAATTATTTTCTCCTAGGTGACTGCCAATTAAGGCTGACGAGTCCAACCAACTTGGTGAAGGTGCCAAACACCCCCACCACAACTATAAACAGGGTTAGGCAGGTGGAGCTGGGCAATAGGAGTTTGATTACACGAAGTGAGACTGTTTGAGACATTGATTATATGGGGTTTTCTGTGAATGAAGAGCATCTTAACACTCTTCACAATTCTGGTCCTTCCGAAACCTTTTGGCCCCAAGCCAATCTAGGCTATGAGTGAAACTTGGTGCAAGAAAGGCTAGGGAACAGCAAAAGTTCAGATGGGAGAAGAGACTGGGAGATGGGAAAGCGTCCAGGAGAGGGTTTCAGCAGCAGCAGCATCAGCTTTCAGAAGCAGAGCCAAGTGATGTTACAGAGAAGGGTGGAGTTAGCAGTCTTGGTGATGGAGAGGAGGGAACATGGAGCTGGAAGCTGAGGCAGACATCACATCAGACACTAATGACCGAGATGCCAAGGCCAGATGTGAAGCTGAGTAACGAGGTGATTCAGTCAGTTGGTGCCATACTAACCCATTCCTGAACACTGCACTAGTGTAATGTGCTGAGAATTTGAGAGTGGCAATTGGTACATTGCAAGTTAGTGAAAATAAAAACAAGTATTCAGAAATAGTGGGTGGACAGGGAATTACTCAGCTCAGGAACATCATCATTTACTGGACAAGAGTGTTCTGGTCCCAGTTAACAACTGACATCAGTTAACAAGAAACAAAATACCATGAGGCTGGAAACCTGAGATTAGCTGTGGACACGTTCCATTTGATATACAACATCACAGGCCACCACATCAAAAACAGTTTCCACAGTGCCAGCAATTCACCCATCCTGGCCCCTCACCTCCCTCCAACACAGCTCATTCTAAATACTGTATTGCTGAGACCAAAGGATGAGCCACAGGCTGTTTCTCAGGCAAGTTACACAGTGGCCCAATACAGATCACCCTAGTTTGTCACATTCAGTGACTCCCACTCCAAGTCCATATCCACCCCACCCCCAACCCCCCCCCCAAAACTGAATCTCCACTCACTGTGCCCCTTTCCAAGTCCATTCAAGCCACCTATCACTGTGCCCGACTCCAAATCCATCCCCCTCTTGCTGCCAATCACTGAATCTCTCTCTAAATCCATCCCCTCCACTTGGCATTCTCCATTCACCGAGTTCTTCTCCAATCTTGCAATGTGAAGATGTCCTACATCACAACAGTGTACACATTTCAAGAAGGATTTAATTCACTCTGGGATTATGAAATGTGAACAAAAAGCCATTCAGCCCACTGAGGCAGTTCTGCTGCCATTCAGTGGTTGTTGTGTGACCAAACTCCATGTACCTGGCTTTGCCCCATATCCCTCAATGCCTTGGGCTAACAAAAATTTCTCAAGTTTTTAACATCAACCTTTCGTTGAGCATCAATTGCCTTCTGTGGAAGAGTTCCAAGTTTCTACCACCTGCTGTGTGTAGAAGGGTTCCCTAATTTCACTTATGGAAGTCCTGCCTCCATGTTTCCCCAGTCCATGACATCAAAACCAGCAGACACCTTTTCTCTCTGTCTTCCCTATCTTTTCAGTGTATCATGAAAACTTTGATCAAAACACTAAATTCCAAAAGAACACAGCCCTAATTTGTGTAATCTCTCTTCAGAGCTTAATTCTTATCACTGTTATAAATCTATGTTACACTCCCTCCAAAGCTAACATTTCCTCAAACAGCGGTGCCCAGAACTGCTCACTGGATTGGAAGTATGTTCAAACCAGGGTTTTACATAACTGAAGTTCGACCTCTAGCCCCTCATATTCTCCCAATACCCAAGGCCAGATTTGCCTTTTTGTTTTTATTACTCTCTGTACCTGTTTGTGACAACTTAATGATTGGTTTATCTGAATGCACTTATAACCCTGCATTGCCTACATTGAAATCAATTTGCCAGAGCTTTCAATTAATCCATTTTGTCTCTTTGTAATTTTACAAAATTGCAAGTTAAGTACAAGTTCTCTCTTGCTCCTGTCTCTCGCCTCATGCTTCTCCCCACCCCACCCACTGCTCTACTAACTGCCCATCATCCCTTCAGCCACCAGCGATAGGCTAGTAGTATTATTGCTGGACTACTAATCCAGAAATTCAGATTATGTTCTGGGGACCCAGGTTCAAATCCCACCACCATAGATGATGAAATTTGAATTCAATAAAAAAAATCTGGAATTAAGAATCTACTGAAACCATTGCCGATTGTTGTAAAAATCCATCTGGCTAACTAATGTCCTTTAGGGAAGGAAATCTGCCGTCCTTACCCGGTCTGGCCTACATGCAATTCCAATGCCATAGCAATGTTCTTGACTGTCAACTGCCCTCCAAGGGCAACGAGGGATGGACAATAAATGCTGGCCAGCCAGCGATGTCCATGTCCCACAAATGAATTAAAAAAAAAACAGCGTTCTGGAGTTCCTACCTCCTTATAAGCCCTGCCAAAACCCACTCTTTGGCCAAGATTCAGGCCTCCTCCTTCTTTGGCTCATCCTCCATTTCTCGATGACGACCTGGAATGTATTTCTATATGAAAATACACAATTTTAATAAGTGTGTCTAGTCAGCCAGTGCTCCCAACTTTATCTGGGACAAGGCATCAAAGTGCACACCTACCTACGCTCCCATGAGCAGTGGGTTTCTCTGAATAATCCAGTATTTATTTTGCCTTAGCTGTTAGCAATTCAAAACATTGTTTCTGTTTAGGACTTTCAGATTGGGCTGGAAGGAGGGGGTGGGATTTTATTGTTGCAAAGTTTATTATTTACAAAGCAAATAGGGATCCCGTCAATCGGATTGCTCTAAGCATTGAGCAGCCCAGGTTAATGCTCAAAGTGCAAGGTTGAACAGTGCAAGAGAGAAAAAATAATCAGATCAGATCAAAGGGGGCTATACCTCTGAGCAAAGGCTGAACAGCCTGGGCTCCTTTCCCCAGAGAAGAAAACTCAGGGGTGGCCACAGGGAAGCCTTTAATAGTATGCAAGGTTTGATAGGGTACATGTTTTTACTTGTAGAGGAGGCCAAAATTAGAGGTGGTAAATACAAGAGAAACTTCTTTTACACAGAGTGTGGCAAGAATGAGGAACTTGCTACCACAAGGACTAGTTGGGGCGAATGCTATAGATAAAGAGGAAGCTGGATAAACACACGAGGGAGAAGGGTATACTGTCTGGGTACAAAGAAAGACGATGATATAGTGGATTTAATGGTGCCAAAGCTTCACAGCAGCATTATTAAAATATGACACTGGCTCATAAAGATACTAGAACAAAAGATCAAAAGCATGGTCAAAGAGGTAGATTTTGAGGAGCATCTTAGAGAGATTGGGAGGCAGCGGTAGTCCAGAGCAGAGGCACTTGGTAACAGAAGGAGGTGCAATTATCAATGGTGGAGCAATTTTAAAAAAAGTCATACAAGAGGTTTGTGTGGAGCGTAAACACAGGCACAGAGCAGTTGGACCGAGTGGTCTGTAAATTATATGCCATTCTAAATCAAGCAGCAGGATTTAATACGAGACCAAACTTGGCTTTTGAAAGAAAGGGAAGAGAAAATAAAACCACTCATTTTCACTAGATTCAGATGCAATTTTACATTTGTGGGAAAAGGGGATAATGCATCTTAGAATCTAATGTACAAGCTACAGGTTCCTGTATTTTCACCTCCTCCCACTCCCTAACTGCTATTTGTACAGTACAACATGTGGCTCTCATTGGGAAACGTGACCTTGAAATAAAGAGTGCCCTCTACTCTATACTTTACAGTAAAAATACTTCTGGCAAATGCAACATGGATTTTGTGGGGACTCCACCTCCTTGAGAAGTTATTATCCAGACTACTAGCCAACTTTTTTTTTTAAATGCATAAATTGGCACAACACTACCCACAGTGTGGAACCATCAGCCCTATGAAGAGTCACTGACACTGCACAGCTCACACAGACAGAAGCAACAGAGCTTAAAGTTGCAAGTCTGAGGTCCTTGCCTTCACTTTGCTGTTCACCCCCAGCTCTGTTCCTCGGAAGGACTGCCTGTCCCTGACACTGGCTCATGGGAAGAGGGGTGGGGAGGGAGGGAGAATGTGAGCGAGAGCACAAATACAAAATGGACACAAGCTGCTGGGAGCTTTCTGCCAGATACAATAGTGAGAGCTATGATAGCAGAGATCTCTGCCCCAAGGTGCTTTACACTCATTGCCCAGACACCAGACCCTCCACAACCTCCTGCTCAAGATCCTCTACAGCTCAGCCCCAACAGCAGGTCCTCCACAACTCCTTCCACATTCCCAAACCCTCCCCAAAAACAGGATCCACCCCCAGCACACCCCTCAACCACCTCCATCCCACCCCTTAGAACTGCCCCCCACATCCTCAACCAAATCCCCATCTCCTATCCCCTTTGCACCCCAATCCCAAGACTGCCCCCCACATCCTAGAATACTACTCCCCCCCCCCCAACATCCCCCAAATGCCTCCTCTTCTCCTCCCAAGATGCCTCCCTCCACCTTGGACCCTTCCTCTGATTCCCCATCCCCAGTACCCCTCCTACACTCCCCCCCCCCACCCCCAGACGCTTCCTCTGATTCCCCATCCCCAGTACCCCTCCTACACTCCCCCCCCACCCCTAGACCCTTCCTCTGATTCCCCATCCCCAGTACCCCTCCTACACTCCCCCCCACCCCCAGACCCTTCCTCTGATCCCCCCCCCCATCCCCAGTACCCCCTCCTCCACCCCCAGGATCTCACAGTCCTGCTGTCCACTGGGTTGTTTACCTCACTCACTCTGAGGCAGCTCCATGTGGAGAGGATCAGCAGCGCCCAGTCTGGGACACACCTTCCCCTCTCTCTCTCTCTGTGATCACTGACAGCAGGAGCACAGACACTCTGACTGTCCGTCTGGAGCCGGATCCACACACTGAGGGGAAGGGGCTCTCACCACCTGCCTGCCCACTCACTGAGTGGGTCGGGGCTCACTCAGCATCCCGCAATGCTGTTGGTGAAGCCGTGGATCTTGGTGTGGGTACTCACCGAGCCGCTGCCTCAGCTCGCTCGCCCGCTCGCCGCCCACAGCTCCAACTCCAGCTCCTGCCCCTGCCCCTGCCTCTCGCTCTCTCTCTGCCTCTCTCGCGCCGACCCCACAACAAGCCCCACTCCCGCCCGTCGCCGCCGCTCATTGGCTCCCTCCCCGCACGCCAGCTCGCTCCCATTGGAGCAGGTCCTCCCGCTGCGTCACCGCCCTCCGCACCTTACTGGTTGCGGGACCTGTCGGTCACTGCCGGCCCCGCCCAGCGCCTCTCCCGCCGCGAGCTGGAGGCGGGGCTAGTTCCATAGACCCTTGCCCATAGGCTCGCTTCACTTGTCAATCCGCGGATCTCTTCCTTGTGATTGGTTACCTGTGTGGGCGGGATGGACAGTGCTCGCTAATGATTGGTCTTACCTCACTGCTTGCGGCAATTGGTTGTTGCCCAGCGACGAGACCGCGTGCTGGCCGCGTGCAGCCCTGGTGCCCAGCCAATCAGGAGCCTGAGGAGAGGGAACTGAGGGCTGCACTGCAAGGGATGGAGACTGTGTCAGAGTCTGATGTGGGTATGCCGGCGTTAGACTGGGGTAAACACAGTAAAAAGTCTGACACCACCAGGTTTTAGTCCAACCGATTTATTTGATAGTAAACTCACAAGCTTTCGGGGTTACCCCCTTTGTCAGGTGAATGGAGAGTTCTGGCCTCAGACAGAGCATATAAAGCACAGACAGTTTAGAGATTACTGATTAAAATGTGAATCTTTACACCTAACCTGCTGTTCAAGTCCTAAAGTGGCCGACAATGTGAGTGGAAGGAGCGCTGATCACAGGTTAAAGAGATGTGTATTGTCTCCAGACAGCACAGTGAGTGAGGTTTTGCAAACCCAGGCAAGTCACAGGGGTTACAGACAGTGCGACATGAACCCAAGGCCGTCCTCGTGTGTGCGGAACTTGGCTATCAGTCTCTGCTCAGCGGCTCTGCGCTGTCGTGTGTCGTGAAGGCTGCCTTGGAGAATGCTTACCCGGAGGTCAGAGGCTGAATGCCCGTGACCACTGAAGTGTTCGCCAACAGGAAGGGAACAGTCTTGCCTGGTGACTGTCGAGCGATGTTCATTCATCCGTTGTCATAGCATCTGCATGGTCTCCCCAATGTACCATGCTTCGGGACATCCTTTCTTGCAACGTATCAGGTAGACAATGTTGGCCGAGTTGCAAGAGTATTTACCGTGTACCTGGATGGTATTCTCACGTGTGATGGTGGTATCCATGTCGATGATCCGGCATGTCTTGCAGAGGTTGCTGTGACAGGGTTGTGTGGTATTGTGGTATTTTTCAGAGTCTGATCACAGACCTGTCTCTCTCCTGGAGAGGCCCAGAGAGACAGCCCAGAGTCTGATCACAGACCTGACCCCCTCCTGGAGAGGCAGCCCTGAGAGAAAGAGGCAGCCATGATGTGGAGATGCTGGCGTTGGACTGGGGTAAACACAGTAAGAAGTCTGACAACACCAGGTTTGAGTCCAACAGGTTTATTTGATAGTAAACTCACAAACTTTCGAAGTTCCCCTCTTCGTCAGGTTCACCTTCAGACTTCTTACAGAGAGAGACAGCCCCAGTAAGACACCCCAGAGACTTGCCCCCCTCCTAGAGAGGCCTGGAGCGACAGACAGAGAGAGAGAGACAGCCCCAGGGAGACAGCCCTGAGAGAGAGACAGCCCCAGGGAGACACCCCCAGACAGAGAGAGAGAGACAGCCCCAGGGAGACAGCCCAGAGAGAGAGGGAGACACCCCAGAGAGACAGCCCAGAGAGAGAGAGAGACAGCCCTAGGGAGACAGCCCAGAGAGACACCCCCAGACAGAGAGAGAGAGACAGCCCCAGGGAGACAGCCCTGAGAGAGAGAGACAGCCCCAGGGAGACAGCCCTGAGAGAGAGAGACAGCCCCAGGGAGACAGCCCTGAGAGAGAGAGACAGCCCCAGGGAGACAGCCCTGAGAGAGAGAGACAGCCCCAGGGAGACAGCCCCAGGGAGACAGCCCTGAGAGAGGGAGACAGCCCCAGGGAGACAGCCCTGAGAGAGAGAGACAGCCCCAGGGAGACAGCCCTGAGAGAGAGAGACAGCCCCAGGGAGACAGCCCTGAGAGAGAGAGACAGCCCCAGGGAGACAGCCCTGAGAGAGAGAGACAGCCCCAGGGAGACAGCCCTGAGAGAGAGAGACAGCCCCAGGGAGACAGCCCTGAGAGAGAGAGACAGCCCCAGGGAGACAGCCCTGAGAGAGAGAGACAGCCCCAGGGAGACAGCCCTGAGAGAGAGAGACAGCCCCAGGGAGACAGCCCTGAGAGAGGGAGACAGCCCCAGGGAGACAGCCCAGAGAGAGAGAGACAGCCCCAGGGAGACAGCCCAGAGAGACACCCCCAGACAGAGAGAGAGAGACAGCCCCAGGGAGACAGCCCAGAGAGACACCCCCAGACAGAGAACATAAGAACATAAGAAATAGGAGCAGGAGTAGGCCATCTAGCCCTTCGAGCCTGCCCCGCCATTCAATAAGATCATGGCTGATCTGTCGTGGCTCAGTTCCACTTTCCCGCCCTCTCCCCATAACCCTTAATCCCTTCTCTTATCAAAAACCCATCAACCCGCTTCTTAAAAATATTTAGCGAGGCAGCCTCCACCACTTCAACGGGCAGAGAATTCCAGAGATTCACCACCCTTTGAGTGAAGAAGTTCCTCCTCAACTCCGTTCTAAACCGCCTCCCCTTTATCTTGAGGCTGTGCCCCCTAGTCCTACTGTCTTTTTTGAGCAGGAAGAGTCTCTCCAGAGAGAGAAAGACAGCCCCAGGGAGACAGCCCTGAGAGAGAGAGACAGCCCCAGGGAGACACCCCAGAGAGAGAGAGAGACAGCCCCAGGGAGACAGCCCAGAGGGACACCCCCAGACAGAGAGAGAGAGACAGCCCCAGGGAGACAGCCCTGAGAGAGAGAGACAGCCCCAGGGAGACATCCCAGAGAGACAGCCCAGAGAGAGAGAGAGAGACAGCCCCAGGGAGACAGCCCAGAGAGAGAGAGAGAGAGAGAGCCCCAGAGGGACAGCCCAGATACAGAGAGAGAGAGAGACAGCCCCAGGGAGACACCCCAGAGAGACAGCCCAGAGAGAGAGACAGCCCCAGAGGGACAGCCCAGATACAGAGAGAGAGAGACAGCCCCAGGGAGACAGCCCTGAGAGAGAGAGACAGTCCCAAAGAGACAGACCAGAGAGATAGCCTGGAGAGACAGCCCCAGACTCTGATCGAGGGAAGAGGCCCAGAGAGACAGCCCCAGACTCTGATCAGGGGGAGAGGCCCAGAGAGACAGCCCCAGATTCTGCTTCCACTGACTGGAGGCCCAGAGACACAACCCTGAGATACAGCCCCAGAGTCTGAATCCAATGAGAGAGGCCCAGAGACTCACAACCACCTGAGAGAAAACTCCAGATTCTGCTTTCACTGGCTGGAGAAGGGGAGAGGCGCAGAGAGACAACCCTGAGAGAAATCTCCAGACTCTGCTTCACTGGCTGGAGAGGCGCAGAGAGACAACCCTGAGAGAAATCTCCAGACTCTGCTTCACTGGCTGGAGAGGCACAGAGAGACAACCCTGAGAGAAATCTCCAGACTCTGCTCCCAGTGAGAGGAGGAGAGGCCCAGAGACTCACAACCCTCTGAGAGAAAGCTCCCCACTATGTCAACCTTAAAAATATTCAGAGATTCTGGTTGCACTGCCTGCAGAGGAAGAGAGTTCCAGAGACATACAACCCTCTAAGAAAAAACTCTCCTCATCACTGTCTTAAATGCACAACTCCTTATTTTTAAAATAAGGATGAAATGCATGCATGTAGACTGTTCTCTACATGGACTTTAGCAAGGCCTTTGACAAGGTACCGCTTGTTAGGTTGTTGTTGCATAAAGTTAAATCTCACGGGATCTAGGATAAGGTATCTAAATGGATACAAAATTGACTTCTTGACAGAAGCCAGAGGGTGGTTGTAGAGGATTGTTTTCCAAACTGGAGGCCTGTGACCTGCGGTGTGCCTCAGGGATCAGTGCTGGGTCCACTGTTACTTGTCATTTATATTAATGATTTGGATGAGAATATAGGAGACACGGCTGGTACGTTTGCAGATGTCACCAAGATTGGTGCATAGTGGTTAGTGAAGAAAGGTACCTTCAATTGCAATGGGATCTTGATCAAGTGGGCTGATGAATGGCAGATGGAGTTTAATTTAGACAAATGCAAAGTGATGCATTTTGGTAGATTGAATCAGGACAGGACTTACTCAGTTAGTGGTAGGACGTTGGGGAGAGTTACAGAACAAAGAGATCTTGGGGTACATGTTCATTGCTCCTTGAAAATGGAGTCACAGGTAGACAGAGTGGTGAAGAAGGCATTTGGCATGCTTGGTTTCAGAGCATTGAATACAGGAGTTGGGATGTCTTGTAAGACATTTGTAAGACCACAATTGGAATACTGTGTGCAGTTCTGGTCACCCTATTATAGAAAGGATATTATTAAACTAGAATGAGTGCAGAAAAATATTACTAGGATGTTATCGGGACTTGATGGATTGAGTTATAAGGAGAGGCTGGATAGAGTGGAACTTTTCTCTCTGGAGGGTAGGAGGCTGAGGGGTGACCTTATACAGGTCTATAAAATAATGAAGGGCATAGATAAGATAGATAATCCGTATCTTTTCCCAAAGTTGGCGAGTCTAAAATTAGAGGGCATAGGTTTAAGGTGAGAGGGGAGAGATACAAAAGTGTCCAAAGGGTCACACTGAGGGTGGTGAGTGTCTGGAACAAGCTCCCAGAGGTAGTAGTAAAGGCGGGTACAATTTTATCTTTTAAAAAGCATTTAGACAGTTACATGGATAAGATGGGAATAGAGGAATATGGACCAAATGCAGGCAATTGGGACTAGCGTAGGGGTTTAAAAGAAAGGGTGGCATGGACAAGTTGGGCTGAAGGGCCCGTTTCCATACTGTAAACCTCTATAAACTCCATGACTCTATGACACGAGGGGAATATGCAAACGCCACACAGTGACCCAAGCCAGGAATTGAACCTGGGTCCTTGATGCTGAGGCAGCAACGGCAGCCACTGTGCCACCACTCTGCATTCTGAAATATCCTCTTAAATATCTGCCACTACATTTCTATTGACCTATCCCTTAATCTCATTTGCCAGTTCACTTTAGCTAGCTCCGCTTTGATGCTCTCATTATTGCTCTTATTTATGTTTAAAATACCAGTCTTGGACACACTCTCTCTCTCTCTCTCTCTCTTTCGAACAGAATGGAAATTTCAAGCGTATTATAATCACTTCGACCCTCGAGGCATCTTCACTATGAGGTGATTAGTTAATGCTATCTGATTACACAATACCAGGTCTAGTATAGTCTGCTCTCTACTCGGTGCCAGAACGTGCTGTTCTAAGAAACTATCTCAAAAACATTCTATGATTTCCTCGTCTTGGCCACCTTTACCTATCTGATTTTTCACAGTCTATATTCAGATTCATATCCCAGCCACAGCTGTTTCAGACTCTGTACGCCAGCATTGACTGAACTACAGAGTAAAAACAGAGTGCAGATACCAGGAGATTTAGAGGCAGTACCTAACCAAGCTAGAGTCCCAGGCTAGCCACACTGACACCACCTGCAGGACATGACAGGCTACAAGGGGAAGACGAGTAGAATCAGAAAAGCAGGCAGCATAATTAAGGTGCCCACGCACCCCAGACATTCTCTCTTCCACCACAAATCAAAAGATACGAAAGTCTGAGGTCACGTACCAACTGACTCGAGAACAGTTTCTTCCCTGCAGTCATCAGACATTTGAATGGACTTACCATATACTAAGTTGATGTTTCTCTACATCTGACATACCTCTTACAGTTACCTGAGTGACCACAACACTATGGATGGGATTTTACAGCCTTGCTCGTCCTGAAATTATAAAATCCTGCCCAATGTCAACAGAGCTTTCCATTGTCCACTCCTCACCCACTCCGATTCCCATTCCAGCCTAGATTCTGCCCCCTCTCCTTTCCTTGTCCCCTATGTACTCTATGAACAATATGCTTTGTCTTTATAGCGCATGAGAAACAATATTTTTCACTATAGTGAAAACAGAGTGCAGGGACCAGGGGATTTAGAGACCATACCATCTGATGTGACAATAAATCAAATTAAATCAAACATTTTGAGCTATAAATTGCTGTCACCAGCATATTTCCCAATCATTTTGCCAAAGGGCAATCTGGGACTGGAAGACTTTTGTTACATTTGGCTGCCAACCTGTTCCTTGAAGGCCTGGTTTTTTAATTTGTTTATGGGACTTGCGCAACACTGGCTGGGCCTGCATTTATTGTCCATCCCTAATTGCCCTTGAAGGGGTTTAATTTATTTATCAGTGTCGCAAGTCAGCTTACTTTAACACTGCAATGAAGTTCCTTTGAAAATCTCCTAGTTGCCACACTCCGGCACCTGTTCGGGTGCACTGAGGGAGAACTTAGCAAGGCCAATGCATCTAACCAGCACGTCTTTCAGACTGTGGGAAGAAACCCGAGCACCCAGAGGAAACCCATGCAGACACGGGGAGAACGTGTAGAATCCACACAGATAGTCACCCAAGCCAGGAATCGAACCCGGGTCCCTGGCGCAATGAGGCAGCAGTGCTAACGGCTGTGCAGCCCATAAGTAGGTTAATTAAGAGTCAACCACACTGCTGTGTCTCTGGATCATATGTAGGCCAGACCGGGTAAGGACAGTAAATTTCCTTCTCTGAAGGGATTCGTGAACCGGATGGGGTTTTACAAACGACAATAGTTTCATGGTTAGCAGTAGATTCTTAATTCCAGATTACGTTAATGAATTCAGATTTCACCAACTGCAGTAGCAAGATTCAAACCTGGAATATCATGGATCATTAGTCCAGTGACAATACCATTGCTCCACCACCTTCCCATTGCTCAAGTCTGATCATGCCACAACTAGAAGCCAATAAAGTATCAAATTGAGCAGCTGATTAGCAGAATCACAGAATCCCACAGTGCAGAAGGGGCTCTTCAGCCCGTTGAGTCTGCACCGATGCATGGAAGCCCCACCTAATCCCACTTGCCAGCACTTGGCCCATAGCCTTGAATGTTATGGTGTGCCAATTACTCACTCAGGTACTTTTTAAAGGATGTGAGGCATCCCACCTCCACTACCCTCCCAGGCAGCGCATTCCAGACCGTCACCACCCTCTGGGTAAAGAAGTCTTTCCTCAAATCCCTCCCTAAACCTCCCACCCCTCACTTTGAACTTATGTCCCCCCATAACTGACTCTTAAACTAAGGGGTACAGCTGCTCCCTATCCACCCTGTCCAGGCCCGTCATAATCTTAAATACCTCAATTAGGTCACCCCCTTAGGCTTCTCTGCTACAGAAAAATACCCCAAGCCTAGCCAACCTCTCTTTATAACTTAAATGCTCCATCCCAGGCAGCATCCTGGTGAATCTCCTCTGCACCCCCTCCAGTGTATTCACATCCTTTCTTTAATGTGGCGACCAGAACTGCACACAGTTATGGCCTCACCAAAGTTCTACACAACTTCCTCATGATCTCCATCAGTGACCTCTGGAATGATCTTGTGCAGCAGAGAAACTGCACGATAGAGAAATTCCAAGCGAATGATCTCATTTCAGAATTCATAGTTTGGTTATATCTGAGCCTCTGATACTTCACACACGAATGGAATAGTGCGTAACAGTCACTGGTATTGATAGAGAACCTATGATAGTGGGGGAGTCATTGCCAAATGCAAATACTCAGCAACACTCTGGCCTTCTTGCTATCAATCTCATCAGCTGCCTCTTTGGACATGCACTCTTCTGACAGTCAGCTATTTTTCACCCTCTCCCTCCTCTGTGACACTATATCCTACAGATAGTGGAGGGAGATAAACTGAACCTTCCATTCCCCCTCTCTTTTCTGTTCACAGTCAGTGCTGTTTATTGATGAGGAGGCTAATGTGTGTATCCCTAAACCCTCTGTTAGTGTGCGGTCAATTTAAAAGCATTACAACCAGTCCCAAGCCAAGCTCCCAAAATGTGTTACGCTCTGTCCCCTCTGTTCCAGATGGGACATCCCCAAATTGTGATGCTCCCCCTTTTTTATTCAACCCCCTTGGGTGGTCAGAACAAGATTGGTTCAAAAGGATCCCTTTCTGATATCTTTTCCCAGTGAAAGGAGCCAATTTAACCCAACTTTCTTGAGTTAAAGAAAGAGTGCATTTATCACAGAATTCCTGCAGTGCAGCAAGAGGCCATTCGGCCTATCGAGACTGCACTGACAGCAATCACATGCAGGCTCTACCCCCCCTTAATCCCACATATTTACCCTGCTAATCTCCCTGACACAAAGGGGCAATTTGGCATGGTCAATCCACCTAACCTGCACATTTCTGGACTATGGGACGGAACTGGAACACCTGGAGGAAACCCACATGGACACAGGGAGACGTAGAACATAGAAAACCTACAGCACAAACAGGCCCTTCGGCCCACAAGTTGCACCAATGATATCCATACCTACTAGGCTTAGCTATAACCCTCAATTCTATTAAGTCCTATGTACTCATCCAGAAGTCTCTTGAAAGACCCTATCGAATTTGCCTCCACCACCACTGACGGCAGCCGATTCCACTCACCCACCACCCTCTGAGTGAGAAATTTCACAGTAACTTCATTGCAGTGTTAATGTAAGCCTTTCTTGTGACTAATAAATAATCTTTATTTAATTAAACTTTGCTTTCTACAATTTCAACAGGATGTCCCAACTCCTGTATTCAATGTTCTGATCAATGAAACCAAGCATGCCGAATGCCTTCTTCACCACTCTGTCCACCTGTGACTCCTCTTTCAAGGAGCTATGAACCTGTACCCCTAGATCTCTTTGATCTGTAACTCTCCCCAATGCTCTACCATTAACTGAGAAAGTCCTGGTTTGAATTTCCACTTACAAAGCCATGCTGACTGTCCCTAGCCAGTCCTTGCATCTCAAAATGCCTGTAGATCCTGTCTCTCAGAATACCTTCTAACAACTTACCCACGACAGACATTAGGCTCACTAGCCTGTAGTTCCCAGGCTTTTCCCTGCAGCCCTTTTTAAACAAAGGTACAACATTTGCCACCCTCCAAATTTCAGGCACCTCACCTGTGGCTGTCAATGATTCAAATACCTCGGCTAGGGGGCCCACAATTTCCTCCCGAGTCTCCCACAATGTCCTGGGATCCACTTCATCAGGTCCCGGGGATTTAACTACCTTGATGCCCTTTAAAACTTCCAGCATCTCCTTCTCTGTAATATGTACACTCCTCAAGATATCACTATTTGTTTCTCCAAGTTCCCTAATATCCATGATTTTCTCAACAGTAAATACTGATGAGAAATATTCATTTAGGATCTCACCTGTCTCTTGTGGATCCACACATAGATTACCTTGTTGATCCTTAAGAGGCCCTATTCTCTCCTTGGCTACTCTTTTGCCCTTTATGTATTTGTAGAAGCTCTTTGGATTCTCCTTTTCTTTATCTGCTTAAGCAACCTCGTGTCCCCTTTTTTGCCCTCCTGATTTCTCTCTTAACTCTACTCCGACAACTTCTATGTTCTTCAAAGGATCCACTTGATCCCAGCTGCCTATGCATGTAATATGCCTTCTTCTTCTTCTTAACCAGGGCCTCAATATCCTGAGTCATCCAGGGTTCCCTATTATACCAGCCTTGCCCTTCACTGTGAAAGGAATGTGCTTACCCTGAACCCTGGTTAACATACTTTTGAAAGCTTCCCACTTACCAGCCATCCCTTTGCCTGCCAACAGAGCCCCCAGTCAACTTTTGAAAGTTCCTGTCCAATACCATCAAAATTGGCCTTGCCCCAATTTAGACTTTTATCTACAGCAGTGATAGCAGCAACAGGGATCAAATGGTAATGAACATGGTTTGTATTACAGCTGTAATTGAAATTGTGCTCATCATTAACTTTTAGTCCAGGGCTTTAATCCCAAGAAGTATCTGGTTCAAAGTCCTCTCAGGAACTCTGCAACATGCCGTGACATGGGTTCTGGAATATAGCTTGGAACTAAAACTTCTCCACATACTTGCAATTTCAATTTTATAACAGTGAACATTTGCTATCTAGAAGCCAAGCACTTCCCAGAGCAATAGAATTAAAACAATAACACTTGTGTTTAATTACATAGTT
The DNA here is from genome assembly GCF_965287045.1 of Carcharhinus amblyrhynchos. NCBI lineage: Eukaryota > Metazoa > Chordata > Chondrichthyes > Carcharhiniformes > Carcharhinidae > Carcharhinus > Carcharhinus amblyrhynchos. The sequence continues at coordinate 119,602,086 of NC_137330.1, read as the reverse complement.
CTATTTCAATAGAGCATTTAAATTTGGTCTAATACTCCCAATAGAGGTTTTTTTTATCATTTATGCATTAACAGGATTTGGGATGACTAGCGTTTATTGCCCTCGAGACGGTGCACAGAGACACACCCACAGAGCCACGTTCTTGAAAACCTGCAGTCCATCTGATGTGGATACACCCACAGAGCTGGTAGGAAGGCTATAGGCACACCCACAGAGCTGGTAGGAAGGGTATAGACACACCCACAGAGCTGGGAGGAAGGCTATAGGCACACCGACAGAGCTGGTAGGAAGGGTATAGACACCCACAGAGCTGGGAGGAAGGGTATAGACACACCCACAGAGCTGGTAGGAAGGGTATAGACACACCCACAGAGCTGGTAGGAAGGGTACAGACACACCCACAGAGCTGGTAGGAAGGGTATAGACACACCCACAGAGCTGGTAGGAAGGGTACAGACACACCCACAGAGCTGGTAGGAAGGGTATAGACACACCCACAGAGCTGGTAGGAAGGGTACAGACACACCCACAGAGCTGGTAGGAAGGGTATAGACACACCCACAGAGCTGGTAGGAAGGGTATAGACACACCCACAGAGCTGGTAGGAAGGGTATAGACACACCCACAGAGCTGGTAGGAAGGGTACAGACACACCCACAGAGCTGGTAGGAAGGGTATAGACACACCCACAGAGCTGGTAGGAAGGGTACAGACACACCCACAGAGCTGGTAGGAAGGGTATAGACACACCCACAGAGCTGGTAGGAAGGGTACAGACACACCCACAGAGCTGGTAGGAAGGGTATAGACACACCCACAGAGCTGCGAGGAAGGGTATAGACACACCCACAGAGCTGGTAGGAAGGGTATAGACACACCCACAGAGCTGGTAGGAAGGGTATAGACACACCCACAGAGCTGGTAGGAAGGGTACAGACACACCCACAGAGCTGCGAGGAAGGGAGTTCCAGCATTTTGACCCAGCAAAAATGAAAATCTGTTTCTGAACATTTTTAATCTGCTTCTTTTAGCTGAAGAGTGTAAAATGAAACGGGAACAATACTGAGCATCAGTACCTCACTGGCAGGAGCACCAGAAGCTATAGGACAGCAGCTGAGAGGCAGTGACAGAGTGTCTCCTCACTTATTTAGGACGAGGATACACTGCAATACTACCGACAAATGTCAATCTCCAATGACACAAATAAATGGCTTAACATTTATTTATTATTAGCTACTAAACATGAGGAATATAATCAAACAGATACATCTACACTCAGACAAATTAGAAATGAGAATTAGTCCAAAATAAGCAAAAGAAGAGATGCGTGGACCGGTCTTTGATTTTTCCATGAGGAATAGCTGCTGAAATTTCAAGGCCATTTGAGATTCATGATTCCAGCAGTACTGACTTCAGCAGTTGAATAGTTGGTTTTGAGATTCCCGTATCCTGCAGTTTACAGAATCATAGAATCTCACAGTGTAGAAGAGGTCCAAAGAACAAAGAAAATTACAGCACAGGAACAGGCCCTTCGGTCCTCCAATCCTGCACTGACCATGCTGCCCATCTGAACTAAAACCCCCTATCCTTCCGGGGACCATATCCCTCTATTCCCATCCTATCTGAGTATTTGTCCAGGTGCCCCTTAAACGTCACTATCGCTTCCACTACCTCCCCTGGCGGTGAGTTCCAGGCACCCACCACCCTCTGTAAAAAACTTGCCTCGTACATCTCCTTTAAACCTTGCCTCTTGCACCTTAAACCTATGCCCCCTAGTAATTGACTCTTCCACCCTGGGAAAAAGCTTCCTTTAGCCCATTGAGTCTGCACTGACATGTGAGAGGAGGTTTACCTGAAAGGAGTTGTCCTGTTTCCTTCTCAGTTGTGGCTTTGCTGCTTTGGCTGTTTCCAGCAATCAGAAAGAGAGTAAGACATTTATTTAACCTGCCAGAACGGGGGTGACTGCTGCTGTCTTTCCTTGCTTCTGTGCCATACACTCTGACACATCCAGTATTAGTCCGCACCAACCAGGTTTGTAGTTGATTCTTTTAAAATCCCAGACCCTTGTGTATTCCTGAGAGAAGAAAATGCACAAAACAAGTCTGGTGCATAATCTACAGATATAACAAATCAGGTTTTATTATCTCCGCAGGAGATGGCAGTTTTCATTTGCATAGCTCCTTCCCTTGAAAAGTCGCTCTCTCTGAGATAGGGTGTGACAATCCATTGTCTCTCTCTCTCCCTGGCTGTCATCCACAGGGGAACCTCTCAGAGAGTCACTAAATTTTATATTCTCTGAATATATATCTTCAGCTGTCTTTAGCTTGTATTTCCATTTTAATACATATGTTTTATTTAGAAGTCCAATCTATCCATAATTCAGGGTTTTTCTCCATTGTCTTGACAATAGTTACTAGCAGCAGACTTTCATGAATTTAAACAAGGAGGGCTATGTATTCACACACCCACCCCAGAACTTCTAATGCTACGTCCATCACACATGCAAGAAAGATACAATTATATAAAGTAGCACACTTATGTAATATTAAACATTAAAACCATTCTCGTGTCTTTGTGAGTCCAGTGAAGGAGGGAGCTTTTCCCACTCTGGAATTGTAGTTCAGGCAAGTTCAGATGGCTGGGATCAGATCCAGATTAACCGCAGCATTCCTTCAAAGGGAAGGCTAAACCATATAGACCGGCACTACTATCTGTTGTTAGGAGAGGTCCATATTCTTTACAGGTGATTTCAGAGTTTTTCAGAAATAGGCTGGACGAGGCTTTTCAAAAAACCTTTAAGATTTGCAGTTCTCGAAAGGCAAGAAGGAATGGCCTTCCTCTGCGGCTGTGGTATTGTTAGTATTGATCAGGTTGTGGCGGAAGGCCTATTTCCATGCTGTAAGCCTCAATGACTCTATGGTCTGCAGGTACATAATGGATTTTAGAATAAAAGGTTTTCAATAGCTGAGAACAGTTTCAATCACATGATTAACAGCCATTGACACACAATAGAAGGCCAATTGTAGTCTTTCGGTAATAAAGAATCAGTATCAGTCACAAGGCCAACGGCCATTGATATTCAGTGGAAGGTGGTGAATCTCTGGAATTCTCTGCCCGTTGAAGTGGTGGAGGCTGCCTCGCTAAATATTTTTAAGAAGCGGGTTGATGGGTTTTTGATAAGAGAAGGGATTAAGGGTTATGGGGAGAGGGCGGGAAAGTGGAACTGAGCCACGACAGATCAGCCATGATCTTATTGAATGGCGGGGCAGGCTCGAAGAGCTAGATGGCCTACTCCTGCTCCTATTTCTTATGTTCTTATGTTCTTATGTTAAGGTAAATGGTGGTCTTTCGTAATTCATTTGTGAATGACTGGTTCTTTGTTCCATTGCAAACTTGGAGTCGCAGAGTCTCCGAATCCACTGACTCTGTGTTTGGATCAAGCTACATCGATAGAATACGTGGAATTCCGTAGAGGGGTGCTGCTTAAACATGTCCCTACAATGGGGAAACTCCCATCCATTATAATTAATTTTGGAACCTTCCAGAAGCTTGTTAGTCTGTTGAAGTGGCAAAAGAAGGTCACCTGACCCCCTTGGCAGCCATTTTGACAGTTCATCAGGGTCTGTTTTCAAAGGAATGCAGGTTTTTAAAAATTGTAATTTCATATCCTCACTGGCAAGACACAGAAACATACATAGAAACTAGAAGCAGGATTAGGCCATTTGGCCCTTCGAGCCTGCTCTGCCCTTCATTTTGATCATCAGATTCGATATAAAAACAGATGCTGGAATCTGAAACAATCTTTAGGGCAACAGCCTTAACTATCTGTACCTCTATTCTGCCAGTCACACATCCCGATCTCTTTAACGGACACTTTTAGCACTTCCCTCAGCCTTCTTCATCCTTACTTATATTTCCCTTGTTCAATTAAAGCCACCCACCACGCCCCCCACCCCACCCCACCCACACACACACCCTCATGGTATAAATGGCCAGATTGAAAAGAGCACAGATACCTCAGGTAGGAAGATGTGAGGCCAAAGAGGGATTTGAATGCAGGACACCAATCGAGAATGTGTTGAAATAGTCCAGAGGTAACAAAGGCTTTCAACAGCCAATGAACGGAGACAAGTGCTGGGATTATGGAAGTGGAAATAGGCAGTTTCATATCAATAGGACAAAACTGAAGATCAGAGGCTGAATGCCCGTGACGGCTGAAGTGTTCCGCAACAGGAAGAGAACACTCCTGCCTGGTGATTGTCGAGCGGTGTTCATTCATCCTGGCGATTGTTGCATGGTGTCGTATTTGAAAGGCTGTTCAGTCAGAAGCAATTGAGAAGATTATCAGCCACATCCCGGACTCTGTAGCCCATGCTGAGTAAGAAGTCTCACAACACCAGGTTAATGTCCAACAGGTTTATTTGTAGCAAACACCACTAGCTTTCGAGGCTTTGCCCCTTTGTCAGGTGAGTGGGCAGTTCTGATTACAAACAGGGCATAGAAAGACACACATTCAGTTTACAGAATACTGATTAGAATGCGAGTCTTTATAGCTAATCAAGTCATAAAGATGCAGATAATGAGAATAGAGATAGCATTAAGCACAGTTTAAAGAGATGTGTATTGTCTCCAGACAGGACAGTTAGTGAGATTTTGCAAGCCCAGGCAAGTCGTGGGAGTTACAGATAGTGCGACATGAACCCAAGATCCCTGTTAAGACCATCCTCATGTGTGCGGAACTTGGCTATCAGTCTCTGCTCAGCAACTCTGCGCTGTCATGTGTCGTGAAGACTGCCTTGGAGAACGTTTACCCGAAGATCAGAGGCCGAATGCCTGTGACCGCTGAAGTTTTCCATCCCATCATCAGACTCACCATGGATTATTCTCCGGAATCGGTTGCATTCTTGGACACATGCATCTCTATTAAGGATGATCATCTCAACACTTCACTGTACTGCAAGCCCACGGGTAACCTCATGATGCTCCACTTCTCCAGCTTCCACCATAAACACGCTAAAGAAGTCATCCCCTATGGACAAGCCCTCCGTATACACTGGATCAGCTCAGTTGAGGAGGATCGCAACAGACACCTGCAGATGCTGAAAGATGCCCTCATAAGAACAGGATATGGCGCTCGACTCATAGATCAACAGTTCCAACGCACCTCAGCAAAAAGCGCACCGACCTCCTCAGAAGACAAACATGGGACACAGTGGACAGAGTACCCTTCATTGTCCAGTACTTCCCCAGAGCAGAGAAGCTATGACATCTTCTCCGGAGTCTTCAACATATCATTGATGAAGACGAACATCTCGCCAAAGCCATCCCCATACCCCCACTTCTTGTCTTTAAACAACCGCACAACCTCAAACAGATCATTGTCTGCAGCAAACTACCAACCTTCAGGAGAACAGTGACCACGACACCACACAACCCTGCCACAGCAACCTCTGCAAGACATGCCGGATCATCTCACGTGAGAACACCATCCACCAGGTACGCGGTAAATACTCTTACAACTCGGCCAACGTTGTCTACCTGATACGCTGCAGGAAAGGATATCCCGAAGCATGGTACATTGGGGAGACCATGCAGACGCTACGATAACAGATGAATGAACATCGCTCGACAATCACCAGGCAAGAGTTGGCGAACACTTCAGCAGTCATGGGCATTCGGTCTCTGATCTTCGGGTAAACGTTCTCCAAGGCAGCCTTTACGACAGACGACAGCGCAGAGTCGCTGAGCAGAGACTGATAGCCAACTTCCGCACACATGAGGACGGTCTCAACCGGGATCTTGGATTCATGTCGCACTATCTGTAACCCCCATGACTTGCCTGGGCTTGCAAAATCTCACTAACTGTCCTGTCTGGAGACAATAACAATATGTTTAATGCTATCTCTATTCACATTGTCTGCACCTTTAAGAATTGATTAGCTGTAAAAACTCGCATTCTAATCAGTATTCTGTAAACTGAGTGTCTGCCTTTATATGCCCTGTTTATGATCAGAGCTCCCACTCACCTGACGAAGGGGCAAACCCCAAAAGCTAGTGGCTTTTGCTACCAAATAAACCTGTTGGATTTTAACCTGGTGTTGTGAGACTTCTTACTGTGCTTACCCCAGTCCAACGCTGGCATCTCCACATCATGCCCATGCTGGGGTCAGGGGGATTTGTTAATGGGTAGAGGTGGTGGGTAACGGGTGAACAATAATTGGCTCCTAAAGGCCCTCAGAAGGCCTCAAGTCCAGGGATTAGTGGGAATATGACCCAGTTCAGGGGTTAGCAGGACGGTACTGGTCTGGCTACCTGGGGGAAGTGGGTAACGGGCATTTGTACCATTTATTAGGTGCCAACTTTGGGAAGGAATGGGAGGATAACATTTGGATTAACACTTAGCATTGCGGGACACTCCATCATTTTTTTCATTGTGTGGTTTGGCAAAGTGTTGGGGGGTGGGGGAAACACTTGATGGTCCCCTGTGGTTACACTGTAAGGCAACTACCCACCTCTGTCATACGCAGGCTCTGTGCTGGCACATACTTACTGCTGGGTAATGATTCCAAACTGGTGGCAGATCCAAACTAGCAGCAAAGAACAAAGAAAATTGCAGCATTGGAACAGGCCCTTCGGCCCTCCAAGCCTGCACTGATCATGCTGCCCGACTTAACTAAAACTCCCTATCCTTCCAGGGACCATATCCTTCTATTCCCATCCTGTTCATGTACTTGTCAAGATGCCCCTTAAAAGTCACTACCGTATCCGCTTCCACTACCTCCCCCGGCAACGAGTTCCAGGCACCCACTACTCTCTGTGTGAAAAATCTGCCTCATACATCTCCTTTAAACCTTGTCCCTCGCATCTTAAACCTCTGCCCCCTAGTAATTGACTCTTCCACCCTGGGAAAAAGCTTCTGACTCCACGCTGTCCATGCCTCTCATAATCTTGTAGAGTTCTATCAGGTCACCCCTCAACCTCCGTCATTCCAGTGAGAACAAACCAAGTTTCTCCAACCTCTCCTCATAGCTAATACCCTCCACACCAGGCAACATCCTGGTAAATCTTTTCTGTACCCTCTCCAAAGCCTCCACATCCTTCTGGTAGTGTGGCGACCAGAATTGAACACTATATTCCAAGTGCAGCCTAACTAAGCTTCTATAAAGTGTCAACATAACTTGCCAATTTTTAAACTCAGTACCCTGGCCAATGAAGGCAAGCATGCTGTATGCCTTCTTGACTACCTTCTCCACCTGCATTGCCACTTTCAGTGACCTGTATACCTGTACACCCAGATCCCTCTACCTATAAATACTCTTATATTTTCTATCTGTATTAGACCTTCCAAAATGCATTACATCACATTTGTCCGGATTAAACTCCGATTGCCATCTCTCTGTCCAAGTTTCTATCTGATCTATATCCTGCTGTATCCTCTGATGGTCCTCATCGCTATCCGCTAATCCACCAATATTTGTGTCATCTACAAACTTACTAATCAATCCAGTTACATTTTCCTCCAAATCATTTATATATATTACAAACAGGAAAAGTCCCAGCACTGATCCCTGAGGAACACTACTCTTCACAGCCCTCCATTCAGAAACGTACCCTTCTACTGCTACCCTCTGTCTTCTTCGACTAAGCCAGTTCTGTGTCCACCTTTCCAGCTCATCTCTGATCCCATGCAACTTCACCTTCTGCACCAGTCTGCCATGAGGGACCTTGTCAAAGGCCTCGCTGCAAGATACATCCTGCAGATTGTATCAGTGACACCTGCAGAGAGGATGGGGGTCTGCAACGGACGATTGGCCCGCCCTCAAGGGAGGGTAAGAATTACAGAACATGCCCTCCCAGCCCCAATTCTCCCAAGCACATTCCAGTTTCAATGCCGCCCTGTTATTACAAGCTGATTACTGTAAATGCAGCACCCGCCCCCCCCCCCCCCCCCCCCACTTACCACAAGAATATCAGACTCAGCAGCTTGTACAAGGACAATAGTTTGAGACTGCGATTAATTCTGCTGATCCTACTATATCTAATTAACTGGAGGTGGACTGTTACTTGGCTAACCCACACTAATCACATCAGCAACTAAAATGCTGGAAAAACTCAGCGGGTCTGGCAGCATCTGTGGAGATAGAAGTTAAATTTAAGTTTTTTTTATTAGTGTCACAGGTAGGCTTACATTAACACTACAATGAAGTCACTCTGAAAATGCCCTAGTTGCCACACTCCGGTGCCTGTTCTGAGGGAGAATTTAGCATGGCCAATGCACCTAACCAGCGTATCTTTCAGACTGTGGGAGGAAACTAGAGCACCCGGAGGAAACCCACGCAGACATGGGGAGAATGTGCAAACTTCATACAGACAGTGACCCAAGCCGGGAATCAAACCCGGGTCCCTGGCGCTGTGAGGCAGCAGTGCTAATCATTGAAACAGAGTTAACATTTCCAGTCTGTGTGAGCTCAAACCACTGGCCAGTCATTGGGTTCTGAGTGTACAAAGCCAGTGACAGTTCCACACAGCTGTGGCTAGGGGGCCGTCCAAATTCCTCATTCCATGATGCAGCATCCAAACAGGCGTATCCACGTTATAACAATATTTATACACAGTGAGACAGCTCAATGTGCTGCACTGAGGCACAGTCAAAAATAAACAGGTGCCAAGCTGACACATGAGGAGGGCTGACAAAAAGAGATGAGATTTAAGGAGGACCAGGTTCTGTCAGTGTTGGATAACAATTGGAGCAGGCTCAAGTTGAACACAGACACTGGCATGGGCTGGCTGGGCCCGTTTCTCTGCACAATACCCTGTCTAACCTTGGGCTGCATTTTATAGCTCCCCTCCTCTCGTGTTTTCAAAGGGAGTGGGGGGGAGGGGGGAGGTCACATGATACATGTCAGACGGCCAGACCACCACCCCTGAACCATTCCCTGTAATACGGTCGGTAAGACGCCCACTATTCCCCCAGCCCTGAGGCCTATTGAAGGCCTTAATAGCCAACTATTGCCCACTTACGGCCGTCAATCCACCTCCACCGCCACAGCACACAGGGCAGTGGCTGGTGGACATTGTGAGAAGGCCAATTTTAATTCATTTTTGTCACAGAATCTCTACAGTGCAGAAGGAGGCCATTCAGTCCATCAAGCCTGCACCGACAACAATTCCACCCAGGCCCTATCCCTGTAACCCCATGTATTCACCCTATAATCCCCCCGACACTAAGGGGCAATTTACCATGGCCAATCCATCTAACCCGCACATTTTTGGAGTTGAGAAGGAGAGATGGAATTGGGGCATATAATTTGGGGGATGCCCTATACCATTAGATTCTCCCAACTTGGCCTCCAAAATCCGATCCCTTCTCGCCCTAAAAGCCTGAATGTCCTTGGGCCTGCAGGCCATTGACAATCTCATTGAGCCTCCTTGCAGTTCCAACAGCGGCCACTATTGAGTCCTGGCACTGCTGAGACCTGCTGAGTTGCCAGCCAGTCAGATTGTCCGGGCTGCCCCAGCAGTCGAATAGTAGTGCCTGTGATTGGATGGACAGATTTTGTCAATGTGAAAATTTATTTCCCCCGCAAAATAAGCTTTTTTCTGAGACACATGAGCCACCTAGACTGATTTCCAGAAGATTTTGAACATGGTCAATTGATTATCCTCTTACACATTCAGGTAAATTTTCCAGCAACTCATTTCATATTTTCTTTATCAATAACTTTCTCAGAAACAATAATAACTCTGCTTAATAGATTTATGTACTGTTTGGCACAGTAGCACAGTGGTTAGCACTGCTGCCTCACAGCACCAGGGGCCCGGGTTTGATTCCGGCTTGGGTCACTGTCTGTGCGGAGTCTGCACATTCTCCCCATGTCTACATGGGTTTTCTCCCACAGTCTGAAAGACATGCTGGTTAGGTGCATTGGCTGTGCTAAATTCTCCCTCAGTGGACCCAAGCAGCCACCAGAGTGGGGCAACTAGGGGATTTTCACAGTAACTTCACTGCAGTGTTAATGTAAGCCTACTTATGAAAAAATAAACTTTGAACCTTAAATGAGGAACAAAAGTTCTCACTGCCAAGTTAAAAATAGTTTCTAAGTCTATCGTTTTCGGACAGTTGATCTGGAGTTGCAACAAATGGCCCTGATTGGGTTAAGGCCTGGTCTTTATAAGGCAAAGCTTTGGGCTAAATTATCACCATATGATATTTGATGTCTGTCGCAAAATTCAATTGCTGTCCTTCTTCCTTCACCACCAGTGGTCATGTTGATCTGAAAAATCATTCTCACCTATTCAAATCCACCCAGGAATCTGTCCAATGGATTAATCTGTCCCACCGTATGTGCCGACTCACAAACTTAAAATTTAATAATGCCCAATGAACTAATTTACATTCAGAGGTACAAATGTTGTCATGTGCTGAAGTAATTTATTTAAAATGAGGCTGCCCTTGGAAATCACAGAATTGTTACAGTGCCAAAGGCGGCCATTCGGCCCATCGAGTCCGTACAGGCTGTCCACATGAACAGCATGATTTAGTGCCATTTTCCTGCCTTTTCCCTGTACCCCTGCACATTGTATCTATTCAGATAGCCATCTAATGCTGTCTTAATAGTAACTCCCCTGCTGGAACTGGGACATTTTCAGATGCATGTAACTGTATCACTTGAAATCATTTTAAAAGATTCAAAATGGAAAAGAACCAAGCTCTATATTATTTTCACCCTCAAAATCTTTTATTTCTACTTTAAAATGGGACCATTTCTTTATCAAAAAAACAGTAAAACCACACATCTTTAAAGTGTACAAAATCATATGAGCTGTTTTTAAAAATTCCAGTCCAACTAAAACAAAGTTTTTTCGAAAAGTTTGTACCAGACACCCTGGTGAGCATTTCTTCAAGGCTAAAGGAGCTGGATGTTATCTTTCATGAGACACACTCTTCCGTGCGCGCTATCTTACAAGTCCATTTTTAGTCATAATAAATCCGCACTGGCACCTTTAACTTAAAATAGAATTCAGGATTGTTAAATCCCAATTCTAGGTGCGTAATCTTCAACTGAGATGAACACGCTCGATAATCACATTCGTGAATCTTTTGTGGAGATCTCTTCCACAAATCCAGGCGCCCTTCCTCTCAAACTAAAATCCCACTCAGTGTAAAATTTACTTTCACCCAGTCGTTTTACTTCTTCTTTCTCCACGCAGAAGTCGGCAGCGTTTTAGATCCAACTCTAACCCTGGAATGTTACCACCCTGCCTGCCATGGAATCGGAGCAGGCGAGGGGCAGGCAACAGTAATGTCCTCGGGTGCGATTTTTCCAGCCTTGGGTCGAGTGAGGCTGTAAAATCCCGCCCTATTAATGGTTTAGCTTTTTTCTCTATTTTTCAGTTTCTGATATTTGCAAACAACACCAGGCTTTAATAATGAGCTCAAAGGTGGCCAGCATGTGTGTACTGTAAACTAGTCAGGAGGACTGCTTCATCGAGTAGGAACCTGTCCATCCAAGTCTGGTCATGGTTCTATGTGATATAAGTCTTCAGAGGCAGAAGTCCCATCACTAAAATCCCTTTATTTACAATTCCTACAGCAGTCAACAGAGTGCTATCAGCCAACAATCTGTCTTCAGGAGTGCCAGAGGAACTGACAGTTCCAATCAAATACAAATCACTGATTGCCCCATCAATTGACTCCTTAATCTGGGAGTTCATATTCCAATAGGCCAATCTCAGTGCTTGATTGCACACACATAATGAACATACATGGCGCCCTGGTTATAATATCTAAAGTATGAGGGGAATCCCTGGAGTGCTAGCAGCCTCAGTGAGACAGCTGGTCAGCACAGCTATTAAATATCTGCACATTAATAGGCACCTGTTCATCTTCAGCCGGTCCAGGAGAGTTAGCACCATCTCGCCTGAGGGAGTTATCATCATCTCATATATCATCGGCACAACTTGAGGGCTGAAGGGCCTGTTTGAGCTGTAGTTTTTTTATGTTTCTATCTCACCCTGCTAAAGGGCTCTTTATGGGTGGCACAGTGACACAGTGGTTAGCACTGCTGCCTCACAGCGCCAGGGACCTGGGTTCGATTCCCAGCCTGGGTCACTGTCTGTGTGGAGTCTGAACGTTCCCCCCATGTCTGAGTGGGTTTCCTCTGGGTGCTCTGGTTTCCTCCCACAGTCCAAAGGTGTGCTGGTTAGGTGTATTGGCCATGCTAAATTCTTCCTCGAACAGGCGCCCGAGTGTGGCGACTAGGGGATTTTCACAGTAACTTTATTGCAGTGTTAATGTAAGCCTAGTTGTGACATTGATAAGTAAACTTTAAACTTTACACTGGGCACAGACTTGAGAATTAGCTGTGCTTTGTGGTCCTTAGAGCTGGCTTCTCTGCCAAAGCAGCGCATGTGTGTAAATGCACTGAGTGTAGTAATGAAGGTTGCAACCACTTGGAAGCCTGACATCATGGTGATAATGGAGGCCGTCCGCAAAGGGCAGGGCTGTGTTTAAATATTCCTGCGTTACAAGATGTTCGAGAAAGATATGGAAAGAAAGGTTGCGTAGCGAGAGACCGTTCCCATTGACAGGAAGGTTAAGAACCAGAGGACATGATTTAAAATGTTTGGCAAAATGGCCAATGGAGACATGAGGAAAGATATTTTCTGCAGTGAATGGTTAGGGTCTGGAATGTGTAACCTTGGGGCAGCACTGGCACAGTGAATAGCACTGCTGCCTCACAGCTGGGGAACCAGGTTCGATTCCTGGTCACTGTGTATGTGTGGAGTTTGCACATTCTCCCCATGTCTGCGTGGGTTTCCTCCCACACTCCAAAGATGTGCTGGTCAGGTGCATTGGCCATGCTAAAATTGTCCTTTGCGTCAGGGGGACTAGCAGGGTAAATACGTTGGCTTATGGGGATAGGGCCTGGGTGGGATTGTAGCCGGTGCAGACTCGATGGACTGAATGGTCTCTTTCTGTACCAAAAGGATTCTATTCTGTGATGGAAGCAGATTGGATCGTGGCTAACAAGAGGGAATTGGATGAATACCTGATGAGAAAGAATTTGCAGTGCTACCAAGGGGAGAATTAGGAGTGAGATGATCTGATTCCTTTTGCAGAGAATATCCTGTGCGGCCTGTTCCTTTGACACAGCAGCGATTCAATGACTCTAGCTAACTCAGCCCTGTTTATTGAAACCTTTCTGTGCATCGAATGTCGGCTTCATTTGCCTTCACCGCACACTGCAGCTGTGTATATGTGAAGGACCCTGATGCCACGTTATAGATTGTCACTACAGGAAAGGTAAAGTAGACAGGTTGCTGAGATGTGATTGCACTGGCGAGGGTGCAGAGGAGATTGACTGTGATGGGCTGGAGTGTTTCAGCTATGGAGAGATGCTGGTTAGGCTGGGGCTGTTTCCTTACTGCAAAGAAGGCTGAGGAGTCCTCATCAGGCTGTACAAAATTATGAGGGACATGAAGAGAGTAGATTGGCCTTTGTAGCGAGGATAGAATATAAAAGCAGGAAGGTCTTCCTGCAACCGTACAGGGCACTGCTAAGGCCGCAAATGGAATACCGTGTGCAGTTTTGGTCCCCGTATTTGCGGAAGGATATTTTGGCCTTGGAGGAAGTGCAGAGAAGGTTCACCAGGCTAATACCGGAGATGAGGGGGTTAGCTTATGAGGAGAGATTAAATAGACTGGGTCTGTACTCGTTAGAGCTTAGAAGGCTGAGGGGGGATCTTATAGAGACATATAAGATAATGAAGGGGATGGGTAGGGTAGAGGTAGAGAGATTCTTCCCGCTTAGAAAGGATAGCAGGACTAGAGGGCACAGCCTCAAAATAAGGAGGGTCGCAGTTTAGAACAGAGTTGAGGAGGAACTTCTTCACTCAAAGGGTGGTGAATCTCTGGAATTTTCTGCCCGTTGAAGTGGTGGAGGCTGCCTCGCTGAATATATTTAAGTCACGGGTAGATAGATTTCTGATAGACAAGGGAATTAAGGGTTATGGGGAGAAAGCGGGAAAGTGGAACTTTCAGATCAGCCATGATCTTATTGAATGGCGGGGCAGGCTCGAAGGGCTAGATGGCCTACTCCTGCTCCTATTTCTTATGTTCTTATGAAACTGTTCCTCTTAGTAAAGAGCTCAATAACAAGGGGGCATAGATTTAAGGTCAGGGGTAGGAGATTTTGAGGGGATTTGAGGAAAAACATCTTCACCCAGGTGGTGGGAACCTGGAACTCACTGTCTGAAAGGGTGGTAGAAGCAGGAACCCTCACAGTATTTACGAAACATTTAGATGGAGCACTTGAAATGCTATAGCAGACAAGGCTCCAGAACAAGTGCTGGAAAATAGGATTAGAATTGATAGATGTTTGATGGCCAGCACAGACAGGATGGGCCAAAGGGTCTCCTCTTATGCTATAAAGCTCTATGACTCTGAGGGAATTATTTTATGAGGGGTGATTGAGTAAACTAGGCGTAGATTTCATACAACACTGAGAGGAGATCTTATCGAAACGTAAAGGAATGTTCGAGGGTTTGTTTGGGAATGAAGGTGAAGAAGGTGTTCCCCTCAGCCAGAGAATCTACAACGTGGGGACGCTCAGCAAAAGGAGTTCCTTATTGAGGACAGAGGCGAGGATAAATCTCTTCACTCCAGTGGTTGTGAATCTTTCAGATTCTCTGCCCCAGAGGACTGTGGACATTCTAATATTCAGTACAACTCAAACCAGAGGCCAATAGATTCTTAGATCCGAAGGGATTTTAAAGGATATTGTTGTGGAAAAAATTACCACTTCAGAGGAGCAGAAATACAGTTTTATTTAACGAAGCTTCGTGGGGAAAAGGCACCAGCACCTCACACTACTGGACAGCTACCTTCTCTCAATGGAACAATAGAAACAGTCCAACTTTATACCCTTTACACAGTAAGTGGACCGGACACTATTATGACATCGTTACAGTCAAATGGGTACAACATTTCTTAGCTCATTATTATGGACAGGTACAGCCATGATCGTTTCAATAACACATTGTTCCATAAATGGGTACATTTCCTCTTTATCAATGACTTAATTTATTCTATTCTTGTAGTACATGGTTCCTTTGTGTTTATGCATTCCCCCCCATTACCCCAGGACTATCTTTATCCCTTTTAAGGTGCCTGGCTTCCTGAAGCGTTTGTTCCCTGTTTTAATCCAATTAATTGTCTGTCCTTTGGTTTAATTTTTTAAGTGATTGTCTGTCTTTGAAAGTCAGTGTCTGTGCTGGAAGTTAGTGCAGGTTTAATGCCTTTTAACCCCTTATGTGCCGGACAGCTATTTTTATGCCAGGGACACATCTTTATGGTTATTTTCCACCTTCAATATGTAGATTAAATGATAGATTAGATATGTAGATTTGAAAAAGGATGGTGCTGGAGCGAGGTGACTTCTTGCGACTGTCCCCAGGATACTTTAGAATCATAGAATTCTATACTGCAGAAGGCGACCATTCAGCCCATTGAGCCTGCATTGACCATAATCTCAGACAGGCCCTATCCCCATAACCCCATGCATTAACCCCACTCATCACCCTGAAACTAAGGGACAATTTAGCATGGCCAATGCACCCAACCTGCACATCTTGGAGTGTGGGAGGAAACTGGAGCACCTGGAGGAAACTCACACAGACACAGGGAGAACATGCAAACTCCACACAGACAGTGACCCAAGCTGGGAATCGCTGTGAGGCAGCAGTGCTAACCACTGTGCCACTGTACCCTCTAATTCTATCTTTTAACTCTCATTCTGGGCTTTTTAACTCCTTTTTAAGTCCTTTAAATTTTCTCTGATCTTTCTCTGCACCCTAGCTGCGACTGTAACACTACATTCTGCACTCTCTCCTTTCCTTCTCCTCTATGTAGTCTATGAACAGTATGCTTTGTCTATATAGCATGCAAGAAAGAATACTTTTCCAGTGTATACTAAGACATGTGACAATAATAAATCAAATCAAATTTAAGTTTATTTATTAGTGTCACAAGTAGGCTTACATTAACACTACAATGAAGTTACTGTGAATATCCCCTAGTCACCACACTTCGGCACCTGTTCGGGTACACTGAGGGAGAATTTAGCACGACCAATGCACTAACCAGCACGTCTTTCAGACTGTGGGAGGAAACTGGAGTTCCCGGAGGAAACAAACACAGACACAGGGAGAACGTGGAAACTCCGCACAGACAGTGGCCCAAGCTGGGGATTGAACCTGGGTCCCTGGCACTGTGAGGCAGCAGTGCTAACCACTGTGCCACCATGCTGCCTGTGATAACACACAAAGGTGAAGTTGAAGATTAGCAGGTCTTGTTTCTTCTGTTTTATATTGTTGGTGGCCACAACTTGTTATCCTCCGTCCCAGGAAAAACACATTTAATGATGGAAGAGAGTAGCATTAATATATCACACACTTCATAACCTCGGGAAGCTTCAACGCCATTCAATGCTGATACAGTGCTGTCATTGCTGTAATGTAGGGAACAGGATTCTAAATCTGATCCCAGTGTAGACTCATAAACATCAGTGAGATAATGACCTGATCATCTTTCTTTTTTAAGTGATTGAGTGCTAAATGTTAGCTAGGACAAAGGGATAAGGAGATTTGTTTCCGCTGGTAACTGGATGCCTTTTTTAGCCATGTTGTCAGGCTCCTTGTGTTAACTATTAGCCTCTTCTTCTATATAAATATATAAAGTATGAGGGGAATCCCTGGAGTGCTAGCAGGCTCAGTGAGACAGCTGGTCAGCACAGCTATTAAATACTTACACATTAATAGGCACCTGTTCATCTTCAGCCAGTCCAGGAGAGTTAGCACCATCTCGCACTGCTAAAGGGCTCTCTATGGGCGGCACATTGGCACAACACTGCTGCCTCACAGTGCCAGGGACCTGGGTTTGATTCCTGGCTTGGGTCACTGTCAGTGCAGAGTCTGCATGTTCTCCCCGTGTCTGCGTGGGTTTCCTCCGGGTGCTCCAGTTTCCTCCCACAGTCTGAAAAACATGCTGTTAGGTGCTAAATTCTCCCTCAATGTAGCCGAACAGGCACCGGAGTGTGCTAACTAGGGGACTTTCACAGTAACTTCGTTGCAGTGTTAACGTAAGCCTCCACTTGTGACACTAATAAATAAACTTTAAACTTGTGACATTAATAAATAAACTTTTAAAATACTCTTTCCGAGCCTCCAAACAGATTCCTGGTTCTTCTCTCCCTGCCATGATGTTCTCTCTCTATCTCATTTCTCTAAGTGTCACCTCACTACTCTTTATCTTGTCTTTTGACCTCGTTGGGGATTGAACCTTGACCCCTCACCTTGACAACGCAGAGCAAAACAACGCCAAAGTGGGACCAATGATATCGAAACTATGAGACAGCCAGTATATCTGAACAGTAAACTTTTAGCGGATGTGGTAAAGAAACACAGATTATATTTAAGAAGAGTATAAGGGATAAGGACGTTCCGATGAGACAAGGAGGTTTTGGTAGGTCGCGGGAACTGTGGTGCACGAAGGCTGTGGTGAACCTAGTCAGGAGGAAAAGGAAGGTGTACAAAAGGTTCAGGGAGCTAGATGTTAAGGATCTTGAGGAGTATAAGGATTGCAGAAAGGAGCTTAAAAGGGAAATTAGGAGAGCCAGAAGGGGTCATGAGAAGGCCTTGGTGGGTAAGATTAAGGAGAATCCCAAGGCCTTCTATAAATATGTGAAAAGTAAAAGGATGAGAAGAGAAGGGATAGGACCCATAAAAGGTGAAGGGGGAAAGGTCTGTGTGGAACCAGAAGAAATGGCAGAGGTGCTTAATGAGTACTTTGCCTCAGTATTCACGGTGGAAACTGGTCTGGGAGATTTTGCTACGGATTTGCAGCAGATGGAAAAGATTGAGTATGTGGATATTAAGGAAGAGGATGTGTTAGAACTTTTGAATTCTATCAAGATAAATAAGTCACCGAGACCAGATGGGATGTACCCCAGGATACTGTGGGAGGTGAGGGAGGTGATTGCAGAGCCCCTGGTGATGATCTTTGCGTCGTCAATGGAGACGGGAGAGGTTCTGGAAGATTGGAGGATTGCGGATGTGGTTCCTATTTTCAAGAAAGGGAACAGAGATAGCCCAGGAAATTACCGACCGGTGAGTCTGACCTCAGTGGTTGGTAAGCTGATGGAGAGGCTTCTGAGGAACAAGATTTACGAGCATTTGGAGAGGTTTGGCATGATCAGAAATAGTCAGCATGGTTTTCTCAAGGGCAGGTCGTGCCTTACGAGCCTAGTTGAGTTCTTCGAAAATGTGACTGAACACATTGACGAAGGAAGTGCAGTGGACGTGGTGTACATGGACTTCAGCAAGGCGTTTGATAAGGTCCCCCATGCAAGACTTCTTGAGAAGGTGAGAGGGCATGGGATCCAGGGGGCTTTGGCCTTGTGGATCCAGAACTGGCTTGCCTGCAGAAGGCAGAGAGTGGTTGTGGATGGGTCTTTTTCTGCATGGAAGTCAGTCACCAGTGGAGTGCCCCAGGGATCTGTTCTAGGACCCTTGCTGTTTGTCATTTTCATAAATGACCTAGATGAGGAAGTGGAGGGATGGGTTAGTAAGTTCGCCAATGACTCGAAGGTCAGTGGTGTTGTGGATGGTCTGGAAGGATGTCAGAAGTTACAGCAGGACATAAATAGGATGCAGGACTGGGCGGAGAAGTGGCAGATGGACTTCAACGTGGATAAATGTGTAGTCGTCCAATTTGGCAGGACCAACGGGATGAACGAGTACACTATCAAGGGCAGGAGTCTTAGCAGTGTTGAAGAGCAGAAGGATCTTGGGGTCCGGGTCCACAGGACTCTTAAATCGGCCTCGCAGGTGGAGGATGTGGTCAAGAAGGCGTATGGTGTACTGGCCTTCATTAATCGAGGGATTGAGTTTAGGAATCGGGAGGTAATGCTGCAACTTTATAAGACCCTTGTCAGGCCTCACTTGGAATACTGTGCGCAGTTCTGGTCACTATAGGACGGATGTAGAAGCTGTTGAGAGGGTGCAGAGGAGATTTACAAGGATTTTGCCTGGATTGGGAGGCATGCCTTATGAAGATAGGTTGAGGGAGCTGGGACTCTTCTCCCTGGAGAGATGAAGGTTGAGAGGCGACCTGATAGAGGTTTATAAAATGTTGAGAGGAATAAATAGGGTGGATTCTCAGAGGCTATTTCCCCGGGTTGAAGTGGTCGCTACGAGAGGACACAGATTTAAGGTGCGGGGAGGCAAGTACAGAAGTGATGTTAGGGGTAAGATTTTCACTCAGAGGGTGGTGAGTGAATGGAATCGGCTGCCGTCAGTGGTGGTGGAGGCGAACTCGCTGGGGTCTTTTAAAAGACTTCTGGATGAGTATATGGGGTTTAGTGGGATTGGGGGTTATAGATAGGTCTATGGATTGGTAGGTGTTGATGTGATCGGCGCAACTCGTGGGCCGAAGGGCCTGTTTGTGCTGTAGTGATCTATGTTCTATAACAGAGGAGGTGACAACGCAGTGATAATATCACGGGGCTAGTCGTTCAAAAGCTCAGACTAATCCTCTGGGGACACAGGTTCAAATCCCATCACAGCAGCTGGTGGAATTAAGAAATCTGGAATTGAATTTGCTAGTCTAATTGAAGCCATGGAGCTATCATGGATAAAAATACATTTGATTCACTGATGTCTTTTAGGGAAGGAAATCTGCTATCCTTACCTGGTGTGGCCTACATATAACTCCAGGCCCAAATTAATGTCATCTTAGAATCCCAACAACACAGAACAGGCAGTTTAGCCCATCGATTCTGCACTGACTCTCCCACAGAGCATTTCAACCCGGCCCTTTTCCCCCTTCCCTATTCAGCTGAAGAA
The DNA here is from genome assembly GCF_965287045.1 of Carcharhinus amblyrhynchos. Lineage (NCBI taxonomy): Eukaryota > Metazoa > Chordata > Chondrichthyes > Carcharhiniformes > Carcharhinidae > Carcharhinus > Carcharhinus amblyrhynchos. Next base: position 119,582,182 of record NC_137330.1, on the reverse strand, counting down.
GGAGCAGTGTTCCAAAAGCTCGTGATACCTAATAAACCTGTTGGACTTTAACCTGGTGCTGTGAGACTTCTTATTATGCCTGTAACCCCACACATTTCCCATGGCTAATCAATCTAACCTACACATCTTGGGACACTAAGGGGCAGTTTAGCATGGCCATTTCTCCTAACCTGTGGACTGTGAGAGGAAACCGGAGCATCTGGAGGAAATCCATGCAGACACGGGGTGAATATGTAAACTCCACACAGTTGTCCAAGGCAGGAATTGAACCTGTGTCCCTTGAGCTGTGAGGTAACACTCTTGTTTCCTATGTTACAACAGTGACAGCTCGTCATCAGCACTTGATTGGCTGTGAAGCACGTAGGAGCTTCACGAGGCTTTTTAAATTTTTATTAGAGTCACAAGTAGACTTACATTAACACTGCATTGAAGTTACTGTGAAAATCCCCTAGGCACTCCGGCACCTGTTCGGCTACTCTGAGGGAGAATTTATCAAGGCCAATCCACCTAACCAGCACGTCTTTCAGACTGTGGGAAGAAACCGGAGCACCCGGAGGAAACCATGCAGACATGGGGAGAAGGTGCAGACTCCACACACCCAGGCGGGAATTGAACCTGTGTCCCTGGCACTGTGAGGCAGCAGTGCCAACCAGTGAGATACATAAATACTATCCTCTTCCTTCAGATATTAAGTAAAATGTGTTTTTCATGGGGTGGAGACTAACAAGTTGTGGCCACCAACAACATAAAAGCAGAAGAAACAGGAGCTGGAGTAGACCATTCAGCCCTTCAAACCTGTCCCAACATTCAATAATATCTTGGCTGATCTCCAATCTCTCCTTCATCTTCTTGTGTTATCTTTTGCTTAGATTTGATTTTGATTTATTATTGTCACATGTATTGGGATACAGTGAAAAGTATTGTTTCTTACGCACAAAGCATACCGTATATAAAGTACATAGAGGAGAAGGAAAGTGTGGCATGGTGGCACAGAGGGCAGCCCTCCCTCAGTGTAGCCGAATAGGTGCCGGAGTGCCGAGGGGATTTTCACGGTAACTTCAATGCAGTGTTAATGTAAGTCTACTTGTGACTCTAATAAAAATTTAAAAAGCCTCGTGAAGCCCCAACATGCTTTGCAGCCATTCAAGTGCTGATGAGGTGCTGTCGCTGGTGTAATGTAGGAAACAAAAGTGTTGCCTCACAGCTCAAGGGACCCAGGTTCAATTCCTGCCTTGGACAACTGTGTGGAGTTTGTACATTCTTCCCTGTCTGCGTGGGTTTCCTCCGGATGCTCTGGTTTCCTCTCACAATCCAAAGATGTGCAGTTAGGTGGAATGGCCATGTTAAATTGCCCCTTAGTGTCCCAAGATGTGTAGGTTAGATTGATTAGCCATGGGAAATGTGTGGGGTTACAAAGTGGTGAGCACTGCTGCCTCACAGTGCCAGGGATCCAGTTTCAATTCCGGCCTTGGATGACTGTGTGGAGTTTGTGCATTCTCCCCGTGTCTGCGTGGGTTTCCTCCGGGTGCTCCGGTTTCCTCCCACAGTCTGAAAGATGTGTGGGTTGGGTTAATTGGCCATGCTAAATTGACCTTAGTTCCGGGGACTTTAGCAAGGTAAATGCAAGGGGCTACGAGTATAGGGCCTGGGTGGGATTGTTGTCAGTGCAGACTCGATGGGCCGAATGCACTGTCGGGATTCCATGATTCTAGGAGAAGATGTAGAATATAGTGTTACAGTCACTGTGCCGCCCTGCCCTCTGAAACGGCCTAGCCAGCCCCTCAGTCTGAGGGCAGTCTTGCCAGCGATGGCCACATTTCACGAAAGAATAACAAAAACAGGCTGGTGGATTGGAGAAAAGCCCATTTTGAGGGAATGTCATGGACAACATTGGCAAACAACTGATTCGGAGCAGCAAATGGGAAATATTTATAACGGTGTCCAGGAAAAATAAATCCCACAGAAAGAAAAGAATAAACATCAGGGTCTAGAGCTGACACAAGGGAAGCATTGAAGGTTTGACAAGAGAGGATCATGACGGCATGGATGTTATAGGAGAGCAAGAGACGGGAGAATGTGAAAACTCTCGGAAAGAAGTCAAAAAACAGGAAGGCAAAGAAGAACTCTGAATTAATTTATGAAGGAACATAAAACCGGACAGTAAAATATTCCACAAGCACACAAACAGCAAAGCTGGGATTAGAACAGGGCTACGAGGGGATGTACAGGATAAAACCTCAGGCAGCACTAGAGAAATAACAGGAATATTAAATCAGAACTTCAGTATTTACCAAGGAGACAAATAGACGGATGTGACGTCAGAGATTTAGACTTGAAATGATATCATTCCCACATTTAAAATAAAAAGAGAGGGGCTATTGATAAACGATGGAAGCTCCTGGAGGTTTAAAACCCTGGCCTGGCTGGGTTGATTTTTATTGAATCTAGAGGAGAAACAGCAGGGATGTCAGGATGAGTTTTCCCATTCTTCCCGCTATGGGAATCGGAGCAGGCGAGGGCTAGGCCATCGAAAGGTCTGTTAACCTTGGCAGGATTTTCTGGTTTCGGGGCGAGCGCAGCCAGAAATTCCCGCCCAGCAGTCAGAATTCTCCAAGCTGGTCCGCAGCTGGGGTTCTCCAGTCCCGCAGATTCTCCGTTCTGGCTGGCAATGGGTTTGCAAGGCCAGAGAATTTCTGTCATTCCATTCGAATTCTCTTCCTGCATCGAGCGGTGCACTAAGGCAGACTTTCCTCTGGTAATTCCTGGAACAGGTAGCTAGGCTATTGTCAGGAGCTCCACATCAAGCATGGCTGACCAGGAGTCTCTCCCACTCTTACTGCCAGCCATGGGCGTGTTTGGAAGGATTTACTCATTGACACTCAACATGTTTGGCTGTGTTACGCAGGAGGCTGGTGACTTCTTACAGGCTGTACCCAGTTCTAATTCTAGTTTTTATCCTCATTCTTTGCTTCTAAAACTTCATTCTAACTCTTTTAAACTCTCTAACAATGCTTCAATTATAACACTACATTCTCCACTCTCTCCAGGATGGAATGGTGGCACAGTGGTTCGCACTGCTGCCTCACAGCACCAGGGACCCAGGTTCAATTCCAGGCTTGGGTCACCGTCCTGTTTCGAGTTTGCACATTCTCCCCGTGTCTGCGTGGGTTTCCTCCGGATGCTCCAGTTTCCTCCCACACTCCAAAGATATGCAGGTTTGGTGGATTGGCCATGCTAAATTGCCCCTTAGTGTCGGGGGGACTAGCAGGGTAAATATGTGGGGTTACAGGAATAGGGCCTGGGTGGGATTGTTGTCGGTGCAGACTCGATGGGCTGAATGGCCTTCATCTGCACTGTAGGGATTCTCTGATGAACGGTATGCTTTGTCTGCATAATGCGTAAGAAACAATACTTCTCATTGTACACCAATACACGTGACAATAATAAATCAAATCAAAAGAATTAAGTCCTGGGGTGGGATTTGAACCAGGAGATTCTGGCTCAGTGGCAGGAATGGGACTCACTGCTCCACAAGACCTCTTCCAGAGACACAACTACACAGATTTAATCACTCAGCATAAGCTGATCCATGGAGAATAGGATTCGAACTTGCACTGAAAAAACCCATTGGATTTCAAGTCCAAAGCTTAAGATTAAGGGGTGTGAGGGAGCAGTGGCACTTCTCCCTCCCACTGCCCCCTCTGGCTCATCCTGAATGGATCCTCACCTTCACACTGCTCTCTCCTGGAAGTAGTTGTAGGCATGCGACAGTATGCATCAAACCATGCGAGGGGAGGTATCAGATCTCCCACCCTCAACGTCTCGGGGATTTCTCTACCCCGGCAGGAGAAGACTGAGTCTGGTGCACCGGATCGGGGTGAGGCCAATCTAAGGTCCAATTATCCTGAAGGGTCAGCACCATGTTTTTAAACTTTATTAACTCAGTGCAAACATCATCTGGGATAATGTACAACAGTCTGTCTCAAATTATTGCAGCCCATTGAATCCAATCCAGCTCCAATTACTTCATTTATTATTGTCACAAGAGTGGCTTACATTAACACTGCAATGAAGTTACTGTGAAAATCCTCTAGTCATCAAACTCCAGCACCTGTTCAGGTACACTAAGGGAGAATTTAGCACGAACAATGTACCTAACCAGCACATCTTTCAGACTGTGGGAGGAAATCCATGCACTCAGGGGAAACCCACACAGACATGGGGAGAATGTGCAGACTCCACACAGACAGTGACCCAAGCCGGGAATCAAACCCAGGTCTCTGACGTTGCGAGGCAGCAGTGCTAACCACTGTGCCACCCTGTGGATTTCAACAAGACATAGAAATATTCCTGATCATACAATATATCTGGATCAATCTCCACCCATCTGGACTCAACCAAGATAGGGTCATAGAGTCACGGAGGTTTACAGCAGGGAAACAGGCCCTTTAGCCCAACTTGTCCGTGCCACCCTTATTTTTTTAAACCCAGAAGCCAATCTCAATTGCCTGCATTTGGTCCATATCCCTCTATACCCATCGTACCCATGTAACTATCTAAATGCTTTTTTAAAATATAAAATTGTACCACCTCTACTACTACCTCTGGCAGCTTGTTCCAGACACTCACCATCTTCTGTGTGAAGAAATTGCCCCTCTGGACAGTTTTGTATCTCTCCCCTCTCACCTTAAACCTATGCCCTCTAGTTTTAGACTCCCCTATCTCTGGGAAAAGATATTGACTATCTAGCTGATCTATGCCCCTCATTATTTTATAGACCTCTATAAGATCACGCCTCAGCCTCCTACGCTCCAGAGAAAAAAGTCCCAGTCTATCCAGCCTCTCCTTATAACTCAATCCATCAAATCCTGGCAGCATCCTAGTAAATCTTTTCTGCACTCTTTCTAGTTTAATAATATCCTTTCTATAATATGGTGACCAGAACTGTACACATATTCCAAGTGAGGCCTTACCAATGTCTTGTACAACTTCAACAAGACGTCCCAACTCCTGTATTTAATGTTCTGATCGATGAAACCAAGCATGCCGAATGCCTTCTTCACCACTCTGTCCACCTGTGACTCCACTTTCAAGGAGCTATGAACATGTATCCCTAGATCTTCACGGAGGAGGACATGAATAATTTGCTGGGTGTTAGCGATGGAAAGATGGTAGGAGTGGAGGGCCTGAATGACGTTATTGTTACTAGGGAGGCGGTGCTCGACAGACTGGAGGGACTGATTGAGGACAAGTCCCCAGGACCGGATGGAATGCACCCAAGGGATCTGAAAGAAATGGCGGAGGTGATAGTGGATGCCTTGGTGGTTATTTTCCAAACGTTGCTGGATTCCGGGGAAGTGCCGGAAGATTGGAAAACGGCTAATGTTACGCCATTGTTTAAGAAGGGTGGCAGGCAAAAGGCAGGGAATTATAGGCCGGTTAGTTTAACGTCTGTTGTAGGTAAAATGTTAGAATCCGTGATCAAGGAGAAAATAGCACGGCATCTTGAGGAGAATTGTTTGGTAGAGCAGACGCAGCATGGTTTCGTTAAGGGGAAGTCGTGTCTGACGAATTTATTGGAGTTCTATGAGGATGTGTCTAGGGCGGTGGATAGAGAGCCGGTGGATGTGGTGTTTCTTGATTATCAGAAGGCATTTGATAAGGTGCCTCACAAGAGGTTATTGCAGAAGGTCAGGGGGCATGGAGTTGGGGGTAGGGTGTTAGCATGGATAGAGGATTGGCTGTCAAATAGGAGGCAGAGAGTGGGGGTCAATGGGTGCTATTCGGATTGGCGGTTGGTGACTAGTGGAGTGCCCCGGGGTTGGTGCTGGGGCCTCAGCTATTTACCATTTATATAGATGATCTGGAGGAGGGAACCGAGTGTATGGTGTTGAAATTTGTTGATGACACCAAGATTGGTGGAACGGCAAATTGTGCGGAGGGTGTGGAGAGTCTGCAGAAGGATCTAGATAGGCTGGGCGAATGGGCTAGGAACTGGCAAATGGAAGTTAATGTTGGCAAATGTGAGGTTGTCCACTTTGGTAGGAATAATGGTGGGAAGGACTATTACTTACATGGCGAAAAACTGCAGCATGCGACAGTGCAGAGGGACCTCAGGGTCCTTGTGCATGAGTCGCAAAAACCCAGCCTGCAGGTACAGCAGGTGGTCAGAAAGGCAAATGGGATGCTGGCCTTCATAGCAAGGGGGATTGAATATAAAAGTAGGGAGGTCTTGCTGCAGCTGTATAGGGCACTGGTGAGGCCGCAGCTGGAGTACTGTGTGCAGTTTTGGTCGCCGTACTTACGCAAAGATATTTTGGCCTTGGAGGGAGTGCAGAGGAGGTTTACTAGGCTGATACCAGAGTTGAGGGGGTTGAACTATGAGGAGAGGCTGAATAAACTAGGCTGTACTCGTTAGAGTTTAGAAGAATGAGGGGAGATCTCATTGAGACATATAAGATGATGAATGGGATGGATAGGATAGAGGTGGAGAGACTCCTCCTGCTCAGAAAGGACAGTAGGACTAGGGGGCACAGCCTCAAGATAAAGGGGGGACGGTTTAGAACGGAGTTGAGGAGGAACTTCTTCACTCAAAGGGTGGTGAATCTCTGGAATTCTCTGCCCGTTGAAGTGGTGGAGGCTACCTCGCTAAATATTTTTAAGACGTGGGTTTATGGGTTTTTGATAAGCGAGGGGATTAAGGGTTATGGGGAGAGGGCGGGAATGTGGAACTGAGCCACGACAGATCAGCCATGATCTTATTGAATGGTGGGGCAGGCTCGAAGGGCCAGATGGCCTACTCCTGCTCCTATTTCTTATGTTCTTATGTTCTTCTAAATGCAACGGGATCTTGATCAATTGGGCCAGTGGGCAGACGAATGGCAAATGGAATTTAATTTAGACATAAGAACACAAGAACATAAGAAATAGGAGCAGGAGTAGGCCATCTAGTCCTTCGAGCCTGCCCCGCCATTCAATAAGATCATGGCTGATCTGTCGTGGCTCAGTTCCACATTCCCGCCCTCTCCCCATAACCCTTAATCCCCTTGCCTATCAAAAACCTATCTACCCGCGTCTTAAAATCATTAATATAAATGACAAATAACAGTGGGCCCAGCTGATCCCTGAGGCACACCGCTGGTCATAGACCACCAGTTTGAAAAACAGCTCTCTACAACCACTTTCTGACTTCTGTCAATAAGCCAATTTTGTATCCATTTAGATACCTCACCCTGGATCCTGTGAGATTTAACCTTATGGACGAAAAGGGATTGGTTTAGATTAGAGGGTCATTGTTTTTTAACTGGTCGGCGCAACATCGTGGGCCGAAGGGCCTGTTCTGCGCTGTAATGTTCTATGTTCTATGTTCTATGTTATGCAACAACCTACCATGCGGTACCTTGTCAAAGGCCTTGCTAAAGTCCATGTAGACAACATCAACTGCACTGCCCTCATCTACCTTCTTGGTTACCCCTTCAAAAAACTCAATCAAATTTGTGAGATATGATTTTCCACTCACAAAGCCATGCTGACTGTCCCTAATCAGTCCTTGCATCTCTAAATGCCTGTAGATCCTGTCTCTCAAAATACTTTCCAACAATTGACCCACCACAGATGTGAGGCTCACTGGCCTGTAGATCCCAGGCTTTTCCCTGCAGCCTTTTTTAAACAATTGATTTGATTTTTTATTGCCGCATGTATTAGCATACAGTGAAAAGTATTTAGCGAGGCAGCCTCCACCACTTCAACGGGCAGAGAATTCCAGAGATTCACCACCCTTTGAGTGAAGAAGTTCCTCCTCAACTCCGTTCTAAACCGCCCCCCCCTTTATCTTGAGGCTGTGCCCTCTAGTCCTACTGTCCTTTCTGAGCAGGAAGAGCCTCTCCACCTCTATCCTATCCATCCCATTCATCATCTTATATGTCTCAATGAGATCTCCCCTCATTCTTCTAAACTCTAACGAGTACAAGCCTAGTTTATTCAGCCTCTCCTCATAGTTCAACCCCCTCAACTCCAGTATCAGCCTAGTAAACCTCCTCTGCACTCCTTCCAAGGCCAAAATATCCTTGCGTAAGTGCGACGACCAAAACTGCACACAGTACTCCAGCTGCGGCCTCACCAGTGCCCTATACAGTTGCAGCAAGACCTCCCTACTTTTATATTCAATCCCCCTTGCTATGAAGGCCAGCATCCCATTTGCCTTCCTGACCACCTGCTGTACCTGCAGGCTGGGTTTTTGCGACTCATGCACAAGGACCCTGAGGTCCCTCTGCACCGTTGCATACTGCAGTTTTTCGCTATGTAAGTAATAGTCCTTCCTACCATTATTCCTACCAAAGTGGACAACTTCACACTTGCTAACATTAAATTCCATTTGCCAGTTCCTGGCCCATTCGCCCAGCCTATCTAGATCCTTCTGTAGGCTCTCCACACCCTCCACACAATTTGCCGTTCCACCAATCTTGGTGTCATCAGCAAATTTCGACACCATACGCTCAGTTCCCTCCTCCAGATCATCTATATAAATGGTAAATAGCTGAGGCCCCAGCACCGATCCCTGGGGCACTCCACTAGTCACCAACCGCCAATCCGAATAGCACCCGTTGACCCCCACTCTCTGCCTCCTATTTGACAGCCAATCCCCTATCCACGCTAACATCCTACCCCCAACTCCATGCCTCCTAACCTTCTGTCATAACTTCTTGTGCGGCACCTTATGAAACGCCTTCTGAAAATTTGTCACATTAGACAAATGTGAGGTGAGGCATTTTGGGAGATTGAACCAGGGCAGGACTTATTCAGTTACTGGTAGGATGTTGGAGAGAGTTACAGAACAAAGAGATCTAGGGGTACAGGTTCATAGCTCCTTGAAAGTGGAGTCACAGGTGGACAGAGTGGTGAAGAAGGCATTCAGCATGCTTGGTTTCATCGGTCAGAACATTGAATACAGGAGTTGGGATGTCTTGTTGAAGTTGTATAAGACATTGGTAAGGCCACACTTGGAATACTGGGTGCAATTCTGGTCACCCTATTATAGAAAGGATATTAAACTAGAAAGAGTGCAGAAATATTTTGGCCCTGGAGGGAGTGCAGAGGAGGTTTACTAGGCTGATACCGGAGTTGAGGGGATTGAGCTATGAGGAGAGGCTGAATAAACGAGGCTTGTACCCGTTAGAGTTTAGAAGAATGAGGGGAGATCTCATTGAACATAAGAACATAAGAACATAAGAAATAGGAGCAGGAGTAGGCCATCTGGCCCTTCGAGCCTGCCCCGCCATTCAATAAGATCATGGCTGATCTGTCGTGGCTCAGTTCCACTTTCCCGCCCTCTCCCCATAACCCTTAATCCCCTCTCTTATCAAAAACCCATCAACCCGCTTCTTAAAAATATTTAGCGAGGCAGCCTCCACCACTTCAACGGGCAGAGAATTCCAGAGATTCACCACCCTTTGAGTGAAGAAGTTCCTCCTCAACTCCGTTCTGAACCGCCCCCCCTTTATCTTGAGGCTGTGCCCCCTAGTCCTACTGTCTTTTTTGAGCGGGAAGAGTCTTTCCACCTCTATCCTATCCATCCCATTCATCATCTTATACGTCTCAATGAGATCTCCCCTCATTCTTCTAAACTCTAACGAGTACAAGCCTAGTTTATTCAGCCTCTCCTCATAGCTCAACCCCCTCAACTCCGGTATCAGCCTAGTAAACCTCCTCTGCACTCCCTCCAGGGCCAAAATATCCTTGCGCAGGTGCGGCGCCCAAAACTGCACACAGATGATGAATGGGATGGATAGGATAGAGGTGGAGAGACTCTTCCCGCTCAAAAAAGACAGTAGGACTAGGGGGCACAGCCTCAAGATAAAGGGGAGGCGGTTTAGAACGGAGTTGAGGAGGAACTTCTTCACTCAAAGGGTGGTGAATCTCTGGAATTCTCTGCCCGTTGAAGTGGTGGAGGCTACCTCGCTAAATATTTTTAAGAAGAGGGTTGATGGGTTCTTGATAAGAGAGGGGATTAAGGGTTATGGGGAGAGGGCGGGAAAGTGGAACTGAGCCACAACAGATCAGCCATGATCTTATTGAATGGCGGGGCAGGCTCGAAGGGCTAGATGGCCTACTCCTGCTCCTATTTCTTATGTTCTTATGTTCTTAAAAGATTTACTAGGATGCTACCCGGACTTGATGGATTGAGTTATAAGGAGAGGCTGGATAGACTGGGATTCTTCTCTCTGGAGGGTAGGAGGCTGAGGGGTGACCTTATAGGGGTCTATAAAATAATGAGGGGCACAGATCAGCTAGATAGTCAATATCTTTTCCCAAAGGTAGGGGAGTCTAAAACTGGAGGGCATAGGTTTAAGGTGAGAGGGGAGAGATACAAAAGTATCTAGAGGGCAATTTTTTTCACACAGAGGGTGGTGAGTGTTTGGAACAAGCTGCCAGAGATAGTAGTAGAGGTGGGTATAATTTTATCTTTTAAGAAACATTTAGACAGTTACATGGGTACGATGGGTATTGAGGGATATGGGCCACATGTGGGTAATTGGGACTAGTTTAGGCTTTAAGAAAAAGGGTGGCATTGACAAGTTGGGCCGAAGTTCCTGTTCCCATACTATAAACCTGTATGAGTCTAATCAGAAATCTTTGGACTGTGGGTGGAAACCGGAGCACCCAGAGGAAACCCATGCAGACACGGGGAGAACATGCAAACCCCACACAGACAGTGCCCCAAACCAGGAATTGAACCAGGGTCCCTGGCGATGTAAGGCAGCAGTGCTAACCACTGTGCCACTGTGAATTATAAATGGTGCTGAACACTGTGCAATGATCAGCGAACACCCCAACTTCTGACCTTATGATGGAGGAAAGGTCATTGATGAAGCAGCTGAAGATGGCTGGGACCAGGACACTACCCTGAGGGATTCCTGCTGAGATGTCCTGGAGCTGAGATGACTGACCCTCCACAACCCACAACCATCTTCCTCTGTGTCAGGTATGACTCCGACCAGGGAAGGGTTTTCCCCCGATTCTCATTGTCTCCAGTTTGGCTCGGACTCCTTGCTGCCACACTCAGTCAAATGTTGCGTCGATGTTAAGGGCTGTCACTCTGACCTCACCTCTGGAATTCACCTCTCTTCAGATCTCCAAATTGTGGGATTTTTACTGAAGGAGAAAGTCGAAGCCCATCTCGAAACCAAACACGTAATAATGAATAGTCAACAGGATGTGACATTGAATGAGGAGATAGTCAATACTGAAGAGGAATGCATCAAATTATAGAGGACCTAAATCATAGAATCCTACAGTGCAGAAAGAGGCCATTCGGCCCATCAAGTCTGCACTGACCACAATCCTGGGCGCTATCTCTGTAATCCCACATATCTATTCTTCTAATCCCCCTGACACTAAGGGACAATTTAGTATGGCCAATCAACCTAAGCAGCACATCTTTGGACTGTGGGAGGAAACTGGGGCACCTGGAGGAAACCCATGCAGACATGGGGAGAACATGCAAGCTGCACACAGACAGTGACCCAAAGCAGGGATCGAACCTGGGTCCCTGGCACTATGAGGCAGCAGTGCCACTGTGTTGCACCAATGATGTGAGAAAGTCGCCAAGGAATCCAACAGGGAATTCAGAATTCCTTACTTGAGAGTGTGGAAGCCACTCCCAAGGGGAGTGGTTGAAGTGAACCATATAAGGGAAGTCTAGACTAGCTGTTCAGAGAGAAGAGAATGACCTGAGGCTGGAACTGAACCCTGGCGCTGTGAGGTAGCAGTGCTAACCACTGTGTCTATTAGACAAAGATTATGAAGTGAAGGTTAACACATAAATGTGAGCTCATACACATTGATAAGAACCATCTGGAGGTTACATAATATTTAGAAAATACAAATCTAATGGTAGTGAAACAAAAGGATTTGGAGATTGCAGACACAAAAATCTCACAAAGCAAACCAAGTACTGGGGTTTATTTCAGACCTGGAATGTAGAGAGGTTATATTAAACTTATAACAAGGTTTGATTCAAGTGTTACGGTCAGCATGCTATAAAAAGGACGTGGAGACACTGGAGAGGTACAAATACATTCACTGGAATGTTATTATTGATATTAATGAACTGGAGGAAGGAACAGAATGTCAGGTTGCCAAATTTACTGATGATAAAGATTTATTAGTCACAAGTAAGGCTTACAGTAACACTGATACAAAGACAGGTGGAAGGGCATGTTGTGACACTGCAATGGCATGTAGATAGATTGAGTGACTGGGCGAAAATCTATGTTAAGCTGATCTTTCACTTGACTCTATCTGTAACTGTAACACTATATTTTGCACCCAAGCCTTTCCTCCTCTCCTGTGTAACATAAGAACATAAGAAATACTTTATCAACGGTATGTTTTGCCTGGATAGTGTGCAAGAAACAACACTTTTCACTGTTTCCCAGTACCTTCATCAATCGAGGGATTGAGTTTAGGAGTCGGGAGATAATGCTGCAGCTTTATAAGACCCTTGTCAGACCCCACTTGGAGTACTGTGCACAGTTCTGGTCACCTCATAACAGGAAGGGTGTGGAAGCCATAGAAAGGGTGCAGAGGAGATTTACAAGGATGTTGCCTGGATTGGGGGACATGCCTTGTAAGGATAGGTTGAGAGAGCTCAGTCTTTTTTCCTTAGAGAGATGAAGGATGAGGGGTGACCTGATAGAGGTGTATAAGATGTTGAGAGGTATTGATCCAGTGGATTCTCAGAGGTTTTCTCCCAGGGCTGAAATGGTTGCCACGAGAGGACACAGGTTTAAGGTGCTGGGGAGTAGGTACACAGGAGATGTCAGGGATAAGTTTTTCACTCAGAAGGTGGTGGGTGCGTGGAATCGGCTGCCAGCAGTGGTGGTGGAGATGGAGTCGATAGGGTCTTTTAAGAGACTTTTGGATAAGTACATCGGACTTAGTAAGATAGAGGGACTTAGTAAGATAGAGGGTTATATGTAAGCCTAGTAGGTAGGGACATGTTCAGCGCAACTTGTGGGCGGAAGGGCCTGTTTGTGTTGTAGTTTTTCTATCTTCTATGTTCTTCTATATTCTACATGTGACAATCAAATCAAATGGAGTTTAATGTGGGAAAGTGTGAGCTCATGCACTTTGTTAGGAGGAACCAAAAGGCAGATTATTATCTAAATGGAGAGAGAGAGACTGCAGGTGAGTGAACTACAGAGAGATCTAGGTATTCGGTTTAGGAAACCTGGTTGGCATGGATGAGTTGAGCCGAAGGGCTTGCTTCTATGCTGTATATCTCTATGACTCTGGAGATGTTCTAGTGCATGAATCACAGAAAGCCAGCAAACGGGTCCAACAGGTAGTTGAGGCAAACAGCATTTAGACCTTTATTTAAAAATAGGGAGGGTCTGTTGCTATTGTGCAGGGTATTGGTGAGGCCTGGAATATTGCATACAGTTTTGATCCACTTATCAAAGAAAGGATTAATAACATTGGAGGCAGAACAAAGGAGATTGACAGGCTAATACCTGGGATGAGAGGGTTGCCTTTTCAAGGGAGACTAAATAATCTGGGTCTGTATTCCTTGGAGTTTAGGAGAGTGAGGGGTGACTTTATTCAAACATGTAAGATCCCGAGGGAGCTTGACAGGGAAGATGTGAGATGTTTTCACTCATCTCAAAAAAGGAAACTTGGCTACTAGATAGAGGGCCAGTCGTTTAAAACTGAGGTGTAGAGATGTCTTCTCACAGAGAGTGGTGAATCTCTGGAATTCTTTGCCCCAAAGGTTAGTGGAGGCGGGATCAATTTATACATATTCAAAGTGGAGGCTGATAAATATTTGATAGATCGAGGCTGTGGGGAAGGAGTTGAGGCCGGCATAGATCAGCCATGATCTTATTGAATGGTGGGGCAGGCTTGAAGGGCCTAGTGGCTCGCTCCTGATTCTGTTCCTTGTGTTCCTGTGTTACTAGGAGTGTGAGGGTATACTTGTAAGGAAAGGATGGATGGGCTGTGTCTCTTTTCTCTTACAAAAGAGAAAACTGAGTGGTGACCTCATGAAGGTCTTCAAAATGATGAAACCTTCTGATAGTGTGGCCCCAGAGACCGTGTTTGCACCTTGTTGGAAAGAGTAAAACTCAAAAGCAACAATAGCATCCTTACAGTGCAGGGGGAGGCCATTCAGCCCATCGAGCCTGCACCAACAACAATCCCACCCAGGCCCTATCCCCATGCATTTACCTTAGCTAGTCCCCCTGACACGAAGGGGCAATTTAGCACGGCCAACACACACCTAACCAGCACATCTTTCAGACTGTGGGAAGAAACCGGAGCATCCGGAGGAAACCAAGCAGACATGGGGAGAATGTACCGACTCCACACAGGCAGTGGGCCAAGCCGGGAATCGAACCCAGGTCCCTGGCACTGTGAGGTAGCAGTGCTAACTACTGTGCCACCGCACTGTCCTTATGCGCAGGAGTCTCTGTGCTGGGAATTGAACCCCACAACTTCCTGACACAGAAATAGTGCTATATGCAAACTGCTGTTGCCTGTGTGCTCACACACACTGACTGTAACTCTACCACCTAGCTCGCCACAGAACTGGAGCCCACACACCGAGCCCCATTCCTATCAGCCTGGGCCACGTCCTCGCCCACTAACACTGCAACACCTTCAATCTTAAATTCTAATCCCCATTTCCAAATTCCAGTACGGACACTCCTCTCCCAATCTCAATGAGATCTTCCAACTCCATCTTAAAGTTTGCATGTTCTCTCCGTGTCTGCGTGGGTTTCCATTGAGTGCTCTGGCTTCCTGACATATTCCAAAGATAAGCGGATGAGGTGGATTGGCCATGTTAAATTGCCCCTTAGTGTCGGTGGACTAGCTAGGGTAAAGGCATGGGGTTATGGGAATAGGGCCTGGTGGGGTTGTGGCCCGTGCAGACACGATGGGCCGAGTGGCCTCCTTCTGTACTGTAGGGATTCTATGATTCCATGGATTCTGTGAAGATCCCTGGTGATGGGACAGGCAAGCTGCCAGAATGCTGTAGAGATCGGCAGGACTGGAAGATCCTGCCAGCAGCCACAGGTGAGCCCTGGCAAACATGCCCCCTAGAGGGTGGGGTGGAAAATCCTGCCCCAAATATTTGATCACAGGGCCTGGTATTCATTTCTTTTCTCCCATTTTGCTTCAGTGAAGTGGTTGGAGTCGCTTCATCCACCACATTGAAGGCGCTGCATCAATGCAAGTTGTTGTTGTGAAAATTCAGGGGTGGGATTTTACACATCCCCCCCACCCCATCCTGCCATTGGTTAGTGGGACTTTCCAGTTCCCCCACCCTCTCCCGCCATTAACCAGTGGGATTTTCTACTCTTCCCCAGCCCCGTCCCACCAGTGAGATTTTCCAGTCCCGTCACTGTCAATGGAGCTTCCCATTGGTGACATTCTCCGCCGCTGAGGGACCCACGGCAAGGAGTTGCTGTTGGCGGGACTGGAAGATTCCGCTGACAGACTGGCTGGAAAATCCCTCCCCGAGTCTCCAGCTGGTTGTTTTCCGCAGAGGATTCAGACAGGCAGAGGACATGATTAGGAATTGAACAGGGACTGGACAAGGCTTTTCAAACCAGATCACAGGGAATGCTGCCATCTGCTGCTGTCCTGCTGACATTACAACAGTGACAACACTCAGTACCAGCACCTCACTGACTATAAAACTGAGGCACTAAGACAGTGAAATGAATGAAAGGAATGCATGTCTGTCAGGTCCGATGGGCCGAATGCCCCATATCATTCCACATCAGACAGCACAGTGTCACTGTGGTTAGCACTGCTGCCTCACAGCACCAGGGATCTGGGTTCGATTCCTGGCTTGGGTTACTGTCTGTGTGGAGTCTGCACATCCTCCCCATATCTGTGTGGGTTTCCTCCGGGTGCTCTGGTTTCCTCCCACAGTTTAACCATTTGTGGTTAGGTGGATTGGCCATGGGAAATGTATGAGGTTGCGGGTATGCGGCAGGGGAGGGGGCCCGGGTAAGATACTCTGTCAGAGAGTCTGTGCAGTCACGATGGGCTGAATGGCCTCTTCTGCACTGTAGGGAATCTATGCTTTCAATGCTGTTCTTTCTTAACATGGCAGTTAAGGGAGTTCCCGACTTAAGAGAGAATTTGAATGTGGGTTGGGTTGGGTTGGGTGGAGGATGGGATTGGTAAGAGAAAGTGAAGGTGAGGTCATCCATTTTGGTAGGAATAACAGCAAAATGGACTTTTATTTAAATGGTAAAAGATTGCAGCGTGCTGCTGTGCAGAGGGATCTGGGTGTCCTTGTGCAGGAATCTCAAGGAATTGGTTTGCAGGTGCAGCAGGTAATTAAGAAGGCAAATGGAATTTTGTCCTTCATTGCTGGAGGGATGGAGTTTAAAAACAGCGAGGTTATGTTGTAGTTGTATAAGGTGCTGGTGAGGCCACACCTGGAATACTGTGTACAGTTTTGGTCTCCTTACTTGAGAAAGGATATACTGGCACTGGAGGGGGTGCAGAGGAGATTCACTAGGTTGATTCCGGAGTTGGGAGGGTTGGATTATGAGGAGAGAGTGAGTAGACTGGGACTATACTCATTGGAATTCAGAAGAATGAGGGGAGATCTTATAGAAACATGTAAGATTATGAAGGGAATAGATAAGATAGAAGCAGGGAAGTTGTTTCCTCTGGTGGGTGAAACTAGAACTAGGGGGCACGCCCTCAAAATAAGGGGGAGCAGATTTAGGACTGAGTTGTGAAAGAACTTCTTCACACAAAGGGTTGTGAATCTGTGGAATTCCCTGCCCAGTGAAGCAGTTGGGGCTACCTCATTGAATGTTTTTAAGGCAAGGATACATTGACTGGGACGGCCATAGTATTAGAGGGTTGGATGGAGAGAAATTTGTTGAGTGTATTCAGGAGGAATTTCTCATTCAGTATGTGGATGACCCGACTAGAGACCTCCTTAGGGGGGAAGGGAGAGGGTAGAGGGGAGGGGGAGAGAGAGGGAAGGGGAATGGGGAGAAGGGGAGGTGAAAGGGGAGGGTGGAGGGAAGGGAAGGGGGAAAGAGGGGGAAGATGGATAGAGGGGGAGGGAGAACAATAGAGGTGGGGGGAAAGGTAGAGAGGGAGGGGAGAGAGGGGGAGAGGAGGAGGGGAGGGAGGAGGGGTAGAGGAGAGTGGGAGCATAGAGGGGAGGGGAGTGGGTAGGGGAAGGGGAGAGATGAGGAGGGGGAAGGGGAGAGTGAGGGGGGGAGAAAAGGGAGGGGGAGAAAGGGGAGGGGGGAGAGAGGGAAAGAGAGGGGAGACTAGAGGAAGACGGAAGGGGTGAGTGGGGGAGAAAGTAGGAAATCCCACCCTCGGTTTCTGAAACCAGTGATAAAGCAGATATAATCAGGGACCAGCTTTAGCTGTGCGCCAGAACTCAGTGAGAAGTCTCACAACACCAGGTGACTTCCGCGCTCCCTTCCCAACTGCCCCCGCGCCTAGCTCCCGCTACGGAAAGCGAAAACAAACAAAAACCCCGCAAACTGGCAATAGAGAGAAAAAAACCTAACTCGGAAGTTCAAAACTCACCAGCCACCAGTACACAGCTCCAGAGAACAACGAGCTTACTTGATAGTAAAACCCGCAAGCTGTTCCACAGCAACAGGAAGGTTCCACACACCTGACGAACGAACACCGTTTCTGAAAGTTTGTGGGTTTACTATCAAATAAACTGGTTGGACTTTAACCTGGTGTTGTGAGACACCTTACTGTGTTTACCCCAGTCCAACGCCGGCAGCCCCACATCGTGACTCCATAACTCCCCCAGGACATACCCTGTGTAATAATAACTAACCTTCCAGCCCGATCCCTCTGATGTACCGAGTGTGGGACAAAAGGACATCTTTGGTCATAACTTAAGGAGCAACATAGAGACAGAATCAAGCTTAATGTTAGTGTTACTGAGTGCAGGATCCAGGCTGTGTGTACAGTGCTGAGCTGGGGTTAGTGTTACTGAGTGCAGGATCGGGGCTGTGTGTACAGTGCTGAGCTGGGGTTAGTGTTACTGAGTGTAGGATCCAGGCTGTGTGTACAGTGCTGAGCTGGGGTCAGTGTTACTGAGTGCAGGATCCAGGCTGTGTGTACAGCGCTGAGCTGGGGTTAGTGTTACTGAGTGCAGGATCGGGGCTGTGTGTACAGCGCTGAGCTGGGGTCAGCGTTACTGAGTGCAGGATCCAGGCTGTGTGTACAGCGCTGAGCTGGGGTCAGTGTTACTGAGTGCAGGATCCAGGCTGTGTGTACAGCGCTGAGCTGGGGTTAGTGTTACTGAGTGCAGGATCCAGGCTGTGTGTACAGTGCTGAGCTGGGGTTAGCGTTACTGAGTGCAGGATCTGGGCTGTGTGTACAGTGCTGAGCTGGGGTTAGTGTTACTGAGTGCAGGATCTGGGCTGTGTGTACAGTGCTGAGCTGGGGTTAGTGTTACTAAGTGCAGGATCGGGGCTGTGTGTACAGCGCTGAGCTGGGGTTAGTGTTACTAAGTGCAGGATCGGGGCTGTGTGTACAGTGCTGAGCTGGGGTTAGTGTTACTGAGTGCAGGATCGGGGCTGTGTGTACAGTGCTGAGCTGGGGTTAGTGTTACTGAGTGCAGGATCGGGGCTGTGTGTACAGTGCTGAGCTGGGGTTAGTGTTACTGAGTGCAGGATCGGGGCTGTGTGTACAGTGCTGAGCTGGGGTTAGTGTTACTGAGTGCAGGATCGGGGCTGTGTGTACAGCGCTGAGCTGGGGTTAGTGTTACTGAGTGCAGGATCCGGGCTGTGTGTACAGTGCTGAGCTGGGGTTAGTGTTACTGAGTGCAGGATCGGGGCTGTGTGTACAGCGCTGAGCTGGGGTTAGTGTTACTGAGTGCAGGATCCAGGCTGTGTGTACAGTGCTGAGCTGGGGTTAGTGTTACTGAGTGCAGGATCCAGGCTGTGTGTACAGTGCTGAGCTGGGGTTAGTGTTACTGAGTGCAGGATCGGGGCTGTGTGTACAGGGCTAGGCTGGGGTTAGTGTTACTGAGTGCAGGATCTGGGCTGTGTGTACAGTGCTGAGCTGGGGTTAGTGTTACTGAGTGCAGGATCCAGGCTGTGTGTACAGTGCTGAGCTGGGGTTAGTGTTACTGAGTGCAGGATCTGGGCTGTGTGTACAGGGCTAGGCTGGGGTTAGTGTTACTGAGTGCAGGATCTGGGCTGTGTGTACAGTGCTGAGCTGGGGTTAGTGTTACTGAGTGCAGGATCCGGGCTGTGTGTACAGTGCTGAGCTGGGGTTAGTGTTACTGAGTGCAGGATCGGGGCTGTGTGTACAGCGCTGAGCTGGGGTTAGTGTTACTGAGTGCAGGATCCATGCTGTGTGTACAGTGCTGAGCTGGGGTTAGTGTTACTGAGTGCAGGATCCATGCTGTGTGTAGGTGGTGCTTTCTATCACATCAGAGGTTCAACTGTGTTGAGCGGAAATAAAAATTGAACAAAAGACACAGGAGGAAGTGCAGTTGGAAAGAGATTGAGGTTGTGGGCACAGCGATGGTTGAACAACAATAGGTATTTGTGTAGAGCCTTTCACACTTTCACAAACTCCATGCTGCCCAGGAATTATATTCAACAAAATTTCCCACTGAGCCACAGGTGGAGATGTTATAGCAACTAATTTTATAGAAAGTGACTGAAAGCAGAGGGACAGAGATAGGGAGGGATGTGGGGCTGGAGGAGATTACAGAGATAGGGAGGGATGTGGGGATTGGGGGAGATTACAGAGATAGGGAGGGATGTGGGGATTGGGGGAGATTACAGAGATAGGGAGGGATGTGGGGATTGGAGGAGATTACAGAGATAGGGAGGGATGTGGGGATTGGAGGAGATTACAGAGATAGGGAGGCGTGTGGGGATTGGAGGAGATTACAGAGATAGGGAGGGATGTGGGGATTGGGGAGATTACAGAGATAGGGAGGGATGTGGGGATTGGGGAGATTACAGAGATAGGGAGGGATGTGGGGATTGGGGGAGATTACAGAGATAGGGAGGGATGTGGGGATTGGGGGAGATTACAGAGATAGGGAAGGATGTGGGGATTGGGGGAGATTACAGAGATAGGGAGGGATGTGGGGATTGGGGAAGATTACAGAGATAGGGAGGGATGTGGGGATTGGAGGAGATTACAGAGATAGGGAGGGATGTGGGGATTGGGGAAGATTACAGAGATAGGGAGGGATGTGGGGATTGGAGGAGATTACAGAGATAGGGAGGGATGTGGGGATTGGGGGAGATTACAGAAATAGGGAGGGATGTGGGGATTGGGGGAGATTACAGAGATAAGGAGGGAAGTGGGGATTGGAGGAGATTACAGAGATAGGGAGGGATGTGGGGATTGGAGGAGATTACAGAGATAGGGAGGGATGTGGGGATTGGGGAAGATTACAGAGATAGGGAGGGATGTGGGGATTGGAGGAGATTACAGAGATAGGGAGGGATGTGGGGATTGGGGGAGATTACAGAAATAGGGAGGGATGTGGGGATTGGGGGAGATTACAGAGATAAGGAGGGAAGTGGGGATTGGAGGAGATTACAGAGATAGGGAGGGATGTGGGGATTGGAGGAGATTACAGAGATAGGGAGGGATGTGGGGATTGGGGGAGATTACAGAGATAGAGAGGGATGTGGGGATTGGGGGAGATTACAGAGATAGTGAGGGATGTGGGGATTGGGGGAGATTACAGAGACAGGGAGGGATGTGGGGATTGGAGGAGATTACAGAGACAGGGAGGGGTGTGGGGATTGGAGGAGATTACAGAGATAGGGAGGGATGTGGGGATTGGAGGAGATTACAGAGATAGGGAGGGATGTGGGGATTGGGGGAGATTACAGAGATAGGGAGGGATGTGGGGATTGGAGGAGATTACAGAGATAGGGAGGGATGTGGGGATTGGGGGAGATTACAGAGATAGGGAGGGATGTGGGGATTGGGGAGATTACAGAGATAGGGAGGGATGTGGGGATTGGGGAGATTACAGAGATAGGGAGGGGTGTGGGGATTGGGGAGATTACAGAGATTGAGAGGGATGCGAGGATTGGGGGAGATTACAGAGATAGGGAGGGATGTGGGGATTGGGGGAGATTACAGAGATAGGGAGGGATGTGGGGATTGGAGGAGATTACAGAGATAGGGAGGGATGTGGGGATTGGGGGAGATTACAGAGATAGGGAGGGATGTGGGGATTGGGGAGATTACAGAGATAGGGAGGGATGTGGGGATTGGGGGAGATTACAGAGATCGGGAGGGATGTGGGGATTGGAGGAGATTACAGAGATAGGGAGGGATGTGGGACTGGAGGCGATTACAGAGATAGGGAGGAGCGAAGCCATGGTGTGATTTATGTCAGACGATGGTAGTTTTAAATTCAAGGCACTGGGACCTTTCCTTAGCTCATACTGTAGACCTATTGGTGCTGTTTACACTGTCCCTGTCTCAATCCCTTTCTGTGTAATCGCACTCCCAGCCTTACCCATTTCAGCACCATACACTGTACATCATTTCAAAGCTGGCATTCTGCAACCACGCCTTGTGCTGGGGGTGTTACTTGAGGAGAATTTTCTTTGGTGTTTATCCAATGCCTGAACCTTGATTTCCAAAGACTGCCAGAGAGGTTTGACGATCTGTGGATAGATTGTTGTGCGTAGATTGCCAAGTCTGGGTCTGCAGATGTTTGAGACAGCAGCTGTAATTGCAATGGGCTAAAAGGCATCCTTCTTGAAGCTAACTGAATGGCTCGCTTGGCCATAAGAACCTGATTAATCCACTCTCTCGCTGTCTTACAGGCTCGCCCTGTCCATCAGCCAGTGTGGTGAGCTGGTAAGATCGCTCCCCATGAGTTCCATTGAACTACTGGAGCAGCAATGGGTCAGAACAGATAGTGGTGACCACAGTGCCAGCAGTGTCTCATTCAGAAACCTAGCCATGGAGGAAACAGCATCTGAGCACACCCACCCCACTCTCGTTACAAACAGGAATGGTTCAGGAAGAGACTCAGTGTTATCCTTTAACTGTTTGCCTCTCCACAGAGGAAGAACTTCAGCCCGACCATTATCACCCTCAGCTACAAACAGGAAGAGAGGAAGGGTAAATGGAGGAGCTTAGAGCAAGGACTGCTCCATGAAGTCCTTGTTGAACTTGTACAAGACATTGGTAAGGCCACACTTGGAATACTGTGTACAGTTCTGGTCAGCCTATCATAGAAAGGATATTATTAAACTGGAAAGAGTACAGAAAAGATTTACTAGGGTGCTATCGGGACTTGATGGATTGAGTTATAAGGAGAGGTTGGATAGACTGGGACTTTTTTTCTGGAGTGTAGGAGGCTGAGGTGTGATCTTATAGAGGTCTATAAAATAATGAGGGGCATAAATCAGCTAGATAGTTAATATCTTTTCCCAAAGGTAGGGGAGTCTAAAACTAGAGGCCATAGGTTTAAGGTGAGAGGGGAGGGATACAAAAGTGTCCAGAGGGGCAATCTTTTCACGCAGAGAGTGGTGAGTGTCTGGAATAAGCTGCCAGAGGCGGTAGTAGAGGCGGGTACAATTTTGTCTTTTAAAAAGCATTTAGATAGTTACATGGGTACGATGGGTATAGAGGGATATGGGCCAAATGTGGGCAATTGGGATTAGCATAGTGTTTAAAATAAAGGGCAGCATTGACAAGTTGGGCCGAAGGGCCTGTTTCCATGCTATAAACCTCTATGAGTCAATGACATGGTTTTGCGATGACTCCCTGTGAGTTTTCACCCAGCCTGTGAGTGATCTGCAGTGGGGGTGGTGGTGCGGTTGAAGAGGCGGGGTGGTGCAGGTCCTCTTGCCCAGTGATGAAGTCTCTGGATGGAGGTCACAGAGGATGTCAGTAAGTGTGGGACCAGCTACAGGGTTTGGTTACTCTGCTGTGAGAGGCTGATTCTCAGCCACGGTGAGTGTGCAGCTGTTTCACAGACAGACCTGTATGGATGGGTGTGAGTTCATGATGTACATCAAGTGTGGCATTGCCCAGTGTCTGGGCCACTTGCACATGGCAGACATGCTACTCTGCATGGCACAGAGGGGGTTCTGAAAGGCAAGACCTCTTAGTTTTCAAGGATCATTTCAAAGTGTTAGCTGCTGATAACAGGCTTACTGGGCAGACAAACATATGATTTCTCCATAGAAGATTCATAGAAACTAGAAGCAGGAGAAGGCCATTCGGCCCTTCAAACCTGCTCACCATTCCTTTTGATCATGGCTGATCATTGAATTCAATATCCTGATCCCCCCTTCCCTCCCACATCCCTTCCTCCCTTTAGCCCCAAGAGCTATATCTCATTTCTTCTTGAAATCAGACAACATTTTGGCCTCAGCTACTTTCTGTGGGAGTGAATTCCACACATTCACCACCCTCTGGGTGGAGAAATTTCCCCTCACCTCAGTTCTAAAAGATTTATCCTTATCGTTAAACTATGACCCCTAGTTCTGGATTGGCCCACTATCTGGAACATTCTTTCATTATGATGTGCCTTTGTCTTTGCAGATGAGGGTACACGATGATCCTCAGCACCTCTGGTGAGCACAGGGTCGCATCAGGTAGAGGGGCAGAAGAGTCTGTCTCTGGCACGGCTGGCAGTGAGCTGGGAGAGCCACCCCATAACACCTAGACACATAGCCATCAGTGTGTGTGTGAGTGTGCGTGAGTGTGTGTGTGTCTATGTGTGTGTGTAGGTGTGTGTGTAGGTGTGAGTGTGTGTGTGAGAGTGTGTGTGTGAGAGTGTGTGTGTGAGTGTGCGTGAGTGTGTGTGTGTCTATGTGTGTGTGTGTGTGTGTGTGTGTCTATGCGTGTGTGTGTGAGAGAGTATGTGTGTGAGTGTGTGTGTGCGAGAGTGTGTGTGTGTAGGTGTGAGTGTGTGTGAGAGTGTGTGTGTGTAGGTGTGAGTGTGTGTGTGAGTGTGTGTAGGTGTGTGTGTGAGAGTGTGTAGGTGTGAGTGTGTGTGTGTATGTAGGTGTGAGTGTGAGAGTGTGTGTGTGAGTGTGTGTGTAGGTGTGAGTGTGTGTGAGTGTGTTTAGGTGTGAGTGTGTGTGACTGTGTGTGTGAGAGTATGTGTGTGAGAGTGTGTGTGTAGGTGTGAGTGTGTGTGTGTGTGTAGGTAGGTGTGAGTGTGTGTGTGTAGGTGTGAGTGTGTGTGAGTGTGTGTAGGTGTGAGTGTGTGTAGGTGTGTGTGTGTGTGAGTGTGTGTAGGTGTGAGTGTGTGTAGGTGTGTGTGCGTGAGTGTGTGTAGGTGTGAGTGTGTGTGTGTGTAGGTGTGAGTGTGTGTAGGTGTGAGTGTGTGTGTGTGTAGGTGTGAGTGTGTGTGTAGGTGTGTGTGTGTGAGTGTGTGTAGGTGTGAGTGTGTGTAGGTGTGAGTGTGTGTGTGTGTGAGTGTGTGTAGGTGTGAGTGTGTGTAGGTGTGAGTGTGTGTAGGTGTGAGTGTGTGTGAGAGTGTGTGTGAGAGTATGTGTGTGTAGGTGTGAGTGTGTGTGAGAGTGTGTGTGTAGGTGTGAGTGTGTGTGAGAGTGTGTGTGTAGGTGTGAGTGTGTGTGAGAGTGTGTGTGTAGGTGTGAGAGTGTGTGTAGGTGTGTGTGTGTGTGTGAGAGTATGTGTGTGTGGGAGAGTGTGTGTGTAGGTGTGAGTGTGTGTGAGTATGTGTAGGTGTGAGTGTGTATTCCTGCAATCAGCAAGGTTTATAAAGCCCCTGTCCCTCCTGCCTTTACAGACATTCTCTGTGCTCGGTATGATAACTCAGTGAGTACACCGGATTGTACCTGTTACAGCATTGATACAATAATATAATCCGGGTGCTGACACCCTGCATTGGTCACTGTAACCGTCAGAGGGTCTGCATGTCTACCAGCCGGACTGGAACCTCTCTCCCCAGACAACACCTCACACGGTGATGTGACTGTCTACCCAGGGAGTTTAAAAGTTTTAAAGTTAAAGTAAACTTTATTTATTAGTGCCACAAGTTGGCTTACATTAACACTGCAAGGGAGTTACTATGAAAATCCCCTAGTTGCCACACTCCGGTGCCTGTTTGGGTTCACTGAGGGACAATTTAGCATGGCCAATACGCCTAACCAGCACGTCTTTGGACTGTGGGTGGAAACCAGAGCACCCGGAGGAAACCCAGACAGAAAAGGGGAGAACGTGCAGACACCACACAGACAGTGACCCAAATCGGGAATTGAACCCTGGTGCTGTGAGGTAACAGTGCTAACCACCGTGCCGCCCAGATACAGTCACCCTAGGGACTGATCCTCTGATATCTTCAGGTATATCTCCCTTAGCCTATATAGTCTGTAAGTAGCATTCTGTCATCTCCTAGCTCCGGTCCTTGCTGCTGTTGACTCTTGTGTAGAGCCCTGGCCTGTTGCTGTCTCTACACCGCTGCGTTCCCCTGTCTCTGTCTCTGTTCCTCCCCACTGGAGAAGGAGCGTTTTCCATGATGCATGTGGGACCAGTGCACTCTGGGTGCGACACAGTATCCTCTGATATCACACTGTCTGAGGCCTCCCCTCTCCTTGTGACAGGCTCAAAGATGTAAACCGAAGAAGGAAAGATGCTTGCAAATGTTCCCACCTACACAAGGCAACTCTCCTACCAAACCCAGCCCCAGACCCATTAGCAGCGCTTTTTATCCACGTCCTCATTCTTGCCTTGAGTCACGGAGTAATTTTTCCACACACCTCTCAAAACCCGCAGTGGGCCGTGTGAAATCTCAGTCGACCACTTTGCTGGCACGCTGCATCGCTTGAGAATTTGGTTCAAATAGCATTGGGCCCATCTATTCGTCTGAAGATTCGAGAGGACCAAACTGGTATAAGTTTTAAAACAGTTCTCTTTTATTGAAAAGAACTTAAAAACTTAACATAGAGAAGCAGAAAGTGAACTTGGAGACTGGCCTCACAGTCAGGCCCTCCACAAAAAAACCCTGAACTCAAATAAGTGGGATCTGAGAACTGAACTGAACACACACACTCTCTACAATCAAAAATATATTATCTCGTTATTGGAAGTGTTTTTCGCGTGCTGTCTCTGTCTAGAAAAACAATCCTTGCAGCTGCTGTTATGGGAAAGTGTTGTTTGCCTGCATTGTGCACCCTTCGGGAATGCAGTCAGTTTTTCACTAACCCAGCATGCCTTCTGCTTCTACATGTAGTCAAGCCAGCCACAATTGTTAAGCTTAATAGAGTTAGATTACCCTTACATTTAAATGTAATTGTGCATAGACAGGAATATCTTAAAATGAAGTCTTTGCATAGACTGCAGCAAACAGGATGATGCATACACAGGGCCCCTCAGTCGCACCTACCTGACTCCTGTTTTGTTACAGACCGGCGCGATGGCTTTGAGTGAGTGGCCTCACCTCATCAGGTAGGATTGAGGTAAATGCAGATGGGGGTGGATGGTGCATGAGTCTGATTAGCAAACGTAAGAAGCAAGGTCTGGTGACCATCATTGATAAAGCTTTTCATCCCAGATTTATTTAATGTAAAGATCAGACAGCAACAGGGACCCAAAGGCTCCTGATTAACCAGCCCCGCTGCCCCCTCCACCTCAGTGGGAAGTACAGGGAGTCTGGTTGTTAGAAGAGAAAGCTGTCCGCTGACTGTGTTTGTTGGTGGTAGGGACACAATGTTTACAAAGCCTTGGATTTCCTGAACTCTGTCTTGCACCCGTCAAAATGCTTTGACCTTCCAGGAGAAACCTGGGTTCGAAGTAAACACATGATTGTATCCATCCTGCCTTCCCCAGGATGTGGCAAACTGTTGGTTTAATAACAGGAAACAAAGAGTGATGCGGAATGGAAGAACATAAGGACATAAGAAATAGGAGCAGGAGTAGGCCGTCTAACCCTGCGAGCCTGCCCCTCCATTCAATAAGATCATGGCTGATCTGAAATGGATCAGTTCCACTTTCCCGCTTTCTCCCCATAACCCTTAATTCCCTTGTCTGTCAAAAACCCATCTACCTGTGACTTAAATATATTCAGCGAGGTAGCCTCCACCACTTCAACGGGCAGAGAATTCCAGAGACTCACCACCCTTTGAGTGAAGAAGTTCCTCCTCAACTCTGTTCTAAACTGCACCCCCCCCCCCCACCCCGGTTAGAAGCCCTTCATAGAATCCCTATAGTGCAGACGGAGGCCATTCAGCCCATTGTGTCTGCACCACACAACAATCCCACCCAGGCCCTACCCCGTAACCCCACATATTTACCCCGCTAATCCCTCCAACCTACGCATCCCTGGACACTAAGGGACAATTTAGCATGGCCAATGCCCTTAACCTGCACATCTTTGGGAGGAAACTGGAGCACCCAGAGAAAATCCACGCAGACATGGGAAGAATGTGCAAACTCCACACAGACAGTGACCCAAGCTGGGAATTGAACCCGGGTCCCTGGCGCCATTAGGCTGCGGTGCTAACCACTGTGCCACTGTGCCACTCTTGTGTTTCAAGTGGTGTTTCACAGGGCTTGGAGTTGGGACTCAGAGTTGGTGGAATCTTCCTGTCCTGCCTGCCACGGAAAGCATAGCAGGCAGGTCACAGACCCCAGGCGGGATTTTCCAGCAATGGGGCGAGCACTGATGGAAAATCCCACCGCTAATGTTTGTGTTAAATATTAACGATTTGGATGTGAGGGCCACAACTGGGAAATTTGCAGACGACACAAAGATTGGCCGAGTATCGGATAGTGTACTATAACCTCTGAAACAATATCGATGGGTTGTTGGAGTGGGCTGTAAAGTGGCTGATAGATTTTAACACAGAGAATTATGAGATCATGCATTTAGGGAGTGATAGGGGGTACACAATAAATGGGAATGCACTAAGAGGGACAGATGAAGTGAGAGATCTCGGTGTACAAGTACACAGGTCCCTAAAGGCAGCAGTTCATATAGA
Organism: Carcharhinus amblyrhynchos; assembly: GCF_965287045.1. NCBI lineage: Eukaryota > Metazoa > Chordata > Chondrichthyes > Carcharhiniformes > Carcharhinidae > Carcharhinus > Carcharhinus amblyrhynchos. Next base: position 119,554,208 of record NC_137330.1, on the reverse strand, counting down.
CAGGGTTGTAAAGAAGGCAGATAGAATGCTCTCCTTCATTGGCAGAGATATAGAATATAAAAGTGAGTATGTAAGGAGTTTGCACCTTCTTCCCATGTCTGTGTGGGTTTTCCCTGGTGCTCTGTTTTCCTCCCCCAGTCTAAAGGTGTGCGGGTTAGGTGGATTGGCCGTGCTCAATTGTTCCTTAGTGTCAGGAGGACGAGTTAGGGTAAATGTTTGGGAATAGGGCCTGGGTGGGATTGTGGTTGGTGCAGACTGGACGGGCTGAATGGCCTCCTCTTGCACTGTAGGAATCTATCATTCAATGATAATATTGGAGTTGTATAAAACACTGATGAGGCCACATATGGAGTAATGTGTGGGGTTTGGATTCAGCAGTTGAATCAGCATGTTTGATGAGAAAGTCCAGATGCTGGAACCACCTCCAAGCCCACGACAAGAGCAAGCACCTCCAGGAACTGTCACGCTCCCGACAGAACAGCGGAAAGCATGGAAAACCTCCAGTCCACCTGGATCTCAGAGGTCAAGGATTTGAAGAGGAGAGATGGGGTGATAAGAACATTATTAATGCATGCTGTTAATATTAATGTTAATCGTGAAGTCGTTTACAGTTAGAATCATTTATAGTTGCACATTAACATGAAGTGTCCAAGACTTGTAGCCATGTAAGACAAAACAAACTGCAAGTAATAGAATATCCAGGGAATGAAAACTTGTGGGAGAGCTGGAGAAAGTTGAGGAATTTGGTATCTAAACGTTAACATAGAACTGAGTGAGGCCCTATGTAAGAAAACACTTTGACCTAAGGACAGTTTAGAGATAAGTAACAACACATAAAGATCCAGTATGGTGCCATACATTAACATTCAACCCTAAATATGTTCTTATAAAGTTTATTTATTAGTAGGCTCACATTAACACTGCAATGAAGTTACTGTGAAAATCCCCGAGTTGCCACACTTTTCGGGTGCACTGAGGGGGAATTTAGCATGGACAATGTACCTAACCAGCATGTCTTTGGACTCTGGGACACGGGGAGAATGTGCAGACTCCACACAGTGACCCAAGTCAATTCTATTGAACCCCTGTAGTGCAGAAGGATGCCATTCAGCCCTTCAAGCATGCACCCACAACAATCCTACCTATCCCCGTAACCCCATGTATTTTACCCTGTTAACCCCCCTGATACCAAGAGGCAATTTAGCATGACCAATCCACCTAACCCGCACATCTTTCGGAAGGAAACCGGAGCACCCAGAGGAAACCCGCACAGGTACAGGGAGAGTGTACAAACTGCGCACAGACAGTGACCCAAGCCAGGAATTGAACCCGGGTCCTTGGCGCTGTGAGGCAGCAGTGCTAACCACTGTGCCACCGAGCTGTCCTATTGTTCATACAGTTAATAATGACTTCTCTGCTGCTTCAACAATACTGCTTCACGATGTCTGAGCTGTACCCATCACAGGCAGTGACAGCAGAACAAATCACTTTGCAATTTGATGACGGTAGATGTGGGATTGCAGTGTACAGGACGCAGACTGAACTAACTAAACACACGTCTGAATCCCAGAATAAGAAGGTAACAATCAATCAAGATCAAAGGGAAGCAGGAGCTATCTGGCCTGAGATTGAATAAATCTATCACCAGTTCTGATGTGATTAGACCCAGGGGAAGATTAGTGCAGGCAGTGAGTTTACAGATCGTACATCCTGGCCTGGTTCAGTGGGACGATGCAGACTCCACTTCTGACTTTACATCAGCTCTCAACAACTCGATATTTTAAAATCTTTTTTCAGATTCAGGGACTTTTGTTCAAAACAGAATAAATCTCCCTTTGAAAATATGCTGCAAAAAACCAACCGCAGGAGGGCTGTTTCCATCTATACTTCACAGCAATGTCAACTTTCAACACTCACACACACTCACACTCACACACACACACACACACACTTACTCACACACACACTCACACACACACTTGCTCACACTCACACTCACACACACATTCACACTTACTCACACACACACTCACACACACACACTCACACATACTCACACACACACACACACACATTCACACACACACTCACACATACTCACACACACACACACTCACTCACTCACACACACACACTCACACACACTCACACACTCACACACACACTCACACATACTCACACACACACTCACACACACACACTCACACACACACTCACACATACTCACACACACACACTCACGCACACACACACACACACAGACACACTCACTCACACACACACACACACTCACACACACACTCACACTCACACACACACACACACACACACATACTCACACACTCACACACACACACACACTCACTCACACACACACACTCACACATACTCACACACACACACTCACGCACACACTCACGCACACACACACACACTCACTCACTCACACACACACACACACACACACATTCACACACACTCACGCACACGCTCACACACACTCACTCACGCACACGCTCACACACACTCACACACACACACATACTCACACACGCACTCACACACACACACACACTCACTCACTCACACACACACACTCACACACACACACTCACACTCACACACACTCATACACACATACACACTCACTCACACTCACACACACACACTCACACACACATACTCATCTGCACCCACACACTCACACACTCACACATACACATTCACACACACTCACACACACTCTCTGTCTTACACGCACACACAAACCCACACTCACACAGGTGCACACACACTCTCTGTCTTACACGCACACACAAACCCACACTCACACAGGTACACACACACACACACACACGAACCCACACTGTCTCACACATACACTCACACACACCCACACTCACACACACCCACACTCACACACACACACTCACACACACCCACACTCTCACACACGCACACGAACCCACACTGTCACACACACACACACACAAACAGACGTGCTCTTTGCAATGGGCAACTTTCTGAAAGGCCTTAACGCTGAGAGGATGATTCTCCTAGCTGGACAGACTAGTACCGGGTGTTGGGGTGGGGGAATCTATCTATCTCTGTCTTAAAGATACTCAGTGACCTGCCTCCACAGCCTTCTGTGTCAATGAGTTCCACAGATTCTCCACTCTGGCTGAAGAAGTTCCTCTTTTTTTTAAAGCAGCGTCCCTTCACTCTGAGATGGTGCCTTTGAGTTCCAGTCTCTCCCACTAGTGGAAACATCCTCTCCGTGTCCACTCTATCCAGGTCTCTCAGTATCCTGTCAGTTTCAATTAGATCACCCCTCATCCTTCTAAACTCCATCGAGTACAGACCCAGACTCCTCAACTGCTCCTCATGTGACAATCCCTTCATTCCTGGGATCATTCTTGTGAACCTCCTCTGGATTCCCTCCAAGGATAGCACATCCTTCCTTAGGTATGAGGCCCAAAACTGCTCACAATATTCCAGATGAGGTATTGTCATTGGATTAGTAACTCAGAGACCAGAATAATGCTCTGAAGACCCAGGTTTAAATCCCACCATGGCAGACGGTGAAATTTGAATTCAATAAAATTCTGGGATGAAAAGTCTCACGATGGCCATGAAAACATTGTCAGAAAAACCCATCCGGTTCACCAATGTCTCTTTAAGGAAGGAAATCTTGCCGTCCTTACCCAGTCTGGCCTACATGTGACTCCAGACTCACAGCAATGTGGTTGACTCTTAAATGCCCTCAGGGATGGGCAATGACTGCTCCAGCCAGCAATGCACACATCCTGTGAACAAATAAAACAAGTTGGGGAAGTGGAGTTGAGGCAGAAGATCAGCCATGAGTTTAGTCAATGGCAGAGAAGAATCGAGGGGCTGTGGAACTCACTCCCATTCCCGTTCTTTTCCCCGACACTCTCAGCCTTGGGATGTGACCTTGGGTTCCTGTTGTCAGCATTACTTCTTATCTTTTACTTTGAAGCATTTGTTAGGGGACGTCTCTCCTGTTCAGAGATAATTCACCAAAACTTCTTTATTTTTAGCATTTAGCGTCCCCTCCCTCCCCTCCGGCTGCAGGGATTTTATTTTTGGAGAAGGAAGCTGAGGGAGAACAGCAAGGAAAATCCACTTGTTCCATAAAGCATTCCATATCCCTCCCCCACCAAGCCCCACTGATGCTCATTCTGCTCAATCTCCCACAGGGGAGGCGGTGGACTAGTGGGATTATCGTTAGATTATTAACCCAGAAACCCAGCTCACGTCCTGGGGACCCGGGTTCGAATCCCGCCACGGCAGATAGTGCAATTTGAATTCAATGAAAAATATCTGGAATTAAGAATCTACTGAAACCATTGTCAATTGTCGGAAAACTCCATCAGGTTCACTAATATCCTTTAGGGAAGGAAATCTGCCATCCTTACTCGATCTGGCCTACATGTGATTCCAGAGCCACAGCAACATGGTTGACTCACAACTGCCCTCCAAGGGCAACAAGGGATGGGCAATAAATGCTGGCCAACCAGCAACACCCATGTCCCATGAATGATTAAAAGAACTACACCCAGCAGAATAGAAGTGGATAGAAGTAAAATATCGCAGTTGCTGGGAATCTGAAATAAAAACAGGAAATGCTGGATAAACTCAGCAGGCCTGACAATATCTGTGGAGAGAGAGAGAGAGAGACAAAGTTAATGCATCAAGTTCACATGACTCTGCTACACAATGCTGTACAGTTTTGTGGAAAAGTCATATGAACTCAAAACATTCTCTCTCCCCAGAATAGAAACAGAGATTACCTTGTGAACATCCACATGGAGTTATTCCTAACAAACGCTTATTCATCCCCACTTTGTACCTACCCAGAGATCTCCAAATTCCCTCAGGACAAGGAAAGAAAGTCTCTTCAAGCTTTGGTTCACAAGGTCAGTAGTTCTGAGAGAAACATGTTTTAGTGAGGAGCTGAAGGATTAGTAGAGAAATGGTTCTGGGGAAATTGATGGGATTGAAGGTGGATAAATCTCCAATCCTGATAATCTTCATCCCAGAGTACTTCAGGAAGTGGCCCTGGAAATAGCAGATCCATTGGTGGTTATTTTCCAAAATTCTTTGGGCTCTGGACTGGTTCCTACAGATTGGAGGATAGCTAATGTAAGCCCACTATTCAAAGAGGGAGAAAACAGGAAACTATTGACCAGTGAGCCTAATGTCAGAATTGGGAAAGTTGCTAGAGTCCATTATCAAGGATTTCATTACTCGGCATTTGGAAGACAGCGGGATAATCAGACAAAGTCCGCATGGATTTACAAAAGGGAAGTTATACTTGACAAATCTATTGGAATTCTATGAGGGTATAACTAGTCAATAATAGTTGAGATAGACAGGGGAGTGACGTATCCATAATGTGGTGACATATTAAAGACAAGAAGCAATACAGGAACTGACTGTAATCTCCTGTGGAGATAATGGAAGCTGATTATCATCTCAGCAAGAATCACATCTGTAGGTTATACCCCAGCCTTGTTGTGGAATCTCCTTTTCCAGGTTTACACAAGAGACAAGGGATAAAAAGCCAGCTTCAAACTAAAGTTAACATTTATTTATTAGCCACAAGTACTTTAACACAGCAATGAAGTTACTGTGAAAATCCCCCACTTGCCACACTCTGGTGCCTGTTTGGGTTCACTGAGGGAGAATTTAACAAGGCTAATGCTCCTAACCAGAATGTCCTTCAGACTGTGGGAGGAAACCACAGCACCCGGAGGAAACCCACGCAGACACAGGGAGAATGTGCAGACTCTGCACAGACAGTGACCCCAGGAATCGAATTCGGGGTCCCGCATCCTGACAGATACATGAATAGGCTGGGAGTAGAGGGATACGGACTGCACTGGGGCAGAAAGCCTTTAGTTTAGAAAGGCCTCATGTGTGGGTGCAGTCTTGGTGGGCCGAAGGGCCTGTTCCTGTGCTGCTCTGTTCCTTGTTCTTTGAGGCTGGACCAGGCTGTCGGAGCCCAAGGTGAGTTTCTGAGCAGCTATCTGTGCCATCACTGAGACCACCCATTTCCACTCCCGCCCTCCACTTCACTACTGCCTCAACACCTCTACAGCTGGCTCCCCAGTGGTGTTTTATACTCGACCATTCAAATGCATTCCTGCATATTTAGAAATCGGAAAATGAGGACAATCCAACTGTCACGTATAGCTAGTTTGTCTTTTTATAGTGTGTATGTTCTCACAAGGCCTGCAGTGAGTGTTGGCAATGGATCTGGCAGTGTGAGACGGGATGTGTACTTTAACATTGATGGAAAGTCAGAAGCGATGGGAAGTGATTAGATTGAGATTAATCGCTTGTGCAAATCATTGTCCAGGCAAAAAATAGAATGCAAATGTTCCAACAGCAATGGACTGGTAGGCTGCAAAGTGCAGTGAGAGCTGGTATCCACCAAGGATCAGCAGCCTGAGAGGATTCGTCCTTCTCACCAAGGACTAGCAATGTTTTAAATGTCAAGAAACTGGAGGCCATTCAGCCCATTGCCCCTACATTGGCAGATGGAAGACTAGACCGCTCAGGACAGAGCCAGTTTGCCTAGAGAGCCTGACCCTGAGCTCAGTATCCCCACTTCACTCTTGGCACACTGTGACTGCTGTGTTATTATCCACCCAGAGTTCAGGGATTATAAAATACATTATAATGATCAGCCATGGATATCTAGGTGAATAAAGGAGGGTATTAAGTTGAAAGAAAATGCATACAAAATGGCAAAGATTAGTGGAGATGTTGGCGTTGGACTAGGGTGGGCTCAGTAAGGAGTCTCACAACACCAGGTTAAAGTCCGACAGGTTTATTTGGAATCACGAGCTTTGGGAGCACTGCTCCTTCGGCAGGTGAGAACATAAGAACATAAGAAATAGGAGCAGGAGTAGGCCATCTAGCCCTTCGAGCCTGCCCCGCCATTCAATAAGATCATGGCTGATCTGTCGTGGCTCAGTTCCACTTTCCCGCCCTCTCCACTAGTGATTGGTAGGAAAGATTAGTGGGAAACTAGAGGATTGGGAAATCTTTAAAGGTCAACAGAAAGCTTTGACAAAAGGTAGCTTGGACTCGAAACGTCAGCTCTTTTCTCTCCTTCCAGATGCTGCCAGACCTGCTGAGATTTTCCAGCATTTCCTCTTTTGGTTTCAGACTCCAGCATCCGCAATAATTTGCTTTTATATAATACAAGCCTACTTGTGATTCTAATAAAATAAACTAAAATAAACTTTTTAAACATCACAATTCACTCTGAATGTGCAGAAGATTCTCTCATGGGCCCACATTCATCCTCATTGCTGGGTGTATGAACTAAAATCCAGACGCATTGGTTGCCTAGTAACCAACTAGAGATGGTAGGTAGGTCAGTAAGTAGATAGGTAGCAGATGAATGGACAGATGGATGGATAGATAGACAGACAGAGGGAAAGAGAGAGACAGATAGCTAGGTAGATAGATAGATAGACAGACAAAGGGAAAGAGAGAGAAAGATAGATGGATAGATAGACAGAGGGAAAGAGAGAGATAGATAGAAAGATAGATAAGCAGACAGACAGAGAGAGAGAGATAGATAGATAAATAGATAGACAAACAGAGGGAAAGAGAGAGATAGATAGACAGACAGACATTAGTTAGCCTTGTGGGTGATGGTACAGAAGTTTCAGTCAGGTGGTATAGACAGGGCCAGGCATTCAAACCTGGACTGAACCCCTTTTCTGTGCTGCTGCTTGATAGCAGGGAAAATGACAGACTGAGTTTGTGGCACAGCAACTAGTATAACTGCTCCTCCACTTAGAAGTCATGTCATACCACCCCCATCTCTCCACCCGCAAAGGAGATGCATTCCTTGTTTCAATCCTCAAGGTGGTTAAATGTCCCAGCCATTAAGAATTGAAAGGCAGGTTCCAGGGCTCTTTGTCCTAGCAGACTAGTAGACTCCAATTGTCCAGTCCAGGTTCTAAAATGCAGACTGTTTTTGTGTTGTCTTTTGAATTCGGTCTCTGCAGCCTGCTGGGGATTCATTAGCATCACTTCAGAGATAACGAGGTAAGAATTTATTGGCCACTGCTTAATGACCTCTTGTGTTCAGGGTCACAGGTAACCTCAGCCATTTTAAAAGGTCATTGTCCAGTTTTTAAATTTTAGAAATTAGCCATGAGGATATTTTTTGATTTGATTTGATTTATTATTATCACATGTATTAGCATACAGGAAAAAGTATTGTTTCTTGTGCGTTATACAGACAAAACATTCAGTTCATAGAGAAGGAAACATGAGAGTACAGAATGTAGTGTTACAGTCATAACTACCACAGAGAGAAAGATCAACTTAATGTAAGGTAAGCCAGTCAAAAGTCTGACAGCAGCAAGGAACAAGCTGTTCTCGAGTCAGTTGGTACACGATCTCGACTTTTGTATCATTTTCCTGATGGAAGAAGGTGGAAGAGAGAATGTCTGGAATGTGTGAGCTCTTTAATTATGCTGGCTGCTTTTCCGAGGCAGCAGGAAGTGTAGAGTCAATGGATGGGAGGCTGGTTTGAGTGATGGACTGGGCTACATTCACAACCTTTTATAGTTTCTTGCAGTCTTGGGCAGAGCAGGAGCCGTACCAAGTGTGATACAACCAGAACGAGTGCTTTCTATGGTGCATCTGTAAAACTTTGTGAGAGTTGTAGCTGACATGCCAAATTTCCTTAGTCTTCTGAGAAAGTAGAGGCATTGGTGGGCTTTCTTAACTATAGTGTCAGCATGGGGGGACCAGGACATGTTGTTGGTGATCTGGACTCCTAAAAACATGAAGCTTTTGACCATTTCTACTTTGTCCCCGTTGATGTAGACAGGATCATGTTCTCCTTTATGCTCCCTGAAGTCGATGACAATCTCCTTCATTTTGTTGACTTTGAGGGAGAGATTATTGTCATTGCACCAGTTCACCAGATTCTCACTCATTCCTGTACTCTGTCTCCGTATATTTTTTAAAATATATAGGGTGAGGGCTTAGCCCCTGATACAGAGGGTGATTAGAAGGTGAAATTAATTAGTACAAGCAATGGTTGAAGTATTAATACATTGAAGGGAAAATCAGACAAACAAAACAGGAAGGAGATTTGGTGAAATAAGGTGGGTGGAGACTTATGTGGAGCCTTAACTGGGCATGGATCAGATGGGTTGAATGGCCTGTTTCCCTGTTATAAAAGTCCAAAGATGTGTGGGTTAGGTTGATTGGCGTTACTAAATTGCCCCTTTGTGTCCCGGGATGTGGAGGTTAGAGGGATGAGCAGGTAAATATGTGGGGTTATGGGGAGAGGATGAGGGTGGGCTTATTGTCAGTGCAGACTCGATGGGCCGAATAGCCTCCTTCTGCACGGTAGGGTTTCTATGAGGATTCTATGGACATAATTCCCCTTCCCAAAGGAGAGAAGGGATCTGCCAAACTCTGTGTCCGGGAGTCCTCCGTGCAACTTGCTTCCCTGTTCTTCTGATGTGACAGATTTAAGGATGTTTTTCCAATCCTGACAGATTGTGGATTTTTTCCACCCTGTTGAAACTTTCTTTCCCACAGTAAACACTGTTCGTTTAAGAAGGCATTCGCTCCGCTGATCTCAGCTCTCCGATTCTGTCTGCGCTGTGATGGGAATGAAGACAAATCCCTGGATTTATGGTTGGAGAGTCGGGTTCTTTATTTGTTTGGGTGAAGGACGTCAGTCTGGAGAACATCGTTTATACTTTTCATATCCAGCACTGGCCCCAAGAGCAGCTTAGACTTAGAGCACCCTTCCCTCTACACAACACCCCCTGTGTTAATTAACATCTAGTCTGAATGTCCCTTTTTGTCTTTCAGATAAACTCAAACAATTAATCTAATAGATCCCATAGCACCACTCATAGTCTGTAAGATTATGAGATATAGGAGCAGGGTTATCCATTCGGCCCATCAAGTCTGCTCCACTATTCTACCATAGCTGATATATTTCTCAACCCAATGGAAGAAGAATGGGGCATTCTCCCAGAGTCCTTCCTGCTCAATATTCCTTTCAACACAACCACAAAGAAGTTTGATGTGGAGATGCCGGCGTTGGACTGGTGTGAGCACAGTAAGAAGTCTTACAACACCAGGTTAAAGTCCAACAGGTTTAGTTGTCTATGTCAATATGCGCGACCATCCTGGAGATCCTCTCCTTTGGACTTAACCTGGTGTTGTGAGACTTCTTACAAATAAGTTTATTCAGTCATTCATTTGTATCCTCATAACATGCATACCTTTGGGTACTAGGGGCAGTTTAGCATCGCCAATCCACCTATCCCACACACCTTGAGACAGGAAGAATGGTGGCAGTGATTAGCACTGCTGCCTCACAGCACAAAGGACCTGAGTTCAATTCCTGTCTTGGGTCACTGTCTATGTAGAGTCTGCACGCTCTCCCCGTGTCCGTGTGGGTTTCCTCTGGGTGCTCCAGTTTCGTCCCACAGTCCGAAAGTCATGCTGGCTAGATGCATTGGCCATGCTAAATTCTCCCTCAGTGTACCCGAACAGGTGCTGGAGTGTGGTGACTAGGGGATTTTCACAGTAATTTCATTGCAGTGTTAATGTAAGCCTACTTGTGACACTAATTAAAAAAACTTTAACTTAATGATAATTTAGCATGGCCAATCCACCTGACCTGGATCTGGATTTCAGCAAAGTCTTTGACAATGTTCCACGTGGGAGGCTTGTCAAGAAGGTAAATGCTGATGGGATACAGGGTAGTTTAAGAAGGTGGATTCAGAATTGGTTAAGTTGGAGGAAGCAGGTGATGACGGAAAGCTGGTTGAGTGACTGAAAGCCAGTGTTCAGTGACGTACCACAGGGATCTGTGCTAGGCCCCCTATTATTCATCATTTATATAAATGATATAGATGACTATCTGGGGGGTAGGATCAGTAAGTTTGTGAATGACACAAAGATTGGCTGGGTAGTTAACAATGAGGTTGAGTGTCTTGGGTTACAGGAAGTTAAAGATGGAATTGTCAAATGGGCGGATAAATGGCAGATGGAATTTAACCCTGAAAAGGTAATGCACTTTGGAAGCAGTAATTTGACAAGGAAGTACTCAATGAATGGTAGGACACTAGAAAGTTCTGTGGAACAAAGGGACCTTGGCATGTTTGCCCATAGATGTCTGAAGGCAGAAGGGCATGTTAGTAGGGTGGGAAAAGGACAGATGGGACACTTGTCTTTATCAATCAAGGCTTATCAACCAAAAACAGAGAGGTCATGTTGGAGTTGTGTAGAACTCTGGTGAGGCTGCAGCTGGAACACTGTGTGCAGTTCTGGTCACCACATTACAGGAAGGATGTGGTCGCACTGGAGGGGATGCAGAGGAGATTCATCAGGATGCTGCCTGGGTTGGAGCACTTAAGTTATGGAGAGAGGTTGGATAGGCTTGGGTTGTTTTCTCTGGAGCAGAGAATGGGGTGACATGATGGCACAGGGGGTGGCACAGTGAGGGTGTGGTACGGTGGCACAGTGGTTAGCATTGTTGCCTCACAGTGCCAGGGACCTAGATTTGATTCTGGCTTGGGTCATTGTCCATGTGGAGTTTCTCACCGTGTCTGCATGGGTTTCCTCCAGGTGCTCCGGTTTCCTCCCACACTCTGAAAGACATGATGGTTAGGTGATTTGGCCATGCCCTCAGTGTACCCGAACAAGTGCAACTAGGGGATTTTCACAGTAACTCCATTGCAATGTTAATGTAAACTTTACTTGTGACAAATAAATTAACTTTACTTTAGAAGACCGAGGGATGACCTGAGGTGTACAAGATTATAAGGGGCACAGACAGAGTGGATAGGGAGCAGCTGTTTCCCTTAGTTTGAAGAGTCAGTTACGAGGGGACATAGGCTCAAGGTGAGGAGTGGGAGGTTTAGGGGGATTTGAGAAAAAACCTTTTTTACCCAGAGGGTGGTGACGGTCTGGAATGCACTGTCTGGGAGGGTGGTGGAGGCGGGATGTCTCACATCCTTTAAAAAATATCTGGATGAGCACTTAGCACATCATAACATTCAGGGCTCTGGGCCAAGTGCTGGCAAGTGGGATTGGGTGGGTAGGTTAGATGTTTCTGATGTGTCAGTGCAGATTCAATGGACTGAAGGGCCTCTTCTGCCGATTCTATGAAAGGCTGCAGTGAAAATGTCCAGACAGATGAGAATGTGATCTCCTCACAGAGAACACACTGCAATATGGGTGGCATGGTGGCACAGTGGTTAACATTACTGCTTCACAGCACCAGAGACCTGGGTTCACTTCTGACCTCGGTCACTGTCTGTGTTGAGTTTGCACATTCCCCCTGAGTCTGTATGGCTTCCTCTGGGTGTTCTGGTTTCTTCCCAAAGCCCAGAGATGTGTGGGTTAGGTGGACTGACCATACTAAATTTCCCCCTTATGTTGGGGGGCTAGCAGGGCAAATGTGCACTGTTACAGGAATAGGGCCTGTATGGGATTGTGGTCAGTGAAGAATTGATAGGCTGAATGGCCTCCTTCTGCACTGTAGGAATTCTATGATCGATTTGATTTATTATTGTGACATGTATTGGGATACAGTGAAAAGTATTGTTTCTTGCATGCTGTATAGACAAAGCATACTGTTCATAGAGAAGGAAAGGAGAGAGTGCAGAATGTAGTGTTACAGTCATAGCTAGGGTGTAGAGAAAGATCATAACATAACATAACATAAGAAATAGGAGCAGGAGTAGGCCAACTAGCCCTTCGAGCCTGCCCCGCCATTCAATAAGATCATGGCTGATCTGTCATGGCTCAGTTCCACATTCCCGCCCTCTCCCCATAACCCTTAATCCCCTCTCTTATTAAAAACCTATCAACCCGCGTCTTAAAAATATTTAGCGAGGTAGCCTCCACCACTTCAACGGGCAGAGAATTCCAGAGATTCACCACCCTTTGAGTGAAGAAGTTCCTCCTCAACTATGTTCTAAACCGCCCCCCCTTTATCTTGAGGCTGTGCCCCCTAGTCCTACTATCCTTTCTGAGCGGGAAGAGTCTCTCCACCTCTACCCTATCCATCCCATTCATCATCTTATACGTCTCAATGAGATCTCCCCTCATTCTTCTAAACTCTAATGAGTACAAGCCTAATTTATTCAGCCTCTCCTCATAGCTCAACCCCCTCAACTCCGGCATCAGCCTAGTAAACCTCCTCTGCACTCCCTCCAAGGCCAAAATATCCTTGCGTAAGTACGGCGCCCAAAACTGCACACAGTACTCCAGCTGCGACCTCACCAATGCCCTATACAGCCGCAGCAAGACCTCCCTACTTTTATATTCAATCCCCCTCGCTATGAAGGCCAGCATCCCATTCGCCTTCCTGACCACCTGCTGCACCTGCAAGCTGGGTTTTTGCGACTCAGGCACAAGGACCCCCAGGTCCCTCTGATCAACTTAACACTTCAAAAGTCTGACAACAGCAGGGAAGAAACTGTTCTTGAATCTGTTAGTACATGACCTCAGACTTTTGTATCTTTTTCCCGATGGAAGAAAGTGGAAGAGTGTGTGTCCGGGATGTGTGGGGTCCTTAATTATGTTGGCTGGTTTTCCGAGGCAGCAGGGAGTGTAGACAGAGTCAATGGATGGGAGACAGGTTTGGTGATGGATTGGGCTTTGTTCATGACCCTTTGTAGCTTCTTGTGGTCTTGGAGCAGGAGCCATACCAAGCTGTGATACAACCAGAAAGAATACTTTCTATGGTGCATCTATAAAAGTTGGCGAGAGTCGTAGCTGACATGCCAAATTTCCGTAGTCTTCTGAGAAAGTAGAGGCATTGATGGGCTTTCTTAACTCTAGTGTTGGCACGGGGGGACCAGGACAGGTTGTTGGTGATTTAGACACCTAAAGACTTGAAGCTCTCGACCCTTTCTACTTCATCCCTGTTGATGTAGATAGGGGCGTGTTCTCCTTTACACTTCCTGAAGTCGATGACAATCTCCTTTGTTTTGTTGGTATTGAGAAAATGTAAAAAGTTCTCAACACAATTACTGTTACTCGCAAAACGATACCTCCTAGCCCACTTTAAACTCTTTTCCCTTTCCTGCCCCCTGCATCGTAACTCTCCCTGCTTCTCTCTGTGTTCCCTTGCCACAGACCATTCTCCAAATACAGCAGGGCCCGCAAAGGGGAAAAGTAGCTGCTATCTCCCAGTGCTGTCTTAGCACTGACCACAAGGAGGCGTGCAATGACAGCCTTGGCCAACTTATTCCTCAGCTTTGCACGAGCTTGGTCAATGATTTGACAGTTCTTTAAATGGATGAACATTAAAAACTATCTTTGTTCTTTTTATTCTCCTATTTCTGAATCGTTTAGGTTGGATGTCTCTGTGTTTGTAGGCCCACCACAGGCTGGGGAAATGGGACAGCTGAAATTTATTCTAGAGAAGCGTGTTTAGTGAGAAGGATGAGGAGAGACAATATAAAGTACAGAGTATAACTCTAAAGGGGATGCAAGAACAGAGAGACCTGGTGTAATATGTGCACCAACACTGAAGGATGTGGTTACGGGATCCCACGTTTTCTAAATAGAGGATAAACTACAAATAGGTTCTGGGCACAGATGGGATATTGTATCTGTGTTGGACATTGCACCTCAGGAGGATTTCCAGACTCTGCAGGAAAGATCTATCTTATATTGTTACACTGCATTTACCCCATCATGTCTGCACTGCCCCCCATCCTCCACCCCCCCACCTCCACTGCCCCCCATCCTCCACCCCTCCACCTCCACTGCCCCCCATCCTCCACCCCCCCACCTCCACTGCCCCCCATCCTCCACCCCCTCCACTGCCCCCCATCCTCCACCCCCTCCACCTCCACTGCCCCCCCATCCTCCACCCCCTCCACCTCCACTGCCCCCATCCTCCAACCCCTCCACCTCCACTGCCCCCATCCTCCACCCCCTCCACTGCCCCCATCCTCCACCCCCTCCACCTCCACTGCCCCCCATCCTCCACCCCCTCCACCTCCACTGCCCCCCATCCTCCACCCCCTCCACTGCCCCCATCCTCCACCCCCTCCACCTCCACTGCCCCCCATCCTCCACCCCCTCCACTTCCACTGCTCTCCAGCTTCACTGCCTGCCCAGCTCCACCCCCACCTCCATCACCCCCCGACTTCCACCACACCCCACCTTCACCCCCCCATCCTCCACCCGCCCACCTCCACCACCCTCCATCCTCCACCTGCCCACCTCCACCACCCTCCATCCTCCACCCCCCCCACCTCCACCACTGCCCCATCCTCCACCTTCCCACCTCCATCGCCCCCCCCCCACCTTCACCTCCCATCCTCCACCCCCCCACCTCCACCACCCCCCATCCTCCACCTTCCCACTTCCATCGCCGCCCCCACCTTTGCCCCCCCATTCTCCCCGAGTCCCCCACCGATTATAATCCAGCTCCCTCCTGGATTCCTGGGTTGAAGCTGCCTCCACCACACTCTTGGGCAGCACGTCCCAGATCCTAAGCACTGCAGTTTGGAAACATGTCTCCTCATGTGTCACATATAAATAAACACTAAATACTGCCAATAAAAACAGAAAATTCTGGGAAAACTGGGCAGTTCGGGCAGTGTCTGTGCGAGTGGGGAGAAACAGAGTTAAAGTTTCGAGTCCAAAGTGACTCTTCTTTCAAGCTGAAGTTTCTGAAGCTGAAACTTTCTCCCTGAGTCTCCCTCATTCCCTTTCCCAAATTACCCTCGATCTGTGCCCTCTCCTTCTCAATCCTTCCACCAGTGGGAACAGTTTCTCCTGATTTACTCTGCTTTTGAACATCTCTATTGAACCTCCTCTTAACCTTCCCCTCTCCGCAAACAATCCCAACCTCTCCACTCTATCCTCATCACTGAAATTCCTCATCCCTGGAAATATTCTCACGGATCTTTACTGCATACTCCCGAATACTCCCACATCTTTCCCAAAGTATGGCGTTCCGAACTGGACACAATACTACAGCTACTAGCGTTTTATATAAGTTTGGCATAACCTCCTCGCTCTTGTACTCGATGCTCCTATTAGTAAAGCCTAGAATGCTGGATGCTATATGTTAACAGCTCTCTTCATCTGTCCTGCTACCATCAATGAGTTACGTACCCATGTACACCCAGGTCCCTCTGCTCCTGCACCCCTAGGGACGGTGGCACAGTGGTTAGCACTACTGCCTCACAGCACCAGGGACCCGGGTTCGATTCCCAGCTTGGGTTACCATCTGTGTGGAGTTAGTGTGTTGTCCCCGTATCAGCGTGGGTTTCCTCTCAGTGCTCCAGTTTCGTCCCACAGTCCGAAAGACGTGCTGGCTAAGCGTATTGGCCATGCTAAATTCTCCCTCAGTAGCTGAACAGGCACCGAAATGTGACAGGTAGATTTTCACAGTAACTTTAATGCAAGTCTTGTTGTGACCAATAAATAAACTTATTTACCTTGTATCCTTTACATCACTCTATAAGTCTTCCATTTCTCTGCATTAGACTTTATCTGCCTCTTGCCCACCCATCCCACCAATCTGTCCTTCTGAAGATCTACTCTGTCCTCCTTACACTTCACAATGGCCCCAAGTTTTGTATCATCGGAAATTGTGCACACCAAGTCTAGGTCATTAATCTATTCCCAGGAAAAACAAGGATGCAGCACCCACTCCCGGAAAACTCCAGTAGGATCCTCCCTCCAGAGAAACACCCATTAGCTATTACTCTGTTTCCTGTCGTGTGCTTTACCAATATCTCCCCCTGATCAATTCTAAACCATTCAGTTTCTGAACTAAAATAGAGGATAAGTACTGCGGGTGCTGGAATCTGCAACAAAATCCAAAAATGCTGGAAAATCTCAGCAGCTCTAAGAGCTCAGACGGGTCATCCAGACTCAAACTCTGTTCTCTCTCTACAGTCAGACCTGCTGAGATTTTCCAGCATTTTTGTTTCAGGTTCTGAACTACCTCCTCTTTCACTGTAATCTGGGCAGCATCTTCTTCCTTGGTTAAATCAGAAGCAAGTATTCATTTATTCAAAGAAGGTTTATAGGATGTGAGCATCGCTGGTTGGTCATTATTTATTGCCCATCCCTAATTGCCCTTGAGAAGCTGGTGGTGAGCTGCCTTCTTGAATCTTTGCAGTCAACGCAGTGTAGGTACACCCGCAGTGCTGTTAAGGAGGGACTTCCATGATTTTGAGTCAGTGACAGTGAGGGAAGCCTGTCCTAAGTCATGTCCATTATCGTCAATTCTCTTTCTGGTTCATAATCTGGGTGGCACGCTGGCACAGTGGTTAGCACTGCTGCCTCACTGTGCCAGGGACCCAGGTTCGATTCCCGGCTTGGATCACTGTCTGTGCGGAGTTTGCACATTCTCCCTGTGTCTGCATGGGTTTCCTTTGGGTGCTCTGGTTTCCTCTGAAGGACGTGCTGGTTTGCTGTATTGGCCATGCTAAATTCTCCCTCCGTGTACCCAAACAGGCACCAGAATGTGTGATTCGGAGATTTTCACAGGAACTTCATTGCAGTGTTAATGGAAGCCTACTTCTGATAACTAAACTAATTGGAGCTGGATTGGATTCAATGGGCAGCAACAGTTTGAGACTGATGTACATTATCCCAGATGACATTCCTGCTGAGGGAGTACAGCACTGTCAGAGGCTCTGTTTTTCAGGTGAGATGTTGAACAGAGGTTTGTGTCTTCCCGATCAGGTGCTTTTTTTTATTTGTACAGGGGACATGGACATTGCTGGCTGGACCAGCATTTATTGCCCACCCCTGAGGGCATTTGAGAATGAACCACATGGGACGACAGATTTCCTTCCCTAAAGGACATCAGTGAAGCAGATGGGTTTTTCTGACTATGGTTTCACAGTCAGCAGTGGATTCTTCATTCCAGATATTATTTATTGAGTTCAAGTTTCACCATCTTACGGTGTGGGATTTGAACCTGGGCCCCCAGAGCATTTCCCTGGATTATTAATCCAGTGATAATCCCACTGGCTCCCCGTGTGGGTGATCTAGTTGGAAGAGGAGCTGGGGAGGGTGTTCTCTGAGAGGTCATCCTGGCTGATCCCACAAGAAGAACCTCACTTTGGTACAATGTCAGTCTGGAGATCATAGAACACCGCAGTGCGGAAGGAGAATATTTGGCCCATCAATACCTACACCCAGGCCCTATTCCCATAATCCCTGCAT
The DNA here is from genome assembly GCF_965287045.1 of Carcharhinus amblyrhynchos. NCBI lineage: Eukaryota > Metazoa > Chordata > Chondrichthyes > Carcharhiniformes > Carcharhinidae > Carcharhinus > Carcharhinus amblyrhynchos. Next base: position 119,535,962 of record NC_137330.1, on the reverse strand, counting down.
ATTTAACCTGCTAATCCCCTGACAGCACAACCAACCTAACCTGCACATCCTTTGGACTGTGGGAGGAAACCCACACAAACACAGGGAGAATGTGCAGACTCTGCACAGACAGTGACCCAAGGCCAGAATTGAACCTGGGACCCTGGCACTGCGAGGCAGCAGTGCTAACCACTGTGCCACCGCACCGATCTGGCTCTAGCACTCGGAAGCCATTGACCTTTGGCTCAGAGGTGAAAGTGTTTCCATTGAGCCGTAGTTTGCATAGTGCGACCATAACCCTTTGCAAAGTAATCTGAGAGCTGTCTGTAACAGTAATTGCTGCTCCAGACTGGCTATCCACACCCACCCAACAAGAGAGCTTGTGTGAATGAAATCCTGTTTGTGAAAAGCAAATCCCATTTTGTGAAAATAGAAACCAAAAGAAACTCCCCCCTCTTAAAAAAAAAGCACCAGTTATTTCACAGACCCTCCCCGGGCTGCATAACTTCTCATTAAAATGATGTAACTGCAGTGTGTGTGCGTGTGTACTTTTAAATGTTCAGGATTTTGACAAGTGTGCAGTTGGTGAAAGTTTGTCAAGTTTCACATTGTTTGAGTCTCTTGGAGCTGAGTGTGTGTGAGTGTGTGTGTGTGTGTGTGTCAAAATAGCAGCCTTCAGAACCGACACTCACTCACTTCCTTCCTGCTCAGAGATCAGCCACAGACAGACAGACACACACACACACACACACACTGGGCTGCAAAGCCACCAGTCATCAGAGAACCAGAGATCGGAAAGCCTGACAGAGCCTGGCTCTCTCTCGCTCACACACACACACACACACACAGCGGCAGAGTGAGTGAAGCGCGGTGTCACACCCCGGGAGCTGAAACTCAACAAGGAATTGAAGCAACTGCAGTAGATCTGGAAAGGGCTACTCCAATCTCTCTCTCCCTGCAGCCAAGCTGTTACTTTGCTCTTTCCTCAGCCTGAAGGAGGTTTCGAAGCACTTTTCATTTCCAGTCGCCTGCGCAGCTCCTGCGCTGGGTAAGGGGAACACCAGCTGATACAGCGTCTGTGGATCCACATACCCACCGAGCATCTACTCCGAGTGTGACTGCAAAGATTCCCACTGGAACTTGAGCCAGAGTGTGCAGCCTTGCCTTGCGCCCCCCCCCTCCCTGCGGCCGACAAGGTGGGTGTGTTTTTGGAGTTGGATTGAGAGTTTAAAGTCACCCTACCTTCCCACCTCTTCCCCCACCCCCACCTCTCTCCTCCTCCTCCCTCCCTATCCATCCCCCCTTCCCCACAGCCTCAGCCCTCCCCCCCCCCCCACACACCAGAACTGGTATTGAGTTGGCTGCAGTAAGCTGGCATCACCCCATGGACTGGCACCCCTCTTAACGTGGCAAAGAGGATAACGAAGGAAAGGGAGGATGCCTCCCCACGCAACGGGCATCCTGAATCTTCCCGGCTGCCGCTCGGCTTTCCGAAGACTCCACGCCGCGGCGTAGGGAACGCCGAGGGGATCTCCTGAAGAAATCCGCACGCCCCCTCGGCTCCTTTCCATCGGGATTCCGGACTGATTTGGTGCCCGTACCTCCCGGGATCCGGAAAAGGGGAGAGGATGTTTTGAATAGATCTGGTGGGTTTTGTTGGAATGCCCGGAGCGTCTCCGTAGCGATTCCGGGGAGGGTGGGGGGCAGAGCCCGGCTGCAGGGAGGGGAGAGGGGGGGCAGGTGCCAATCAGCTGTTGGCTGGATGCCAGTCTCCGCCTATCGCCCCCAGCCTGCCCCGTCCCTCCTCCTGCACCAGTTGCGGATGCTATGGCTATGTGCACCTTGAGTAGCCTGGACACAATGAGTAATGACGCTGAGTGCCCACCTCGGACTGGCAGGGCAGTACTGCAGGTGCCCGAGAGGCAGGTTTCCCGCTGCCATGTGCGCCTGACAGCAGGCACAGGGGCCAGCGCTCCACACGGGCTCCACCAGACCTGGTCAACAGAGGACTCGCGAGCGGGAGATGGACTCTCGGGGGGAGGGAACCCTCAGCTGCTAGCCGTCAGTGAATCCCGAGGCAGCGGAGACGGACACAGGCCGATCCCAGAACCGGATCAGAATACCCTGGCCTCCAGAACTGAACTCCAGCCCGGGAGCCTGAGCGGAGAGCCTTCCCAAACGGACAAGGGGGACTGTCCGGGGATGGATCCCGGCAGGACGGAGCAGGAATGTCAGGAAACGGCGCCGCTGGCACTGCGGGGCCTCGCGCCAAACAGCAGGCCCGTGGCAGACCAGGAGGACAGGCTTTGCTGCAGGTTAGCCCGTCACTGCAGCACGGGGGAGCAGGACACAGGAGCCAGGCCGGTAGGCCTCAGGACCCCTTCCCCGGTCCGGCCTGACCCGTCGATGCCCCTCGCCGCCCACCCCTGCAGCAGCGGGGTGGAAATCCCGCACGTCATTGTGACGGAGCACGGACAGGATTACTGCGATGACATCAACGACGACACCAACCCCAATGGCGGATCCCGGTGTTTTGTGCGAAAACTGTCCTCCTCGTCGGCCTCCTCGGCTGGCTTCTCCTCCTCCTGGGATGAGTCGGAGGAAGATATCTCCAGTGACCCTGACAGAGGAAAGGATGCCACCTCCACCTTCCTCCAGACCCTGGACCATCAGCCCAAAGCCAGAGTGGTGAGTACTATCCATCCATCCTCTCACTCACTCAATGTCTGATAGGGGTTTCGGGAGGGAAGCTGCAATTGCATTTATATAGCACCTTTAGCATCATAAACATCTCAAAGCATTATAAAGCAAGATGTGACACCCAGTTACCCGAGATGTTACGTCAGATGTTTGGTCAATGAGGCCAGTTTTTGAGCAGTATCGTGAGGTGGAGAGGTTTAGGGAGGCAATTCCAGAGCCCGGGATCTTGGCAGCTGAGGTCACAGCTACCAGTAGTGGAGCGATTAAAATCAGGGATGTTGGAGGGTTCCGAGTTAAAGGAATGCTGGTTATCTCGGAGAGTTGTGGAACTGGGGGAGGTTACAGAGATTGGGAGCAGCAGCAAGGCCGTGAAGGAACATCAAAGTAAAGATGAGAACGTTAAACTCAAGATTTTGCTTAACTGGATCATGAATAAGATTTTGGCTGTTCTGGTTGTGGCTTTAGTTCCACTTTCTTCTCTGCGCCCCTCGCCCTCACCACCCCCCCCCCCCCCCCCCCCCCAACCGCAACATCCCCTACTCCCTGCACCACTCCACATCCCGCACCCACCACCCTCCAAACCCCCTACCCCTCAAACCCCCTACCCCTAACCCCCCACAACCAACATACCCTGCTCCCCCACACCCCCTGCAACCCCCACATCCTGCACCCACCACTCCCAAACCCCCTACACCCCGCACTCCCTGCACCCCACACCCCCTACACCCCGCACTGCCTACACCCCACCCTTCCTACACCCCGCACTCCCTACGCCCCCTATCCACCACACATCCCCGCAACCCGCACTCCCCACCCCCCACACTCCCCACACCCCCTACATCCCACACCCCCTCCCCCACACCCCCCGCTACCCCAATGTCTTCCATTCCCCTGTTGATTAAAAATTTGTCTAACTCAGCCTTGTATATATCCATTGACCCAGCCTCCACTGGCATAGAGAATTCCAAAAACTAATAATCCTTGGAGAGAAGAAGTTCCTCCTTATCTCCATTTGAACTGGAGGATCACTCACTTTTAAACTGTGCCCCCTAGATCCCCACCAGTCCTCCCGGCATCCATCCTGTCAAGCCTCCTCAGGAACTTATATCATAGAATCATAGAATCCCTAAAGTGCAGAAGGAGACCATTCGGCCCATTGAGTCTGCACTGACCACAATCTCACCCAGGCCCTCTTCCCATAGCCCCATGTATTTACCTTAGCTGGTGTCCCTTGTCACTAAAGGGCAATTTAGCATGGCCAGGCCACCTAACCTGCACATCTTTTGCACTGTGGGAGAAACCCGGAGGAAACCCACACATAGGGAGAATGTTCAAACTCCATATAGCAGTGACCCAAGCGGGGAATCGAACCCTGGTCCTTGGCGCTTTGAGGCAGCAGTGCTAACCTCTAACTGTATGTTTCAGTAAGTTCACATCTCCTTCATCTAGGGGCCCACCCTGCTTCACCTTTCCCTATCAGATAACCCCTTGAACCCAGGAATCAGCTTAAAGCATCTTCTCTGAATTGCCTTCAATGTGAATATATCCCTCTTAAAGTAAGGAAACCAAAACTGCACACAACATTATATTGAAACACAGGAATTAGTAGCAGGAGTAGCTCATTCAGTCTTTCGAACCTTCTACACCATTCAGTATGATCAGAGCTCTCTCTCAGTGCCTTACACCCACGCTCTCATTCGATACCTTTAGAGTCTAGATATCTATTTCCTTCTTAAATATATTCAATGACTTAGTCTCAAGATGTGGTCTCCCCAAAGCCCTGTACAATTGTAGCAAGACTTACCTACTTTTACATTCCATCCCCATTGTAATAAAGGTCAACATCTGTCTCCCTTATTACCTGCTGTATATAGGTGCTAATTGTGATTCTTGGACAAAGACACCCAGATCCCTCTGCATTAACTTAAAAGTTAAAAAGAAACTAAACATTTTGCAGTCTCTCGCCATTTAAATAATATTTTGCTCATTTGGTCTTCCAGCCAAAGTGGACAACAAGACATTTTCTCACATTGCACTACATGGGGCGGCAAAGTGACTCAGTGGTTAGCACTACTGCCTCACAGCACCAGGGACACAGGTTCAGTTCCCAGCTTGGGCCACTGTCTGTGCGGAGTCTGCACATTCTCACCGTGTCTGTGTGGGTTTCCTTCGGGTGCTCCGGTTTCAGAAAGACGTGCTGGTAAACTGCATTGGCCATGTTAAATTCTCCCTCAGTGTACCCGAACAGGTGCCAGAGTGTAGCAATTAGTGGATTTTCACAGTAACTTCATTGCAGTGTTAATATAAGCCTACTTGTGGCTGATAAATTTTTACTTTATCTATCCCTCTGCAGACTCTTTGTATCCTCCTCACAACTTGCATTTATTTATTTATTATTTGTTGGTCACAAGTCGGCTTACATTAACACTGCAATGAAGTTACTGTGAAAATCCCCAAGCTGCCACAATCTGGCACCTGTTCAGATCAATGCACCCTAACCTGCACGTCTTTAGACTATGGGGGGAATCCGGAGCACTCGGGAGAAACCCACACAGACGCGGAGACATTGTGCAAACTCCACACAGACGGTGATCCAAGCCGGGAATTGAACCTGGGTCCCTACACTGTGAGGTAGCGGTGCTAACCACTGTGCCATTCGTCCTGTCTTTTTTATAAAATTGCTTTGTGGATGTGGATGTTACTGGCTTGGAGGGGAAGGTGCAGATTCTGGCGTTTCAATACATCCAGGGCAGCATGTAGATGAGAGATAGGAGAGTCATTGAGTTGGGCAGTGGTGGGGGAGATCCTTGGGGTCACTGTGTGGGGCAGAACCATCACAGGGTGGGTATCAGGGAATTGTCAACAGCAGCCACACTCTGGGCTGGATTTGTCTGTTTAACCTGGTTGCCAGTGTCAGCAATGATGTGAGATTCCCGTTATGGTGTACAGACCCCCTGAGAGCAGAGGAGGTGAACAGGAGACTTAACGGAGGTGTTCAAAATCACAAAATGTTCTGTTAGAGTAAAGAGTGGCACAGTGGTTAGCACCGCTGCCTCACAACACCAGGGACCTGGGTTCGATTCCCAGTTTGGGTCACTATCTGTGTGGAGTTTGCACATTCTCCCCGTGTCTGCGTGGGTTTCCTCCGGGTGCTCCGGTTTCCTCCCACAGTCCAAAAGCCATGCTGGTTAGGTGCATTGGCCATGCTAAATTCTCCCTCGGTGTATCCAAACAGGGGCCGGAGTGTGGCAACTAGGAGATTTTCACAGTAACTTCATTGCAGTGTTAATGTAAGCCGACGTGCAACACTAATAAATAAACTAATCTGGAACGCAGTGCCTGATTTAACCGAAACTTTCGAAAGGAGAACTGGATTGACGCTGGAAGAGGAAAGTGATTGCAGGGTTATGTGGAAAGGGCAGCTAGGGAAGGGGGAGTTATCGGATAGTTCCTTCAAAGAGCAGGCACTGGAATAATGGGATGCATGCTGTCGCGCTATTGGGAATGGGGGCTCCCCTTGTACCCCTCCCGTTGCCCTACCACCCCCCTCCCCACCTCTCCCACACAGTGAGACCCAAGATCAGAAACTGAATCTATTTGTCTCAGACAGACATTTGCAGATCTGGCAGCTTGCAGTTTCTATATTTCTCTGTGTAATAAAAGCAGACTGAAAGGGCTATAACTCTTCTATATATATATATATACACACACATTGATATCACATAAACGCAAGGGACTGGAATCCTTTGTAACATCCTGTCATCGTTTCTCTTGTGTCTATTTCTATAGAAGGATTGTTTTACACAGAGAGTGCCGATAACATTGTTGGATGGGGGAATCAGACTGAGAGGATTTCCCATGCTCACAGCGTGAACAAAATTCCCTTCACAATCCAGGCCACTGGAGTGACGTCCAACCGTCTGAGGAAAGCCCTCACACAGCATTCCCCTCCTCTGCCTCCCACCTCCCCTCTCCTTGATCCAATTGGATATCCCTCCTCTCCTCTCCTTGAATGCCAGTTGACTGCAGATAACCTTTGGTCCACGCCCGGGGTCAAGAGTGGGACCCCTGGATTGCTTTCACTCTAGTTTCGGACTGACTGAGGTTAATCTCAGCCTCCACACAGTCGTCCAAACAACTGGCAAGAGCTTCATCCTCTGACATTCCCCTCCATCCTGTATACCATCCTGACTTGAAAATATACCGCCATCCTTTCACTATCACTGCATCAAAAGCATGAAACTCACTCCTTAATTGCTCATCAGAAGGTGGTTATAAGCTGCCTTCTCGAATTGCTGCAGTCCCTTTGGTGTAGGTACACCCACAGTGCTGTTAGGGAGGGAATTCCAGGATTTTGACCCAGTGACAGTGAGGGAACGGCGATATATTTCCAAGTCAGGATGGTGAATGACTTGGAGACGAACCTCCAGGTGGTGGTGAACCCAAGTATCTGTTTCTCTTGTCCTTCTAGATGGTAGTAATCGTGAGTTTGGAAGGTGCTGTCTAAGGAGCCTTGGTGAGTTCCTGCAGTGCATCTTGTAGACGGTACACACGGCTGCATCTGTTGAGGAGGGTTGAATGTTTGTGGAAGGATAGAATGAAGTAGGCTACTTTGTCCTGGGTGGTGTGGAGTGTTGCTGGAGCTGCACCCATCCAGGCAAGGAGTAGACTCACAAATGTTTTGCCAGCGATGCCCACATCCTGTGAATGATTATAAAAATGGGACATGGTCAGTGGTCTGAGACACCAGTAATGCCAAAAAAAAGCTGGAGAAGAATCTAGAAGTGTTAAGAAAATGCTGAGTTAAGGCATCCCGGAATCAGTTAGACAACAGCCAAAGTGCTGGCAGAATGTAAGAAGTTCAGGAGTAGTGAGCAGGATTTTACAGCCTCGCTCGATCAAACCCACCCGAGGTCAACAGAGATTTCCATTTTCGGACCCTTGCCCGCACCGATTCCGGCCAATGTCTTTATCCAGAGAGTGGTTAGAATGTGAAACTTGAGACCTTTGTACTGCATGTCTGAGCAAACAGCAGCAATATCTTTCAGGAAGGGGTGGGGGGGGTGGGGAGAGGCGGGGGGGCAGGAGGGACAGGAAGAGTGGGGGAATGGGAGGGGGCGGGAGGTGGGGTGGGAGGGAGACTGGATAAACACCCAATGGAGAATGGGATAGAAGGTTATGGTGGTGGGCAGGGGGAGATGAAATGGGGTGGGAGCAGGTGGGAGGGCCTAGTGGTTTACTGCAAGACTATTAATCCAGAAACTCAGCTAATGTTTTGGGGATCCGAGTTTGAATCCCACCACAGCAGATGGTGGAATTTGAAAAATATCTGGAATTAAGAATCTGCTAATACGATGAAACCGTTGTCAATTGTCAGAAAAAACCCATCTCGTTCACTAATGTCCTTCAGGGAAGGAAATCTGCTGCCCTTACCTGGCCTGGCCTACATGTGACTCTAGAGGCGCAGCAATATCATAGAATCATAGAATCCCTACAGTGCAGAAGGAGGCCATTCAGCCTACTGAGTCTGCACCAATCACTATCCCACCTAGGCCCTGTTGCCGCAACCCCATATGTTTACCTTGCTAGCCCCCTGACACTAGGGTCAATTTAGCATGGCCAATCCACCTAATCCGCACATCTTTGGACTGTGGGAGGAAACGGGAGTACCTGGAGAAAACCCACGCAGACATGGGGAGAACATGCAAACTCCTCACAGACAGTGACCCGAGGGACAGAATTGAACCTGAGTCCCTGGCACTGTGAGGCACAGTACTAACCACTGTGCCACCGTATGATGGTTGACTCTCAACTGCCCTCGGGCAAATAGGGATGGGCAATAAATGCCAGCCAGCAACACCCATGTCCCAGGAATAAATAAAAAAAAAGGTTTGTGTGGAGGATGAACTCTGAGAGGGTGCAGTGGAGCTGTTCCTGTGCTCCAAGTGCGGTACAACAGGGTGGGTGGAGAGTTTGACAGGAGCCAGAGGCTGCAACAGATAGTGTTAGAGTGTGACAGGGTGAAGATGCTGGGCAATGTGTAAAGGTCTCCTGAGAGACAAGAGGTGTTTGATCAGTGTCACACTGACCTGGGGATTGTTTCCAGGGTTAGCTGTAATACTGCAGGAGGCTCGCTATTGATCTCTCAGCTATTGGCCTGTCAGACATTCCAGCTCCACTTAAAGTTTATTCAGCACTTTCCAGAACACAGTCTGAGAGACTGGTGCTGACAGAACACTAACTGCCCATTCCATTGAATTAAGCAGTGTGTATCGACTGATGGACTCATATCCATTTCAGATGGAAAGGTGACATTAAAACCTGCGCGCTTGTGGTTGTTATTTTTAGACTCAACTACTCCGAGGCAATCCCAGTCGGCCTCCCACATTGTTTTCTGCAAACTTCAGCTCTTCCAGAACATTCCTCTCACTCTCACTCCACGGGCCTGTGGGATATTGTAATACACAACCTTCCCGATCTCTGCTCCTCAGACCAGGCCTTCAGTACTGCAATCCACTCAATATCCCTCTATCTTTACCTCTATCACACTTTCAAACTTCCCTCGAAACATACCCACCCCAGTCATCTGCCTCTAACACCTCACATTGTTTGGAATCAACTTTCCCTAACAATGCTGCTACTGAAGGCTTTGAAACACTTCATTCTGACCAATGGGATATTGTAATACTGACCTGTGCAATATTGTAATACTGACCTGTAGGATATTGTAGTACTGACCAGTGAGATATTGTAATGCCGATTCACCACCTTGTAATGCTGACTTGTGGGATGTTGTAATACTGACCTGTGAGATATTGTAATGCTGACCAATTGGATATTGTAATATTGACCTGTGAGGTATTGTAATACTGACCTGTGGGATATTGCAAGATTGACCAGTGAAATATTGTAATGCTGATGTATGGCATATTGTAATGATGACCTGTGGGATATTGCAATACTGCTGTGAATATACTGTAATACTGACCTCTGGGTATTGTAATACTGACCTGTGGTATATTGTAATGTTGAACTGTGGGATACTGTAATACTGACCTGTGAGATACTATAATGCTGACCTGTGGGATATTGCAATACTGACCAGTGAGATATTGTAATGCTGATGTATGACATATTGTAATATTGATCTGTGGTATATTGTAATACTGACCTATGAGATATTGTAATACTGACCAATGGGGTATTGTAATACTGACCTGTGGGATATTGTAATACTGACATGTGAGATATTGTAATACTGACCAGTGGGATATTGCAGTACTGACCTGTGGGATATTGTAATACTGACCAATGAGGCATTGTAATATTTACCTGTGAGATATTGTAATACTGACCTGTGGGATATTGTAATACTGACCAATGAGGCATTGTAATATTTACCTGTGAGATATTGTAATACTGACCTGTGGGATATTGTAATACTGACCTGTGAGATATTGTAATACTGACCTGTGGGATATTGTAATGTTGAGCTGTGGGATATTGTAGTTTGGGCTAGTGTTAAGTGATCTGTGGGAAGTGCGATTCTGATTAGAATCCATCAGTGTGTGAATAGTGTACATTGATAAATGTGATTCAGGTAAATATGAGGTAGTTCTTTACAAGGTGAAATCGAACATCAGTGTGGTAGAACCATTATTGTCATCTTGTTTATCCTGACTGTTAATATTTCATTGTTTAATTCAGAGGAGTTAATTTCTTTGGTATAACGCCCACCAGCAGTAACAGATTGAAGAATGTCACATGAATCTGCTATCAGTAAACTGTCAGAATGGTGTAAAGATAGGAGAGGTGATGGCCTACTGGTATTATCGCTAGACTGTTAATCCAGTAACTCAGCTAACCTTCTGGGGATCTGGGTTCGAATCCTGCCACGGCAGCTGGTGGAATTTGAATTCAATAAAAAATATCTGGAATTAAGAATCTACTGATGACCCATTGTCGATCATCAGGAAAAACCCTGGTCTGGCCTACATGTGACTCCAGAGCCACAGCAATGTGGTTGTCTCTCAGCTGCCCACAGGCGTCTAGGGATGGGTGATAAATGCTGGCCCAGCCAGCGACGCCCAAGTCCCGTAAATTGGTTGATTTTAATGTTATTGCAGAGTGGGAGTCCGTGAATGACCCGGGTGTGTCTGAGCTGTGAGTGCAGTGTTTTGGTGACCTGCCACTCAGCCCACGTTGCACAAGATTGGGTTTAAAAACAAATTGGCAAACGCCGTCGCGGTGAGGGGCTGGGGGAGGCTGTGGGGGTGACGGGAGTATCTCCCTGTTTCCATTTTCTGTAGGGCTGTCCCTACACGGACGCCAATATCAGATAGTCACCAAGAAACCCAGTAGGGAGTTCAGAAGAAACTTCCAAAGAGGATTTGGAACTCGCCACCACAGGGAGAGGTTGAAGTGAATCGTATCCATGTGTTTAAGGGGAAACTAGATAAAGATGTTGCTGCGTTCGCTGCCAATGCGCAGTGACAAGGGATGTTGTAGACCAGATTGGAAGAGTGAGGATCACCTGGAGGGTCGTGGTGTTGGGGGAGGTGACAGAGATGAGGAGGAGCACCCTCTCCGTGCCCCCAGGAAAGGATTTCAGAACAGGGATGAGAATTTAAAATCCCAGCTGGGAGAGGAGGATAGAGGAATAGGGATGGAATGCCAGAAATGCGGCCATAAGTAAAGCTGCCCAGAAAGGTCATAGAATGATAGAATCGTACAGTATAGAAGGAGGCCATTTGGCCCATCGAGTCTGCACTGACCATAACCCCACCCAGGTCCCATCCCCATAACCCCATGTATTTACCCTAGCTAGTCTCCCTGATACTAAGGGGCAATTTAGCATGGCCAATCCACCTAACCTGCACATCTTTGGGATGTGGGAGGAAACCAGAGCACTGGAGGAAACCCACGCAGACACAGGGAGAATGTGCAGACTCCACACAGTCACCCAAGGCCAGAATTAAACCCAGGTTCCTTAAATTGTGAGGTAGAAGTGCTAACCAGCGTGCCACTATGGGGAATGAATAAGGAGATGAGTGAGTGTGTGTGGAGTGTAAGTGTGGAGTGTGGGTCTGTGTGTGGAGTGTGAGGGTGGAGTGTGTGTGTGTGTGTGTGTGTGTGAGCGTGTGTGTGTGTATGTGTGTGTGTGTGTATGTGTGTGAGTGTGAGTGTGGAGTGTGACTGTGAGCGTGTGTGTATGTGTGTGTGTGTATGTGTGTGAGTGTGTGTGTGAGTGTGACTGTGAGCGTGTGTATGTGTATGTGTGTGTGTGTATGTGTGTGAGTGTGTGTGTGTGTGAGTGTGACTGTGAGCGTGTGTGTATGTGTGTGTGTGTATGTGTGTGAGTGTGTGTGTGTGTGAGTGTGACTGTGAGCGTGTGTGTGTATGTGGTGTGTGAGTGTGGTGGGTGTATTTTTCACAGCAGTCTGGTTTATCTGTGTAGAAGCCGGTGTGAGCCTCCCGCTTGTGTCAGACACTGAGTTTCTGGCTCAGTGTGGAAAGATCAGACAGTTTCCCTCTGATAACAGCCGGCCGTGCTGATGTTCCGTGTGATATATCAGTGTTGGCCTTGAGACAGGCCCCTCCTTATCTCTGCTTCACTCTTGTTTTGTATCAGCTATTTTGTGTTGCAGCTTTGGGGCTGGCTGGAAAATTATTTATTTTTAAGTGAGTTTTCGATTGTCAAAAGGCGAAGTGAATAGATACGCCAGGGAGGTTGGGAGTGAACAGAGCAGCCGCAGAGAGTGGCTACAGAGAGAGAGAGAGACCACAGCTTTTAGCTTGTGTTATCACTATTGCAGCTTGATAATTATGTGTCAAGTCCAGTGTTGTCTAGTTTCAGGCTATTTCTATGCAATTTGGAGCGGAGTCCAGTGCCTCCACGGGCCGTCACTGCCACACACAGCTTCCAGAAGCTTCTACTTTCCTTCACTGGTCCTTATCACATTACTGACTGTGTGGTCTTACTGTGTGTACCTTCATTGTAAATTGTTCCAGAATTTGAAGCCTCACAGCAATTATATAGCGACGTGGTGAGACCCCACTGCCTTTTCCCCTAACAAAGGACATACTTACCCGAGTGAAAGTGCAACAAAGGTTCACTGGACTTGTTCCAGGGATGAAGACAGGGCCCTACGAGGAGAGATTGAATAAATTAGATCAGTATTCCCCGGAGTGAGAGGTGATCTCACTGAAACATACGGTGGGGGGGGGGGGGGGGGGGGGTGGGGTGATCTTCAGCTGGTGCTCACTGTCCGTGGGGATGGTGGCAGGAGGTCCAGCGAGATCCAGAAATCGCCAATCCCGCCGAACAGTTAGCCATTTCTGATTTTTGCCACCTGCCCACCGGCAATGTAATGAAAGAACAAAGAAAATTACAGCACAGGAACAGGCCCTTCGGCCCTCCAAGCCTGTACCGTCCATGCTGCCCGACTGAACTAAAACCTCCTACCCTTCTGGGGACCGTATCCCTCTATTCCCATCCTATTCATGTATTTGTCAAGATGCCCCTTAAAAATCACTACCGTATCCGCTCCCACCACCTCCCCCGGCAGCGAGTTCCAGGCACCCACCACCCTCTGTGTAAAAAACCGGCCCCATACATCTCCTTTAAACCTTGCCCCTCGCACCTTAAACCTGTGCCCCTGAGTAATTGACTCTTCCACCCTGGGAAAAAGCTTCTGACTATCCACTCTGTTCATGCCTCTCATCATCTTGTAGATTTCTATCAGGTCTCCCCTCAACCTCCATTGCTCCAGTGAGAACAAACCAAGTTTCTTCAACCTCACTTCAGGTTCCATATTGGGCAAGACCTGATTACGATATATTTCCTTTTGATTTGATTTGATGTTCTTATGTTCTTATTTAGTATTGTCACATGTATTAAAATACAGTGAAAAGTATTGTTTCTTGTGCGCTATACAGACAAAGCATACTGATCACTGAGAAGGAAAGGAGAGAGTGCAGAATGTGATGTTACAGTCATTGCTAGGGTGTAGAGAAAGATCAACTTAATGCAAAGTAGGTCCATTCAAAAGTCTGACAGCAACAGGGAAGAAGCTGTTCTTCATTCAGGTGAGGGTAGGGTAGGATTCTTGCTGGGCTGGGTTGGGGTTGGGGGTGGGGGGAGGGGGTGGTGGTTGTGGGGGGGGGGTGGTGTGGAACAAGGAGTGGGTGAGGGGAGGGGGTGGGGGATTCTCACTAGCCAGGGAGTGAGTGAGGATGGGTGGGGGGGGTGATTCTCACTAGCCAGGGAGTGAGTGAGGGTGGGGGGGGATTCTCACTAGCCAGGGAGTGAGTGAGGGTGGGGGGGGATTCTCACTAGCCAGGGAGTGAGTGAGGGTGGGGGGGGATTCTCACTAGCCAGGGAGTGAGTGAGGGTGGGGGGGGATTCTCACTAGCCAGGGAGTGAGTTGATGTAGAACTGGACCCTGTTTGCCAGTCTCCCCATCTTACAGAGACCCTCTCGGTGCTCAGGCCTGGCTCCTCCTGGCTCTGTGCCAATGGGCTCTCATCGCAGTGAGAATCACACCCACAGTGGAGTTCCCGACAGTCTGCATCATCACCGCCATAGTGGACGTGTGAAGGAACTGAAGTGTGAATTTAATGAGCATGTTCTATAAGATTTCCCTCCATCTCCGAGCCAATAGGCAAGTGTTATCCCTTCACCCATGCCCAGTCTAGACATGGTATCCTAACCCCCACCCATTCCAGGTAAAAGATATAAACAGAGATGGGGGTTCCTCCGGTTCACACTTAAAGGCCAGAATGACGAGAACCAAGTGAATGAAACCTCACAGGGACGTAGCTAATCTCCAATACCCTCTGAACTCTATCGCGAGATCATTACAGACTAACCACAGGAGCCCTTAGTGCAAGCTAGGTCCATTCAAAAGTCTGACAGCAGCAGGGGAAAAGCTGTTCTTGAGTCAGTTAGTATGTGACCTCAGACTTTTATATCTTTTTCCCGATGGAAGGAGTTGGAAGAGAAAATGACCGGAGTGCATGGGGTCCTTGATTATGCTGGCTGCCTTTCCGAGTCAATGGATGGGAGGCTAGTTTGTGTGATGGATTGGGCTATGTTCACAATCCTTTGTAGGTTCATGTATGGGGATATAGTGAAAAATATTGTTCCTTGCGCGCTATACAGATAAAGCATACTGTTCATAGAGAAGGAAAGGAGAGAGTACAGAATGTAATGTTACAGCCATAGCTAGGGTGTAGAGAAAGATCAACTTAATATAAGGTAGGTCCATTCAAAAGTCTGACAGCAGCCAGAGGTACTACTAACAAAGCCACAACAAAACCGTGGCAATCTTTGGAATTCTGGAACCCACAGGGTCGGGGATGCTCAGTGCCGAGTCTGTTCAGGGTAGCGGTTTGATAGGTCCCTGGTTGTTAGGGAAGCCATGGGGGTATGGGTTGGTGCAGGAAAGTGGAGGTGAAGTTGCGTGTATTGAATGGCGGGGTCAGAATCCAGATTCCGCATCCTCCTCTTATGTCTCTGAGTACACAAATCCACCGGCCCATTTCCCAGCATCACACCATGATTACCCTTCATACTTACTGACTCGATTGGCTGCCAAGTACTTTACAAGGTCCTAAAGTTAGGTTAGGTGCCATAAAAATGCAAATCCTTTCAATTGGTTAATTCCTCATAAAAAAAGGTTTAAAACCCTCATTAAAAAAAGATAGTGGAGAGTATTGATAAAATTAATATCATAAATGATGGTGAGGATGGATTGCAGAAGGGGTGGCTCTTGTCAATCAAACTTATTGCTGTTTGCTAAGGCAGTGAGTGAGGGCGTAGGTGTGGTGTACCTAGATATCAGCAAAGCCTTTGATAGGGTGGCCCCGGAAGAATAAACTGTAATACGGAAAGTGAAGGCGTTCTTATTGACTACAAATTGTAGCTGTTGCCACAATTCTCACCCTGTGGCAGTGAGTAAATTAAATGCTGTAATGTACTAAAAGATCAATATTGAAATGATGCAGCTCAGTAAATCATTGGCGTGAGTACACTTTGTAGACTTCTATTTGCTACACTACATAAAGGATAATGTAGTAGGAGACAGCGAGGTGGAATGAATGGGGCGGCACAGTGTCCCAGTGGTTAGCACTGCTGCCTCACAGCACTGGGGACCTGGGTTCAATTCCGGCTTCGGGTCACCGTCTGTGTGGAGGCTGCACATTCTCCCCATGTCTGCGTGGGTTTCCTCCAGGTGCTCCGGTTTCCTCCCACACTTCAAAGATGTGCCTTGTCAAATTGCCCCATAGTGTCGGGGGATTAGCTAGGGTAAATGCATGGGTAAAAAGGTTTCCCTCACATCCCCCTAAACATCCAGCCCCTCACCTTGAACATTCTCTCTATCAATACTATCTGTTCCTCTTCATATCATGAAAACTTTGAACACATCACCTCTGAACTTCCTAAATTTCAGGTTGTTAGTTCATATATTCTCTCCCCATAACTTAACCCTTGAAGTCTAGGTAAAGATAAGTTACGTTTCCTTCAAGGTCCTCTGTTCTTCCTAAAGTCATCAAATCATGGAATCTCTACAGTACCGAAGGAGGCCATTCAGCCCATCGTGTCTGCACCAACCACAATCCCACCCAAGCCCTATTCCCGTAATCCCACATACTTGCCATAGCTAGTCCCCCTGACACTAGGTTCAATTTAGCATGGTCAATAGAATCATAGAACTCTACAGTGCAGAAAGAGGCCCTTCGGCCCATCAAATCTGCACTGACCACAATCCCAACCAGGCCCTACCCCATGTCCCTGCATATTTTACCTGCTAATCCCTCTAACCTAAGCATCTCAGGACACTAAGGAGCAATTTTAGCATGGCCAATCAACCTAACCCGCACATCATTGGACTGTGGGAGGAAACCAGAGCACCCAGAGGAAACCCACTCAGACACGAGGAGAATGTGCAGACTCTGCATAGACAGTCACCTGAGGCTGGAATTGAACCCAGGTCCCTGGCACTGTGAGGCAGCAGTGTTAACCACTGTGCCACCGTACCACCCAGAACTGCTCCCAGGACTGCAAATGTGGTCTAACTGAGACTATATATAGCTGAGGCTCCTTGTAGTCTAGTCTGTGGGATATCAAGGCCATTTTAATTGTAACCGTGATATTTTCCTGATCTTAGGACCTGGATTCCTGGTCTCTTTGAACCTCCACTATTCCTAACTTTTCATCATTCAGACAATATCCTGTTCTATCCTCTTTAGGTTTACAAGGGAATGTGTTGAGTCACACTGTGACTGGTGGCATAATGGTAATGTCACTAGACTAGTAATCCTGAGGTCTAGCTTAAACATCTGGGGAATAGATTTAAAACAGTTGGTTTCTATTCAATTCTTTAATAAATCTGGAATTGAAAGCTAGTTGCAGCACAGGTGATCATGAAACCATTGTCAATTGTCAGAAAATCCCAACTGGTTCACTTTAGGGAAGGGAATCTGCCGTTCTCACTGGCCTATGTGTGACTTCAGAGCCACAGAATTGATGTAGCTGACTCTTAACTGACCTCTGAAACAGTCCAGCAAACCATACAATTAGGGACAGGCAACAAATAACAAAGAGCAAAGGGAAGTATATATAGCATGGGAGCAAGTCATTTGGCCCTCCAAGCCTGTGTCGATCATGCTGCCAGTAACACCCACATCCCATGATAGAATAAATTTTAAAATAAGTTTTGACCCTTCCTTGCTCATTTATCAACATCTCTGTTGAATTTGAGGTGAGGTTTAATACACACGAGATCAAAGGGAATTGAAGATTCCAGAGGTAGGATTATAGAGTAGAGGAGGCCTGTGTACAATATGCAATATAGTAGCTCGGTGGTTAGCACTGCTGCCTCACAGCACCAGGGACCCGGGTTCAACTCCGGCCTCGGATCACTGTCTGTATGAGGTGCACGTTCACCTGTGTCTGCATGGGTTTCCTCCAGGTGCTCCGGTCTCCTCCCACAATCCAAAAGATGTGCGATGCTAAATTCCCCCTTAATGTCAGGGGGAGTAGCCAGGGTAAATACATGGGGATAGGGCCTGGGTGGGATTGAGTTTGGTGCAGACTCAGTGGGTCGAATAGCCTCCTTCTGCACTGTAGGGGTTCTATAAGTGTCCAATATCAGTTGTACTGTGGATTCAATATGTGAACATGTTCCAATCCATTGGAACATACTGCTCTGGTGTCCCTGAATATGTAACTCACACCCACAGTTATTGTTCCGAGGAGGATGTGGGCAAAGCCACATTCATTACCCACCTGGGCCTTGCTTTATATCAGTAGGTTTGATGACTGAGTGGCTTTTTGGGCCTTCAGAAGTTAACCAGCCACCACATGTGAGCCAGAGCAGGTTTCCATGACTGAAGGATGGTTATATTCATGAGCACTGCCTCATGATAGGACCACTTCTATCAAACTCTGATTGCAACATAACCCGGGTGGGAACCTGATCTCACAATCCCAGGGTTACCTATCCGGTACTATAACCATTGAAATACACTCCCCTGTACAAACAACCTGCATTTCGATAGCGCCCTCAGTGTCACAGAACATCCCATGACACTTCACAGGGACATTATCAAACAGAACTTGACATTGAGTCACATTTGATCAAATCTTTGGTGTAGGGAGTAGGATTTAAGGAGTATTTTACATAAAGAAAAGTGGTTTTTCTGTATCACACATTTCACCACTATCAGATATCCACTGCACTTTACAGATCAGTGCTTTCTGCAGTATAGTTGGCTCCAATTCCAATTTAATATTCAAGATTTTCATGACGGATCGATAAAGTGGTTAAGAAGGCAAATGGAATCCTTTTATCGATTAGCTGAGACGTACATTGTAAGAGCAGGGAGGTTATGCTGGAATTACATAATTCATTAGTTAGGCCGCAGCTTAAGTACTGTCAGCAGTTCTGGCCACCTCATTACAGAAAGGATCACAGAAACTCTACAGTACAAGAGGAGGCCATTCAGCCCATCGAGTCTGCACCGTCAACAATCCCATCCCAGGCCCTATCCCCACAACCTCACACATTTACCCCGTTAACCTATACATCCTGGGACACAAAGGGACAATTTGGCATGGCCAATAAACCTAACTGGCACATCTTTACATAGAACATTACAGCACAGTACAGGCCCTTCGGCCCTCAATGTTGTGCCAAGCTGTGTCCAAACCCAAGATCAAGCTATCCCACTCCCTATCATTCTGGAATGCTCCATGTGCCGATCCAATAACCGCTCGAAAGTTCCTAAAGTGTCCGACTCCACTATCACAGCAGGCAGTGCATTCCACACCCCAACCACTCTCTGAGTAAAGAATCTACCTCGGACATCCCTCCTATATCTCCCACCATGAACCTTATAGTTATGCCCTCCTACTAACAGCTACATCCACCTGAGGAAATAGTCTCTGCATCATCTTTGGAGCAAACTGGAGCGCCCGGAGGAAAAAAAATAAATAAAATAAGTTTTTATTATTGTCACAAGTAGGCCTACATTAACACGGCAATGAAGTTACTGTGAAAATCCCACTTTGGCCCTGTTCAGATACACTGAGGGAGGATTTAGCATGGGGTCAATACACCTAACCATGTCTCCAGAGCCACAGCAATGCCCACTGAAATAGGCACTCACTTCAAGGGAACCAGACGGGCAGCAAATGCCAGACGTGTCAGTAATGATGACATCCCATGAAAGAATAAAGTCCAAAGATGTGCGGGTTAGATGGATTGGTCATGCTAAGTTGCCCCTTAGTGTCGGGGGGATTAGCAGGGTAAATATGTGGGGTTATGGAGATGGGGCCTGGCTGGGATTGTTGTTGGTGCAGACTCAATGGGCCGAATGGCCTCTTTCTGCACAGCAGAGATTCTATGATTCTATTCTATGAATAAAAAGACTTGACATCCTGCATCAGGAGGGCAATACTGAGCGTGAATGGGCAGTCCCGATCCCCCCCCCCCCCACCCCCCCCGGCCCCCTCCCCCCCCACCCACCACATACACACACACACACACACACCGCCACTCCAACTGGGGTTTCCACCCAGCAGCAAGCTTTCTCCAGATTGGCCAACCAGTCACCAGGGCACACACCCATTGGCCAATTAAACATGTCAGCTGGTGGACTGTTGAAGATAAAGAGCCAATAGGAGGCCATCTAGAACCGAAGGAGATGAAGCCTGTATCACAGAATCCCTACAGTGCAGAAAGTGGCCATTCAGCCCATCGAGCCAACATTGACCACAAACCCACCCAGGCCCTATCCCCGTATCCCCAGCAAGGTCTTGAATAACTTTTTTGTTTCGGTCTTCACGGAGGAGGATGTGAATAATTTGCCGGGTGTTAGAGATGGAAAGGTGGTAGGACTGGAGGGTCTCAATGACATTATTGTTACTAGAGAGGCGGTGCTCGACAGACTGGAGGGACTGATTGTGGACAAGTCCCCAGGACCGGATGGAATGCATCCGAGGGTTCTGAAAGAAATGGCGGAGGTGATAGTGGATGCCTTGGTGGTTATTTTCCAAACGTCGCTGGATTCCGGGGAAGTGCCGGAAGATTGGAAAACGACTAATGTTACGCCGTTGTTTAAGAAGGGTGGCAGGCAAAAGGCAGGGAATTATAGGCCGGTTAGTTTAACGTCTGTTGTAGGTAAAATGTTAGAATCCGTCATCAAGGAGGAAATTGCGAGGCATCTTGAGGGGAATTGCTTGATAGAGCAGACGCAGCACGGTTTCGTTAAGGGGAAGTCGTGTCTGACAAATTTATTGGAGTTCTATGAGGATGTGTCTAGGGCGGTGGATAGAGGAGAGCCGGTGGATGTGGTCTTTCTTGATTTTCAGAAGGCGTTTGACAAGGTACCTCACAAGAGGTTATTGCAGAAGGAAAGGGGACATGGAGTTGGGGTAGGGTGTTAGCGTGGATAGGGGATTGGCTGTCAAATAGGAGACAGAGAGTGGGGGTCAATGGGTGCTATTCGGATTGGTGGTTGGTGACTAGTGGAGTGCCCCAGGGGTCGGTGCTGGGCCTCAGCTATTTACCATTTATATAGATGATCTGGAGGAGGGAACCGAGTGTATGGTGTCGAAATTTGCTGATGACACCAAGATTGGTGGAACGGCAAATTGTGCGGAGGGTGTGGAGAGTCTGCAGAAGGATCTAGATAGGCTGGGCGAATGGGCCAGGAACTGGCAAATGGAATTTAATGTTGGCAAGTGCGAGGTGGTCCACTTTGGTAGGAATAATGGTAGGAAGGATTATTACTTACGTGGCGAAAAGCTGCAGCAGGCGACGGTGCAGAGGGACCTCGGGGTCCTTGTGCATGAGTCGCAAAAACCCAGCCTGCAGGTGCAGCAGGTGGTCAGGAAGGCGAATGGGATGCTGGCCTTCATAGCGAGGGGGATTGAATATAAAAGTAGGGAGGTCTTGCTGCGGCTGTATAGGGCATTGGTGAGGGCGCAGCTGGAGTACTGTGTGCAGTTTTGGTCGCCGTACTTACGCAAGGATATTTTGGCCTTGGAGGGAGTGCGGAGGAGGTTTACTAGGCTGATGCCAGAGTTGAAGGGGTTGAGCTATGAGGAGAGGCTGAATAAACTAGGCTTGTACTCGTTAGAGTTTAGAAGAATGAGGGGAGATCTCATTGAGACGTATAAGATGATGAATGGGATGGATAGGATAGAGGTGGAGAGGCTCTTCCCGCTCAGAAAGGACAGTAGGACTAGGGGGCACAGCCTCAAGATAAAGGGGGGGCAGTTTAGAACGGAGTTGAGGAAGAACTTCTTCACTCAAAGGGTGGTGAATCTCTGGAATTCTCTGCCCGTTGAAGTGGTGGAGGCTGCCTCGCTAAATATTTTTAAGAAGCGGGTTGATGGGTTTTTGATAAGCGAGGGGATTAAGGGTTATGGGGAGAGGGCGGGAATGTGGAACTGAGCCACGACAGATCAGCCATGATCTTATTGAATGGCGGGGCAGGCTCGAAGGGCTAGATGGCCTACTCCTGCTCCTATTTCTTATGTTCTTATGTTCTTATGTAGTGCCCCTGTCACTAGGGTCAATTTAGCATGGCCAATCCACCTAACCCACACCCCTTTGGAGTGTGGGAGGAAACCGGAGCACTCGGAGGAAACCCACACAGACACGGGGAGAATGTGCAGACTCCACACAGGCAGTGTAGAAGGGGGAGGGGTCTCTGTTTGGGCAGGGGCATGGTCTGACAGATGTCTTTACCATTTTGGTGGGGTTTGAACGTGTTCTCTTAGTGAGATTGCTTTCTATTGAGGTGGAGACCAAAACTGGGGGAACATGGATATCAGATAATGACTAATAAATCCAACAAGGAATTGAGAATAACCTCTTACCCAGAGAGTCGTTAGAATGTGGAACTCCCTCCCACATTTAGCAGTCGAGGTAAATTCAAGAGGAACTTCAGTAGGCAGACGAGGGAGAATCAGAGCAAATGCTGCTAACATTATATCGAGAGGGATAGGAGGAGGCTTGTGGACACCAGCATGGGCCTGATGGCCCGAATGGCCTGATGGTGTGCTATCCACTCATTCCCTCTCTTTACTTTTCTTTCTACTTCTTTTCCCTCCTTGTCCTTATTCATTTCCATTTATCTTTTCTCATTGCCTCTCATTCATTCTCATTCCCTAACTTCCTTTTCTCTATTCTTCCTCTCTCTATCTTGCCTTCTAGCTCGCTGCCTCTCCTTCTCTCTTTCAAACCTTGCTATCAGCCCTGCTCGACCAAGTCTGTGAGGCTCTTAGAATCATAGAATCCCTACAATGCAGAAGGAGGCCATTCGGTCACCAAGTAAAGACTGACCACAGTCCCACCCAGGCCCTCTTCCCGTAACCCCAAGTATTTACCCTGCTAGTCCCCCTGACACTAAGGGGCAATTTAGCACGGCCAATCCACATAACCCACACATCTTTGGACTGTCGTAGGATACCCTTGCAGACATGGGGAGAATGTGCAAACTCCGCACAGACAGTGACCCAAGCCAGGAATCGAACCCAGGTCCCTGGCGCTGTAAGGTAGCAATGCAACCATGCCACCCTGTTGTGCCTGTCTACATTTTCTTCCACTAGCCTGAGCTCTGCGTCACGTGCAGTAGCTTCCTTCTGAGCTTTGTAGTCTGGGCCAGGGCTGAGGCTGAGGCTAGGCCGACAGCTAGGACTGGAGCGGAGAGCAAGGCCCAACAGCCAGGGCTGATACAGAGGGCTGGGCACAGCAGCTTTGGCTGTGTTGGAGGGCAAGGCCAAGGGTCAGGCCTGGAGCTGGACCTGAGAGCCAAGGTGAGGCTGAGATCCAATCCCAAGGGCTAGGGCTGGGGTCAGGGTTAGGCCCAAAGGCCAGGGGCGGAGGCCAAGAGTTTGACCTGATTGTTAGGCCTCAGGCTGATGCCTGGGCCTGAGAGCCAAGCATAGGGCTGAGGCTAAAGGTTGGCCTCAAAGGCCAGAGCTGTGGCTGAGGTTCTCTGAGTTTGAAGGCCAGGGAAGGGACTGGGCATGTCTGAGGGCCTGGAATCGGACTGGGGGTGTCTGAGGGCCAGGGCTGAGGTCAGGGTTAGGCCCAAAGGCCACGGTGGAGGCTGGAAGTATGACCTGATTGTCAGGCCTGAGGCCTGAAAGACAAGCATGGGACTGAGGCCCCATGCTTGAGGGTTGAGTTCAAAGGCCAGAGCTGAGGCTGAGGGCCCAATCTGCAGGCCTGGGATGGGACTGGGGATGCCAGAGGGCTAGGGATAAGGGTGAGGCCCAGTCTGAGGGTCAGCAATGGGAGTGAGGCCCAGTCGGAGGGCCAGTGATGGGAGTGAGGGCCCAGTCTGAAGGTCAGTGATGGGAGTGAGGCCCAGTCTGAGAGTCAGTGACAGGAGAGAGGGCCCAGTCTGAGGGTCAGCAATGGGAGTGAGGGTCAGCGATGGGAGTGAGGCCCAGCCTGAGGGTCAGAGATGGGAGTGGGGGTCAGCGATGGGAGTGAGGCCCAGCCTGAGGGTCAGAGATGGGAGTGGGGGTCAGCGATGGGAGTGAGGCTCAGCCTGAGGGTCAGGCCTGACAATGGGTGCAATAGAAACAGGAAAATGATGCCAATAGTGGGTGGCCTGTTTCCTCAGCTTGCTTTACAAAAAGAGCATTAAAATGGTGATGTAAAGAGTGTGGTGGTGTAAGGGGAGAGGGGAAGAGAGTGAAGTCACTGTGAGCTGCGTAGTCAGGAGATTACAGCTGACGATAATGTTTTTTTTTGAACTAGCGACTTTTAAATAATGCGGTTTTGACAGAACAAGGAGGTGCGAGTTCTCTGGCAGATCAGTTTGGAAAGTGAAGTTTAGTCACGCAGTGCCTGACCCAGATAAGTCTTCAGAGCTCGAAAACATCTTGACATCTGGGGAGCTGCTTGAGAGCTTTAATCAGATGAAGGAAGGACCTTTATCTGCCTTGTTATTGTAGTAAACAATCAGGAAGGTAGTGGCAACTGTCAGATGGCTTCTCCAGATAGGACAGCTATGGCTCCTTGAGCAACAGGCAAAGCTTTAGGCCAACAGCAGATGTTTACTGGTGAACATGGCAGCTTCTGTCCTCAGCAAACACTCTTTCCTTCTTCATTCCTCCCTGTTAGAGCTCTTCTCCTCCTCTGTCCCTTCTGCCCTCCTCGCATCCCTTCCTTACCCCCTGTCTCCCTTTCCCTCATCTTCTCTCCTCCCCTTCACCCTCCTCCCTCCCCTGTCATTCCCTGCTCCTTCACTCCTTCCCTCACCTTCTCCTCTCCTCCCCTCCTCTCTCCACCCCTTCTCTGTGATCCTTTCCCCTCCCTCCTCTCCCCTCCCTCCTCTCCCGTCTCCCTCTCCCTCCTTCACTGCAACCTTCTAGTTTTAGACTCAGTAAAGGCATGAGATTAAATTTCATGTTGGGTCACGGAGACTTGGGCTCAGACATTCAGGGGGAGGGGGGTTCAGCTTCCCAGGGTACAGACACTCAAGGGAGGAGTGGGTCTATATTTCGCGGGGTTCAGACACTCGCGGGAGAGGGGGGACACATGGAGGGGGGCTACACTTCCTGTGGCACAGACACTTGGGGGGAGGTGGGAGGGTTACAACCCCCAGGGTTCAGACACTCGGGGGAGGGGAGGGTCTACACGTCCTGTGGTAGACACTCGGGGGCGGGGCCTACACTTTCTGGGGTACAGACACTCTTGGGGGCGTGCGTAGGCCATACTTCATGGGATACAGACTCTCGAGGAGGGGAGCTACACTTCACAGGACTCAGACATTCAGAAGCCAGGGGGGGCTACACTTCCCGGGGTACAGACATTCAGAAGCCGGGGGAGGGGCTACACTTCCCGGGGTACAGACATTCAGAAGCCGGGGGGGGGGCTACACTTCCCGGGGTACAGACACTCAGCGGCAGGGTGGGCTACACTTCCCGGGGTACAGACACTCAGGGGCAGGGTGGGCTACACTTCTCGGGGTACAGACACTCAGGAGCAGGGTGGGCTACACTTCCTGGGGTACAGACACTCAGGAGCAGGGTGGGCTACACTTCCCGGGGTACAGACACTCAGGGGCAGGGGAGGGGCTACACTTCCCGGGGTACAGACACTCAGGGGCAGGGGAGGGGCTACACTTCCCGGGGTACAGACACTCAGGGGCAGGGTGGGCTACACTTCCCAGGGTACAGACACTCAGGGGCAGGGTGAGCTACACTTCCCGGGGTACAGACACTCAGGGGCAGGGGAGGGGCTACACTTCCCGGGGTACAGACACTCAGGGGCAGGGTGGGCTACACTTCCCAGGGTACAGACTCTCAGGGGCAGGGTGGGCTACACTTCCCGGGGTACAGACACTCAGGAGCAGGGTGGGCTACACTTCCCGGGGTACAGACACTCAGGGGCAGGGTGGGCTACACTTCCCGGGGTACAGACAGTCAGGGGCAGGGGGGGCTACACTTCCCGGGGTACAGACACTCAGGAGCAGGGTGGGCTACACTTCCCGGGGTACAGACACTCAGGGGCAGGGTGGGCTACACTTCCCGGGGTACAGACACTCAGGGGCAGGGGGGGCTACACTTCCCGGGGTACAGACTCTCGGGGAGGGGGCTACACTTCCCGGGGTACAGACACTCAGGGGCAGGGTGGGCTACACTTCCCGGGGTACAGACACTCAGGGGCAGGGTGGGCTACACTTCCCGGGGTACAGACACTCAGGGGCAGGTTGGGCTACACTTCCCGGGGTACAGACTCTCGGGGAGGGGGCTACACTTCCCGGGGTACAGACACTCAGGGGCAGGGTGGGCTACACTTCCCGGGGTACAGACTCTCGGGGAGGGGGCTACACTTCCCAGGGTTTAGACACTGCCACGGGAGGGTGGAGGAGGGGGCCTCCTGCATTTCCCAGGCTTCAGACACCCCTGGGTGGGGGGTGGGCTACATTTCCTGGGGTACAAACACTCGGGGGAGGTGGGGAGGTTACTCATCCTGGGGTTCAGGCATACCCTACGGGGTGGGGCTACACTTCCTGGGGTTCAGACACTCCCTACAGGGTGGGGCTACACTTCCTGGGGTTCAGACACTCCCTACAGGGTGGGGCTACATTTCCCAGGGTTCAGACACTCCCTGGGGGGAGTGATATGAATTGTTTGAGATGAGTTGACTTTTTAAAACCAGCTCTGATGTACAAATTGGTGTGAGAATTTTAGATAAAAGCTATGCATTGCGGATTCTGGAAATAAAAGCAGAAAGTGCTGGATATTTCTGCCATTGTTTTAGAATTGTCTGCCCTTTGACCTGACTCCATTTCCCATGAACCCATTGGAGTTACCTCAACTGTTCAACAGTGAAACAGGCCATTCGGCCCAATACTCCATGCTGGTATTTATGGTTCAATTAAGCCTCCTCCTACCCTCCTTTATCTATCAACATAGCCTTCTATTCTTCCCTCTCTCAGGTTTTTATCCACTTTTCCCTTTACTGCGTCAATATAATTCACCTCAATGAGACCTTGTTAGTGAGTTCCACATTCTCACCATTCCCTGGATCAAGAAATTACTTCCTACATTTGGATTTATTACTAATATTTTGTATGAATGGCACAGTTCTGGTCTCCCCATAAGTGAAGACATTGTCTCCACATCTGTCCTCAAATACCCCTTTACTATTAAAGATCTTTATTAGGTTACCCTCAGCGGTGGCCCAGTGATTAGCACAGCTGCTTCACAGCACCAGGGACCCAGGTTCGATTCCCAGCTTGGGAATGTGTCTGTGTGGAGTCTGCATGTTCTTCCTGTGTCTGCGTGGGTTTCCTCCCACGGTCTGAAAGATGCCCTGGTTAGGGTGCATTGGCCTTGCTAAATTCTCCCTCAGTGTTACCGAACAGGCACTGGAGTGTGACAGCTAGGGGATTTTCACAGTAACTTCACTGTGGAGTTAATGGAAGCCTACTGGTGACACGAATAAATAAATTTAACACTTAGCCCTTTGTTATCCAAGAAGAGAGGATCCAAACTGCTGACTCTTTTCTGGATGGTATAACATCAACAGGTTAATGTCCCTGGAACGAATCCCCCTCTTGGCTCTTTCTGCTTTTCAAGTGGCCTATTTTTAACACTTGACAGCATTTGGTGTTGACATTTCCAGGTTGCTGTGAGTTTCTGTGGGACACACACGGCAGCAACTCATCCAGACAAACAAAGGGTTATTGGCAGTCAGACCTGGGTCATATTCAGAAGGACACATACAGCAAGGGTTCTCACCCACAGGTCTGGGCACACTGTCACCCACAACCCTGGGCACACTGTCACCCACAGTCCTGGGCACACTGTCACCCACTGTCCTGGGCACACTGTCACCCACAGCCCTGGGCACACTGTCACCCACAATCCTGGGCACACTGTCACCCACAGTCCTGGGCACACTGTCACCTACATTCCTGGGCACACTGTCACCCACTGTCCTGGGCACACTGTCACCCACAGTCCTGGGCACACTGTCACCCACAGTCCTGGGCACGCTGTCACCCACAGCCCTGGGCACACTGTCACCCACAGTCCTGGGCACGCTGTCACCCACAGCCCTGGGCACACTGTCACCCACAGTCCTGGGCACACTGTCACCCACAGTCCTGGGCACGCTGTCACCCACAGCCCTGGGCACACTGTCACCCACTGTCCTGGGCACACTGTCACCCACAGTCCTGGGCACACTGTCACCCACAGCCCTGGGCACACTGTCACCCACAGCCCTGGGCACACTGTCACCCACAGTCCTGGGCACACTGTCACCCACAACCCTGGGCACACTGTCACCCACAGTCCTGGGCACACTGTCACCCACAGCCCTGGGCACACTGTCACCCACAGCCCTGGGCACACTGTCACCCACAGTCCTGGGCACACTGTCACCCACAACCCTGGGCACACTGTCACCCACAGCCCTGGGCACACTGTCACCCACAGCCCTGGGCACACTGTCACCCACAGCCCTGGGCACACTGTCACCCACAGCCCTGGGCACACTGTCACCCACAGTCCTGGGCACACTGTCACCCACAGCCCTGGGCACACTGTCACCCACAGCCCTGGGCACACTGTCACCCACAATCCTGGGCACACTGTCACCCACAGCCCTGGGCACACTGTCACCGTAAAAAGTCTGACAACACCAGGTTTTAGTCCAACTGATTTATTTGATAGTAAACGCACAAGCTTTCAAGGTTTCCCTCTTCGTCAGGTGAATGGAGAGTTCATTCACCTGACGAAGAGGGAAACCTCGAAAGCTTGTGCGTTTACTATCAAATAAATCAGTTGGACTAAAACCTGGTGTTGTCAGACTTTTTACTGTGTTTACCCCAGTCCAACGCCGGCACATCCACATCACACTGTCACCCACAGCCCTGGGCACACTGTCACCCACAGCCCTGGGCACACTGTCACCCACAGCCCTGGGCACACTGTCACCCACAACCCTGGGCACACTGTATCCCTCAACCCTGGGCACACTGTCACCCACAACCCTGGGCACACTGTCACCCACAGCCCTGGGCACACTGTCACCCACAGCCCTGGGCACACTGTCACCCTCAGGTCTGGCATTAACCAAAACATCCACTGTTAGATGTGAGGGCCAAGTGGCTCCCTTTCTGCATGGTAGGCATTGTATTATTCTGCAATGTAGCACTTGTTCAACCTGCGCGTTAATAGTTACATCAATGACCAGTTTAAGATAATCAATTGCGTTTATAACGTGACTCAGTTACTCTTGCCCGAAGTAACACAGATTCACACACAGGAACCCACTCTCTGCAAACCAGGGGAATAGCTCCAAACCTTACACCATTTTTCGAAGTTTGGGGAGCCAATAGTTACCCACTGCTTTTTCCCATTGCAATGCCACAGCCAATCAGAGTCAATTTACCAACTAATCACCTTTTCCCCCAGAATATAAATCATAGAATCCCTACAGTCCATTCGGCCCATCGAGCCTGCACCGACTCTCCAACAGAGCATCTGGGATTGGAGCAGATGACAGAGATAGGGAGGGATGTGGGGATTGGGGGAGATTACAGAGATAGGGAGGGATGTGGGGATTGGGGGAGATTACAGAGATAGGGAGGGATGTGGAGATTAGAGGAGATTACAGAGATAGGGAGGGATGTGGGCATTGGGGAAGATTACAGAGATAGGGAGGGATGTGAGGATGGGAGGAGATTACAGAGATAGGGAGGGATGTGGGGATTGGAGGAGATTACAGAGATAGGGAGGGATGTGGGCATTGGGGAAGATTACAGAGATAGGGAGGGATGTGAGGATGGGAGGAGATTACAGAGATAGGGAGGGATGTGGAGATTAGAGGAGATTACAGAGATAGGGAGGGATGTGGGCATTGGGGAAGATTACAGAGATAGGGAGGGATGTGAGGATGGGAGGAGATTACAGAGATAGGGAGGGATGTGGAGATTAGAGGAGATTACAGAGATAGGGAGGGATGTGGGGACTGGGGAAGATTACAGAGATAGGGAGGGATGTGGGGATTGGGGGAGATTACAGAGATAGGGAGGGATGTGGGGATTGGAGGAGATTACAGAGATAGGGAGGGATGTGGAGATGGAGGAGATTACAGAGATAGGGAGGGATGTGGGGATTGGGGAGATTACAGAGATAGGGAGGGATGTGGGGATTGGAGGAGATTACAGAGATAGGGAGGGATGTGGAGATTGGAGGAGATTACAGAGATCGGGAGGGATGTGAGGATTGGAGATTACAGAGATAGGGAGGGATGTGGGGATTGGAGGAGATTACAGAGATAGGGAGGGATGTGGGGATGAGGGAGATTACAGAGATAGGGAGAGATGTGGGGATTGGAGGAGATTACAGAGATAGGGAGGGATGTGGAGATTAGAGGAGATTACAGAGATAGGGAGGGATGTGGGGATTGGAGGAGATTACAGAGATAGGGAGGGATGTGGAGATTAGAGGAGATTACAGAGATACGGAGGGATGTGGAGATTAGAGGAGATTACAGAGATAGGGAGGGATGTGGGGATTGGAGGAGATTACAGAGATAGGGAGGGATGTGGAGATTAGAGGAGATTACAGAGATAGGGAGGGATGTGGGGATTGGAGGAGATTACAGAGATAGGGAGGGATGTGGGGACTGGGGGAGATTACAGAGATAGGGAGGGATGTGGGGATTGGAGGAGATTACAGAGATAGGGAGGGATGTGGGGATTGGGGGAGATTGCAGAGATAGGGAGGGATGTGGGGATTGGAGAAGATTACAGAGATAGGGAGGGATGTGGGGATTGGAGGAGATTACAGAGATAGGGAGGATTGTGGGGATTGTGGTGATTACAGAGATAGGGAGGGATGTGGGGATTTCGGGAGCTTACAGAGATAGGGAGGGATGTGGGGATTGGGGGAGATTACAGAGATAGGGAGGGATGTGCGGATTGGAGGAGATTACAGAGATACGGAGAGATGTGGGGATTGGAGGAGATTACAGAGATGGGGAGGGATGTGGAGATTGGAGGGGATTACAGAGATAGGGAGGGATGTGGGGGCTGGAGGAGATTACAGAGATAGGGAGGGATGTGGGGATTGGGGGAGATTACAGAGATAGGGAGGGATGTGGGGATTGGAGGAGATTACAGAAATAGGGAGGGATGTGGGTTTTGCGACTCATGCACAAGGACCCCGAGGTCCCTCTGCACTGTCGCGTGCTGCAGTTTTTCGCCACGTAAGTAATAGTCCTTCCTACCATTATTCCTACCAAAGTGGACCACCTCGCACTTGCCAACACTAAATTCCATTTGCCAGTTCCTGGCCCATTCGCCCAGCCGATCTAGATCCTTCTGCAGACTCTCCACACCCTCCGCGCAATTTGCCGTTCCACCAATCTTGGTGTCATCAGCAAATTTCGACACCATACACTCGGTTCCGTCCTCCAGATCATCTATATAAATGGTAAATAGCTGAGGCCCCAGCACCGACCCCTGGGGCACTCCACTAGTCACCAACCGCCAATCCGAAAGAAAGACCACATCCACCGGCTCTCCTCTATCCACCGCCCTAGACACATCCCCATTGAACTCCAATAAATTTGTCAGACACGAGTTCCCCTTAACGAAACTGTGCTGCGTCTGCTCTATCAAGCAATTCCCCTCAAGATGCCTCGCTATTTCCTCCTTGATGACGGATTCTAACATTTTACCTACAACAGACGTTAAACTAACCGGCCTATAATTCCCTGCCTTTTGCCTGGCACCCTTCTTAAACAACGGCGTAACATTAGCCGCTTTCCAATCTTCCAGCACTTCCCCGGAATCCAGCGACGTTTGGAAAATAACCACCAAGGCATCCACTATCACCTCCGCCATTTCTTTCAGAACCCTCAGATGCATTCCATCTGGTCCTGGGGACTTGTCCACAATCAGTCCCTCCAATGGGATGGATAGGATAGAGGTGGAGAGACTCTTCCCGCTCAGAAAGGACAGTAGAACTAGGGGGCACAGCCTCAAGATAAAGGGGGGGCGGTTTAGAACGGAGTTGAGGAAGAACTTCTTCACTCAATGGGTGGTGAATCTCTGGAATTCTCTGCCCGTTGAAGTGGTGGAGGCTGCCTCGCTCAATATTTTTAAGACGCGGGTTGATGGGTTTTTGATAAGAGAGGGGATTAAGGGTTATGGGGAGAGGGCGGGAAAGTGGAACTGAGCCACGACAGATCAGCCATGATCTTATTGAATGGCAGGGCAGGCTCGAAGGGCTAGATGGCCTACTCCTGCTCCTATTTCTTATGTTCTTATTATGTGGGGATTGGTGGAGATTACAGAGATAGGGAGGGATGTGGGGATTGGGGAGATTACAGAGATAGGGAGGGATGTGGGGATTGGGGGAGATTACAGAGATAGGGAGGGATGTGGGGATTGGGGGAGATTACAGAGATAGGGAGGGATGTGGGGATTGGAGGAGATTACAGAGATAGGGAGGGATGTGGGGATTGGAGGAGATTACAGAGATAGGGAGGGATGTGGGGATTGGGGAGATTACAGAGATAGGGAGGGATTTGGGGGTTGGAGGAGGTTACAGAGATAGGGAGGGATGTGGGGATTGGAGGAGGTTACAGAGATAGGGAGGGATGTGGGGATTTGAGGAGATTACAGAGATAGGGAGGGATGTGGGGATGGGGGGAAATTACAGAGATAGGGAGGGATGTGGGGATTGGGGGAGATTACAGAGATAGGGAGGGATGTGGGGATTGGAGAAGATTACAGAGATAGGGAGGGATGTGGGGACTGGGGGAGATTACAGAGATAGGGAGGGATGTGGGGATTGGGGGTGATTACAGAGATAGGGAGGGATGTGGGGACTGGGGGAGATTACAGAGATAGGGAGGGATGTGGGGATTGGGGGTGATTACAGAGATAGGGAGGGATGTGGGGATTGGGGGTGATTACAGAGATAGGGAGGGATGTGGGGATTGGAGGAGATTACAGAGATAGGGAGGGATGTGGGGATTGGAGGAGATTACAGAGATAGGGAGGGATGTGGGGATTGGGGGTGATTACAGAGATAGGGAGGGATGTGGGGATTGGGGGTGATTACAGAGATAGGGAGGGATGTGGGGATTGGAGGAGATTACAGAGATAGGGAGGGATGTGGGGATTGGGGGTGATTACAGAGATAGGGAGGGATGTGGGGTTTGGGGAGATTACAGAGATAGGGAGGGATGTGGGGATTGGAGGAGATTACAGAGATAGGGAGGGATGTGGGGATTGGGGGTGATTACAGAGATAGGGAGGGATGTGGGGATTGGGGGAGATTACAGAGATAGGGAGGGATGTGGGGTTTGGGGAGATTACAGAGATAGGGAGGGATGTGGGGATTGGAGGAGATTACAGAGATAGGGAGGGATGTGGGGTTTGGAGGGGATTACAGAGATAGGGAGGGATGTGGGGTTTGGAGGGGATTACAGAGATAGGGAGGGATGTGGGGATTGGGGGTGATTACAGAGATGGGGAGGGATGTGGGGATTGGGGGTGATTACAGATATCAGAGGAGTGTGGCCATTGGGAATTTGAAGCCTGCCATGAACATTTAGAGTAATCTTGTTTCTTTTCCGTTTTTCTGTCTGGTGGTTGATGAGCGATTTGCTCTGCCCCCCTTTCCCAGTCTCTCAGTGTGTCCTCCCACTCTCACCCCACCAGTTTGTGACTGCATTACTCCAGCCCTGTGTGCCTCACAGTTCTCGATGCAGAGGGACATTCCACAGCCAGCCTATTAACTTGAGGATGTTGAGCATTCCGGGAGTTTTTATTGTCTGGGATTTGGAATGGCTGTGGTTTTTTTTTGCGAGGAATAATCTGGGTCAGAGAGACACTGGGAAGATGCATAACATTCTCTCAGCCAGACATTTGGACTGTTTGTCTGTAACACTGAGAGTTACAGCTGGCAGTGTGATTCTCAATGCAATCCTCTCCCACTATTAAAATGTTATTAATTCAGTGACTGAAAGATTCTATTTTTGGTGAAGTTTCTCATCTGAGAGCTATGCTGAGCAGCGGACACCGCAGTGAGAGATTGTGGATTCTGTCTTTAAATCTCAGTGGGCACTGCCTTGTCAACTTCACCCTGAGCTCGTTCTCCCAAAATAACATTGCTGTTTCGTAACCAATACCAGGGTGGGGGGAGCTGCCAGCACCCTCCCCCTCCCCAATTTCCCCAAATACTAAGTCCCCCGCACCACCCCCCCCCACCGCCTCCCAGTCTTGAACCCTGAAGGGTTCTGTGCAGCCGAGGTCTGGGTCAGTGGATAAACTTCCGGCCTCTCATTCCGAATACTGTAAGATCAGACTCCGTTCCGGAGACTTGAACCTTACAGCAGTCGCGGGGTGCTGCACTCTTGGAGAGGTTGAGCTGTTTAAACTGAGGCCTTCTCGATCAGAAATCACAGAACCACTACAATACAGAAGGAGGCCATTTGGCCCATTGAGTCTGCACCGACAACAATCCCACCTCGGCCTCATCCCCTTAACCCCACATCTTTAGCCTGCTAATCCCTCTAACCCACACATCCTGGGACACTAAGGAGCAATTTAGTGTGGCCAGGCTGCCTAACCCACACATCTTTGGAGCGTGAGAGGAAACCGGAGCACCCGGAGGAAACCCATGCAGACAGAACGTGCAAACTCCACACAGATGGTAAACCAAGCCGGGAATCGAACCCGGGACAGCAGCGCTAACCACTGTGCTGCCCATCCAGCTCAGCCGGACGCGAGGGCTCCCAGTGGCACTGTGGTGAAGAGGAGCCGGGAGATTTGCCTGGGGGAGTGTCACTAGCATGTGGTCATTAGGAACATAATGGGATCTTGCTGTGCGGGAGTTGGCAGCCATATTCCCTGCTTTGTAATCATGACGGTATCCATTGCAGATGCAGTTTTTTTGGGATGTTGTGAACAGCATCAGAGAAACCCACTGAGCAGGTTCGGATCACTTAGCCCCCTGTTCCCACTGCCCCAGCCTGCCTCACCCTCCCCCACCCTGAGCACTGAGTGCTGGACTGGGAAAGGGAAACATATAGGAGAGAGACCCTCAGTCCTGCACCCCCCCCCCCCCCTCCCTCCCCAGCCACCCCCCACCTCACCAGCAGCCATGCGCCTCTGGATAGAGGCAACAATAACAGAGAAGGTGAATTTAGGAGGAACACCAGCTATAATCAGTGATGTAAGGTCAGAGTCTCCCTCAGGAACCTCCTCCAGCTGCCTTCCCAGTCCCACAGAGAGGCCAGACTTCCCAAAGCCCGAGTGCTACCCAGTGACTGGATGGTGAGAAGAGTAAGGCCCACTCCTATTCTGGCTTCCCAGTAGGCCATTCTCCTGGGCTGTCCTGCAATCTCTTTCTTGCCCTCTCTGTCTCTCTCTCTTCACATCTCCAGCAGTTTCTCCATCATTTGGTTAGGTGCATTAGCTGCACTAAACTGCCCCTTAGTATCCTGGGATGTGTCGGTTCGAGGGATTAGCGGGGTGTATGTGCGGGGTTGTGGGGCCTGGGGTAGGTGCAAACTTGACTGGCCGAATGGCCTTCCCCTGCACTGTAGGGTTTCTATGACACCTTTAAGCAGACTACAGTCCTGACATGACCCCTCTGTGACCCCTGATCCCCTACCCCCTCCACTCCCCTCCACAAGGGTTTGAGGCCTGCCGGAGGGTTGAGTTTTATTTCACCTGGAATTTTTAAAATTGGGAATGAGGTACTCTCACTCTGAGTGACTTCCTCAGCATTCATACTCACCCCTCCCCCTCCCCTCCCACCCCCATGTTCATCAGCACTGCCTTAAAGGGGCACTAACACCACATTAAACAGAACTGGAGAGGGGAAGTGACCTTCCTCGATGACTCATTTGGCAAAGGTGCTATTTGACTGCTTGCCTAGAGGTCAGAACAGCACAGGGATCGGATCAATTTCTGCCCAGTGTGTGTGACACAAGAGCTTGGTGTCCTCAGGTCAAGCAAATCCACCAGGATTTAAGTCTGGATTCCAGTCGTGTATGGCAATGCTTCTCTAAATTCTGACTTGTGTGACCGCAACGCCACAAGACATAGGAGCAGAATTAGGCCACTCGGCCCATCGAGTCTGCTCCGCCATTCAGTCATGGCTTATTTTTTAACTCATCCCCGTTCTTCTGCCTTTTCCCCATAACCTCTGATCCCCTTTTAATCGAGAACCTATCTATCTCTGTCTTAAAGACACTCAATGACCTGGTCTTCACAGCCTTCTGTGGCACAGACGGTGTGACACTAGAGCAAAAATGTTGAGTGTGGTAGGGGAATGAAGAGGCTTTAGATTTTGACCGGTCACAGTGTGTGTGGGGAGAATACGGAGTGAGTAAACTGGTGAAAAGGCATGTTTGACTTGATTTATTATTGTCACTTGTATTGGTACACAGTGAAAAGTATGGTTTCTTACGCGCTGTACAGCCAAAGCATACCGTTCATAGAGAAGGAAAGGTGAGGGTGCAGAATGTAGTGTTACTGTTATAGCTAGGGTGTAGAGAAAAATCAACTTAATGTGAGATAGGCCCACTCAAAAGTCTGATGGCAGCAGGGAAGAAGCTGTTCTTGAGTCCAGGTTCCCAGCTGAGTTCTGAATTAATAGTCTAGTAATAACACCAATAGGCCATTGCCTCCCCCATACAATATAGAAATAATATAAAAATAAAGCTCCTATTATAAATGTATTAGGATCCTCATTATTAATATCATAGGACTCTGATTAGTGCATCATTATCAATGCAATGTAAATATGTAAGGACTATAATGTACTTTGATTTTTCATGTAACAGCACCCTGATTATAGGATCCACATTACTGATGGAATAGGGACTACATGCATCCTAATAATTAATGTATAAACATCCTGATTATTGATGCAATTTGTTGATTATTAATGTAATAGAAAGCGTGTAATGAATGCAATTAGATCCTGATTATTGATATAATAATAAGGGCAAAATGAATGGAGAAAAGAAGGCCTTGTATTTCTATAGCACCTTTCACTGTCTCAGAGTACATTACGGTCAGGTGGAGTTTTTATACTCCATGTTGAGTGTGGTAGGGGAATGGAGAAGAGGCTTTAGATTTTGACCAGACATGGTCTTATGTTCTTATGGTTTGTGGGGCAAGAATATGGAGTGAGTAACTTGGTGAAATGGCATGTTTGATTTGATTTGATTTATTATTGTCACATGTATTGGTACACAGTGAAAAGTATTGTTTCTTGCGCACTGTACAGACAAAGCATACCGTTCATAGAGAAGGAAAGGTGAGGGTGCAGAATGTAGTGTTACAGTCATAGCTAGGGTGTTGTAATGTAGGAAATGGTGGAACCAGTTCTCACACAGCAAGCTCCCATAAACACTAATATAATAATCATAGAATCTACAGTGCAGCGGTGGCCATTTGGCCCATCGAGTCTGCACCAACAACAATCCTACTCAGGTCCTATCCACACATATTTACCCTCCTAGACCCCCCTGATACTAAAAGGCAATTTAGTATGGCCTAACCCGCACATCTTTGGACTGTGGGAGGAAACTGGAGCACCCAGAGGAAACCCACATAGACACAGGGAGAACATGCAGGCTCTGCACAAACAGTGACCCACAGCTGGATTGAACCCGAGTCCCTGGCGCAGTGAGGCAGCAGTGCTAGCACTGTGCCATACCGTAAAATGATCAAATAACCTATTTTAATGATAAATATTACCTAGGAAACTAGGGAGAACGCCCCTGCCATAGGGCACAGGTTTAAGGTGAGAGGAGAGAGATACTAAAGTGTCCAGAGGGGCAATGTTTTCACACAGAGGGTGGTGAGTAAGCTGCCAGAGGTAGTAGGAGAGGCAGGTACAATTTTGTCTTTTAAAAAGCATTTAGACAGTCACATGGGTGAGATGGGTATAGAGGGATATGGGCCAATTGGGACTAGCTTAATGGTTAAGAAAAAGGGTGGCATGGACAAGTTGGGCCAAAGGGCCAGTTTCCATGCTGTAAATCTCTATGACCTTATGCTCTTCCTCAAAATAGTATCACAGGATTTGTTATAATGGGCTAGTCAGGAGTTTGTTCACAGCTTTCCAAACTCTTCCAGCTAGGAACCCTTCTGACCTGCAAAGAGTACTGAGAAACATTCTTACTGCGCTGTAGAGAAAACCACAAAAGACTGATTGTTTTCACACAATAGATACATACAAAAACCAAACTTACAGAAGTCTTTTCTATTTCTATATTTTGTACTTCTTATTATAAATTTAAAGCTTCCCTAACTAGAAAAAGTACTTAGGTCTTACCTTTCTATTAATTCTTAATGGGAGGAGATAGACACACAGACATAGAAACTCTACAGTGCAGAAAGAGGCCATTTGGCCCATTGAGTCTGCACCGACCACAATCCCACCCAGGTTCTACCCCCATATCCCTAAGTATTTTACCCGCTAATCCCTCTAATCGACACATCCCTGGACACTAAGGGGCAATTTAGCATGGCCAATCTACCGAACCTGCACATCTTTGGACTGTGGGAGGAAACCGGAGCACCCGGAGGAAACCCACACAGACACGAGGAGAACGTGCAAACTCCACACAGACAGTGACCCGAGCTGAGACTCGAACCCAGGTCCCTGGAGCTGTGAAGCAGCAGTGCTAACCACTGTGCTACCGTGCCGCCCATAGGAGCAGAGGCATATGTATATGTATACTCACCCTCCCCCCCTCCCTCCCTTCCCCATCCCCTACCCCTCCCACTCCCCCTCCCCTCCCTCTCCCATTCCCCACTCCCTCCTCAACCCCACTCCCACTGCCCCCTCGTCTCCCCCCTCCTCCACTCCTCCCCCACCCACTCCAATCCCCTCCTCCACCCCTCGCACTTCCCTTCCCCTCCTCCACTCCTCTCCCATCTGTGCCCCTCCCCTCCCCCTCTGCACGTCTCCCACTCCCCCTCCCCTCCCTCCTCCACCCCCCCTTCCCCTCCCCACCCACTTCCCTCCCCTCCCCCTCCCCCTCCACCTCTCCTCCCCTCCCTCACCCCTCCCACTCCTTCACCCCCACTCCCCTCACCTCTCCTCCCCATCCTCACACTCCTTCGCCGCCTGCCCCACCCCCAGCCCCCCACCCTCACCCCCTGCCCCTGCCCCCTCACCCACCCCCGGACCCCTGCCCTCCTTGCCCTCGCCCTACCCCCTCACCCACCCCCAGCCCCCCTCGCCCACCCCCCAGCCCCCTCCCCCTGCCCCCTCGCCCACCCCCCAGCCCCCTCCCCCTGCCCCCCTCGCCCACCCCCCAGCCCCCCTCGCCCACCCCCCAGCCCCCTCCCCCTGCCCCCCTCGCCCACCCCCCAGCCCCCCTCGCCCACCCCCCAGCCCCCTCCCCCTGCCCCCCTCGCCCAGTCCCACTCTGCCATTCTCAGATTGGGAGTGTTTGAGACGTTGACACCAATGTGAGCCCTGTGGGCGTTACCATGGTTACAGCAGGCCCGTGCTGCCACCAAGTTACAGAACAAGGCAGATTTTTAAGTATAAACAGGAAAAGCCTCTTGTCCTGTCACAGTGCAGCACCAGGTAGAGTTCAAAACCTGCACAAAACCTCCCTCTGTCTGTCTCCCAGCCTCACTCCTCTCCATTTTCTCTCTCTTCTCTCCCTTTCCCTCTCTATCCCTCCCCACCTCTCCCTGCCTTTCTCTCTCACTCCCTCTCTCTCTGTCCCCTACACTCAGCCCCCTCCTCCAGATCATCTGTATAAATGGTATATCAATCTTCTATCCACGCTAACACCTCACCCCCAACTCCGTGCACCCTAACCTTCTGTAGCAACCTTTTTATGAGGCACCTTATCAAACGCCTTTTGAAAATCTAAAAACAGAAATGAGGCTGAACTATTTTTTCACTCCGAGGGTGGTGGTGGAACTCTCTTCCTGTACAGATGGCTGTTAAAGAGTCTGAGGATATCTTTAAGGCAGGAGTGGATGGATTCTTGCTAACACAACGGGGTAAACGGTTATTGGGAATGGGTGGGATGTAGATGTGAGATCACCAACAGATCAGCCACGACCTTATCAAATGGTGCAGCAGGCCCGAGGGGCTGAATGGCCTCTTCCTGCTCCTTGTTTGCACGTATTCCTGCCTGGAATTGTCGCTGTGTCCACAGGGATTAACGGTTAATCTGTGGAGACAATATTGCAGGAAATTCCCGGAGAGTTGGCATTCCCAGAGCATGGCGGGTGGTGGTGGGTGGGGGGTGTTTAATATTCATTTATACGACATGGGTGTCGCTGGCCAGGCCAGCATTTATTGCCTTTCCCTATTTGCCCTTGAACTGAGTGGCTCGCTGTACCATTTCAGAGGGCAGTTGAGAGTCAACCACATTGCTGTGGCTCTGGAATCACATGTAGGCCAGACCGGGTAAGGACGGCAGATTTCCTTTCCTAAAGGACATTAGTGAACCAATTGGGTTTTTCCAACAATCGACAATGGTTTTGTGGCCAACAGTAGATTCGTAATTCCAGATATTTTTTATTGAATTCAAATTCCACCACATGCCGTGGCGGGATTCGAACCCAGGTCCCCAGAACATTCGCTGAGTTTCTGGATTAACAATCTAGTGATTATACCATGAGTCCTTTGCCTCTCCGCGGGTGGGTGGGGGGTGGTTCTATTGTTCATTCACAGGATGTGCTCATTCTGGTACTATTCCCTGTCCTCATTTTCCTGTTGTTGATGATCCTGAGTTGATTCTGAGACAAGCCCTGCAGAGAGATTTCAGAAATAGCACTGTCAGGGGGGTGAACCCACGGAGGCTGCGGCCTGGCCTGCTGTTACTTGGAGCACATTAACTCTCTGCAGTGTTAAGCTGATGTGGCCTTGATGCCGTCCCTCACACAACAAACCCCATCGCACCCTCAGCACTGCACTCTTATCATCTTCTCTCCCAAAGCCTCCTAAAGGACCTACTCCTAACATCGCCCCAATCAAAGAACAGCACAGGAAACAGGCCCTTCAGCCTACAAGCAAACCCATGGATTTTCAGCAAGTTAGGTTCACATTTCAAAAAGAAAGAGAATCAAATCCTTTGCATTGTTGGTTGATAGAGAAGGCGATAGCCTAATGGGATTATCACTGGATTTTAATCCAGAAACTCAGCTAAGGTGCTGGGAACCTGGGTTCGAATCCCGCCATGACAGATGGTGGAATTTGAATTCAATAAAAAAAATCTGGAATTAAGAATCTACTGATGACCATGAAACCATTGTTGATTGTCAGAAACCCCATCTGGTTCACTGATGTCCTTTAGGGAAGGAAATCTGCTGTCCTTACCTGGTCTGGCCTACGTGTGACCCAGAGCCACAGCAATGTGGTTGACTCTCAACTGCCCTCCAAGGGATGGACAGTAAATGCTAGTCCAGCCAGCGATGCCCATGTCCCACGAATAAATAAAAAAAATCTAGCTTTGAATTCCAGATTGGGGGCTGTGCGGTAGCACAGTGGTTAGCAGCCTCAACTGGGTCTGATTCCCAGCTTGGGTCACTGTCTGTGCGGGGTTTGCACATTCTCTCCATGTGGGTTTCCTCCGGGTGCTCCGGTTTCCTCCCACACTCCAAAGATGTGCGGGTTAGATGGATTGACCATATTAAATCGCCCCTTAGTATCTGGGGAAATGGCTAGGTTAAATATATGAGGATAGGGCCTGGGAGAAATTGTGGTCAGTGATGGGTCAGTGGGCTGAAAGGTCTCCTTCTGCGCTGTAGGAATTCTATATTCAAAATGTTAATATAGGAATTTCTAATTGGATGGAAGTGGGTGTTTGAAATTTAATAAGCATTGCTGTATAACATTTTTAATGTATTACTATTTAAAACTTGTGTAGTATGGTGTTTGATCATAGAGACAGTATAATGGAGGGGTCTATCATTGTAACAGACTGGGGTCTGTGTATAATGGAGGGG
Organism: Carcharhinus amblyrhynchos; assembly: GCF_965287045.1. Classification (NCBI taxonomy): domain Eukaryota; kingdom Metazoa; phylum Chordata; class Chondrichthyes; order Carcharhiniformes; family Carcharhinidae; genus Carcharhinus; species Carcharhinus amblyrhynchos. The sequence goes on along the minus strand of NC_137330.1, from coordinate 119,494,271 downwards.
TTTATTGTTGTAACAGACTGGGGTCTGTGTATAACGGAGGGGTCTATCGTTGTAACAGACTGGGGTCTGTGTATAATGGAGGGGTTTATCACTGTAACAGACTGGGGTCTGTGTATAACGGAGGGGTTTATCATTGTAACAGACTGGGGTCTGTGTATAATGGAGGGGTTTATCGTTGTAACAGACTGGGGTCTGTGTATAATGGAGGGGTTTATCGTTGTAACAGACTGGGGCCTGTGTATAATGGAGGGGTTTATCGTTGTAACAGACTGGGGTCTGTGTATAATGGAGGGGTTTATCATTGTAACAGACTGGGGTCTGTGTATAATGGAGGGGTTTATCATTGTAACAGACTGGGGTCTGTGTATAATGGAGGGGTTTATCGTTGTAACAGACTGGGGTCTGTGTATAATGGAGGGGTTTATCGTTGTAACAGACTGGGGGTCTGTGTATAATGGAGGGGTTTATCGTTGTAACAGACTGGGGTCTGTGTATAATGGAGGGGTTTATCGTTGTAACAGACTGGGGTCTGTGTATAATGGAGGGGTTTATCGTTGTAACAGACTGGGGTCTGTGTATAATGGAGGTTTATTAAATTATTTTAAAGTAAAAGTTTATTTATTAGTCACAGGCGGGCATACATTAACACTGCAATGAAGTTACTGTGAAAATCCCATAGCATAACATATGGTAAAGATCTTCTAAATATAGTAAAGATTTTGCACTTATGTAGTGCCTTCAGGACATTCTGAAAGGCTTTGGGCCAATGACGTACTTTTCGAAATGCAGTCGGTTTTGTAATGTAGAAAACCTGAGGAGGTTTGCGCACAGCAAGATTCCAGAATGGCTACTTGCATTTATATGGCTTCCCAAAGCCAACCCAACAGCAATAGGATAATGGGAAGATAATAGCTGGAATTTTACCACTGCGCCCGCCCCGGGAATCAGAGCAGGCGAGGGGCGGACAGTCGGAAGGTCTGTTGATCTCGGGCAGGATTCTATGGTTTTGAGAGGAGCGAGATGGTAAAATCTGGGCCTGTGTGTTTTTTCTGGTGAAATCTGCTTTGGTGTTTGAATATGTGTTTTGTTACTGATTGACCTTGTTTTGATAGTTTTGGTTCAATCAGTTTTGACGTTTATATGAATATGTGGACATATGAATCAGGAGAAGGCCATTCAGCCCCTCCAGACTGTCCCACCATTCAATAATATCATGGCTGATCTGATGGTAACCTGAACTCCACATTCCTGCCTATCCCCCAATAACCTTTCACCCCCTCATCAATCAAGAATCTATCCAGTTCTGCCTTAAAAATATTCAAAGATTCTGCTTCCACTGCCTGTAGAGGAAGAGAGTCGCAGAGATTCTCAAACCCTCTGAGAGAAAAAGTTCTCCTCATCTCTGTCTTAAATGAGCAACCTCTTATTTTTAAACAGTGACCCCTAGTTCGAGATTCTCAGACAAGAGGAAACATCCTCTCCACATCTCCACCCTGTCAGTACCCACCAGGATCGTACACATTTCAATCAATTCACCTCTTATGCTTCTAACCTCTGGCTTCTAAAGCCAGCCTGTCCAACCTTTTCTCAGAAGACAACCCTCCCATTCCTGGTATTAGTCTGGGGTCCAGGGGGATTTGGCCTTGTGGATCCAGAACTGGTTTGCCTGCAGAAGGCAGAGAATGGTTGTGGATGGGATCTGTTCTAGGACCCTTGCTGTTTGCCATTTTCATAAATGACCTGGATGAGGAAGTGGAGGGATGGGTTAGTAAGTTCGCTGACGATACGAAGGTTGGTGGTGTTGTAGATAGTCTGGAGGGATGTCAGAAGTTGCAACATGACATAGATAGGATGCAAGACCGGGCAGAGAAGTGGCAGATGGACTTCAACACAGATAAATGTGTAGTGGTCCATTTTGGCAGGACCAATGGGATGCAGGAGTACAATATCAACGTCTCGGTAAAATGTTAGAATCCATCATCAAGGAGGAAATAGCGAGGCATCTTGAGGGGAATTGCTTGATAGAGCAGACGCAGCACGGTTTCGTTAAAGGGAAGTCGTGTCTGACAAATTTACTGGAGTTCTATGAGGATGTGTCTAGGGCGGTGGATAGAGGAGAGCCGGTGGATGTGGTCTTTCTTGATTTTCAGAAGGCGTTTGACAAGGTACCTCACAAGAGGTTATTGCAGAAGGTCAGGGGGCATGGAGTTGGGGGTAGGGTGTTAGCGTGGATAGAGGATTGGTTGTCAAATAGGAGGCAGAGAGTGGGGATTAATGGGGATTATTCGGATTGGCGGTTGGTGACTAGTGGAGTGCCCCAGGGGTCGGTGCTGGGGCCTCAGCTATTTACCATTTATATAGATGATCTGGAGGAGGGAACCGAGTGTAGGGTGTCGAAATTTGCTGATGACACCAAGATTGGGGGAAAGGCAAATTGTGCGGAGGGTGTGGAGAGTCTGCAGAAGGATCTAGATAGGCTGGGCGAATGGGCCAGGAAATGGCAAATGGAATTTAATGTTGGCAAGTGTGAGGTGGTCCACTTTGGTAGGAAGAATGGTAGGAAGGATTATTACTTACGTGGCGAAAAACTGCAGCAGGCGACGGTGCAGAGGGACCTTGGGGTCCTTGTGCATGAGTCACAAAAACCCAGCTTGCAGGTGCAGCAGGTGGTCAGGAAGGCGAATGGGATGCTGGCCTTCATAGCGAGGGGGATTGAATATAAAAGTAGGGAGGTCTTGCTGCGGCTGTATAGGGCATTGGTGAAGCCGCAGCTGGAGTACTGTGTGCAGTTTTGGGCGCTGTACTTACGCAAGGATATTTTGGCCTTGGAGGGAGTGCAGAGGAGGTTTACTAGGCTGATACCGGAGTTGAGGGGGTTGAGCTATGAGGAGAGGCTGAATAAACCAGGCTTGTACTCGTTAGAGTTTAGAAGAATGAGGGGAGATCTCATTGAGACGTATAAGATGATGAATGGGATGGATAGGATAGAGGTGGAGAGACTCTTCCCGCTCAGAAAGGACAGTAGGACTAGGGGGCACAGCCTCAAGATAAAGGGGAGGCGGTTTAGAACGGAGTTGAGGAGGAACTTCTTCACTCAAAGGGTGGTGAATCTCTGGAATTCTCTGCCCGTTGAAGTGGTGGAGGCTACCTCGCTAAATATTTTTAAGAAGCGGGTTGATGGGTTTTTGGTAAGAGAGGGGATTAAGGGTTATGGGGAGAGGGCGGGAATGTGAAACTGAGCCACAACAGACCAGCCATGATCTTATTGAATGGCAGGGCAGGCTCGAAGGGCTAGATGGCCTACTCCTGCTCCTATTTCTTATGTATCAAGGGTAGGAGTCTTAGCTGTGTTGAAGAGCAGAAGGATCTTGGGGTCCGGGTCCATAGGACTCTGAAATCGGCCTCGCAGGTGGAGGATGTGGTCAAGAAGGTGTATGGTGTACTGGCCTTCATTAATCGAGGGATTGAGTTTAAGAGTAGGGAGGTAATGCTGCAACTTTATAAGACTCTTGTCAGACCCCACTTGGAGTACTGTGTGCAGTTCTGGTCGCCTCACTACAGGAAGGATGTGGAAGCTATTGAGAGGGTGCAGAGGAGATTTACAAGGATGTTGCCTGGATTGGGAGGCATGCCTTATGAAGATAGGTTGAGGGAGCTGGGACTCTTCTCCCTGGAGAGACGAAGGTTGAGAGGCGACCTGATAGAGGTTTATAAAATGTTGAGAGGAATAGATAGGATGGATTCTCAAAGGCTATTTCCCAGGGCTGAAATGGTCGCTATGAGAGGGAACAGGTTTAAGGTGCAGGGAAGCAAGTACAGAGGAGATGTTAGGGGTAAGTTTTTCACTCAGAGGGTGGTGAGTGAATGGAATCGGCTGCTGTTGCTTGTGGTAGAGGCAAACTCACTGGGGTCTTTTAAAAGACTTCTGGATGAGTACATGGGATTTAATGGGATTGGGAGTTACAGATAGTTCTGTGGCTTGGTAGGTATGGATGCGATTGGCGCAACTTATGGGCCAAAGGGCCTGTTTGTGCTGTAGTTTTCTATGTTCTATGTTAACCTTCACTGAATTGCTTCCAATACATTTATATCCAATACCGTATGGAGTACTCCAGATGTGGTGTCACCAATGTCCCGTATTTCTGACGCATAACCTCTCTACTTTTGTAATCAGTTGCCCTCAAAATGAACAATAATGCTCTATCAGCTTTCACAATTACTTGCTGCACTTCCAAGCTAACTTTTTACAATTCATGCTCTAGGACACCCAGATCCCTCTGCATCTCGGAGCTCTGCAAGCTCTCACCACTTAGATAATATGCTTTCTGTTCACCTTATCAAATTGGACATTTTCACATTTTCCCACATTATACTCCATTTGCCAGACCTTTGTCCACTCACTGATATATATAAGAGACTTCTGGATGAGTACGTGGGATTTAATAGGATTGAGGGTTATAGGTAAGCCTAGTAGGTAGAGATATGATCAGCGCAACTTGTGGGCCGAAGGGCCTGTTTGTGCTGTAGTGTTCTATGTTCTATGTTCTTCACAACTCCCATTCCTACCTGTCTTTGTGCCATCAGGAGATTTAGCAACCATATCTTCAGGCTGTTCACCCAACTTATTTATATAAATTGTAAACCGTTGAGGCCCCAGCACTGATCCCTGTGCTCACACCACTCGTTACATCTTGCCAACCAAAAAATGACCCATTTATGCCTACTTTCTGCCTCCAGTTAGCCAGCCAATCTTTTGTCCGTGTTCTTTGTTCAATATGTTACCCCTACACCATGAGCTACTATTTTCCGCAATTGAAAAAAAGCTTCTTTAATATGGTTAATATTCGGTAACAAATATATCTTTGTTGTATTCGATGTGGCACCTTATCCTCATGTAGTATCACTTGGAAATCTAAGGACTGGTTCTTTCTGTACAGCACTTGTTACTTTTTCAAATAACTCCAATGAATTGGTAAAAGATGATTTTCCTTTCACAAAGCCATGTTGACTTTGCCTGATTGCCTTGACTTCTTCCAAATTCTCTGCTTTATAATCTTTAATAATGGCTTCTAACATTTTCCCTATGACGGATGTTAGGTTAACAAGCCTATATGTCCTGCTTTCTGTCTCCCTCTACCTTTTTGAATAAAGGGAGTTACATTCACTATTTTCATAGAATCATACAGCGCAGAAGAGGCCCTTCGACCCATCGAGTCTGCACCAACACATTAGAAACATCTGAATTCCCGCCTAATCCCATTTACCAACACTTGGCCCATAACCCTGAATGTTCCCTGGATCAGGTCTAATGGAACCTTCTCAAAGTGCACAATCAGCGATGATCATATAGAATGGTGCTGCAGGCTCAAAGGGCTGAATGGCCTACTCCTGCACCTCTCTTCTATGTTTCTATGTTTCTTCCCTGAATTTAGGGAATTTTGGAAAATTAAGATCAATGCATCAACTATCTCACTAACCACTTCTTTTAAGACTCTGGGATGCAATCCATTAGTATCTGGGGATTTGTCAGTCTGCACTCCAACTATTTACTCAGTACCATTTCCCTGGTGATTGTAATTATCCTGACTTCATCCCTCTCTTCCATTTCCTGATTTATTGCCATTTAGAGTCATAGAGGTTTACAGCATGGATACAAGCCGTTCGGCCAAACTTGCCCCCCCCCCACCCTTATTTTTGTTTCAAAACACCTAAGCTAATCCTAATTGCCCACATTTGGCCAATATCCCTCTATACCCATCACACCAATGTAACTATCTAAATGCTTTTTAAAAGATAAAATTATACCCACCTCTACTACTATCTCTGGCAGCTTATTCCAGACACTCACCACCATCTGTGTGAAAAAATCTGGACACTTTTATATCTCTCCCCTCTCCCCTTAAACCTCTGCCCTCTAATTTCAGACTCCCCTACCTTTGGGAAAAGATATTGACTATCTACCTTGTTTATGCCGCTCATTATTTTATAGACCTCTATAAGATCACCCCTCAGCCTCCTACACTCCAGAGAAAAAAGTCCCAGTCTATCCAGCCTCTCCTTATAACTCAATCCATCAAATCCTCGTAGCATCCTAGTAAATCTTTTATGCACCTTTTCTAGTTTACTAATATCCTTTCTATAATAGGGTGACCAGAACTGCGCACAGTATTCCAAGTGTGGCCTTACCAATGTCTTGTACAACTTCAACAAGACATCCCAACTGCTGTATTCAATGTTCTGACTGATGAAACCAAGAATGCCGAATGCCTTCTTCACCACTCTGTCCACCTGTGACTCCACTTTCAAAGAGCTATGAAACTGTATCCTAGATCTCTTTGTTCTGTAACTCTCCCCAACGCCCTACCATTAACTGAGTAAGTCCTGCCCTGATTCAATCTACCAAAATGCATCACCTCACATTTGTCTAAATTAAACTCCATCTGCCATTCGTCAGCCCACTGGCCCAATTGATCAAGATCCTGTTGCAATTGGAGATAACTTTCTTCACAGTCCACCATGCCACCAATTTTGGTGTCATCTGCAAACTTATTAACCGTGCCTCCTATATTCTCATCCAAATCATTAATATAAATGACAAATAACACTGGACCCAGCACTGATCCCTGAGGCACACCGCTGGTCACAGGCCTCCAGTTTGAAAAACAATACCTTTCTGGGATATTACTTGTATCTTTTATAGAGTTCTTGTAATTGTTGAATCTATTTAGATGTTATTGGTTGAATCTGTTCAGATATTATTTGTTGAATCTGCTTTCATGTCCTTATTGAGTTAATTCCATTTTAAAATGCTGGTCTTAGAGCCACACTTCTCCTCTTCCATTTGGACATTAAATTCTATGCTATGGTTACTGTTGCCTAGACGCTCCTTGACTAAGAGGTTATTAATTAATTGGGTCTCATTACTCATTACCAAGTCCAGAATAGTCTGCTCTCCGGTTGGCTCTAGAATATATTGCTCTCAGAAATTATCTGAAACATTACATGAACCCATGTTCCAAAGTACCTTGCCAATTTGATTTCTACAATAGATTAAAGCCACCCATGCTTATTTTGGTACTTTGATTACACATCCCATTGATTTCTCCCTGTATACGCTGGCCTAACATGTAACAATTATTAAGGGCCAATAAACTACTTCCACAGGTGATCACTTATCCTTTCAGATAGTGGCACAGTGGTTAACACTGCTGCCTCACAGTGCCAGGGACCTGGGTTCAATTCCTGGCTTGGGTCACTGTCTGTGTGGAGTTTGCACATTCTCCCCATGTCTGCGTGGGTTTCCTTTGGGTCGTACAGTTTCCACCCACAATCTGAAAGACATATTGTATAAATGCATTGGCCATGCTAAATTCTCCCTCAGTATACCTGAACAGGCTCCTGAGTGTGGGAACAAGGGGATATAAATATATAAAAAGGAAGAGGCTGGCTAGGGTGAACGTTGGACCCTTAGAGGATGAGAAGGGGGACTTAGTGGTAGGGGATGGGGAAATGGCTGAGGTCTTGAATAACTTTTTTGTTTCGATCTTCACGGAGGAGGACGTGAATAATTTGCCGGGTGTTAGCGATGGAAAGGTGGTAGGACTGGAGGGTCTCAATGACATTATTGTTACTAGAGAGGCGGTGCTCGACAGACTGGAGGGACTGATTGTGGACAAGTCCCCAGGACCGGATGGAATGCATCCGAGGGTTCTGAAAGAAATGGCGGAGGTGATAGTGGATGCCTTGGTGGTTATTTTCCAAACGTCGCTGGATTCCGGGGAAGTGCCGGAAGATTGGAAAGCAGCTAATGTTACGCCGTTGTTTAAGAAGGGTGGCAGGCAAAAGGCAGGGAATTATAGGCCGGTTAGTTTAACGTCTGTTGTAGGTAAAATGTTAGAATCCGTCATCAAGGAGGAAATAGCGAGGCATCTTGAGGGGAATTGCTTGATAGAGCAGACGCAGCATGGTTTCGTTAAGGGGAAGTCGTGTCTGACAAATTTATTGGAGTTCTATGAGGATGTGTCTCGGGCGATGGATAGAGGAGAGCCGGTGGATGTGGTCTTTCTTCATTTTCAGAAGGCGTTTGACAAGGTACCTCACAAGAGGCTATTGCAGAAGGTAAGGGGGCATGGAGTTGGGGGTAGGGTGTTAGCGTGGATAGAGGATTGGTTGTCAAATAGGAGACAGAGAGTGGGGGTCAATGGGTGCTATTCGGATTGGCGGTTGGTGACTAGTGGAGTGCCCCAGGGGTCGGTGCTGGGGCCTCAGCTATTTACCATTTATATAGATGATCTGGAGGAGGGAACCGAGTGTATGGTGTCGAAATTTGCTGATGACACCAAGATTGCTGGAACGGCAAATTGCGCAGAGGGCGTGGAGAGTCTGCAGAAGGATCTAGATAGGCTGGGCGAATGGGCCAGGAACCGGCAAATGGAATTTAATGTTGGCAAGTGCAAGGTGGTCCACTTTGGTAGGAATAATGGTAGGAAGGACTATTACTTACGGGGCGAAAAACTGCAGCAGGTGATGGTGCAGAGGGACCTCGGGGTCCTTGTGCATGAGTCGCAAAAACCCAGCCTGCAGGTGCAGCAGGTGGTCAGGAAGGCAAATGGGATGCTGGCCTTCATAGCGAGGGGGATTGAATATAAAAGTAGGGAGGTCTTGCTGCAGCTGTACAGGGCACTGGTGAGGCCGCAGCTGGAGTACTGTGTGCAGTTTTGGTCGCCGCACTTACGCAAGGATATTTTGGCCTTGGAGGGAGTGCAGAGGAGGTTTACTAGGCTGATACCGGAGTTGAGGGGGTTGAGCTGTGAGGAGAGGCTGAATAAACTAGGCTTGTACTCGTTAGAGTTTAGAAGAATGAGGGGAGATCTCATTGAGACGTATAAGATGATGAATGGGATGGATAGGATAGAGGTGGAGAGACTCTTCCCGTTCAGAAAGGACAGTAGGACTAGAGGGCACAGCCTCAAGATAAAGGGGGGGCGGTTTAGAACGGAGTTGAGGAGGAACTTCTTCACTCAAAGGGTGGTGAATCTCTGGAATTCTCTGCCCGTTGAAGTGGTGGAGGCTGCCTCGCTAAATATTTTTAAGACGCGGGTTGATGGGTTTTTGATAAGCGAGGGGATTAAGGGTTGTGGGGAGAGGGCGGGAATGTGGAACTGAGACACGACAGATCAGCCATGATCTTATTGAATGGCGGGGCAGGCTCGAGGGGCTAGATGGCCTACTCCTGCTCCTATTTCTTATGTTCTTATGTTCTTATTTTCACAGTAACTTCATTGCAGTGTTAATGTAAGCCCTACGTGTGACTCATAAATAAACTTTAACTTCTAATTCTACTCAAATTAATTCTGCATCTTGCTGTTTCAGGCTAAGGTATTCTCTCAGTACTGAACTAATGCCATCCTTAATTCAAAAAGCTACCAGCTTTTCTGAGCTTCCTATCTTTCTACCATGTTAAATACCCTTCGATATTCAGGTCCCCGTCCTGGTCACCCTGAACCCTGTAATATCAGGTCACATATAATCTGTGCTAACAATTCATCCATATTGTTATGAATACTGCACGCATTCTGACACAGAGCCGTTAACTCAGACTTTTTTTTAACCATTGTTGCCATCTCTGACCTTATCTGCTGGCACTTTGTTAAGATTATGTGCTCTGCCCCGTCCTGTCACACTCTGGTTATCATTACCCTGCTCCATTACCTCATTCTTTCCCTTTGATTTACCACATCTCCTTGCACATGATGCCTTTCCTTCACAATCCTACACCCTTCTGCAAAAGAGGGTGTAAAGATAAGCCCAGTAGATACAGATGTGGGTGGCACGGTGGCACAGTGGTTAGCACTGCTGCCTCACAGCGCCTGGGACCAGGTTCGATTCCTGGCTTGAGTCACTCTCTGTGTGGAGTTTGCACGTTCTCCCCGTGTCTGCGTGGGTTTTCTCTGCGTGCTCTGGTTTGTTCCCACAGTCCGAAAGATGTGTTGGTTGGGTGAACTGGCCATGCTAAATTTTCCCTCAGCGTACCCGAACAGGTGCCAGAGTGTGGCAACTAGGGGGTTTTCACAGTAACTTCATTGCAGTGTTAATGTAAGCCTACTTGTGACACCAATAAATAAACTGTACATCAGGAGAGTTTCAGTGTTGGGGAAATTTCTAGAGATGTCTGGACAGATTAATAGCTGTGTGGGCAAATGTAGCTTAAGCAGGAGCCAGCACAATTTCTTCAGGGAAAACGGTACTCAGTAACTTGATGGGGATTTTTGAAAAGGTAGTAGAGAGGACTGATAAGGGCAACGTTTTTGATGGGGTTAGAACTCATACATCTCCTTTAAACCTTGCCCCTCACACCTTAAACCTCTGCCCCCTAGTAATTGATTCTTCCACTCTGGAAAAAGCTTCTGACTGTCCACTCTGTCCATGCCTCTCATAATCGTGTAGACTTCTATCAAGTCATCCCTCAACCTCCATCGTTCCAGTGAGAACAAACCAAGTTTCTCCAACCTCTCCTCAGAGCTAATGCCCTCCATACCAGGCAACATCCTGGTAAACCTTTTCTGTATCCTCTCCAAAGCCTCCACATCCTTCTGGGAATGTGGTTCTTCCAAAAGGTATTTGATACAGAGCTGCACAATAGATTAGTGAACAGGATATGAGCGTATGGAATAGAAAGGGCAGCAGCAACATGGATACAGAATTGGCTGAGTGACAGGAAACGGGGTAGTGGTTAATGGATATTTCTGGGGCTGGAGGAAGGTTTATAGTGAGATTTCCCAGGGGTCAGAGTTGGGATCTTTGCTTTTCCTGCTATATATTAATGACCTTGTTGTGCAGGGGACAATTTCAAAATATGCAGATGATACAAAAGCTGGAAGCATCGTGAACTGTAGTATAAAACCTCAGAAGGACGTAGACAAGCTGGGGAAGTGGGCAGATAGGTGGCAGATGAAGTTCAACATAGAGAAATGATAAGTGACTCATTTTGGTAGGAAGAACATGGAGAGACAGTATAAAATAAGGGGATGAATTTTAAAGGGTGCAGGAGCAGAGGGAGCAAATGGCATACATGTGCCGAAGTCATTGAAGGTGGCAGGACAGGTTTAAAATTTATTTATTCGTGTCACAAGTGGGCTTACATGAACACTGCAATGAAGTTACTGTGAAAATCCCCTAGCCGCCACATTGAGGGCGAATTTAGCATGGCCAATGCACCTAACCTTTTAGGCTGTGGGAGGAAACCAGAGCACCCGGAGGAAACCCACACAGACACAGGGAGAATGTGCAAACTCCACACTCAGTGACCCAAGCTGGGAATCAAACCCTGGTCCCTGGCGTGTCACCGTGCCGTCCATGAGGTGACAGGGGGAAGGACGATATCCTGTTTGCCCCCACCATTGGATTCACGGTGCTCAAACATGCCAACTCTCTGACCTACAGTCCCGTCAATAAACCTCGACTTTGGAATGAGAGATTGCACCCACTGTTTGGGAATGAGGGTGATTTTTACTAATGATATCTTGCTCCTTTTGTTTCCAAATGGCCCGCGTTGATGGCTACAAACTAAAAGTGAAAATAAGAGTTTCTCTGGGAGCTGAGGGTTTATTTCTCCATTCGGACTGACTCTCAGGCCTCACGAGGTCTGACCTCATCACTTATTTATCTTCTGCTTTCCCTTCACACTAATGGAAATCCGAGGGTGAAAATAGAAGATTCCGGTGGTTCCTTTGTGAACTCAGCCAGTCAGGGACTGCCTTGCTACAGTCACCAGGTCCTTACAGATTTATTGACCTTACCTGTTCATTAGTCCCCGATTCCACACACACACACACACACACACACACACACGGAGGAACCCTGACGAGGGGGATTGAATATAAAAGTAGGGAGGTCTTGCTGCAGCTGTATAGGGCATTGGTGAGGCCGCAGCTGGAGTACTGTGTGCAGTTTTGGACGCCGCACCTGCGCAAGGATATTCTGGCCCTGGAGGGAGTGCAGAGGAGGTTTACTAGGCTGATACCAGAGTTGAGGGGGTTGAGCTATGAGGAGAGGCTGAATAAACTAGGCTTGTACTCGTTAGAGTTTAGAAGAATGAGGGGAGATCTCATTGAGACGTATAAGATGATGAATGGGATGGATAGGATAGAGGTGGAGAGACTTTTCCCGCTCAAAAAGGACAGTAGGACTAGGGGGCACAGCCTCAAGATAAAGGGGGGGCGGTTTAGAACGGAGTTGAACATAGAACATAGAACATAGAACATTACAGCACAGAACAGGCCCTTCGGCCCACGATGTTGCGCCGACCAGTTACAAAAACAATGACCCACTAGCCTATACCAATCCCTTTTCGTCCATAAACCTATCCAGAGATCTCTTAAACGCCCCCAAACTAGACGCATTTACAACCGCAGCAGGCAGGGCATTCCAATCCCTCACCACCCGCTGGGTAAAGAACCTACCCCTGACATCCGTCCTGTAGCTACCCCCCCTTAATTTAAAGCCATGCCCCCTTGTGCTAGCTTTCTCCATCCGAGGAAAAAGGCTATCACTATCCACCCTATCTAAACCTCTAATCATCTTATATGTTTCAATAAGATCCCCTCTTAGCCGCCTTCTTTCCAACGAAAACAACCCTAAATCCCTCAGTCTCTCCTCATAGGACCTCCCCACCATACCAGGCAACATCCTAGTAAACCTCCTCTGCACCCTCTCCAACGCCTCCACATCCTTCTTGTAATGCGGGGACCAGAACTGCACACAGTACTCCAAGTGCGGCCGCACTAGAGTAGTGTACAGTTGCAACATTACACTGCGACTCCTAAATTCAATCCCCCTACCAATAAACGCCAAGACACCGTACGCCTTCTTAACAACCTTATCTACTTGATTCCCAACTTTCAGGGATCTATGTACACACACACCTAGATCCCTCTGTTCATCCACACTATTCAAAGTCCTCCCGTTAGCCCTATACTCGACACATCTGTTGCTCCTACCAAAGTGAATTACCTCACACTTCTCCGCATTAAATTCCATCCGCCACCTCTCGGCCCAGCTCTGCAACCTATCTAAGTCTCCCTGCAGACTATGACACCCTTCCTCACAATCTACCACACCTCCAATTTTGGTGTCATCAGCAAATTTACTAATCCACCCAACTATACCCTCATCCAGATCATTAATAAAAATTACAAACAACAGTGGCCCCAAAACAGATCCCTGAGGCACACCACTCGTAACTGTACTCCATGATGAATATTTACCATCCACCACCACCCTCTGTCTCCTATCTGATAGCCAATTCCTGATCCAACTTCCTAGATTACCCACAATCCCATACATCTGCATTTTCTGCATTGAGGAGGGATTGAGGAGGAACTTCTTCACTCAAAGGGTGGTGAATCTCTGGAATTCTCTGCCCGTTGAAGTGGTGGAGGCTGCCTCGCTAAATATTTTTAAGACGCGGGTTGATGGGTTCTTGATAAGAGAGGGGATTAAGGGTTATGGGGAGAGGGCGGGAAAGTGGAACTGAGCCACGACAGATCAGCCATGATCTTATTGAATGGCGGGGCAGGCTCGAAGGGCTAGATGGCCTACTCCTGCTCCTATTTCTTATGTTCTTATGTTTTTGGGTCTTGTCTGACTGGTCACTTTCTTGCCTTGAGGAATGAATCATAGAATCCCGACACTGCAGAAGGAGGCCATTCGTCCCATCGAGTCTGTACCAACCATAATCCCACCCAAGCCCTATCCCTTTACCCTGCTAGTCTCTGACATTAAGGGGCAATTTAGCGTGGCCAATTAACCTAACCCACCATTCTCTGGACTGTGGGAGGAAACCGGAGCACCCGGAGGAAACCCATGCAGACAGGGGGAAACTCCGCACAGAATGCGGAGGAGTTTTCCTTTGCTGCTGGCGTGGAGGGCACATTGACAGTAGTGAGAGAATGGGATCACTCTACACTGTGACTTCAATAGTCTCACCAGGGGTTGCTGCACTAACAACAGATACAACACTCAGTAGGAGCAGTGTGTTCTATCTACAAGATGCACTGCAGCAATTCACCAAAGATCCTTAGATAGCACCTCCCAAACCCATGACCACTTCCATCTAAAAGGACAAGGGCAGCAGATACCTGGGATTCCACCAGCTGCAAGTTCCCCTCCAAGCCACTCACTGTGCTGACTTGGAAATATATCACTGTTCCTTCACTGTCGCTGGGTCCCAATCCTGGAAATCCTCCCTAATGGCATTGTGGGTCAGCCCACAGAACATGGACTGTATCGATTTAAGAAGGCAGCTCATCACCATCTTCTCAAGGACAACTAGGATGGGCAATAAATGCTGGCCAGCCAGCGATACCCATGTCCCACGAATGAATAAAAAAAACCAGGACAGGTTGTTGGTGATCTAGATACCTAAAATCTTCAAGCTCTCGATCATTTCCACTTCATTCCCGTTGATGTAGACAGGGCCATGCCCTCCACTGCACTTCCTTAAATTGATGACAATCTCCTTCGTTTTGAGGGAGAGATTATTGTTGCCTCACCAGTTCAGCAGATTCTCTATCTTATTCTTGTATTCTGTCTCATCATCGATCGAGATCCAATCCACTACAAGCAAACTTGAAAATTGAGTTGGAGGGGAATTTGGCCGCACAGCCATAGGTGTATAACATAAGAACATAAGAAATAGGAGCAGGAGTAGGCCATCTGGCCCTTCGAGCCTGCCCCGCCATTCAATAAGATCATGGCTGATCTGTCGTGGCTCAGTTCCACATTCCTGCCCTCTCCCCATAACCCTTAATCCCGTCTCTTATCAAAACCCATCAACCCGCGTCTTAAAAATATTTAGCCTCCACCACTTCAATGGGCAGAGAATTCCAGAGATTCACCACCCTTTGAGTGAAGAAATTCTTCCTCAACTCTGTTCTAAACCGCCCCCCCTTTATCTTGAGGGTGTGCCCCCTAGTCCTACTGTCCTTTCTGAGCGGGAAGAGTCTCTCCACCTCTATATATAGCTCAACCCCCTCAACTCCGGTATCAGCCTAGTAAACCTCCTCTGCACTCCCTCCAAGGCCAAAATATCCTTGCGTAAGTACGGCGCCCAAAACTGCACACAGTACTCCAGCTGCGGCCTCACCAATGCCCTATACAGTCGCAGCAAGACCTCCCTACTTTTATATTCAATCCCCCTCGCTATGAAGGCCAGCATCCCATTTGCCTTCCTGACCACCTGCTGCACCTGCAAGCTGGGTTTTTGCGACTCATGCACAAGGACCCCGAGGTCCCTCTGCGCCGTCGCCTGCTGCAGTTTTTCTCCACGTAAGTAATAATCCTTCCTACCATTATTCCTACCAAAGTGGACCACCTCGCACTTGCCAACATTAAATTCCATTTGCCAGTTCCTGGCCCATTCACCCAGCCTATCTAGATCCTTCTGTAGACTCTCCACACCCTCCGCGCAATTTGCCGTTCCACCAATCTTGGTGTCATCAGCAAATTTCGACACCATACACTCGGTTCCCTCCTCCAGATCATCTATATAAATGGTAAATAGCTGAGGCCCCAGCACTGACCCCTGGGGCACTCCACTAGTCACCAACCACCAATCCGAATAGCACCCATTGACCCCCACTCTCTGCCTCCTATTTGACAACCAATCCTCTACCACGCTAACACCCTACCCCCAACTCCATGTCCCCTTACCTTCTGCAATAACCTCTTGTGAGGTACCTTGTCAAACGCCTTCTGAAAATCAAGAAAGACCACATCCACCGGCTCTCCTCTATCCACCACCCTAGACACATCCTCATAGAACTCCAGTAAATTTGTCAGACACGACTTCCCCTTAACAAAACCGTGCTGCGTCTGCTCTATCAAGCAATTCCCCTCTAGATGCCTCGCTATTTCCTCCTTGATGACGGATTCTAACATTTTACCTACAACAGACGTTAAACTAACCGGCCTATAATTCCCCGCCTTTTGCCTGCCACCCTTCTTAAACAACGGCGTAACATTAGCCGCTTTCCAATCTTCCGGCACTTCCCCGGAATCCAGCGACGTCTGGAAAATAACCACCAAGGCATCCACTATCACCTCCGCCATTTCTTTCAGAACCCTCGGATGCATTCCATCCGGTCCTGGGGACTTGTCCACAATCAGCCCCACCAGTCTGTCGAGCACCGCCTCTCTAGTAACAGTAATGTCATTGAGACCCTCCAGTCCTACCACCTTTCCATCGCTAACACCCAGCATATTATTCACGTCCTCCTCCGTGAAGACTGAAACAAAAAAGTTATTCAAGTCCTCAGCCATTTCCCCATCCCCTACCACTAAGTCCCCCTTCTCATCCTCTAAGGGTCCAACGTTCACCCTAGCCAGCCTCTTCCTTTTTATATACTTATAAAAACTCTTGCTATCCTTTTTTATATTAAGCGCTAGCCCAGCTTCATAGTTTATCCTACCTTTCTTTATCAACTTCTTTGTCAATCTTTGTTGACATTTAAACCTCTCCCAATCCTCTTCTCGCCCACTACTCTTAGCTACTCTAAACGCCTCCGCTTTCAATTTAACACTTTCCTTCACCTCCTTCGTTATCCACGGCTTATTACCTCTCCTCCTACGGTCCTTTTTGACCATCGGAATAAATTTCTGCTGAGCACCAAGAAAGATCCTCCACTGCTCCTCAGCAGACCTACCTTCCAACGCGCTCCCCCAGTCCACATTCGCCAATTCTTCTCTCATCCTACCGTACTCCCCTCTGTTCAAACAAAGGACGCATGTCCGGGAACCCACTTTGTCCTCCTCCATCTAGTCACCTTATTTTTGTTTTATTTTCAATCTGACAAGTAGTTTGGTATCTGATCTGTGACACAGTACGGGAGCACAGTGGTTAGCACTGCTGCTTCATAGCACCAGGGACCCAGGTTCGATTCCTGGCTTGGGTCTGTGTGGAGTTTGCATGTTCTCCCCGTGTCTGCATGGGTTTCCTCCGGGAGCACCAGTTTCCTCCCACAATCTGAAAGACGTGCTGGTTAGGTACATTAACCGGGACAGGTGCCAGAGTCTGGCGACTGGGGGAGTTTCACAGTAATTTAGTTGCAGTGTTAATGTAAGCCTTACTTTGACCAATGAACTTTAAAACTTTAAACTCTGGTCCTGCAGTGTCAGCTTTTCATTCCGAGAGCAGGCAAACTTAAGGTCTTGGCTTCAAGTCCCACCCCAGAGACCCAAACACCTAATCTAGGTTGTCAGTCCCAGTGCAGGACTGAGGGAGAGTTGCACGATCAGAGCTCCTTTCAAACAATCTGCTAAATGAGAGTCAAGCTAACATCTCACGACACACACCTCTATCTCCCTGCTTTACAACAGTGACCGCATTTCAAAACAACACCTCCACGATCATCCTCAACACCAGTGCCCCAGAAGGCTGTGTTCTCAGCCCCTTACTATACTCCTTGTATATCTATGACTGTGCGGCCAAATTCCCCCCAATTCAATTTTCAAGTTTGCTGATAACACCACTGTAGTGGGTCAGATCTCAAACAATGATGAGACAGTGTACAGGGATGAGGTAGAGAATCTGGTGAACTGGTGCGACAACAATAATCTCTCCCTCAATGTCAACAAAACAAAGGGGATTGTCATCGACTTCAGGAAGTGTAAAGTAGAACATGTCCCAGTCTACATCAACAGGGACGAAGTAGAAAGTGCTGAGGGCTTCAAGTTTTTAGGTATCAGATCACCAACAACCTGTCCTGGTGTTCCCCCCTCCCCCGCCAAAGCCAACACTATAGTTAAGAAAGCCCATTCTACTTTTTCAGCAGACTAAGGAAATTTGGCATGTCAGCTATGACTCTCACCAACTTTTACAGATGCACCATAGAAAACATTCTTTCTGGTTGTATCACAGCTTGGTATGGCTCCTGCTCTGCCCAAGACCGCAAGACTAGGGGATTTTTACAGTAACTTAATTGCAGTGTAACATCCTTTGCACCTCTTCATAGTTCAAAATCACACCCATCATCAAACCCCTGTAAGAGGTCACTGCCTTGTGATGATTTGTGTATGTATATGTATTTATGTGTGTATGTATGACAGGGTAGTGTAACGCACGTAAGCATGCAGATGCCTGAAGGTAAGCATGCAGGTGCAGCAAGCGGTAAAGAAGGCAAATGACATGTTGGCTTTCATTGTGAGAGGTTTTGAGTACAGGAGCAGGGATGTGTTGTTACAATTATACAGGGACTTGCTGAGACCACACCTAGAGTATAGTGTGCAGTTTTAGTCTCCTTTTCTGAGGAAGGATGTCCTTGCTCTCAAGGGAGTGCAGCGAAAGTTTACCAGGCTGATTCCGGGGATGGTAGGACTAATGTACAAGGAGCGATTGACTAAGTTAGGATTGTGTTCACTGGAGTTCAGACGAATGAGGGTGAGGGAGATCTCATAGAAACTTATAAAACTAGACAGGGTAGATACAGGGAGTCCAGAACCAGGGGTCACAACCTGAGGATTCGGGATAGACCATTTAGGATGGAGGTGAGGAGACATTTCTTCACCCAAAGAGTGGTGAGCCTGTGGAATTCATTACCACAGGAAGTAGTTGATGCCAAAACATTGAATGTATTGTCCAAAGATGTGCGGGTTAGGCTGATTGGCCATGCTAAGAAATTGTCCCTTAGTGTCCAGGGATGCGTAGGTTAGAGGGATTAGTGGGTATAATATGTAGGGATATGGGGGTAGGACCTGGGTGGGATTGTGTTCGGTGCAGACTTGATGGGCCAAAGGGCCTCTTTCTATGATATATGATCTATGTATTCAGGAGGCGGCTGGATATAGCACTTGGGGGTGAATGGGATCAAAGGTTATGTAGAGAAAGCAGGATTAGGCTATTGAGTTGGATGATCAGCCAGGATCATAATGAATGGTGGAGCAGGCTCGAAGGGCCAAATGGCCTCCTCCTGCTCCTACCCTCTGTTTCTATGACGCAGAAATTAATCCCCTTTACCTCGCTTCGTAATCTGTTTAAGGGTTTGGGAAAGTGTTAACTGTTCTTCATTAACGTTTAAAGGTTCACTAATATAAAGACCGACACTCACTTTAAAGTAAATAATTAACAAGTTATTTATTTAACCAACCAAGAACTTTAACTAAACAAGTAATATATCAATTAAAGTAAGGTTTGACTGGAACGCCGTTCAAATAAAAACAAGGACTATTCATTACTAAAAAATATGAACATTAACTTAGTCTTTCTCAAAAATATATATAAACAGATTTTGTGGCTTTGGAATAAACCTTTGAAGTTCTTTTGTTGATGCCACTATCTATAAACACTTCCCGATTTGGTAACTTTCTGCTAGATAGATGGAGAACTCTCTTAAGAGATATTTTAAGCTGTTAGAGAGCCTCCCTTGCCCTCTCTACGTGTTGAGGACTGGCAACTTTTCAGTTCCACTCCACTGAACTGAATTAAACTGAAGTGAAGGCAGGCAGTTGGATTCCTATTTTTATATCTCTGATGACCTATCCATTTTCCTACACCAGGATCAGGCTGAGGCTGTCAACAACAGCAAATTCAAATTTGATAGGTCCCTAATAGCTGAGTGTCCTCTTTAAACTGATAGGTTATCAAACTGCAAAAGAATGCAAAGCCTGTTACCAAAGCAACCCTGATGCTTGGTCCTTGTTACAATTGTTGCAATCTGTGTACCCTGTATGTACTTCAAACATTCAAGCACTGAACACAAGATCAGCTTTTAAAGGGACCACACACTGTTTTCTTTCCCTCTAGCAGTTTTTACAACTCTTTTATATCTTTATAAACATTCTTTACATCCTTACAAACTCAATTTCACACCATATGTATAATTAGTCAAATCTGAATAAACCAGTTTTTGATTGGGTACTTTGAAACTGTACTGCGCATAGACGTTGCTTCTGCCTGTGACGAATCCCACCTCTGGCAACGAAGTGGGATTCTGGGAGTCCCTAGCCGAGCAGATTTAGGTTGGAGAAATTTCTAGCAAACCAGTAGTTTGTGACGTTTTGTTTTGTTGAGAAACAGTTTCAAAAATCCACTCTTAGTGAGAAGGCTGTTTGTTCAGGTGGACTGGTTACATCAACAGGTGTGATTGGGCATCTGAAATAGTCCAGCCCTACCCGAGCATCTTTCAGAGGCTGTGTGGAGCAGCAAGAGATGTAATTCACTGTTAATAATATCCTCAATATTTCTAACAATCTAGCTGTAAATCAAGCAGTGAGGGGAAAGGAAAAGGATGATATTTCTCACTTAAGCATGCCCAGAGTGTCTGAAATGCTTTGCTGACCCCTGCTGAGAAATCGATAGGCTGTTTCTGGACATTTTGTGTAATCTTGAGCAACTCTACATCCCAAGCTACAGCAGAACTGGTTTTGAAGCAGTGACCCAGTAACTCAGTGACCCAGTAACTCAGTGAGGCAGTGACCCAGTAACTCAGTGACCCAGTAACTCAATGACCCAGTGAAGCAGTGAGGCAGTGACCCAGTAACTCAGTGACCCAGTGAAGCAGTGAGGCAGTGACCCAGTAACTCAGTGACCCAGTAACTCAATGACCCAGTGAGGCAATGACTCAGTGACCCAGTGGCCCAATGAAGCAGTGGCCCAGTAAAGTAGTGACCCAGTAACCCAGTGATCCAGTAACCCAGTGACCTAGTGGCCCAATGAAACAATGGCCCAGTAAAGTAGTGACCCAGTGAAGCAGTGACCCAGTGAAGCAGTGACCCAGTGAAGCAGTGCCCTAATGAAGCAGTGGCCCAGTGAAACAGTGACCAGTGAAGTAGTGACCCAGTAAAGCAGTGACCCAATAACCTAGTGACCCTGTGACCCAGTGAAGCAGTGACCCAGTCATGTAGTGGCCCAGTGAAGCAGTGACCCAATAACCCAGTGATCCAATGAAGCAGTGTGCCAGTGACCCAGTGAAGTAGTGATCCAATAACCCAGTGACCCTGTGGTCCAGTCATGTAGTGACTCAGCGAAGCAGTGACCCAATGAAGCAATGTGCCAGTGACCCAGCGAAGCAGTTACCCAGTGAAGCAATGTGCCAGTGACCCAGTGAAGCAGTGATCCAGTGAAGCAGTGATCCAGTGAAACAGTGATCCAGTGAAACGGTGACCAAATGAAGCAATGACCCAGTGAGACAGTGACTCAGTGAAACAGTGACCCAGTGAAACAGTGACCCAGTGAAACAGTGACCCAGTGAAGCAGTGATCCAGTGCAGCAATGACTGAGTGACCCAGTGAGCCAGTGCGAATGTTGCTGGGCCTTTGGAAAAGCTGTCCATTCACTGTGATTTTGTCGAATTTCCAGAGGGGCAGATCTGTGAGCAGGTTAAAAAGCGAACACGTTTGCAGTTAACGTTTGACAGAGCTAGCCAAAGAACATTGCCCATGTCTGAAGTAAACAAGTTGCAGCTGAGTAGGCAGAGGACTGTAACTCCAGCAATCGGTAGCGGCAGAGGATTGGTAAAGTCTTGTTACCAATATTGGGCAATATTGGGCACAGGTTCCCCATGTCCCAAGGCAGAGTGTTCCAGCCGCAAGAACAGCCATAGAGAAGTTACATCACAGAAGAGGCTATTCGGCCCAACTTTCCCACGCCATGGCAAGGACACTCAGATGCCCTTTCTAATCCTACCTTTCTGCACCCTATAGCTTACAGCACTTAAGGTGCAGATCCAGGTACCATTTAAAAGAGTTTAGGGTCTCTGGTTCCACCACCAACTCGGGCAGTGAATTCAGACACTCACCCCTCTCTGTGTAAAAACATTCTTCCTCATGTCCCCTCCACACATTCTGCCACTTATCATGAATCTCTGTCCTCTGGTTCTGTAATTCTCTGATGTGGAGATGCCGGCGTTGGACTGGGGTAAACACAGTAAGAAGTCTCACAACACCAGGTTAACCTGGTGATGTGAGACTTCTTACTCTGTAATTCTCCACCAAAGGAAACAATTTTATCCTGTCCACTTTATCTCTTCTCATAATTTTGTACATCTCCATCAAGTCATCCCTCAGCCTTCTTTGTTCCGAGAAAAATAACCCCAACCTATCCAATCTCTCCTCATTCCTACACTTTTCTAACCCTGGTAATACTTCTGTAAACTTTCTCTGCTTTCTCTCTCCAGAACAATTATATCCTTCCTGTAATGTGGTGACTAGAACTTCACACAATATTCCAATTGTGGTCTCACCAGTGTTTTATATAATTCCAATGTGACATCCTTACTTTTATACCCTATATCTCTGCCAATGAAGGAGAGCATTCTATAGGCCTTCTTTCCAACTGCTGCCTTTGGGGACCTGTGTATTTGTACACTGAGATCTCTCACTTCATCTGTCCCTCTTAGTACATTCCTATTTATTGTGTACCTCCTATAACTGTTTGACCTCCCTAAATGCATGACCTTACAATTCTCTGTGTTAAAATCCATCAGCCACTTTACAGCCCACGCCAACAACCCATCGATATTGTTTCGGAGATTATAGCTATCGTCTACACTATTCGATACTCGGCCAATCTTTGAGTCGTCTGCAAATTTCCCAATTGTGCCCCTCACATTCACATCCAAATCATAGAACCATAGAATCCCTACAGTGCAGAAGGAGGCCATTCAGCCCATCGAGAGTGCACCAACAACAACCACATCCAGGCCCTATCCCTGTAACCCCATAGATTTACCCTCCTTGACACTAAGGGGAAATTGAGCATGGCCAATCCATCTAGCCCACAAATCGTTAATGTATAACACAAACAGCACCGAGTCCTGTGGAACATCGCTTGAAATAAGAAGGGTGTCCTTGCCAAGGAACAGCGAAAGAGTCTAAATGGAGAAAGCACTTGTTGGAGGAACTGGCAGCCACTACCAATAGCTGTCGAGAGCACCATAAATCCAATGCACACGGACGTCTGATGGAAACTCACAAGGTAGTCTAAGTAAAGTTGGATGGAAACAAGGAGAGAAAATGCTGGAAAGACTCAGCAGGTCCGGCAGCACCTGGAAGGAGAGAAAGCAGAGTTAACATTGAGTCCTTTGACTCTTCACCAGAGCTGATGGGAGGGAGAATGTGTTGGCACAGTGGTTAGCACTGCTGCTTCGCAGTGCCAGGGACCCGGGTTCAATTCCTGGCTTGGATCACTGTCTGTGTGGAGTCTGCACATTCTCCCTGTGTCTGCGTGGGTTTCCTCCGGGTGCTCTGGTTTCCTCCCACAGTGCAAAAATGTGCGGGTTAGGTGCATTGGCCATGCTAAATTGCCCTTTAGTGTCAGGGGGATTAGCTAGGGTAATACATGGGGTTAAGGGGAATGGGGTCTGGGTGGGACAGAGGTTGGTGCAGACTCGATGGACCAAATAGCCTCCTTCTGCACTAATAAACATTAAGAGCAAAAGAAGGGGAAGGGAGGATATTTGCATTGTGCAGTACATAGAATAGAACCATAGAAGGAGGAGGCCATTCAGCCCATTGAGTCTGCACTGACTCTTGGAAGGAGCGTCTTACCCAGATCTGCTCACACATGCAGCAACATGTAGTGTTGGCCTTTGTTGTAGTGAAAGGATGGAAAAACCAGCCTCGTTTGGCAGTAACCACATTTAACTGAAACTGGAAAGAGCTTTATCGCATAAAAACAAGATAATGGCATGATTGGTCAAGTACTCTCGGGGATTTAGTGAGACTGGCAAACTGATTGCAGGAAATCTGTGTTCAGGGGGATGCAAAGCCAGTTTATTACAGGACTGGTCCACTACCCTTTGCTCTGAGGGAGAACATTGAGCAAGGGCTGAGAAGTCCTGAGACAGAGAGCAGAGTAATGGACAGCTCTCAGAGTGCTAGCATCAAAGTCAGATGGTAGCGTGATAGTTTGTGGTAATTATAATCAGATTTTGGAATGTAATCCATCAGATAGTTTGCCAAATCTGTTCAGGACAGAATTAATCAAAATTAGATCTGATAAATATCAATGAGTCAGATAATGTGATTCGATTTATTACTGTCACATATATTAACATACAGTGAAAAGTGTTGTTTCTTGCACGCTATACAGACAAAGCATACCGTTCATAGAGAAGGAAAAGAGAGGGTGCAGAATGTAGTCTTACAGTTATAGCTAGGGTGTAGAGAAAGATCAACTGAACAGATGAATCAAAATGCTATTTAATTGTTAATACATGAAAAGGAGATGCCGGCATTGGACTGGGATGGGCACATTATGAAGTCTCACAACACCAGGTTAAAGTCCAACAGGTTTATTTGGAATCACGAGCTTTCTGAGTGCTGCTCCTTCATCAGGTGAATGGATGAAGGAGCAGCACTGTGAGGCACAGTGGTTAGCATTGCTGCCTCACAGCAGTAGGGACCCACGTTTGATTCCCAGCTTGGGTCACCATCTGTGTGGAGTTTGCACATTCTCCTTGTGTCTGCGTGGGTTTCCTCCCGGTGCTCTGGTTTCGTCCCACAGTCCGAAAGACGTGCTGGTTAGGTGCATTGGCTGTGGTAAATTCTCCCACAGTGTACCCGAACAGGTGCCGGAGTGTGGCAACTAGGGGATTTTCACAGTAACTTCATTGCAGTGTTAATGTAAGCCTGTTTGTGACACTAATAAATAAACTTTATTATAACTTTACTTTTTTCAATGGATAAGCAAGTGCATGGTTGCTGTTGAGCCTGTTCTTGTGAAACAAGTGTTAGATACAGACTGGAAGAAATGACAGGTTGTCATTGAATGACAAACTGGTGAATGTTTTGTTTGTTTATCCTAACACACCTCACACCTTCACTGGCAGAACACCAGTGTAATTGTTTCTAAGAAGACAGCCCAGAACGATGATTTCATTCCTGAAGCCACATTTAGCGCAGTCAGTAGAACTGTAAAGAGAGTTCTGATTGAGACAGAGTTGAGTGAAATCAGGAGTTGAACCAAAAAGTTAAAGTGAAAGAACATTCGCGTCAGTGATTGGAGCGGCTGCAACAAAGGGCTGTGAAAAACTGTGATCCTCATCTGTATTTGTTCAAGATACATTTCAATAGGCTGGTCAGGTTTGTACATATTCATGGTGATGGAACATGGGAATGAGTCTTTGAATGGGATAGTAGGGATATGAGGATACCAGGAGAAACCAGCCTCCCATCCACTGACTCTGTCTACACTTCCCACTGCCTCGGCAAAGCAGCCAGCATAATTAAGGACCCCACGCACCCTGGACATTCTCTCTTCCACCTTCCTCCTTCGGGAAAAAGATAGAAAAGTCTGAGGTCACATACGAACTGACTCAAGAACAGCTTCTTCCCTGCTGCTGTCAGATTTTCCAGTAGACCTACCTTGCATTAAGTTGATCTTTCGCTACATCCTAGTTATGACTGTAACACTACATTCTGCACTCTCTCTGTTCCTTCTCTATGAACAGTATGTTTTCTCTATATAGCTCGCAAGAAACAATATTTTCACTGTATGTTAATATATGTAACAATAACAAATCAAATCAAATCAAAAACCTTCAGGTACAGTGGCTGCATCCCTACCCCTTGACCAGAAGCTCTGGGTTTGAGTCCAATGCCAAGACTTGTTGGCCATTGAAGGAGCATTCAACCCAGTTCAATGGGCTGGAAACCCGCTCAGAAATCCTTTCACTATTCTCCAAAGGGTAACAACAGTCTGGGTACGAAGATATGTTAACAAAAACATAGAGTTACCCTGACACAAGTTCAGATCTGAGTGCAAGTCAGACAGACATAAATGATGAAGTAGAGAATTTAATTGAAGTTCAAAGGTCAGTCTGCTTTTGTTGAAGAAACCGTCTCCTCACACTCAGGCCCGGACAGGTTAGGAACCTTCCCTGAGTTCAGAAAGTTCCACTTGTGAAAGCTGGTGTCCTTTTAGGAATATGAAACCAATGGTTCTATTTGATTTGTTATTAATTGAAAAACAAGAAATGTGTACAAGTGCTATAGTAAGACGTCTCACAATGGGTGATGAAGGAGCAGCGCTCCGAAAGCTTGTACTACCAAATAACCTGTTGGACTTTAACCTGCCGTTGTGAAACTTCTTACTGTGCCCACCCCAGTCCAACGCCAGCATCCCCACACACAAGCTGTATGGAATTTGAACTTTTGTGTAATATTTTCATGAAGGAGAAAGGAGACTGTGATAGCATCTACTTGTGTACATCTGTGCGGATATGTATACACAGTCAAATCAGAATAAACTTGTTTTCCGTTGGGTCATTTGAAACTCTGTTTGCTGGCACACAGTCTCTACTCTGTCCTGCAAAAATATCATAATCTCCCCACCCATCACATCATCATCCTTCACATCCCTACACTCACTTTCGGACAAAGTGAAATTACACTGCTATGGATA
Source organism: Carcharhinus amblyrhynchos (assembly GCF_965287045.1). Classification (NCBI taxonomy): domain Eukaryota; kingdom Metazoa; phylum Chordata; class Chondrichthyes; order Carcharhiniformes; family Carcharhinidae; genus Carcharhinus; species Carcharhinus amblyrhynchos. Next base: position 119,467,873 of record NC_137330.1, on the reverse strand, counting down.
TGAATGTACGGATTATGTGCAGAGATCAGCTCTTCTTCCCTTATACCTGCTTCATCATTTAATAGGATCATAGAATCCTACAGTGCAGAAGGAGGCCATTCAGCCCATCGAGCCTGGACTGACTCCTTGACAGAGCAATTTACTAAAAGCCCACTACCCCCCTGCCCCACTCCCATAACCAGACATATTTACCCCACTAATCCCCCTAGCCTACATATCTTTGGATACAAAAGATCAATTTAGTATGGCCAATCCACGTAACCTGCACACCTTTGGACTGTGGGAGGAAATCAGAGCACCTGGAGGAAACCCATGCAGACACGGGGAGAACGTGCAAACTCCACACAGCCAGTAACCCAAGCTGGGAATCGAACCAGGGCCCCTGGCGCTATGTGGCAGCAGTGCTAACTACTGTGCCACCGTGCCACCCCCAATAAAGTCATGGCTGATTTGACTGTAACCTATCACCAAACCCTGATAACCTTTCACCCCCAAGAAGCTATCTAGCTCTGCCTTAAAAATATTCAAATACTCAGTTTCCATTGTCCTTTAGGAAGACTAGTGTCTGTACAGCACGGTGGCACAGTGCCACACAGCGCCAGGGACCCAGGTTCAATTCCCAGCTTGGGTTGCTATCTATGTGGAGTTTGCACATCCTCCCCGTGTCTGCATGGGTTTCTCCCAGTTGCTCTGGTTTCCTCCCACAGTCCAAAGATGTGCGCACAGCTTTGGTCCCCATATTTGAGGAAAGATGTAGAGGCACTGGAGGCAGTTCAGAGGAGGTTCACTAGATTGATTCCAGAGATGAGGGGCTTGTCATATGAAGAGAGATTGAACAGTTTAGGCCGACACTCCCTGGAATTTAGAAGAATGAGGGGAGATCAAATTGAGGTATACACAATGATAAAAGGTATGGATAAAGTAGACGTGGAGCGGATGCTTCCTCTTGTGGGACATTCTAGGATGAGAGGTCATAGTCTTAGGATAAGGGGTAGCAAATTTAAAACAGAATTGAGGAGAAACTACTTCTCCCAAAGGGTTGTGAATCTGTAGGATTCACTCCCCCCAAATGCGGTGGATGCTGGGACAGTGAGTAAATTTAAGGAGGAGTTAGACAGATTTTTAATTGGTAATGGGTTGACGGGTTATGGGGAGGAGGCAGGAAAATGGAGACGAGGAGCGTATCAGCCATGATTGAATGGCGGAGTGGATTCGATGGGCCGAATGGCCTAATTCTGCTCCTATATCTTATGAACTTCTGGACCAATTCTCACAGCCGTCCCACTCCTGGTGTTAGTCTTTCCTTAACTGCTTCCAGGTACCTATAGAAGGCAAACACTTTTACAAGATGAACAAGGAATGTTAGTGATTCACCCAGGATGCTGACATTTACATTTCACTGACGCTGACTTGTTCTCCAGAGTTTGTGAGCAAATGGACTTTATTAGCTTGCCAACAGGATGTTTCTGCACATTGTCCTTGAACGGGCAGGTCTCAGCTCCATACCACAGAGTCCTGTCAACCAGAGATTAACTGGCCCTCACCAAATTTGCATATTAGAACCAAAGGAAGGCCAGTGGCTCCGTATGTAAATATATATCTTGCAAATCCACCTCCTGTTGTCAATGCTGATTACGATGTTGATTCAGATGAGAACTTAATCCGTGATTTGCCTGAGTAAAACAATTAACAAAATACAGCTGAACCCAGGTGTTCAGCACGATTCTTGACTCCTCAGATACTGAAGCAGTCCATGTCCAAATCCAGCAAGACCTGGACAATATCCAGGCTGCGGCTGACAAATGGCAAATAATATTCGCACCACACAAATGCCAGGCAATGACCATCACCAATAAGAGACACTCTAACCACTGCCCCTTGACATTCAATGGCATTACCATTATTGTATCCCGCACTATCAACATCCTGGGGATTACCATTGACCAGAAAATGAACTGGACCAGCCATCTAGATACTGTGGCTGCAAAAGCAGGCGAGGAATACTGTGGTGAGTAACTCACCTCCTGACTCCCCAAAGCCTGTCCACCATCTACAAGGCACAAGTGAGGAGTGTGATGGAAAACTCCCCACTTGTCTGGATGGGTGCAGCTCCAACAACACTTAAGAAGCTCGACACCATCCAGAATAAAGCAGCTCACTTTCTTGGCACCATACCCAGAAGTATTCACACCCTCCATCACTGTGGCAGCTGTGTACAAGAATTCACCGAAGTTCCTTAGGCAGCATCTTCCAAACCCATGACCACTACTATCGAGGAGGACAAAGGAACAGACACCTGGGAACATCACCACCTAGAGGTTCCCCTCCAAGCCACTCACTGTCCTGACTTGGAAATATATCACTGTTCCCTCAATGTCGCTGGGTCAAAATCCTGGAACTCCCTCCCTAACGGCACTGTGGGTGTATCTACACCTCAGGGGCTGCAGTGGGTTCAGGAAGGTAGCTCACCACCACCTTCTCAAGGACAATTAGGGATGGACAATAAATGCTGCCCTAGCCAGCGATGTCCACATCCCTTGATTGGATTGTTTTAAAAATTGGATTCAAAGAGAATCCACCAAAAATCCAACTGCTTCCCAAAAAGTATGTCTTATTTGTCACAAGTAGGCTTATGTTAATACTGCAACGAAGTTACTGGGAAAACCCCCTAGTCCCCACACCCTGGTGCATGTTCAGGTACACTGAGGGAGAATTTAACATGGCCGAAGCACCTAACCGGCACATCTTTCAGGGAGGAAACTGGAGCACCCAGAGGCACAGTGGTTAGCACTGCTGTCTCACAGCACCAGAGACCTGGGTTCGATTCCTGGCTTGGGTCAATGTCTGTGGGAGTTTGCGCATTCTCCCCGTGCTTGCGTGGGTTTCCTCCGGGTGCTCCGGTTTCCTCCCACACCCTAAAGATGTGCTATTAGGCTGATTGGAAGTAATAAATTGTCCCTAAATTAGTTTCCGTCAATGTGGAATGCCATAAACAATAGATAAGGGTCATGGGTGGAGGGGGGGACTGGTAGTGTTAAAATGGCGGCGTGGGCTCGTTGGGCCAAAGGGCCTGTTTCTGTTCTTTGTTCTTTATATGCAATCTTGGTGCCCTGCCAGACAGGCAGCTCACAGGTTTTAGTTCATGTTATTAAATAAATAAACCCACACAGACACGGGGAGAATGTGCAGACTCCACACAGACAGTGACCCAAGCCAGGAATCGAACCCAGGTCTCTGGTGCTGTGAGACAGTAGTGCTAACCACTGTGCCATACTCATTGGTTGGGGAACAATCCTGCGTTTCTACAACACTTTTCACAACCTAAAGCACCTTCCAGCCAATGGTGTACTGTCGACCTGCGGTCACTGGTGTAATATTGGAATTGCAGCAGCCAGTTTGTGCACAGCAAGATCCCACTAACAGCCATGTGATAAGTGGAAACAAACATTTACACCATTTTAAAGATATCTATTAGTTCACCCCACCAATCTTCTCTTCCTGAGGGGGGTGAGCTGACCCCGTTCACGTTCCGAATATCTCAGTGCTATTTTAATATTCTTTACCCTCTCCAATGCCTCAATATTCTAATAATATTGAGACCTGAACTGAGATCCCCAAGCTCTCCAACCAAATCTCTGTATAAGCCTGACAGAATCCTTCAATTCTTTGGAAAGGAGCTAGTGTGCTTGGTTTCCATGATGCAATGGTCTTATTAACTATCCTTTGTGATTTGTATATCTGCGACCCAGATCCCACTGCTACTCTCCACAATTTCCCAAGGACAGTATGACCTCACTGTTCTTCATGCTGAAATGAACTGAGCGATTACGGATGCAAATTATTAATTTAGCAAATGTAAAGTAGCTAAGCCAAGCCGTTTCTTCCGATCCTGCTGTGCTGAGTGGGGATAGGCCTCTGCTGAAT